>NC_079151.1:131516183-132746600 GCF_947563725.1 Argiope bruennichi | reverse complement strand
ACAAATCTATTAAAACTATCATATGAATACAATCATTCAATTATTGCTAACTGATATACTTCGAATAAATACAGGGAATAAAACATTTATAGCCTTAAACTCACTTAAAATTTTCACTGCGAAGACTAAGTTATCTAACCCAGTTGAATAATGAAAACAAATTCTTACACACTGTATTAATTTAAAGAATTGTAACTATCAATACTTGGGTGATTAGCAAAAATAATTCACTTGTAATATTTTTTTGTTCAATGACTGCTAAACCAGAATTACGTTATTAATTCTCAAATATTTCCTTTAAAAAATCGTTTGCTCATTTAAAACATTCTAAGAACGAAAAATAAAAATTTCAAGACAAAATTTCAGATAAATTGCAATTAAAGAGCAGATTTTCTCAGAATCAATAGAAAAACCTTTATTTAATAACAAAGGAATTCAACAAAATAACTGTTTTTCAAAAGACGAATGTCCTTTATATAACTTGGTTCTAAAAATAGCACCTACGTTTGATTTATCTAATCAGAAAAGTTGTACTCTGACCGTCATATCCATATCATCCAAATTTCCGGATTATGCATAGAACCCAATACATATACAATTCAGTAAAAGCAGATTAAAAATATAAAATTAAAAGCAAATCTCACACCGGAGCCGCTATTTTAACTTAAAAAGGAAGAAAGTACAAAACTGGTCGATACAAAAGATTTATTTGACATTCGAATCTTTTGTTTAGATATTTATATATAGCATTCACCTAGTAAAATAATATTAAACCAACGAAAATCGTCTCCCAAAAATTTTTTCGTATACTCGATAATACAAGTGTTATACCAGAGAATACCTTACATGGCAAAGACGCATAGTAGTTACGAAATATTAATCTTTGGCATAAATTTAATATTTTTATTTAGCCACTCGTGTGATCCTTGAAGAGGATCCTTTTTGGTGATTAATCCCTGGCATGTGGTTAATAATACCAGAAACCAGTTTTCGAAAATCGAATTTGTGTTTTAAACACGCTTTTCTCAACCGATTGAAACAAAAATTTGACACAAAACTACATCTGTAGTCACAAAATCCCATTCTAAATTTGATATATTTATGTCATTATGTTTTAGAATTGTCACATTTATATATTTCTGAAAGTACGGATCAACAAACGATCCATTCCTTGTTATATTTGGCTCAAAATTTCACAGATGTCTACACTACTGATGTGTTTAGTTTAGTTATATAAACGTCCCGTTGTAAACAACACCAGGGCTATTTCGGGACGGATCTCCTAATTTTGAACCGCGGTCAGATGACGAGGATGACACCTGAGCTGGCACCCCCTCTCCACGCCACACCAGACCAGACCAGCGGGGGGACGTGTGGCATGACGGATTTAACGTGCAACAGACCCTCTTACACGACGGTTCTTCGGTGGAATCGGGTCTCGAACATGAAACCCTACGGCTCACAAGCCGAGACCTTACCACCAGGCCACCGCGGCCCCCACTACTGATGTGAAATCTGTACAAAAAATTCTCTTCATTTTGTGGTTATATTCATATTCGAATAGCGGGACAGACAGACTTCCACTGAACGGATTTTGCTCAAAACTTGAAAGAACAGTGTAAAGATTGTATACCAAATTTCAACAATCAAGCATATGACTTATCTTTGTTTACAGACAGACAGCCATAACGTCAAAAATGTGTTTTTCAAACTGCGGAAGGTCTAGGATATTCGGATAGGTCAAAATCACGAGCACAAATTCTTTTGAGGATTACAATATTTTCTTTATAAATCATATCAGAAAGCAAAAATAGGCTTTTAGAATTTATTTCTTAGCTTTCGGTTATCTAAAATTGATTTAAAGACCTCTAATGTTTGGTTATGGCGCGTCAGATCGATGATTAATAAATAAATGGAGCGATTCGGATTTATCAATGCTTCTGATAATGAACACGATTAAAAATCCTCAACAGGACAGAGTAAAATATCACTAAGCCATCCGACCTGTTCAGAAGTCTGATAAACTACTATCCCTGTTAAAGTAAAACTTCGACATGGGCAATCATATCACTTTAAGTACAAAAAAAAAAAAAAAAAAAGGCTTCATAAAATTTACACGTATATGAAATAAATGCTTTCATCTTACATAATTATTTCCTAAATTACATGGATAAAATAATTTAAAAAGAAAAGAAAAGAATTAGAAGCGGCAAAATGAATATTTCATGTTATTTATCGATATAAAATTTTGTAGGTGAATACATGGTTTAAAAAGCTGACATTTTAAAATCTCATAATTCAGTGGAATTTCTGAACAACTCATAGCACAAAAATTATTGAATTTATCACTGAAAATTCTATATCTAAAGATCAAAATTAAAATATGATTTTGGTTTTTATCACCCATTACGTTCGTTTTCAAACTAACAAATATGTTTAACTGAATATACTCAATGAAAGCACGTTTACAAAATCAGAAATTATGTGGCAAGAATTTTAATACAAGATAACCTCTCATTAACATTCGTTCACAATACTTTTTATTGGGCTCCTCTTATTAACTCTAAATGATAATTTCAGAGGTTTACACAGTTTTATACCCTTATTCATCTAATGCCCTGGAAGATGCAAAACAGAAACAATATGTGGTGTTGTTCGACATTAAAATGACACACTACATAAATAAAAAGCATAAATGATTAAAGCGAATTTGAATGATTTTAATATATCATACCAAAATCCTATTAGTACAGACAGTGCTAGTTTGTACATCTTAATGAAATTAAATGACGAAAACTCGTAAATTTATTTTATTTTATATTATATATGTAGTAGTTGCGTGGCCGAATAAGAGAAACTTTTAAAATTTTAAACTGACTTATTTCACTATGAAAGGCATTTTATGTAGAAGAAGCGACGATAAAACTGACGTCCGTTTACATCGCGACACAAGTGCAGAAGATGCCAAAATTTCTCCCTTTAATGGTTTTACTATGTAATTTTGATAAGGATTTCTTTGACACGATAGTCTTAGGAAAGAGAAATTTAGGCATCTTTAAAAGAATTTTGTAAACATTAAGGATTTTTATCCCTTCATTCGGAGCGTGAGAAAATGCTGAGACTTGCAATTTTATAGAGTGCGCGTAGCATTAAATAAATAAATAAAAAAAAATGGAATTGGATCAGAAAATACGAGACCATTTTAGAATGAAGTTAATATGGACTAAATTATGGTGAAAATTTGGAAATTAATTAAAATTTAAATTAGATTAGGAATTGTTACATATTATATATATATATATATATACATATAATGTAAAACACACATTTTTGAGCAGTTACGTGGCCGAAGAGACAGACACTTAGAATTTTTAAACTTCTCTTTTATTCCATTCCGGGAGGCATAATTAATGTAAAAGCAAGGAGCGATGAGTTACTCCAATCTACAGCACGACACAAGAGCGAAAGAGGTAAAAGAGACCGAAATATTTATCCCCAGTGATTACATACTGTGAGATTCTGATAGAAAATTCTTTACACGTGTCGATTTAAGTAAGGGGAACATAGGTATCTTTTTAAAGAATTCGTTTACTTTGACAGAATTTCATCCTTTCACTTGGAGCGTGTGAAAGTGCGGATTTCAGCAATTTTACAGAGCTAGTTTAGCATTAATTAAATAAAAAAAAGGTGGAATTGGATCAGGAAAGACGAGAACATTTTAGAATTAATTTAGAATTAAATTAAGATAAAAATTACGAAATTAAATAGGATTTAATTTACATGCATTCTTTACATGCATATGGTTTCACATTGGCCATTAATGTATTGTAACTACAAATTTTAACATCAATTAATTTAAAGCAAGACTTTTAAAATAGGCTTTCAGCATTCCATTCATGGCAATGCTGAATATTTCGTTTCTACATCAATATCAATGATTTCATTCCCTACACAACCTCAAAAGAAGAAAAAAAAAAAAAATTCCGTCACGGTTGTCCACGATAATAACTTCAAACGCAACATCAAGGTACGAATGATTTTGCAAAATCACAAATGGGCACACGGGAAACATCGAACAGTTTCTAACATGAATCTTCCTCCATGACACATATCTGCATGCTAAATGGAAGACAAAATTCAGATATCCCCCGCACAAAGAGTCCGGTCACCAGTTGACAAGAATCCGGAATAGATGTACTCTCGTTATTACTTTTCACTCCAAGGGAAAATAAAAAGGGCAGACAGAAGAGCAGCTGATCAGCGTTCCGTGCCATTGAGCTGTGAGGCCGGCCACCTAACTGCGAAGGACAGAACGAGTTTGCAATCAAATTGAAACATCACAGAGGGAAAAAAGGTCTACCTAGGTTATGTTACGAAAGTTAAAAAGGTTAAAAAGGAAACGAAATCGCAGCGATAGTGGCTTTATTTAGAACCCATAGGTACGAGGTATTAATAGGACTAAAATTTTCAAATTTCTTTAAGGATAATAGGTGGTAGCATTTTTTTTTAATTGTCATTTTTTTTAAATTTTAATTGTCTTTGGCGATTAGTTTGCTCGCCAAAATTGTTGATTTTTTTTTTTAGGTTATTAAATAATTAATATGGAAAACATTTTTTTTTTAATTTCAGTTTATTTGATACAATTTAAAAAACAGGACTTTAATTGAATCATTCTGCAACAAATTATTGTGCACACAAATTAAAAGTATATATATTATAAAATATAAGCGGAAGTGAAAATCCTATTTCCGAATTAATGATAAAAAAGTAATTTTTTATTTTAATTTTTGACATTAGCAAAAGCACGCGACCGAATATTTTGTTAGGTAAGCTTGAATATCATAACATTAAAAAAAAAAAAAAAAAAAAAAAAATTGAAGTGAGCATTACTCTTAAAAAGCTTTTTTCAAACGAAACCAAACATTAAAAGCATCGTAACGTTGTAAATTAAACTTGAAGAATTTATTAAATCAATATCATTAATTTTTTTTTTTTTTTTTTTTTTTTTGTAGTTTTAAGATAATGCAAAAGCATTTTTCAGAAATTAATAGTTTTGGAAGTCATCTGTTTCCGATAGTTAAGTCGTAGCGAGTAACTGTAATGATGATTAAGGCTAATTTCATTCTCGATTATCAAACTTTCCAATGAAAGTTTATTTTGAATTTATTTTACATCTTCTGACTGCATGAAGTATTGGACACAGCAAGCAGCATTTATTATACAAAAAGCTTATTTAATTAGCGAAGTGCTGAATTATATGCAGCTGTAAAAAACGCAGAATAAAGCAGTCTGCTGAAATTTTTGCACATCGATTTGTTCACATTTCATTGCTGCCATTCCGTGATAAGTAATAAGAGCGATTTCTGTGCCACGTACGTTAAGTGTTTTATATGTAGGAATGTTCAGGGAGGGGGGGAGGATATTAAAAGAAAGGAAACGTAATGGATAAAAAGGCTTCGTGTTCATACTGAACTTTACTTATTTTAAAACGATTTTCGAAATAAAAAGGCCCAGCGAGACATTTGCAAGCATTTTCAATATATACGTGTCATACCAGCAGTTTGTAAACCATTTTTAATTCAGAAATGCTGTTAACAACAATCAACCAGCAAAAATGACGGGACAAACACATCCAAAAACTAGGCTAATCACAGGGAAAATTTATCATGCTTGATTAACAAAAAAGATGCTTATTATCTGGAAACGATCATTCACAAAACTGTGATTTTAAGATGAAATTTTAAATAACATTACCCAGAATATGAATAAATCATTTAGTACAAAAATATTTTTCAATAAATTAAAATATCATTTACAGATTGTTGAGATACTCATCGCACGCAGTTTCCATAAAAACTACTTATTACTGAATAATTTTCCCTTACAGAAGAAGAGATTTCTTCAGATTAACACTAATAATGAATGCTTTAGTTTTGATAATCAGTTTTTGAATGGATTAAAGGTTTTTGCTTTTTTAATTAAAAATGCGGGATATATAGAAGCCAGTGAAATTTATTTAATCTCTAGAAAACATTAAGTATTCTAAAATTGAGAATTTTTCGCGAAAATTAATACAATCTCACGTTTTTAAGGATTTTTAAAATTAGTTTTTTAAAACACAAAAAATAAAAATATAAAAATAAAATTAAAAAAAATCCTCCCTCAGAAGGAAAGTTGTAAATAATATCTTAAAGCAGTCAATGTTCTTTTCAGTTTCTACTGGAATTACAATTTTATAAGTACTGACAAAAATCGTGGAAGTTGGAATAAAAGTAGATAACGTCTGGAAATAAAATTTTCTGACAATAGACTGCATTTACGAGATAGCAAGCATTAAATATCACACTAAAATCTTTAAAAATGCATCCAATGAAAAAAAAAGTAAATCTTTGTGTACACAAGGAATTGTAATGCCGTTTTCTCAAAGCCATAACAAGACTCTGAATCTGAAAGTCTTGTCAAGTCCGCGCTCTACATTAAACCACAGCAAATTGCCAATTTTATGATAGGATTTTATTTTCAGTTAATTCAATTGTTTTTCATAACAGTTTTGTACATAATATGTAGCAATGAGGAAGCTAAACTAAGAAGCCTATAACATGATCAATTTTTTCAAATACAATACACTCTCGGGTATCCGGCCTAATGTGCCGGAAGGACAGGTCGAATTACAAAAAGGCCGAACATCTATGAGCTCATTTCTTTGCCCACCAATACCAGAAGACAAAGTTTTTATACCAAAACTCACTGTAATAATACGTATTTTCTCAGCTTCTTATTGAGTACTAAGCCTTCCATTTATCTCAATGTGAGTGCAGCTGCAGCCCCTTGAATCATAGAAGCAGTTGCAGTAACACGTCGAGTTAAAATAGAAGGCTCTGTACTGGTAGTTATATATGTTTATATACTGCACTGCACGTTTCAAGAATTTATTAGAGAAAAAATAAATTAAAGGATATGAACTGTTCACATTTTAAGCTATATTCTGTAATGCCCAACTTAAATGCAGAAAACATAAACAAAGCATTAGCATAAATCATAGGCCGAATTCTTAAGAAAATCGGCTTAAACTTATTTTTTCACTGATAAATGATTGCACAAATATAAAAAGGTAACGCTAAAATACGAGTCAAAACTTCCATTTTTTATGTCTTGAAAAAGTCTTTAATAGATGATTCAATAGATGTCTTGCCCTCCTCATTTAATTACGATAAAAGAAAACTAGACCGGATAGTATGGGAGCAGGACAGTAGCGAACCGGATACTCGGAAGTGTACTGTATAAGCTCGGTTAAATTAAAACAAAAATCTATTTTTGCGTATTATATGGAAAGAAAAAAAAAAGGATTTTAGTATTGTTATTAGATATACTAAAAAAAAAAAAAAAACGAAAATATAGCAGACGATATCAGGCAATTTCATCTGAAACCCTTGATTTAAAATCCACAAGATCATGAAGAAATCGTCTGCAACTAAAATGGGAAGAGCGTTACTACATTCCAAATAATAACAGCAGCAGCAGCAAAAGGGACAAATATGTATATCAAAACCAGCAGCGAGAAGAAAAAGAGAGTAAGCCAGCAAAAAAAAAAAAAAAAAAAAGAATAAAAATGCGAGCAGCAACACGTCATAATACAATCAAATTCCATCACGTCAAGTAAGCCTTGCTTTCGTAGACGTCACGATACGCGCAGTCGATGACTCATGTCTCCACTCATGTGTTGAGCTCGAGCACATCCAGAATCTGGTACATTAATTATGCCTGCAGCATTTGATTCCCAGCTCGAGAAAAAGCTCTCTCCGTGAGAGCGATCATTAGCTGGAGCGCGAAGACGGGCGATTCGGCGAACAGATAGCAGAGAGCTTAGAGGGTTTTTAACAGAGAGGATAAAAGATGCACAGTGGGAGCTATTAACTAATCATTTCCTCAGATGCAAGCTCTTTATTTTTTTTTTTATCGTGAAATGTTTTGTTTACGTAAAAAGCGTGATTCTAAAGATGAAGATGGATTGGTGAGCTTACATTAAAGAAAAGTCCGAGCTGAATATAATGACTGAAATAGTTTTCTTTTGTGATGTGGCTAAAGAGGCAGTCAAAATGTTCCCGACTTATTATGGAATTAATCGCATCGAAGTGGCACAATTGCTCGAAAAAAAGCTTTTATAACTGATCTTACTTTCAGAGAAATAAGTTTACAATAGATTGCATCATTGCGAATAATGGTTGAAACGTTTCAGAACACACATCGGCTATTCTCTTTATTGATAATAGTACATAATTAAAGTAATCAATCACATTTTTTATAAGAAAGGAAAGAAAGGGGAGGAAACTCCTACCAGTGTTTGGCAGCTTTGAATACTTTTAACAGCAATGTTTAATTTATCCTTAAAGCAATCGAAACCAAATTGAAAAAAATTTATTAAAGCATATTTATTTACAGGAAAATTGTGAATGAAATAAATATGCTAGATTATTTCAAGGGCCTAGGGGTAGCGCGTCTTCTCCGTGATTTGGGCGTCCCGTGTTCGAGCATGGTTGTTCTTTACCCTGTATTCTATCTGTGAGGCGAGTGAAAAAAAAAAAAAAAAACTACTGTAAAAAGAGGTTGTGCAAGCGAGTGTGTGAGTGCCATCTTCATATGAGCTAGAAGTCAGATTTCTGCCCTCAGGTGCTCGGGGGCTTTTACCTTCAGAAGCCACTGTACAAACTCGGCTTAAAATCGCCGACTTCGTCAGCGGGCTTGTAAAAGTGTCATAAGTAACAACAACAAGCTGAGATGTAATACCTTAAAATTCAGCAGATGACTGTTTAAAATGCTACAGAGTATGCTTAAAACATTCAAACTAAACCTTTAGAACAGGGATGGGCATTAAGTCGATCGGGATCGACCGTGGACCACCAATTTTGGAGTGACGGCCTTTACTAAGACCTAAGATGGCCACACTAAAAGAAACATATTTATGGAAGAACACCGATATAATATAAATAATATATTCTCTTTATCCCTTGAAGATAACGAAGTTTTTCCCCATCAAAATGAAAAAATTTTAAAAGCACGTAGTAAAGAACCAAAGAATAACTTTTGGAATCTAATGGACGAAGCAAAGTATCCTAATTTTTAAAAAAAAGTTGCATATCATTTAACATCGTCCTTTGGATCTGCCAACCTGTGCGAATCTGCATTTTCAACGATGAATATAATTAAGACAACACATCGTCCTCGTCTCGGAGACGGACATTTAGAATCCAGCGCAAAATTAGCAGTAATTGCATACCGAGATATTCAAGATTGGTGGACAGTATGCAGATTAAGTCCTATACTAACTATAATTATGAGAACTAACTTTAGATGAAAATATTTTTAATGTACTTCGAATTATTCTATATTAAATGCATCAACGGATATTATTATATTTGTGACTATTATTATGTTTGTATCTTGCTATCATTATTATGTTTGTAGTTATGCAGATAAGCACATATTCCGTATTTATTATTAAGTTATAATAAATATTGTAAACCTTTTTTTTTTCTTCCTCTCTCTCTCTCTTTAGCTTCCTAGACCTACGCTATTAGGTGGACCGCAACACCTTGAAAAAAATTGGAAATAGCCTGTACCCTGGAAAAGTCTGCCCACCCCCGCCTTAGAATCATAACACACATTACGAACAAATATGATGTGTCCATATACATGACATATGGGGTAAGCGTTCAAGGCAAAGGCGGTTTCAGAATTGAATTTTTCAGCTAATTTCAAATATAAGTCAAAAGAAAAGCAGATTTAATTTCCCGTACAAGAAAATATCAGTAAAAATAAAGGACTATGGTCAAATCGGTTGATTAAAAATACATTATCAAAGAAAACGTTAAAAAATTTTAAAAATCGAATAACGTTTATTTTTAAACAGAAAAAAGAAAGCAACGAATCCACACTATGACAAGGCGGAATCAACCGTTTTCAGTTTAAATCGTTTAACACGCCTTTTAATTTTCGCCCATTAACATACTTCCGCATTACAAAATACAGGAAATACAACAAAGCAATTTTATTAAGATTACGCTGGATAAGAAAGCATAATGAACGCTTCAGGATATTAGAATAAACTACCATATTCATTTAACTCTTCTTAATATTTCTCGGAAAATTTAGAATCAACAGCCGCAGGCGTATGTCAGACCTTAGCAGTTTTTTAAAAAGCACACTAAGCAGTTCTCTTCGCTTTCCTGTCTATTTTTGAGAATGAAGACATAATTACATACTATATGATTAAGTAATATTATACACATTAATTTATTTTGAACTAGCCGCCTTTGGCGACCAGCCGGTTCGCCAATCTTAATGCTGGTTAAAATTTTAATAATTAAATATTTTATGTAATTCCTACTTTAATAGCTTCTTCATTAAAATATTTTCAAATTTCAGTTCACTCATAATATAACGCAAATGCGTGAATTTTTCTACGCCAGTTGGGGTAACGCTATGCAGATTAGAATTTTTTAATTTCCTTTATTCTATTTTATTTTAATTCAAAAGTACTTCAGAATGAATCTGAAAGATCTATTAATTAACAACGTTTAATTTTAAATGCATCAAACATTAAGAAAATAAACAGAATCGTTTGAAATAATCGGCCGAAAAATGTTAAGCCTAAGCCTCATTAGCGTGGGGAAAAAATGCTGAAGCCTTACTCATTTGGCAGTGGGGAAATGAAGACTTTTTTTGGCGGGAAAGTTAGTTTTTAATTAATAATTAAAATTTCAAAAAAAAGGGACCCCAGGTGCACATTCCCGCCCTCCAAGGTATACACGTACCAAATTTGGTAGCTGTAGGTCAAATGGTCTTTTCTGTAGAGCGCCAACACACACACACACACACATTGAGCTTTATATAAGTATAGATTATGCTATATAATCATCACATAAAATGAATAATTTCCCTAACTTTCAATTAAATAGAAATTTTACAATTTTTATTATTTATATAAATTTGCTTTCCTTACTTATTATTTTCACAGTGTTTACGATTTTAATGATATATTCATTTACTTCCTTCTCTAGGACGTGTATATTCTACATTGCTTGTTTAAACTGAATTAAAAAAGAATTTCTAGCGTTTTTATTATTATTACTTATTTTTATTTCGAGATTATCTCTTTAAGGCAAAAGAAGAAGAAAAGCAACATTCTCAATTAATAGAATACTGAAACCCGAAATGAAACAAAGTAACATCCTAAAAGCTTCTATACTGAGGATTTTACCTCTCGGTTACCCAGGCAGCTAGAAACATACAAACTTAAGAAAATATTTCACTGCAATATATCTAAAATGAAAGATTTAATTATTTAAAATAACAATCATTTAGATTTATTACCTAAAGTATTCGACATAAAAAAATGGAAATTGAAATTTTTAAAAATATTGAAAAAGCACAATTTATTTGTCGTATTCTTAAGTTAGATTTCCAAAAAACATAACTTGAATAGTACCAATAACTGAAACTCTCTCTCTTCAGTTGATTACAGATGTAATTTTAACACTTTTTACTCTGAGAGGAAATTTCTTTGCAAAAGCCAGGCTGTCTCAATCGAAAAAAGATTTTAATTTATTTACCAGCCAATTTGCAGGATAAAAAACTCACATGTCCTTCCTTCAACTCGACAAACCACTTTCAAAAGCAGTTGTCAAATCACCTGTAGTCTAATCTTACTCAAACTGAATTCTAAACTCCTTCGACCACCCTCTGATGTTGCACAACTCTTTCTCACAAGGAAGAATGGAATCCTAAACAAATGCTATCTTCCTCTCGCCGTACCAAGGTTAAAAGCTAAGTCACATGCTTTCTCGATACGTAATCTGGACTAAGGCACGAATGGGACGCCCAAGTTCAAGCTCTGATAGAGGAAGTGGACAGCCACCACGGAAAGACATGAAATCCGGTCCACCCACACACCAATTGGAAGCCATGTACCACCAACCTTAAGACACTCCAGTTTGTGTTCTGTGAATGAGTGAAGCGAAGGGGAAAATAAGAACACCACTTATGTGCCACGAATAATGAATACCCGTTTCGAGAAAGGCTTAGCCTATTTGGGGTTTTGCGCGCACGAGCTGCGATATTTTCCCACGTGGGTGTTGGAAGAAACTTTCAATTATCTATTCCACATCCACACCTGCCCTTCCCAAGCTGTCCGAAACAACAGCACGTTTAGTTCAGCCACTTTCGAACATGGACCATCAATACATGTGGCCTCAATTTCGAATTGCAGAGAAGAAAGATAAAACAAATAGCAGTAAAATGCAGTTCCAGAATGTTTTCGTTTCGAAACTTGACAAATGGTGAACAAGATAATATAAATTTCCCAAGACGTTTACAAGTCCCGGAATTAATCGAAAAGGCAGGCGTTCGGAATTAAACGCATAAACAAAAAATTCTCAAAAAATACCGCAATTCCGAGGCTAAATACTTAACAAAATATTTAAGATTTTTTTTCTTTTGTTGTTGTTGCTTGTTTTTGCTTGTTTGTTTCACTTTCAAACCTGTGTCTTTCTCTCTACTCACACAAATATTTTAATTAAATACTGCTCAAATCAGGGGCAATGCAAAATTGTCAAATCTTTTAAATAAATTTGTTTGGTTGAGCTGATTTAACTAGGGAGATTTTCGAAGACATGAGGTGGTTCTGTTTCCTCGTGCACCCTTCTATAAGTTTAACACCCAATTTGGGGAGTTCATAGCATTCATTCACTCATTTCACTTCCAATTTCTAACTGCAATGAGCTCCCAAACTGCATCTGCAGTTGCAACAGATAAATAATAAAATAATCATCAAAACACAAGGTTTTGCCAAACTCAAGAATTCTGATCACATTTAAAAAGGAATTCAGTTAACGTCTAACTTATATCATTTTGACGCAAGAAATTAACAGAATTTTAAAATTCAAATGCTTCATAAGGTGAAAAAATAATAATGGTTTATTGAAAAAAAAAAAATTAGCACATTCGTATTTATTTTTTTTAATTCTAAAAATTATCCAAAATACGAATAATATTTTTTAAAAATAAAAAAATTCTTAAATGTACATCCGATTAAACAACAAATGAATACAAAAAGGCACAGCAACTAAAAAAAAAATCCTCTCGGCAAGCTGGAAGGCAAAAGCAGACTCCATTAGATCTGATTTACTATCTGGCAACATAAATTGTTGATGTTAGAAGCAGACAAAATTAGGGCGTGAAAATCCCTTTTCAGTCCCTAACGTCTAAGATATTGCAGTTATCGAAAAATTTTAAATACAAAAGTAGTTCGTCTTAAAGAGGCACTCATTTGGCTAACTGGATTTATTTTTCTACCTTCAATAATAAGGAAGTTATAGTGAAATGAAAATCTCACTCCCCCCCCCCTCCCCTTTGAGCTAGATGGTCCATTTATTACCATCCGAGATTTTTACATTTCTAACAACATATTCCAAACACACCACTTAAAATTCAAACAAAATTACTTTAATCCTGTTTACAAGACAACATGACCAAAGTGTTGTATGCATATTTATATATATAATTGATGAACGAAGGGTGGTTTTGGTTTCAAGGGACCATGATCGGTAAAGAACTGAAGAAATTTTCTCAAGTTCGTCATGAGAACCATGGCCATAGGTAGTCTTCCTATAGGAATCTACCTAAAAAAAATTAAGGAAACAATATATACATTTTGTCAATGAAAAGAAGATTAGCTTAATTTTGGTCCGGGGTCAAACAATACCATAAAAAGTATAACGAATTAGTTTTAATACAAACTTTAACAAAATATTGAAATAAGGCTTTCGTAACCTATTTCTAGATACAATTCATAAACAATAGAAAGCAAAGGGACAAAAAAAAATCTTTCAATACAATAGAAACTGAGATAAATGTATTTAAAAATAACATTATAACTTCTTGAGCCACAGCAGCAGGAAGCTATCATGAAATTCAGATAAATTTATGTGCGTACGGAGACAAAGACACTAAATCCGATCTAGATAAAACAAGACATAAATATATGTCTATCGAGAAGAGTTTTATATGTTTAGAAAATGTTTAAAATTTGCTTGTTGGATAAGAATGTCAACACGGATGTATAACGGACGATCATATGGTTTCAACAATACACAATGGGATATGTTATTGAGTCTGAAGGATGGTCGTCAGTTTGAATTTCATGAGAATAAATATCGAGACAAAGAGGACAGAATTTAACCTACCTGGACTGGAAATATTTATAATTTTCAAAACATTGAAATGTTTTCGATCTATTCTTCTAACTGTCAGTGCTCTTATTTTTACTTTGTATCCGATAAAGTATTGCAATCGTGAATAAGTTCAATCTTAACATTTGGATGGATTTTCAAAGTTATACATTACAAAAAAATGGAGTATTTTTTTAATTGTATATGTGAAGAGGATTATGCAATGTAACACAGTGACTACATATTAAGTTTTGGACGAAATTCTTCAGTGAGAAACCTGTTTGTCCTATCTTGTCCATCTAAGTGCAGGCAAACACAACAGCTCAAAAAAAAAAGATAAAATTTGGCACACGTTGGTACATCTGAATTTTATTTTTGTACCAAATATTGGACCACAACCGCCAAAAGTTTAATCTGTCGATGCATGTCTTCAATTGCATATGAACGTAACAAATCAAAAATACAACAACCATAGATACTTGAGTGTAACATCATATATGATCTTGATATTCCAAATGTGAACTTTCAGCAATTTGAATCGATTAACAACTTAAAGATACACCATCTTTCTATACGCTAGCTTCACTTGAAGATTAAACTAGACGCAAAATAATCTACATTATGGAATTTACAGGAGAAAGATGGAGAATATTCCCAATGCTCAATTCAAAATTCTCTAAGGAAATAAATGTTGTGACAGTAATACAGACTTAAAATTATATATATTATAGAGAGAGAGAATTTGTATAGAATAGAAGATACCAAAAGAATTTTAAAACGCCATTATCAGCAGCTATAAAATTAGCAGTTATCCACTATATTATTAAATCTTTTTAAGAAAAACAGGCAATCGCAAAAAAGCTTTTGAATAATGATGCTTACTATTTATTTGTAATGACTGCGGCATGGCCACCATTTCGATGGAGAGCGAGAAATGCCTTTTCATTTATATGACAACATTCGCTTTATGGTTCAACATATCAATAAAATAAAATTTCCGCTAGAAAAAAAATAAGACAAATAACTACGTCATTTGATTACGTAATAAAATCAAACGAAACAATGTGAGAAGTTGTTGTGTTGTGTCGCCAACACAACAATGTGAGAAGACCAAATTTATTTCAATGATATGACAGAAAAGAATTAAAGTTTCTGTCAATTTGCAACTTTGTGATAAAAATAATGTATATGTTTATACATTATATATATAGTTTTACAGGATATACAATTTTATAATAAAAATAATTCTTTTTCGCATACCCAAAATACTTCCTGGTACTGCTAACCTATATATATAATGCCAACATGTGCGGCACAGAAATCGTTCTTATTACTTATTGTCAAATGGCAACAATTAAATATAAACAAATCGCCACACGAATATTTCAGACTACTTCACTTAACGTTTTTACAGTTGCTCTTAATTCAATGTTTCGCAGATCTAATGAATGGAGATGCTAAATATTATTAGAAATGCTTGGGAGAGAACTCGCCGCGTCACCAGAAACTCCAACCAATCAGAGAGTAGAAATCGTAAAAAGAAACCAAAATGAAAGAAATGGGCGTTATACAGAAAGTTGAATTGAATGAGAAAATGGGTTTTGACATCATGAGATAGATAATCATTATGATTTGGCTATTGAAATTTATATCGTCCAAAATTATTATCTCGCAAGAATCTTTTTTACATTACCTTACAAATTATCTTTTTATTGCAAGAAATTATCTTTTTATTGATATCACTTTCATATAAGTAAATTTTTAATAATCTTTTTAAATTTAATTTAATATACAATCCGTAACAATGTTTCTAATGCTTTGATGAAATTCAAATTCGTCCATTTAAATATTCAATCAAATGCTTTTACCAATGTTAAAATTAAGATTCAAAAAATTGCTGTCTATGAAATTAACTCCGAATAGCATTTTTACTATCGCTTTTATTTCGTAGTATATACAATTTTCAATCTGCGTTCGCAATAGTTTGTAATAGAATGATTCAATTAAATCCCTGTTTTTCAAATCAAATTACAAACGACACAAGGAAACAAACCGAAATCAAATAACACACAGAATTTTTTTTTAAAAAATGCCTTCAATATCAATCGTTAAATAGCTTCTCATAACTTTTGACTCGGTGGAGTCCTAGGTTGCCCGTAAGAAAACGCTTTTTATACAAAATATTTCTAATTTAAAAGATACCTTCATATAAAATATTACAATACACAAAATTTTTTCTGAGGCGCACAACTTTGTTTTTTCATTAAAATGTGAAAATATGTTATAATTAATAAAAGCATTTTAAAACCGCGTCTCTTCTCAAATTACAGAACCAAGGAAACAATTTTTAAAAATTTTAGAAAACAACTTTTTCCATAAGATATAAATATTTTTAAAAAACATACAAATAAGATTAAATATTACGAGCGACAACTTAAATAGTAGTTAACAGAAGAAAATATAACGAGACATAATAAATTATAATTTAAATCATCATCGATTATTAGAAGCAATATTTTGATTCCATTTTTAAGAAACAGGAAACCGAAAAATAATTTTCAAGTTAAAGGAAAATAATTTTCGACAGTAATGAAGTTAAAGAAAGTTTTTTTTTCAATAGATATATTTTTTTCCTTATATTAGGTTATTTTAAAAATTACTTCATTCGTAGGTGTCGAGGTACTGCGTATGCTGGTTGGTAATAGGCTTTTTTTTTATTGTCATTTAAATATGACAATGACAATTCAGTTAAATCTACCTTATACTTCATCGCATTTCTGATCAAAATTTGTAGAAGCCCTATTTAGTTGTTTGGATGCGTACAAAATAATTGGCGTTTCAGTTTTTCAATTTTATTTATACAGATTAAACCAAATCAAGCAAACCTAGAAAGAAAAATAACCATTCATTTCTCCTAGTCAAGACGACAAAAAACGATGATGCAGAAACAAAAGAAAATGATATCAGCTGCTCATTGTTTCGCATCTTTCAATTACATAGATAGAAGTGGCATCACTCAACGACTACGCGATTAGGAAGGAACATCAAAACAAGCTTCACGAACAGATCAGTTTTTAAGAGCCGATGGTTCAGCAACAGCATCAAATAACTTCTTGCAAGCGCTCTTTAAATGTGACGAAATCCTCGATTTAACGTTCACTAAACACGTTAATGGAAGGGTGTTAACCTCTTAAAAAGACATTTAAAAAATTTGATAATGCAAGTATGAAAACATACCGCGCAAAACGCTGTTAACCGAATAAGGAATTAATCATTTATCGGAACAAACTTATTTTGAACTGTTAAACATTTATCAATAATTAAAATTCTTGCCATAATTCGATACCAGAAATTGATTTAATTGTTTTACTTTTTAAATAAATTCGTTCTGCATTCTCATGGGGAAAAGAAATTCTTATATAAGAA
The DNA here is from genome assembly GCF_947563725.1 of Argiope bruennichi. Classification (NCBI taxonomy): domain Eukaryota; kingdom Metazoa; phylum Arthropoda; class Arachnida; order Araneae; family Araneidae; genus Argiope; species Argiope bruennichi. Next base: position 132,728,949 of record NC_079151.1, on the reverse strand, counting down.
GAGTTAGTCAATCTGATATACATAAAAAAAAAAAAAATGTAACAGTCACTATTACAAAAAATTCGGAATCGATGAAAATAAAGACAATTTGATTGTAATTTTGCTTTTTTTTTTCTATAGATATCGAATAATCAACAAATCTTAAAGCAATCCATAGTAAAAAGTTAATATCGAATATATTATTTTGCTAGAAAATTTCCCATTATAAAAATTAATCACTAAAAATAGTCCAATAAAATGTAAATGAAATAATAAAAATAGAATATCAATCTGAAAATGTTTGGAATATTTGAATTATCTTTCTTGAAAGGCATATTACTAAGAGTAGAAAGTGTGTTTGAGAAATGTACCAGTCTTCGCTGAAGGTCGAAAGTTTCTTATAATTTCAAAATTTTCATGCACAGATCCCATACCAAATTCCATTCATCTACTTCATTGTGCAAATGTAAACACGATAATTTACTTTCGAAAAAAATGTGTTTTTCCGATTAAAGGGATATAAAAAACTGGCGATTCGTCAAAATCTTGTAATAATTTTTTTTAACGAAAGTAATATATGCTCTACGTTGTTTTCATATACAAAAAAAATTTTAAAAAAATTAAATGGCCAAAATTTACTTTTGTTCTATAAAAAAAAATCCTAAAAAATGACTGAAAGAATTGCACTGTAAAAAACGAAAAATTCTATTAAAAAAAAGTATGATCACAAATTTGATGATTCCCATGATTAAAATATAGATCTATTTCTTTTAAGCATTTATTAACTTTGCTTAAAAGTTAATAAATGCTTAAATAATTTTCTTATTATTGCAATCGTAATAATTGGAATCTAGAACTAAATTTTACATCCAGGTGTGAACATACTTTGCTTTCAAATCAAAGTCAATGAACTATTTACACAATTCATTTTTACGGAATAAATGAATTATGTAAATAGTTCATTGACTTTATAATTCAAATTTTATAGGTAACGCATCAATTAAGATTGTAATGAAAATAATATAATTAATTGTACAATGATTTTTATTCAAGTCACGACTTGAAAGACTAAAGTTCATCAATAAATGACACAAAAATAGCGGTCGGAATTTTTAAATCGCAGCTTCATAAAAACATATGGAAAATTCTAACACTGATAAAAAATAACTTATTCTATTTTTCTTCTCGAGAAAATGTTCTTATATTTAAGAATTCTTTTTAATAATGCTTCTGATTGGAAGCGATAATATGACTACGTTTGCATATTAAAAACATACCCGCTATAAAATCCGAGATTTCTATGAATAACTGTGACATCAGTAGCAGAAATTGCACCTCATTTACATCAAGTACTGAAAGAGTGGGAAGACAGTTGACATTTTTTGCTTTACACGAAAAGTGAGTCACTGCAAGCAAAGGATTATAGATCCGCTGTGTATATTCAAAGTGATGATTTATAATTAATCTTATATTCAAATTTTAGCTTAAAAATCTGAAAATGCTCATTAAGAAAAAGCACAAAGAACTGCAGCTGTGATTTTTTTTATTCAAAAAGGAACTTTAAAAATTATCAAATAACGTTTAAGAATCTAAACAGCAAGTAGTTTATTAAATGTATCAATATAAATATATTAAATGCGTGCTTATCGATATCAAAGCTGTTAATAATCACGTTAATTTATAAGTTTTTAAATGATGCATAGAAAAACTCAGAAAAATTTGAAAAACATATAGCGACTGTTAAAAGTTACTTAAGGTGTCATTGCTAGATATTTAATTCTTTGAAGAGGGAAACGATTAATGCATCATAATGATGCACTAAATAAATGACTGAAATGCAAATATATCTGATTTACTGGTGTTAATCGCTTTGTGATTTTTATGCTCGTTCGCATATGTAATTATAAGGAAACTGGATCATATCTTTAAAGCAATTCCGATTAAAGAAATATAAATAGTTAAAACAAATTAATTAAGGTTTCTTCTCCCGAAATGTTATAATCAAGCATCCAACGTGAATAAAATTCTAAAAAGATACAAAAATATATGCAAATACCTACCCAGTGAATTATGCTTTAAATTAAGTTTAATAATAATGACTACCATCAAGAAACAGTACTTAATTCCATTCTAATTCTATAAACTGAAAATAAATAGTGGAAAGAAAAAGTTCAGAACAATCGAATTCATCGACCATCCTAACTAACAAACCATAACAAGCGATTTCGACTAACAACGAATCCCCAATGCAGAACAACAACAATAAAAGGCAAAATTATTATTATTACCTCTCGTCAATTTTAATCCTAAGGAATTTCTGAACAAAAATGAAAGACCACTCATGGATAAATAACAGAATGATAGGGTACTAAATTCCAATCAAAGCAGTCCTGCGAGTCAACTAATGACAAACCATCATTCGAAAAGCAGAAGACAACAGGCATGGCAGAAAACCCAACAGAGCTGGACATTAGCATTCCAAGGGTCAACAGCTCGTTAACTGTCGATCACAATGGGCTGTGTGAAGCTCAACTTAATTAAAATAAAGCGAAAGGTGAGTAACATTTGCCGACGAATGTAATTGCTTCCACTGTGTTACGACCACTGAATAGGCGCAGAAGAACTGTAATGGTCTATCCACCAACAAGGAAAAGGTATTCTATTCTTTCAGAATTGAAGGTCGGCATTTACGGCACACGGAGATTCTATGTACACGCGAAGAAGGAAAAAACTTCTTTAAGAGAAACAATATGATTTCACAGGACAATTATAACTTTCTGGAGAAAAAGGATAAAACTGTTATAACACATGACAACGAAATTTGCACTTGAAAAAGAAGTAATTTGGTATGTCATGCGAGAAGGAATACTGACAATAATGAATGCTCTTTTGCAATCAATACATGCGGTGGTAGAGGAATCCGGAAATAACGATGTTTATTATGCAATAAAGAAAAATTTCGCCAATTTATTTTAAAATTAAATATTAATGTTATTCAACAAAAAATTAAATAATAAAAAATCAGCAATAAAAATAATTACAAAATGTTTTTGTTATTTCTTAAAAAGAGCTTAGCGCAAATCAATAACCAAGCAACTTGAAAATAAAAAATAGACCGACTTTTAAAAAAAAAGATATTTAGATAATTTTTTTAAAAACCTTCTCAAGCGTAATAATCTCATGAAACACTCACTTCTCCATAACCTGAAGATACTCTGATTATATCTTATAGAAATGGGTGATGATTCATCAAAATTCATCTGACACCATTTCTAATCCCAAAGAATGTTTAAATACTGAAAAGAAAAACAAGGTGATAGTTTAAAAGGATTTGACCAGACCGAAACAAAGTGAACAGAATATTCAACTGCAAAGCAAAAAGTATGAAAAAGATTAATTTTTGCAGGCACAGAGATAACAAAGTTAAAATAAGAAAAGAACTCGTGAACCATAAAAAAAAAAAAAAAAAAAATTCCTATCCAAAAGATTTTCTATTAACTGACAAATAAAAATAACTAAATGAAAATGAACTAATGAACTTTTTTTTACAGATACAGACACACATTTTCCCAATTATTTCATATAAACACCATTTTTAATAATCCATTTAAATTGAGAAAACTAATAAATAAATTTACAGTGAACAAATCAAGAATTTAAAGATTAATGTTACAGAAACAATATTTTACAAAACTGCTTTCCAGATATAATATCAAAAGAAATTTCTCCATTCTTTTTTCATTCAATTTTGATTTGTTCTTATTAAACTCAGTTTTCACTTTTGCCACAAATTCTAATCCCATTTAACATATTCCAACTTCAAAATGCCAAAAACTTATTTGATTTCAGACATGCTCTGGCAACAAAAATAGCAAATTAACTCTCAGTAACATTATTGTATTACCATATTTTTTTAAAACATTTCAGTCATGTTTTAATTATTCTTTGCTTTTTTCATAATTTATTTACTTTTTCTACTATTTTTTTTATTTTAGTTCTCATTTTTTTACAAGTGACTTTGTTTTAGAAAGATATTGGTAGCCTCTGTTTTAATATTAAACGTTTCGATATCATTAGAAAAAAAGTAAAGAATAAAAAAAGATAATATGAACTATACTAATGTTTAAAAGGGGCAGAAGAGTTTGCAACCAAATCATGTACTTTTCAACTATAAATATGAATAAATTTTACATTACACACTAGATGCATAACAACACTTTTTCTAATTTGCAAGGTATTTTCTGTTAGTATAGGAAAAAAAATTGGGAGTTAATAATAAACAAGTCAATTCATAGGATCTGTAACTCCTTCCTACCATTTGCTAAGTTTATTCTTCCTTTTCTACATTAACAATCAATCTAGTCATCATGATGAGGTGTGCAAAATAATAAGATAGAAAAGGGATAAAATTATAGATGGTTAATCTCATACAGATAGTTTTTTATAAAGGATGAACAGGATAACAAATAATATAAAGGGATAGCAAGGATATAAAGGATAACAAATCAATGAAATAATATTTGAAACAGCCTGGAGACACAAAAAGGGGGGGGGGTCTGCTATTTTTCACACAAAAAGGACAGAAATTGTAATAGTTATACTATTTAAGCATCAAATAAAAATTACAAAATATTTTTAGTAACAAAAAATTTCAATCACAATAGGGAAGATTTGCTGAGCAAATGTAGAAAACATTTGCTCAGTATTTGTTCACCCCTTCAACAGCATTTATTGTTTTTTTCACCCTTTATGATGTACTGTTTTTTTTAGCAAATTTTCCCATGCAATATAAAAAAGTTTTAAATATTTTTAAGAAATAATTTTAAATTGAAAGCAATCGTATATTTCATTTTTAGCAAGTATTTTTACAGAAAATAATTTTATAAAACCTGATTTAAAAAGATTACAAAATAGACAGTTTACACCAGATGTGGAGAGAAAAAAATAGTACTTCATTAAAATGATATACTGAAATAAAAATGTGCATTAAATTATATACATGATAATTAAAAGATTAACTTATGGTAAAAGAAGAAAACTTTATCCAAATTGTGATAAAAATTCCAATAACAATAAGGTCCTTAAAAAATTCACATACTTCTGTTTGATGAAATTTAGACACTCCAAAAAATTCCAAAATATCTGATAATAAATCCCATTTCATTCTTATATAGTATTGTAATGCTTCAGTCATTAATAGAATATTAAAAGCATATCTATGCATCTTAAAAAATATATTTAAAATGTAATAATTCTTGAAATAATTCTTTTACTTGTTGTATGAAATCTACTCAGAAAATATACAATTAAATTAAATTTATTGAAGTACTTACAAATTGCAACACTCACTCAAAATGAAAAGTGCATAAATCAATATCCAAGCAGTAGATTTTTTTAAAAATATGAAATGTTTTTTTTAATTCAAATTAAATTACTGATATTATTTAGAAAATAGTAATACTTAAGAGTAATATATTTTAAAATATATTATATTAAAATACAGAGAATAAAAAAAATGAATATAATTATGAATGCTGCAAAAAAATGTAGTTTATCATGCATTGTTCTTCCTGCTATCCCCCATTTTTAAGTATAAGTAAACATGCCAAATAACTAGCAACAAGTCAACATACCTCTAAAGACTATAAGAAAGGATAACCAGATTAAATGGCTGAATAATATTTCAAATAATTATTCTTGATTTGAAAACAGATTTCATAAACATTAAAAATTAAAATTTCATATTTCAAATTAAAATTTTTAATCTAAAAGATTTCTAGCACTAACAACATATTCTAAAATAAAGATACAAAGAAATCAGGATTTATAACTCAGATTTTACTATTGGTTACAATTTGGCCTAAAGATATTATTTAACTGGAGATTTTAAATATTATATATATATTCATTAACTTGATTCATAAGACGAACATTTTGGATAATTCATTCAATTGCTTTTTAACTAAAATATTCTTTTACTGGACTTTATTCCAAGTGTCTGTGTCAATGCATTCCCCCCCCCCCCATCCAAATTAAAAAGAAAAAGAAGAGAAAGAAAGAGAAAAAAAAAATCTAAAACTCAGAGATTTAGCAAAAGAACATTTTAGGACTGAACAGAATCAGACTATCTACAAAATAAGGTTTAGAGAAATGTCTAAAAAGTAAGCCAAATTTTGAGATTGCATCAAAAAACATCAAACAAAGCTGAGATTTTTTTTTTTTTTTAACTACAATAATAAAAAGATTTTTTGCTAAAGTTTAGGAAATAAAAAAAAATAGCATGAAGCTAAAAATACAGTAAATAATCTTATAATTATTCTTCAACCATCCAAATATCTATAATATTATTAAATAAATTTTTCAGAAAATAATGAAGTAAACACCCTTTTCTTTTATCCCATCTTAAAGTTCATCACTTTGAGGAAAGATAATAAGAAAAAGACGATCAGGTGTGAATCAATAAATACTGCTGATTTGAAAACTATTGTTCCAAAAAATACCAAAAGTAGTAACGACATTTAAACTAGATAGATTTACAAGGGTTCTACAAAATGGAATAGCATTCATTTGGTATGCAAATCATTGCTAATACACTGGTGGACAAAACATAAGAGAAGTGGAAAAAGTAGCTTCATTTAAAGATCAATATACAGTACAGCTTCAAGTACAGTAGTACAAATGATTAAAGTAAAATACAAGGTAAAATATAATGCAAGGCTTTTTGTGATGAGAATTATGTAAGCTGTTGAAACAGACTGCTTCAGGGAAAAATACATATTGATAAATGAAGGAAAGAATGCTGATTATAGATAATTAACATTCATCAGCATCTACAACTAATAACAGGTAATCCAAACAGAAAAGTTAGTATGTCCACTACACAGATTAACACACCTTCCTATTTATCGTGACTAGCTCTGAATTGAGCAATCAAAAAGAAATGCCTCTTTTACTGAATTGATGAGTGACAGTTTATTTGTCGCAGGCTATGCATAAAAAACAAGAGATCAACGCATATAAAAAATTTATGTCAGAGTTTACACCAAATGAATATACTAGCTGAACGGTATGGTACAGGTTAATCTTGAGACAATCCTACATAGTACATGATGGCAAGGCATGTTAAATGAGGCAAACAGAATATTCTAAAGAAATAAAGATCCATTTGATGTATAGGCTTTGCAATTCTTTACCGCAATATCTGAATCTATATGCCTGCATAGAATTGATCTACCAATGGAACATTTATGCTTGCTAGTTCCTTTAGACAGTTCGCAAAATGTTATCATCTTGGAATCACACTGTGATGATCCCCACAAATTACACAGTCAATCTATCTGAAATGTAATTTAGTCCAGAAATAAATCTGTAAGAAATACTGAGTTCCTTAACAATGTTCATCGCATACTGTCTTTTTTCCAGCATTCTAATTATTTACCTACTTGTAAAAATTAATCTAAATAATGTTTGTTTAATATGATTTTACATTTTAAAGTGCACTTCACTTTTAAACTACTCAAATTTGTACCAAAATTGTACCAAAAATACAAACAAACTACAAACTATTTTTTATATCACTGCACTATAAATTTCACTCATAACCAAACAATAGCATATTAATTTGATTCTACTTTATTATCTATTCTCAAGCAAAATCCCATTAGCTTTTTGGATTTTAACCATTAGTACCTATCAAAATACCAAATCTTCACCTGGATATTTTGATAGGTACTAATAATCGCCTTTAACCACACTAAATTCTTGACACTTATAAAATCATTACATTTCCTCTTGATCTCAATTATTCTCTTATAAATGCTAACCAGTCAAGGTATCAAATAATACTATCAAAAGGTTTCAGATTTTTTTTTTAATTTCTTAAAATCAATATTTTGTAATTTTACAATTACTAAAATAAATTCCTGATTTATACATAATCTTCACATGCACAATTTTCTTTGGGTAAAACAGTGATCCAATGCTATTTAAAAAATTTTTTTTAAAAATGAGACAGTAATACATATCTTTTATGTTTTGATACATATTTACAATAAAATAAAATCTACAGCTAATGCTTAAGTTCAGGATTGAAAAAAAAAAAAAAAAATTGAAAGAAATTCATTATCAATGTCATAAGGTAAGCACTTGTTTGATGTTTCTTGTATGTTTATTGAGTTTAAGTTAAAAATATTACAGTAATGTTTACTCATTTTTTTATAATTCTCATTTTATTTCCATTACAAAGAAAGAAACAACAAAAATAAGGTATTAAGTGCATTACATAAGTATTTAACTTTATTTTTAGAAAAACATAAGCAGGCATCCATCCTAATCTTAAATTCCAAAAAATGAAATGAATCCTCCTCAAATGTATTCTAATAACAATTATCCATCTAATAAATAGGATCAGAATAATATTTTAAATGGTAAAATAGTTTCCCTATTTTAAATTAAAAGAATGATTGAATGTAAAAATTTGCAGAGATAATTTTTAAAAAGTAAAAAAAAATCAATCGAAATAAAATCTTCAAATAAACTTTCAAGAAGAATAAAAGGAACAAAACCTTCGAATAGCTGGTTTGTATATCCAAGTCCTATTTATATAAAAATATTTATTTAACGAAGCAAATACACAAAGTTATCTAAGAATTTTCTTAAAGTTCTAATATATATAAAATTAACAAATAAAGTTTTAACATAAACAAACTTAAGTAACTACAAATACTGATTCAAGACACTCTAAAATTAAAATCTTTCAATAAAATTATAAATTTTTCTTGAAATATTTCAAGATATATAGAAAAATTCTTAATTTTATAAGAATTATAACATCTTAATATAAAAGAAAATTATTAAAATTTAGTAATTCAGTATTAAAAATTTATGTTTAATGCCTAAATTTCTGCAGACAGAAATGTAATTTAAAATTAATACATAAAAACATTTATAAAACAAAATACTCTTTAAAAGGAAAAAAAAATTAACCTTTTTTTAGATAACATTTTTCTCAAAAGTTCCTTCACATGCTCAGTAAATCAATCATTAATAAAAAGTACATTTGAAGAACTGTGTAAATGCCCTTAACCACTGCCTTAGCTTTAAGAAAAAATTTTAAATACATTTTAATTAGATATTACATTTAAAGTAGATATTTTAGAAAGCACTTTGCTAAAATCACTTCTCACTCACTATGATTGTAATAAGAGGTTAATTTTACATATTTATAAATTCAATAAAGAAATAGAAAGAAATAGTTTTGGGCACATTCTACAAGTAAATTTTGATTGTATTTTGTCCTTTTAATGATGAAGTCTAATTACATTTTAGAAATCTTTTCATGGATCAGATTCTTTTAATTATAATTTTAGAAATTTCTTTTTAAACTTTATTTAAAGAAAATAATAAAAATAAATTATAATTTACAATATTTATTTTTAAATAAAAATTTGTAACAAAATTCTTAATCGAGTACAAGAAAATATTTTTTAAAAAATCTTTCTTCATATTTAAAGAGAATAATAAATGAATTTAAAAATAGAAATCTAATAAAGCAATGCAAAAAGAATATGCATCACATTTTAGTATTATCTATTTTTACTGTCACTTCATAATTTAAATAATTATACAGTTGATGTAAATTTTCCTCTATTTTTGCATATTTTTAAAATCACATATTTCAATTCAAAGCAAAAATAAAATCTATATTTAATAATTAACTTTTAGATTTAATTATAATGATGAAACTCAGCATTGAAATAGAATTAATTTTTATAACTTAAATACAAAAATTAATCAGACAAAATATAATTTTCATTACAACTACATTACTATTCATAAGATATTATTTAACCAACTGAAAACAATTAAATAAATAATTTTCTTCCACAACAGTTAAATATTTTTTATTAAATAATTTACAATTATATTAAGCTGTTAACTTAAGACACATTAAAATAATTTCCAGGCAAATCACAACCATTAATAATGATTTTAAGCAGCCAACACCTATCATCCCATTGTCATGAATAACAACATTTTTACAGAGTAAAAGATTTTTCGAATAAAATGATTAAAAACTACGTAGTTACTTTTAGAAATTACAAAGTATACAGATTCAAACTGGTCTTTTTTAGGGGTGGGAGGGGAGGCAACATCCTGAAAAAAATCATAGAAATTCACACAAAAAAAATCATGATAAAAATTTACTTACAGCTCATCCCTTTGCCGCTGAGATAAAACCATTTTCATAGTTTACCACAAGCCAGAACAGGGATTCCAAGCGGTCAAGTGTAATCCAAGAAATTTAAAAAAAAATTTTTTTATCCAAACACTTATCACAACACACAAGAGTTAAATGGTTAAACAGCTATGTCTTCATAATAACTCTGTAATAAAAAAAAAGAAAAGAAATAAATATTAGAAAATAAAATCTTTTTTATATAAATATAGATTGAAAAATAACGAAAATCTGTTTAAATTCATAGCATATTTTCAAAGAACTCATCGTTGCAGGGTAGATTGATTATACAAGGAAAAATGCAAAACGAAACTACAATTTAAGAATTATTGCATTGAAATATAAGTTACTATACAGAAATCATTTATAAAATTAAATACAAACAGAAAATCAGATGAATAAATATATCTTTAACGGATGAATCATTTCTTATGACAGACAGATGTCAACAAATCCTTTTTGAATTGCGCATAACAGGAAAACCCTAAAGAAAAGTCAAACGAAATCTAAACTATTACATTTATGACTTATCATACATATAATTTAGAAATCAGTTATTAATTAAAATTAAATGAAAAATCTCTGAAGTATCTGTAAAAATTGTCATCAGAACACATTGTGACCTTCAAGGATTGATACATCCCACCCAAAAAACAAGAAAAATTTACCTCAGTAATCATTCTAATGTTTGGAATCTCAGGTATTTTTTGAAGAAGCGTTAAATAGCTTATTATTTATTGAATCATAAAATAGTTTAAATGGACACGCATAGTCGGTGACGCCATTAGCACAGTGTTGGCATGCTAGCATGCCGAGAAGTCGATCGATACATCTGTATCTTGGTCTTGGACCAGACAGTATCAACTTATTAAGTATATCTTACCTTTTAATTTATCCATTGGAAGATTACTTTAATAAAGAAGTAGAAACCTAATAAATTTTAAGAAATTTTAAGATATTGTATCACAGTTTTAATATGTAAACATTAAATTACTACAAACATTCAAGAATCTTCATTTTACGTACGATAAAGTATTCTTACGAATCTGAATAGTTAAATAAAACTACAGTAGATGTCGCTGCAATTGTCCTAAATCCCAAACGTTAGGGATTTGTCCTTTGATACTATAATGTCTACGTTTACAAAAATATAATTTTGAAATTTTCTCTGAAATACAGTAAAAATTTTACATATTCAACAAAAGCTTTTTTAGATGCGTTTTATCAAATCAATGTAGTATTATTAAATAGGGAAGAAAATGTTTGTTAGAGAAGAATCTGGTGAGATATTGAAGAAATGTCGCACTGTAATCAATTTTCTTCAAACGTTCAGCAACATCTCAGAAATGTTATGCATCAGATTTAATATTAAAAAATTAAATTTCAAGCAATTAAATGGAACAAAACAGAATCAGAAAAATATATTCCATGATCATTAATGTATTAATAATCAATAATTTGAAAAACACTTATTATGAAAGTTGGCATTTGAAAATCAACATTCCTCATTCAACAAGAACTTGAAATTTCAAATTCTTCTATAGCATCAACAAGAATTTATCTGATTAAGAATTGATTTCCTGAAGTGTGAATTTTGATTGATTTCGAATAATACAATAAAAACATCAGCATAGACATAAAATTACATTCCGTACTTAATTTTCATTATTGGATATTTTTCTGAAATTTGTATCCTTTGAACTTACTAAAACAGACGAAATTCAAGATTCGTGCCGTTGTAACATCTGTGTTTATTCTTCTTATCGGAGTCTCAAAAAAAGAATGAAACAAATGCATTGAACATGGACTCCACATTTAAGAAAAATATCATGTTGAATAAAAACAATCTAGTTTATATGTAAAGAAATCCAGAAATATTGTCCCTTCAGCTTTCACACTTTATTCATATTTCACCTATATGGATCAAATTTTAAAATAAATCTATTATTTTAATATTTGAATCAAATTCTATTCGTCTCTTCAAATACAATATGCCGAACTTCAATCCTCATTCGTTCCGTTCTTACACAGACAAACAAACATTAATCTCCTCCCTCCTCCTCTCCCCCAGAATTCAGAAATCTGAGAATCATAGAAAAACACAGATGTAATTATAAAAAATGTATTTTTCGGAATCTTCGAGGTCTAACATATGGAAATTTATAAGAAAGCTCGAGGCATACTTTTTTGGTAGATTTCTTATATAGAAAGACTACTTATTGCAAACTCAAAACACCAGAGCACAAGCCAATTGGAAGCAATTAGCCTAATCGGCTAAAGACAGATCCTCGCTTGCAAAATGCTGACAAACGCATCTAAAACAAGCTAATGACTTATAATATTCTATAACATCAATATATTCCCCATAATCGGAAACAACCCTTCATTTAGAATTTTTTTGTCTATTCATTTAGAATTTCTCTTTTGAGAAAATTAAAACGTATTTATTTTAAATTAGAATTTTATAAAGGGTATACCAAATATCTCGACTCCTGCAAACTGCAATTTATAAATCGTGAATCTAATTAAATAGTTCGAAACACAACAACAACCCTGTAAGCACATGATATCTCCAGGATGTTGTCCGAAATATTGAGCACCATAAAATATCGAGAAGGTACTGCAACAATAGTGTTAGGCACTTTGCGCTAAGTTAATAAGGTTATGGGCTTCTTTTTTTAAAGATTTTATAGATATTAACTGAATTAATGCAAAAAATATCTTAGCAGTTTGACGCTTTAGATAATTAATTAATTATTGCCTCTGTTTTTTGCTTCTGGTATTATTCCTTGTCTGTAAAAACTGTTTCAAATACAATAATTTTTAACAAAGCTGTCATAAAGTATGATTTTTTTTACTTATAATTAGTGCTGCAATTATATGATTAACATTATTACTCAGGAGTAGACTCTTGAATTCCTCGTATATTTATAGTCTATTGTGCTTCATGTTAAGCTTCATATTATAATGAAAAAAAAAAATGAACATTTCTTTGGAACTCTGCCCTTTTCCAATTGGATTCAAAAATTTTATACATATTTACAACTTTCTTTTCAAGATTGTATATCAAATTTATTTTATCTAATTTCTTTTTTTAAGTATATTCTCATGTTCTCGATTCAATAGACTTTCAAGCATCCATTAAACACAAATGTTTTATGTCTCCTAGTAGACATAGGGATCTCCCATATTCCTCAATTTTTTTAACACATTCACTGTCATGATTCAGCCAACTATCTAATAAGATGCTCACTTCTTCGTTATCTCTAATAGTTGTAATAGAAAAGAGAATATGTAATTAGATAGTTGGTGTGAATCACAGGCGATTCACTTGGTGAACAACATGATATAAAACAAGTAGATATAAATTAAACATATATGTGCTTTACTCTCATCAAATTCTACACCGAATGAGGATCTTTGCCGTCATCCGAATGTGGGTAACACTGTAGTCAACGATTTAATTTTACATACTGGAAATATATTTTTTAATTTATATTATTTATATTACTATAAGTTTGCAAAAAATAATAGATAAATAAAGTAAACAAAAAAAATTATTTAAAATTATAGGCTCAGAGAATGTTAAACTAATCACAAATTATAATCAACGATTTTGATGTAAAATAAACCTACATAACAGATATCAAATATAAATAATAAATTACTTTTTTGTTAACCGGGCGTAAGCGAAAAGTCGCCAAATAATTTAGACCTGCGCCATCGAACGTTTCCAAAAATGTTATAACATTAGATTTGTATGCAAATTGGTGCAGGTTTTGGCTACGTTTTTTGTTGTTGTTGTTGCAAATCTAAATTATTTGGTGATTTTTCGCTTGCAGCCAGCTAATCAAAAAGTATCAGGAATAAAAATAGAAACAATAAAAAAAAAAATTGAAATATAAAAATTTCTATTCAAACTCATCATTTCCTCAAATGACTGTATTCACACAATTGATTTTGCCTTTTATATTATTACTAACTGCCTTCGGCGACCAATTGTTTGATGAACGGTATCTCATTATAACAAAATGAAGTGCTATTTTAAACTAACAAGCTGACGATATTAATTAATCATTTCGATCCTGTTATTAGGACTAAGTATCAGCCAAAATTTTATTTTGCTATGTATCTCAAAACTTTAGGGAAGTGGGGATCAGACATTGACGAGGAGTTTAGAGATTTGATATGAAATAAAAAATCGAGAAATCCGCACAGTAACTGTAATTAAAGGATTCGGTAAAAATCTTTCTTTTTAGAGAAAATTCAGCGAAATAATGTTTTGAAACTTCTCTCGGAAATTTAGGAGAGCAGAGAACCATTGATAACGTATGTAAGAGTCATATGCTTTCATGCGAAATACAAAATACTTTAAAATAGGAGCTATGGGTGTAGTTAGGAAATTCTGGAGTGGTTCTTTCCAACAGTGAAGACATAGATAGTGAAGAATACAGTGAAGAAATGGAAAAGAAAAGGGAGAGAAATCTCCCATCAGCCTTATTTATGAATGGGGTAGGAATGAGGTCAGGAAACATTGATGGTATATCCAGGTATCCTGAGGTACCCCTATCCCAGGTATCCCTTTCATATTAAATAAAAACTATATCGATTAGGTAAAGGGTTGACGTTTGAAGATTTGGTTTTTCCAATATGCAATTTTTACAAACAAAAACAATGATCATATTCATAATAAGTAAACTTCTTTTACTGTAGTCATGCTTTATGTTGGGTTGGTAGGATTTTCACTGGAGTATATTTTCAAGTGAACAAGAAAAGAATTTACTCTGAGATAAAAATTTAGATCGATGCGAGGGAAAATTATAAGATATTATTTCATTTTAGATGCCTTTGTTAACACTTTCCCAATCAGTACTCGTCTTGAACTGATGAACAAATTGTTCCCAATTAGAACAGATTGCTATTTACACTCGATTTTGTTCAGGCTCGGGATGTGCCCTAGACTCATAACTACAGGATACAAAATTGAATTTAACAATTTAATAAATTATTTTTTAATAATTCTCTCATTCTGAAGCTAAAATGATGGTCGAAAAATGTCAACCTCGAGATATTAATGAATTTCTACTTTTTAAATCTTCCTGAGTGAGGGGGAAAAAAAAAACATTCTTTTAAATTATTCATCAAACGTATACCAAGGAAATAATTCATAAATGTAATAAACTAACTAAATAAAATTTGATAAGCTGTTTTGTTATTGCTGATCTTTATCAGATTTCGGCTTCATTTAAGCAAAAAGAGGACGTATCAAACATAAACTTGTCCCTTTCACTTCGCTGCGAAACACAGTATCTGCCACATCGTGTTCGCAAGCGAGAAATTCGACGAAGAATTCTCCCTCTTTAAAGCTAAGTAAATAACTAAATGAATAAATAAAAATAAATCGGCATTTAAACATTAATTCGAAAAATTTCAATAGATGCTGTACATACTAAGGCCAACCCTGTTGTAAATTAGCTAAATAATAAAGAAGAAAAAAAAACACCGAGTTTTAGTTTTGTTTTTAATGTCTATAAATATGATTTGTATATTTATTGCGGCATTAGTAAAAAATCATCATTGGATTTTTTTATTATTATTGGCCATCTTTTTATGTTTTTTTAATACTTTAAGGTTACACAATTGACCCCTCTTTAGTCTATACTTATAATACAGCACAATGTGTGTGTGTGTGTTGGCGCTCTACAGGCCAGACCATTCAACCTACAGCTACCAAATTTGGCACGTGTATACCTTGGAGGCTGGGAATGTGCCCCTGGGGTTCCTTTTTTCGAATTTTTAATTAGAATTTTAATTATTAATTAAAAACTAACTTTCCCGCCAAAAAAATCTTCCATTTTCCCCACCGCCAACTTTTCCGCCAAAAAAATATTCCATTTTCCCCACCGCCAAATGAGTAAGGCTTCAGTTTTTTTTTCTCCCAACAGTAATGAGACTAGGGTTAACATTTTTCGGCGGATTATTTCAAACGATTCTGTTTATTTTCTTAATGTTTGATGCATTTAAAATTAAATATTGTTAATGAATCGATCTTTCAGATTCATTCTGAAGTACTTTTGAATTTAAATAAAACAGAATAAAGGAAATTAAAAACTTCTAATCCGCATAGCGTTACCCCAACTGGCGTAGAAAAAATCACGTATTTGCGTTACGTAACTGGCGTTGAAAATTCACGCAAGCGCATTGTGTTGACAATTATTATCAACGGAAGCGGACTGGATTTAAATTATTTTTAGGTTCGTTGTATGCTATTGTAATTAAAATGTATTTATGTTAGTTATATATTTTTGTATATCCTTATAGTTTTAAGTACATCGTTTTTTAAGTAGTTTTTTTAAAACCTGTTTTCAACCGTTTATTTTAAACGATTCGTTTTATTTTCTTAGTGTTTGATGCATTTAAAATTAAACATTGTTAATTAATCGATCTGTTCATAATGAATCTAAAAAAATTTTGTTGACAAATTCTTGAGATATTAAATAAATTAAAAAAAATATTCTTTAGTGCCCATAAAGTTTAAACACTGAGTGACTCTATTTTCAGTAATCAGATTATAAAAAAAATGCTTTGTTTCAGTAAAAAATGTTATATTAATTGAAAATTAATTCTTTCCACTTTAATTTAAAGCATAAATTCTACGGGTGCTAACAGAAAATTAGAGAGATACATATTAAGTTATGACTGAAGGCCTTTATAATATTATGAATGAATTATGACAATCAAAATTTGAAGTTTTAAAATATTTTGATGAAGAAGCTATTAAAGTAGGAATTGCATAAAATATTTAATTATTAAAATTTTAACGAACATTTAGATTGGCGAACCGGCTGGACGCCAAAGGCGGCTGGTCATATAATAAAATTGTATTATTTTTAATACTTTAAGATAGGTATCTGTTTTGACAACTCCAACCATAAACTGATTTGAGCGAAGAACAGCATTTATTCCTTTGACCGGTATGTGTGAAATCAATGCCTGTTCCTCTGTATATCTAAAGAGAGAGTGTTGTATTGATAATTTTTCAATATCTTTGACTATCGTCGTCTGTCCAGGTCTCACCAAAAAGGGCTCATCTAAGAAGGTCGTTACCCAGCGGCTGTGACTGTGACTGGATGCAATGGATGGGTCATCAAAAAATATCAATCGCTTTCAATTATTTTTATTAGATACCCACACATATTCCTTCATGTGGCCATCGGGGTAATTACTCTGTGGTTATTCTGTCTACATCATCATAAAATAAAAATAACTAATATATAAACAAAAACCTCTTTTTAAATACTTTGTTTTCAGTATTTTTAGTAGAAATTCAATCCGAAATCAAAACAATTTTATGCTAAATATGATAATTGATATGATAAATTAAAAAAATTAAATGACAAATCTGGACAATAAACAGTAAAAAAACCCTTATATTAGAGGGTTCGGTCATATATCTAAATATGATGAATCATCCCTAACGTAAAAAAAAAAATGAAGGTTTAAGAATACTAGGAAAACGGCAAAAAAGAAGACCACACACTAGGTTGAGTGTGATATTGTTGATAATGTAATAAATGTTGAAATGAATCTAAAATTGATGATGAATGGATTGATGGAGGCTATTGCACCGAATATGCAGAACAATAGAGTTTGCTTTAATTTCCACGTTTCAGATCTCCTTTTTAAATAAAAAATATATTTTTAAAAAATACGTCTTGCGATCGCATTGCTGTCTGCCTATAACTGAAAAAAAAAAAGATTTGAGCTAGACATGTAACATGGGATAACATGTAGTATGTGGTTTTGGAGCCAAATTTTAGATTTCTGTCAAATTTTGAATGATATCCATTCAAGGAAGTCTGTCTAACCGAATACAAATTAAAATATAACTATAAAACCTGAAGAGCTGGATAAATAAAATATGAGTTATAGATTTAGTATCTAAAGAGCATATCTGTATAAGGTTTGCAACTAAATCCGTCGAAGGATTCACTATCTATCGGTCTTTACTTTTGCGTGCGTGTCAACGCAATAATTCCAAAATACATTAACTTAGATAAAATGAAGTTTGATTCTAAATTTTAGCATTTAAATAGCAGTTCTTTTACGCATTTTGAATCACATTTATCATATGCCATATAAAAGCAAACATATAATCAGAAATAAGCAATTCATACATATCCAATGTCAATATGAAGAAAAAAGAAGAAAAAAAGGAAGAATTTTCAGATTGATCATTCCAACTTTGAAGTCATATTATGTATATAGGACACATATAATTTTTTTCAGTTTCGCCTGCAAATTTTTAATGAAAGTATACCCATGAACTTAAACAACTGTTTTTCAAATCACAACCGGTTGCATTCTTAAATTTTCAGTTTGTCATAGGAGAACTATTTACTATTTCCCTATATAAAACATATACTCTATAACTACAGTCTGTGTATTTTCTGTAGGCGGTTCAAGATCACATTTTCTACCTCGTTATTGGTTGTCTGGTACCAGTAACGCGGTAGAAAATGTGACCTTGAACCGCCTACAGAAGATATACAGACTATAAAGGTATCTGTACTTTGTGTCGCTCTGCTCAACGAAAACTTTGATTGTTTTCTCAATAATTTTTGTATTTTCCGCTGCGATTTAAATTCATGATTGGCTTCAGGTACTTATACTTCAGCAGCTCTTCTATTCTCACCACCACTTCTTTCACAATTATTTCTTCCTTTTGTAGTGAAGAAAAAAAATTATCTCTATCCAGCAAAATTGTGGCGATAATATATGAATTCATCCGGAAAATAATTAATGGAAAATATTTTTATTATCTTTAAATGCGTTCTTATTTTAAAATAAGAAGAAATGTTGGAATAATAACCTCATAAAAATTGAAAAAGATAAAGAAATAAGAATGTCGGTTGTAGGAATGATATTTTTTTAATTTTCAACATTTAAAGAAAAAATTAAAGTACATTCAGTAAATTATGCTAGACGTACAGGACAAATTTCATTGGAACGAAAATTGTTTGTTACATTAAGTACTCGTGGCAATTTCAGTTTTGCACAAGGTCTACGATTTTCAAGAAAAGAGAGAGATGGCACCTTTATCAACAGGTACAGAAGAAAATTTCGGAGAGAGCACTTCTGATTGATTTATCATGTTCACATGCAAGCGGACGGATATACAGACAGACTGATTTTCCTTTTAATGTATTTTATCTAGAACATAATGCATACATTTCATATTAAGAACAAAAATTAAATATGAAATTTCATCCTTCCAGCTATTTGTGTTTTTGAATTAAAGGGCCCACAGAAGAAAAAAAGTCTAAAAAAGTTCTATGGGAGAAAAAGAAAAGAAAAATACTTGACTTGAGAAGTTCTATAACTTAAATATTCATTAAAAACTCGAGGTTTGATTTGAATAAGGCTTTTCGCTTATGACGCGTTCGCAGTTTTCGAAACATGCTTGCAATTGATTCGCATGGAGACAGCTAATCAAAATCAGACAAATTTAAGGGTTTGGGAATATATATATATATATATATATATATATATATATATATATATTGCAATTGTGGGTGATACAACGCCAATGATTTTAATTTTGTGGATCAACAGTCCTATACAAGAAATGGCATTTAAGCCAATTAAAAAAATTAGATTTGTCAAAATGATAAAAACAAATGTTTTACAATAGATTTTTAATTTAGCTTGTTCTGTTTTTCATTTCAGAAAAATCATTAAATTACACCAACAAAATTAATATTTTAAATGATATTGTATTCTTTTAAAATAATGGCAGAAACGGATTCTTCTTTATATCTAAATAGAGATTATAAATATTTTTTTATTCTTTTCAATTTGCTAAAAATTTTCACGCATTAAGCAGTAGAAATGGAAATAATTAAAAATATTCCAAGAGCGACACTGAGGTTTAGGTTAGAATTATTTAAATCTAAATCATGAAAAACCTGTAGGATATTAAGCGGAGAAACAGTTTCTATATTTTATGTAAGAGCCATTACTCAAAACTTTCAATTTCGCATGTGAATTCCTACTTTTCAAAATCTTTCATACATTCAATAACAAAATCTGTAGTCGATTCTTCTTTAATTTGAAAATAGAAGAAGGTATGAAGTATACTCAGAGAATGTATTGTAATAATCAACAATACGAACTCGAGGTTTTGACGAATTTCCACGTTTCAGAGTTACCTGATATTTGTTGTTTCTAATTGCACTTGTCATATACAAGCCCACTGACTTTATAGAAGTCAGTGATTTTAAGCCAAGGGTGCGTCTCTTGTTTTTCAGCAGCGCCATCTAGGGCCAAGAGTTTTTCAGTAGCGTCATCTAGGCACACGCATCACAACCTTTTTTTACGGGGTGGACTTCATTCATACATTTTATTCACTCATCCACAGATTGTAATTTAGACCTAAATCAGAGAACGATCACCCCTGATCCAGCACCCCCAATGGTATTACTCTCAACATGGAGGACTTTGTGACCAAGACAGATTTATACATGCACCAGCCACCACACACTCGAGGAGTCTCCGGCCGGCTGGGTTCGGACTCGCAACCGAAGGGAAACGACTCCAACACCCTACCAACCAGGCTATTCCAACCCTACGTGATAGTAAAGGACACTTTTGTAATTGTATCTGTCTGTTGCTCTGTCTATCTGTGTACACGATAACTCAAAAACACTTTGAGGATGAAAAATGGATGATTATACAGAAAAACGGATGAAATTTATCATAAAAAATAGAAGTGTAAATTACATTCAAATTTTGAACGAAATCCATGCGGAGAACGACTCTCCGCCCGGCTATCGAAGTGCAAGTGAACCTGAAAAACACAAAAATGTAAAAAGATGGGTAGATAAAATTTAATTTACAGGTTTAGAATCTAAAGTACGTATTCTTATCAAACCAAATCTCTCAAAGGGTTGATCGTCTGTCGATATGTCATTAAATAGACGAAATTTGGTATGTCATTTTGTGATTACGATTGCAGCTCTATGTCAAATGTTAGCCTCAATTGATCGGAAAAGAAAGGCTCCGAAAATATGTATATTCGATTTTCTAGTTCTTGTGTTCTAGCCGCATGCCACCGAAAAGGTTGATTTCCATAAAAGAACCAGCGGAAATGGTCTCCCCAAAACTTTCACGCATACTCTATAATACACTTGCCATGCCAAAGAATGCCTTACATATCATTCGAAAATATTAACTTTTGGAGTGAATCTAACTTTTTTACTGAACTTATCGTGTCATCCTTGCAGAGTTATTTGGCGATTAATCCTTGGCGTACGTTAATAGTATACAAAAAATGAATCCGCCAGGATAGGCTGGTTGGTAGGGTGTTGGACTCAGTCGTAGCCACAAAGTCCTCCAAGTTGGGACGATACTACTGGGGGTACTGGATCAGAGGTAATCGTTCACTGATTCAGGTCTAAATTACTGTAGCGAATTGTGATGCGAGGATTGAACCAAGGATCTTGTGGTTCACAGCCGAGTAAAATGACCACAATACAAAAGCAATTGCTCGTGTAACGCAGCTGTTAACTAATTTATAAGCTATTCACTACAGACTCTCTCTCCAGTGAGTCGAACGATATGGCTGTTGAGTGGTGATGTATTAGCTGTTGAGTCTTGTACCCATTTGAGTAGCTCCAAGTGGTTGCTGTTGCATCAAGTGAGTCTGACGACTTCGGGTTGCTGTGGGTAGATGGCGCCACAACAGCTGTACGAAGGTTGAAGGTTCATCGTCCTAGGTCACCAATGCGCCGGATTTGCGATGAGCGAGGATAGAACCTGGGACCTTGTGGTTCACAGTCGAGTAACATGACCACAATACAAAAACAATTACTCATGTAGGGTAGCTGTTAACTGGCTTATAAGCTATTCACTACATTAAGATCTGTCGATGAGTGAATGAAATGTATGGATGAAGTCCTCCCCGTGAAAAGGGCTATGACAGATGAGTAGCTAAGACGCACTCATGGCCCTAGATGGCGCTACTGAAATAAGAGACGCTAAAACTCAGCTTAAAATCACTGACTTTGTCAGCGGGCTTGTTCCATAAGCAACAACAAAAATCGAATTTGTGTTTTAGATACGTCTTTGACAACCGATTGAAACAAAAATTTGATACAAAACTACATTTATAGCCATAAAATCCCACAACAATTTTGATATATTTAAGTCATTGTGTATCGAGAATTGAATTATCGCGTTTACGTGTTTCTGAAAGTATAGATTGACAAACAATCAACCTTTCGTTGGATTTGGCTCAAGATTCGACAGGTGTGTCTATTCTATAGATTTTTTCCATATAGCTCTATTCCTTTTGTAATTGTCGTGTTAATTTATATTCGAACATTCGGCCAGATGAACAGATATCACTCAACATTTGATAGAAATCTATAAATTTGGTGTAAAGACCATATTCGAAATGTCAACCGTCTAGTTCAAACCGTTTTTGAGTTATCTTTGTCACGGACGGATATTTTCCAAATATGTGAACTTCTGAAAAGAACATACTGGAATATATTAATAATGAATATCTCAGTAGATTTGAGGCAGTTCTGGGCCTGAAATTATATCCTGTCTTCATTTGAACCTAAAATTATGAAACTGAAATAAATGAAATCAACGGGAGTGGTCTCGGCAAAACTTTCTCGCTTACTTTCTAATTAGTGAATTTCATGCGTCATCACGCATTAAATTTTGAACTTTCGATGAGGATGCAAATGTCTTGTATGGCGAATTATATTTATGAAATATTTATAACTGGCGTGAAACTAGCATTTTTACTGAATCTACTGTGCTACCCTTGACGATTTTTTTTCTGTTTTTGGCAATTAATCCCTGGCATTCGGTTAATAGTACCTTAAAATTTGAATTTTTAGAAGGTTTTCTCTTAGCGATTGAAACCAAAATTTGACTCAGAACTGCATTTGTCAGATCGTACCAAATCTAATATACCTATTTAAATCATTGAGTATTTTAATTATCATCTCTTACATGCTTGTGAAAGTACTGGACAGAAAGCTACCCTCTTGACGGATTTTGTTCCAATTCTGAAAGGTACTTAGTCTTTAACCCGTAAATGGAGACTTGAACTACCCCACGCGAATAGAAACAATGGAATCAAAAATGTCAGCATTGTTATTTTCCTTTTTTATCTTTTGTAAACAGCATTGGAATTTATTTTGAAAATACAATATACTCTGAAAATCATGTAGTTAACCAAAAATATTAAAAATATTAATATTAAAAATGTTAAATGTTATAGCATTAAATGTTGGAAAGATGTTATAAGAAAAATCTAAACAATCTTTTAATGAGTATTTACTTCATTTAGTTATTACGGAATGACACTAATGTTAATAACTGTTAAAATCAAACAAGCAAAAATGAAGAATACAATATTTTGAAATACTATTTTAAGAATATTTCTTTCTTTCTTATTTTTTTTTCTTTTCATTATTCAAATTAAAAGCATTTTTCAAAGACATGGAGTCAATGACTCCATAAATAACAAGAAAAACGGTGAAAAAAGAGTAAATAACGCGGCTATACGCATGTCTTCATGTTTAGACTTTAGCCAACACACTGCTGAAAAAACAACTTGAAGGTACTGAGGGGATGATTGTATTCAAGGACAAAATACCACATGATAATCAGGGCTAATGAACAACTTTGAGTCATTTTGACTCCGGTCTCCAGTTACGGGTTAAATACGAAATATGTGCACCAAATTTTATCCAGCTAGCTTTCTTCGTTTCATAGTTATTATGTTATCTGTCATTCGGATACCTGAAGTTACATACTTTTTCTGGATGGATTTCACTTAAAATTTTACATAAACCTAAAATTTTGGTGGGAAGATTAAATACCCAATTTTATCCATTTAGATGAAAGAGATTTTCAATTAATGTTTTCACGTAGGTAGACAGATATAATGCCAAAAATGTGAACTGAGAGATGTCTGAAAAGTTCCGATTTGACAAAATAAAAAATATGAGAAAGTAAAAACTAGATTGTGCAAAATAATTTAGCAAAAGAGAACAGAATTAACAAATAGATTAACAGTATAGTATGGAAAATAGATTATGCAAAATTTCATTAATGTTCGAGTGAAAAAAAAGGTATAAGTGATAAAAAAATACAAATTCAGGAAAAAATGATATAAAGTATGAAAACTCACAGAAAATACTTTTTTTTTAATTAATCAATATTAGTTTTGCATTTTCTATGTACTGATTATATTTTTAAGTGTAACACATTATATCGTCAACATTTTTTTTTTTTTTTTTTTTTTTTGCGTAATTCTTTTTTTCGTGTTTTCTACAGTCTGTATATAAGATTTAGTTTTATTCCGTTCGTTATTTTTATCCACAGATTCTACCAAACATGGAAAGTAATTTTATGGCCTCCGTATATATCAGTGACCTTTAATGAAGAATAGTACCAAAATAAAATGACCCTTTGAATATATAAAAGGAAGTAAATAATTTTATACAGCAAAGAAGTTACAAAGCTAACAGCAAACTCTGAAGTTTAAGCTCGAAATAACTGGACTCCCTACAAGATTTCGAATAAATAAATTTATAAAATAAAACAAGTTGTTTTGTATAAACGTGCACGTTAAGTCTTTTGGGGGTTATACTTTAATTTTACCCAGCAATACGGAAATCATGTTGGTGCACGCATATTCTCATCCGATTATGACTTAAAATATGAGATTCCCCCCTAATAGCCAAGGTGTTGCTTCAGAATGGGATATTAAATGATAAATACAACGAAGGGGAAATTTAAGGATAAAGAAAATATAGAAAACTAGCGGAACTTCCATTTTCTTTCGTATCACAAAATGTGGCGCGTTTTGTGCTTCGTAGTTCAAATAAAAGAATCGAGTATGCGTTTCGAACTTTTCTCTTTTATCGATTGGATAAAAAAAGCGGCAAGAATTTATAATTTTCATACTGAAATCAAGTTTCATTTATCGAACTTGTGGCGTTTTCGATCTATCTTTTTCATATGTCCCAGTACAAATATATCGTCAATCCTTTCAACGTATTTCGTTCAAAATTTTATATACTGCATCTAAGGTTTTAGTGATGAATTATTATAAGCCAACTTTTATCCACAAAGTCAGTAATTGTTTTAAGCTATCGTTTACACGTGATGCATGCTGACTGATGGCAAACTTCCCCCAAAGATTGACAGATTTTACCCAAAATATGATAAATTCAATGATTTTAGAATAGCACATACTAAATTTCATTTGCCTTTTAGTTATCATATTCGAAGAAGGCATGATTAAACACGCAGGTGTAGACTCTTCAAAACTTTCTCGCATACTGTCTAAAAAAGGAATTATCCTCCTCCCCCTCCCCCCGAATAAAACTATGGACCCTGAGTGAGTAAGATTTTGAATGTCTTGCGTTGCTTTAGTAAACAATAATTACGAAATATTGACTTTTAGTGAGAATTTAGCATTTTTACTTTATCTTATACGTAGTGTAGAGAAAGAATTGTAATCGTCAACAGAGATTTCGAGATCGTCAACAGAGATTTCGAGATCGTCAACTCGAGGTTTTGAGGAATATCCACGTTATAGACCTTCCTGAATTCGAAAAACACATTTTTGGAATAAGTTTATCTGTCCGTGACAAAGATAACTCAAAAACGGTTTGAGCTAGACGGTTGACCTTTTTCTATCAAATATTGAGTAATATCTGTTCATAATAAGTTCGTCTGGCCGAATGTTCGAATATAAATTAACCCAATAATTACAAAAGCAATAGTGCTAGATAGATAAAATTACGGTACACAGAATTAACGTCGATAGTTTAGACTTCTGTCAAATTTTGAGCAAAATCGAACAAGGGGTTTACCGTCCGTCGGTCTGTGTGTAGAGCTGGTTGTGTGTATTTAAGCCAAGGAAAGATGCTTTCTTGTCTTTTCTTATTTATTTTGCACACACACACATATAAGAACACATGGACGATGACTTCACATATATAAGGTAACACATAATACTATATACAATTAAAGTAGAAATTGCCGCTAACAAAGAGCGAACGAATACTTCTTTTTGCCGCTAACAAAAGATCGAGCAGTGCCTACTTGCACCAGTTTCACACCAACTCTCAGGGTCAAGTGTTTACAAAAACAGCTTAAGTGCGCTTCCCCCACATTCCAAACATACATATGGGTTAGCGCATACTGCGCCATCTATGTTCAGTATTAATCTTTACTGTATGAATAAATATACAAAGAATAAAAAATACAAATAAAGTAATTAAATAAAAACAAAATATTATAAATAATAAAATCACATAAACAGTCTGTACTTTCAGAAATGTATAAATGCCATCATTCAAAAATGGAATGAGTTAAATAATCAAATTTGGTATTGGATTTTTTCACTGCAAGAGTAGCTTTGTGTAAAATTATTTCTATCGGCAGGGAAAAACCCGTCTAATACACGAATTCGTTTTTCGGATACAGCATGCCAGTGATAAATCGCCGAAAAAACTCGCCAAAGACCACACAACAAATTCAGAAAAAATGCTAAATTGACCAATGCCAAAGATTCGCATTTCGTAATTATTTTCGCCAATGGTAAGGCTTTCTCTGAGATAACGCCTTTATTAGAGAGCACTCCCACGGGTTGCTTAATCTTTCCTATGATTCTTGACAATATTTTTGGCTCTTAATCTCTGATATTTAAAAATAGATACTTGAAAATCAAATTTATGCTTTAGAATGTTGTTCCCAACCGATTGAAAAGAAAACTTTGACACAGAACTTATCATAAAATCGCATACCAAATTTCATATATTTAAGTCATTCCATTTTTGAGCTATTCCGTCTACATGCTTTTGAAAGTGCAGAGCTAATTCCTTAAAGGATTTAGTCCCAAATTAGATCGATATTTATATTTTAGATGTTAAATCTGTATACTAAACTTTATCCATCTATTGTCTTCGATTTGTAGTTATCGGTTAACTTTACTGCGTTCCAATTGAACAGATAGACTTCATCTGAATGGATTTTACTAAACATTTGATAGAAATCTGCAAATTTCATGCCCAAATTTCATCAGTCTAGCTCAGTGCATTTTTCAGCTATTTTAGTCTCAGTCAGACAGAAAAAGTCCAAGAACGTGTTTTTTGAACTCAGGGAGTTTTACAGAATTTAGATTCATCAAAATCTCAAAATCGATTTTTTTTTTTTTTTTTTTGCGATTATAGTATTTTCTCTATACTTCGCATACGAGAAAATAAAAACTGTTTACTCGGATTGAGGGAGGTTAAAGGCGCGGACATTCTTCAAAATTCTAGATTCTAATTATTTCGCGATGACGATTCTTATTTTTACAACTTTTATTATAATACACTGAGTATACGATAAGGTAAAAAATAAAAGACTGAAAATTCAAACATTACATCAAGTATGTTAATATTCCGTTAACAGCACACCGTTAATATAAGCTCATGCGGACTAAAAAAAAAAAAAGAAACCGTTAATTTAAAATATATATATATAGGTTGAAAAAATGTAAAAACAAAAGTAATAAAAATCAAGTAAATAGGAAAATCAAATTAAACCAAATAAAAAAGAATCCGGCGTGAAGACTTTTTCAAGGGTCACCCTCAGGCAGAGATTCAAAAAAAGGATTTTTTCTGTGAAGGAATACAGACTAGATAGTCTAATAATGATTCCTCGTGACCCGAAAATCCCTTGAAATTAGGCCCGAGAGATATACCATTTTAACAGAAAGGAAAATGTAAAACAATAAATTAGAAGAAAATAACCACTAATAAGCAAAATACAATAACAAAAATAACACTAAAACAAAAATACCATATAATAACACTCAAATCAGTAATGAAACAAAAAGGAAAGCACATACCAGCAGTGGGCAAAGAAATTTTAAGCTATCGATTGTGATTCTCGCTTTTAACACCTATAAGCTAACGCATTTGAGGTAAAAAGCAATTGTAGGATCCCAGCGCCATTTATTGAGTGATCTAATATGCAAGGAAAGTACTTGAAAAAATGCTTGAAATGTGGTTTAAAAATGTATATAGCTTTAAAACACAATGATGGGCTTAAAACATATGCATACATATTAGATGTAACCATTTTTTAAGAGGTAAAAAAAGTTTAAAGAAGATTCGAACGTTTAGTTAGAAACATCGTAGTATGATAATATTGAAGGCTTGGTCTTCTGGCTTCGCATTGTTTCAAAAATCTTAGTCTTAATTATTGTAATGATGAATATGTTTACTATATCACAACATGCCTGAGCATAAATACAGAAATTAAAACAATGGAAAATATTATAAAATGTATTTAAAAATATCTTTACACTTTTATTAAAATTATAGAATAAAGAATGCATCGATATATAATTGGTATTAATGAAACGCTTATGCTTTGAATTTTAAAAGAATGCATACATGATTTTTGCATAATAATGGGTTCTGAATTTATTAAGAAAAACATTCTGTCATTTCGATTCAATTTTAATTTAAAATCTAAGTAAAATCATGAATGATATGATTTAAAAATAATATGGCAACCTAAAAACATAATCATGTTAACAAAAGAAAAGAAAAAAGGAAGAAAGATTTTTCGTGCCATGTTATTGGCCAAAAATTCAACTAGAAAAAAAAGATGCAAAAAAAAAAAAAAAAAAAAAGATGTAAAGGAAGGAGAGACGCAATAAATGGCATAGTTTAACTTCTTTTTACTTTCTTGCACACTATAAATTTTCAAGTTTTAAACCTCTCTATTTTTGGAATTATATTTGTCTGTGGCCGGCGTCCTGGCATAAGGGTAGCGTGTCTTCCCCGTGATCTGGGCGTCCTGGGTTCGAACCCCGGTTCGGACATGGTTGTTCTTCATCTGTGTTTACCCACAGAAGCTACTGCAACCCCTTTCCGTGGTAACGCGGACACGACATCATCATTTGTCTGTGAGCACGAAAATTAAAAGTCGGAACGATATTTTAGATGTTGATTTAAAAGCCTGTATTAAATTTTAGACAAATCTGTCTATGTATTGAATGTCCTTCTGTCTGTCTATTTGTATGTATATAAAGGTGATCAGGTGAGGCTAGATTAATGGATACGAAAGGCACATACACTCATGTCCAAAATTAAGGTCACAAAAATGTTTTTCAAAGTAATTCTAAATGGCTACCAGTAAAATTTAAACAAATTATATTTTATATATTATGAAGGACCGGTAACACGATATTAACTTTTGTTGAAGGAAAAATTGTTGTTTAGTTTTTGAGGAACTACTGAAATTAGACCGTTTAGGCATTTGGGAATTTTGTCTGCAATTTTATGAATATTGCATTAAAACAAAAAAATTTAACCTGTTTCCAGTGAGAATGAGTTCTCATAATCGTTTAGACGATTCCTTGAGATGGAAAGTCGTTGGCAGGCTTGAAGCTGGGCAGTCTCAAGCGGAAGTAACTCGATGATTACAAGTGGCCCTGAAAGTGGTATCCAGGTTGTGGAATCATTCCAAACAAGTGGTACTGTAACCAGGAAGGTCAGCCAAGGCCGTCACTGAGCAACGATGCCTGCACAGGATCACTATTTGGCATTAAGCGCACGAGGGCATAGGCTGAAAACGGCCCCTCAACTTGCTTCTGACTTTGCTGCTGCGTGTGCAATAAAAATTTCTAGAGAAATAGTATACAGACGTCTAGCAGAGAGGGCCCTTTATGCCCGGCGACCAGTTCAGTGCGTCCCTTTGACAGCATCCAACAGAAAAGCACGGTTGTTGTGGTGACGAACTCATCAGTCATGGGCACAGCAAGAATGGGGGCATGTTCTTTTCAGTGATGAGTCGAGATTTAGCACACAGAGGGACACTCGTCGAATCTTCATCTGGAGAGAGCGAGGAGCTCGCTATCATCCCTCCTACGTAAAAGAAATCGACAGATTTGGTGGCAGAGGAATCCTTGCGTGGGGTGGCATAATGTTGGGCAGTCGTACATCACTGCACGTCTTCCATGCGGGTATTGTCAATGCACATCGCTAGAGGGATGAGATCCTTGAACCCTATGTGAGGTTATTCAGGGGTGCTTTTGGCCCAGACTTCATATTTATGGACGATAACGCGCGTCCACACAGAGCCCAGATCGTTGATGATTTTCCTGAGAAATAGGATATTCGACGTATGGACTGGCCCTCGAGGTCTCCGGATCCCAATACTATTAAACATGTTTGGGATGGTCTCAAAAGAGCCATTGCATAGCGTAACGCCCCCCCCCCTCCTAATACCCTCCAAGAGTTAAAAGTCGCGCTTTTGGAAGAATGGGCTTTGTTGTCCCAAACATTTATTGACACCCTCATAAACAAGTATGAAAGCTCGTTGTGAAGCCTGTATAGCAGTGAACGGTGGTCACACTCCATATCAAACAGGTTTTTCCCGAGATAAATGCTTTTTCTCTGATTCATAATGTAACACTTTTTGACATACCCTGTTTTTTAATTCCCAATTAAAATATTTTCCATGTTGTTATGTGTCTATGTTCTTTCTTCCATCATAGTGTACCTCTGTGCCAAATTTCGTGGCAACAAAGTGAATAGTTTTTCATTTTTCGCAGATTTTATGTTTGTGACCTTAATTTTGGACATGAGTGTATTTACCTATTTTGCGCTTTTCTACTTTCCCATAAACGTTGTTTAGAGTAAGTATAGTGATCGTCAAAAAATTCGAACTCGAGATTTTGTCGAATCTCCACGGTTTAGAACTCCCTGAGTTCGAAAATCACATTTTAGGAAAATATCAATTTGTCTTTCTGTCTGTGACAAACGCTTCAACGAAATTTGGTAAATTTGCAAATTTCTCTCAGATTTTGAGGAAAAAATTTGTTCAGAAGACTTCTGAACAGATTTCTTTCTTCGGCTATTCGAATATACAACAGTTACAAAAAAAAAAAAAAAAAAAAAAAAAAAAAAGACAGCTAGGTAATTAATGTTCGGCACAAAGAGTTAACATCTATCGAATTTTAAACCAAATCTAACAATGGGTTGACCATCTGTCGGTCTGTATTTTTAAAAACATGTAAACGCTATCACTAAAAAACAGAATTATTCAAATACATCAAGTCTGCTATGGAATTTTGTACTTACACCCTCCTAAGTTTTGGGTCCAGTTTTCATTTCAATCGGGTGGGAAATACGCAACGAAAATACAAATTCGGTTTTCAGATACTATCAACTGCATGCCACAGATGAATAGGCAAAAAAAAAAAAAAAAAAAAAAAAAAAATGTCAAGGATGACACGATAGTAAAAAATGGTAAATTCATGTCAAAGATTAATATTTCGTAAACATTGTACGCAAATGCTATTTTCGAGATAACATCTTTATTGCTAGAAAGTTTCGGCAATTATTATTAAATTAATTATTATTTATTAAAAATTTAATCACCTCTATTAAATGCAAATTGAAAATGTTTAATATTTGATAACAATGATTGACAAAATTTGCAGCTTCTTTAACAATTTAAAATCTAATCAATATTTTGCGTAATAGCAAATAAGCCTCTGTAGAGCAACACTGAAATATAAACAAAGGGAGTCGCTGACAGGTTTAGTTTTAGTTTAGTTTAGTTTAGTTATATTAACGTCCCGTTTAAAGCAACACAAGGGCTATTTTGGGACGGACCTCGTAATTTTGAACCGCGGTCAGATGACGAGGACGACACCTGAGCTGGCACCCCCCCCCCTCTCTACACCACACCAACGGAGTCGCAGACAGGAATGGTAACGACGAGCTTTAACCCTCGTATTTACAGAAAAGTCTTATTAGCATAAGCGTAAGAAAGCAAAAATTCAATACTGTCAATGCTTATCGATTTGTAGAGGCGAGAATAAATTATTATAGATTTGAATATGGAAAAATTGGACTCGGAAGATTAAAGCCAGGATTTCCAACAACTGATAAGAAAACAATTTACTGATTACAAAGTGAGATACTACTCGATCCAAGCTATTTTCTGGAAAAAATAATTTTATAGTTATGATGAAAAAAAAAAAAGCTATACTACTTCAAAGATTAAGCTAGGTAGATTGATTTAAATTCAACTTCTTTACATAGAATTAATCAATAGGAATGATTATCTTGAATTGTGAAGTGAATTTTATTCTCTCAAGAAAAGTGTTATCCCAGAGAACGCCTTGCATAGCATTAGCGTACAAAAGTGACGAAATACTAACCTTGAATTCAGTATTTTTACTGAATCTGTCGTATCATTTTTGACGAATTATTTCCCGCTTAATCCCCAACATGCGTTAAAAATATTTAAAAATCGAATTTCTGTTTCAGATACGGTTTTTCTGAACCGATTGAAACAAAAGTTGACACAGAACTACATTTGTAATCACACAATTCGGGTACCAAATTTGACATAGTTAAGTCATTGCGTTTCTACAAGTATACTGACAATCCATCCCCTGTTGGATTTAGCTCAAACTTCTATATGTACTATCTTCATTATAGATATTAAATCTGTTAGCCGTATTTCATCCATCTAGCTCTCTTCGTTTTGTAATTATCGTGTTAACTTATATTCGAACAACCAGAAAAACAGACTTCCTCTGAACGGATTTTGCTCAAAATTTGATAAAGACCATATACCAAATTTCATCCCTCTAGCTCAAAGTGTTTTTTGAGTTATCTTTGTCACAGGCAGGGAGGTCCAAAGCGTGGAGATTCGTTAAAATCTCGAATTCGAATGTTTTGACGTTTACTATACTTACTCTATACTGTGTTTACAAAAAAGTAAAAAGCTATATTACTTAAAAGATTGTACTAGGTAGATTCAAATTCACTGCTGTTCTTAATTAATAGTATTAAACTGCCCTTAATTAATTGCCTTTAATAGTATTAAAAAGTTACAAGGGGGGGGGCTCAGTTGTGGCATCTCAAAACTGGTCCCGTCTTAAGGGTAAACACGTACCAGGATATGGGGACTAGAGTACTCAAACACCCTATAACAGAACTCTATAAAATGTATTACGAGTGAATAACTTCTCACATTTTAATAAAAATAAAAGTCATTATAATTATGTGTGCGTGTTCCATTTCTCATCTTAAACAATTGCCAAATTCAATTAATTTTCATACTGATTGCATAAGACATAAGAAAGAATGAAATCAATTTTTTAAAGTACAAAAATTAATTAAATAATCATTTAACTATAAATTAACACAAAAAAATGCCTTGTTCGCACTTTGTACCACTTCACTGCTATTTTCCTTAAGTTTAATGCGTTGTTTGACCTATCACTCTTTAGTCTTAAAGAAATGATTTAACCATGCTGAAAACTAATTAAATTTAATCATTCAAACGTAGATAACCTTTCTTACACTTTAGCATTTGTAAACAAGCACTAATAAACAAAATATCAATAAATTTTGCTGAAAATTAACTTTGGTTGGTTTTTAAAAACCATTTGATTCAAATGATACTTTTAATTAAAAGCAGACGATAAAAGGACTTTGTATATCATAATATTTTAGTCATATGTAATTTTTATGTTAAAAATATTAGACATAAAAGGATTTTAATCTCTTGAAAAGTCGAGAATGTCAACTAATTTATAAAATTGTAACAAATTTTATACCCAATTAAATTCATTAAATTTTCATACCAATTATATATGATTCATGGATTAATTTTTCAAAGATATTCAAGCCCCATTTCACCCGATAAAATCAATAAAACAAACAATAATCATGTACAATTGCATCATTTTCTACCATAAATCCCAAATGTCCAACCATGTTTAAAGGCCTAAGACTGGAATAAAACAATTAAGTCTTAATGAAGTCTTTTGCAGTATTGGCTGTAAATATTAGATATAATCTCTATATCTACTAATAATAAAGGAGACTGTG
The DNA here is from genome assembly GCF_947563725.1 of Argiope bruennichi. Lineage (NCBI taxonomy): Eukaryota > Metazoa > Arthropoda > Arachnida > Araneae > Araneidae > Argiope > Argiope bruennichi. The sequence continues at coordinate 132,694,782 of NC_079151.1, read as the reverse complement.
TGTGTTGGCACTCTCAGGCCAGATCATTTGATCTAGAACTACTAAATCGAATACAAATATACTTTGAAGGGTAAGAATATGCACTTAGGAAAGTTCTTTTTTTCTTTTAATTAATTAAAAATTTTGACATTGCTTCGGGATGACTTCCAAAAATATTACAACATAAAAAATTATTTTTACATAATCTTAAAATTAAAAAAGAAATACTTTTAATGATACTAATTTAATATTTGTACAACTTCTTCCCGAGTTTTTGTAATTTAAAAAAAAAAAATTGTAGCCTATTTCCCAACAATAGATTATATTATTGCTCTGAAATTCATATTGCTTTGATAGTTTTACCAAATATTTAATTGCTTGATTTTCTTCCATCATTGAAAGCTAAAGAAGATTCTGTTTAATATCTATGTAGTTTACGAGACGGATAAAAAGTAAATTTGCAATCCTGTGAAAGTTAGAATATAGATGAACCGGACATTTACACTTTTAATGGTGCTATGATATCATGGGACAGGCCTCCACTAGAAATATTTTTACACAAAATGAACATAACATATGCAAAACAATAAACAATAATTCGACAAAATCATGCAGTTAATTGAAATTAAATATAGCCAATGTCCTCAACAAATAACTAGTCATCAAAATGTTGATATTTTTAAACTAGTCACTTCAAGTGACCATCTTTTTCACTATGAATACTGGTTATATTTATATTCAGATAATTTGTTTATATATCACTTCATGCCCTCCATTTCTCCAAAATGTTTGACATTAAAATGTGATATTTTAATTATCCGGCTTATTCTGTGTATTGTATACATGAAACTTTCAAATGGAGACAGTCCCATAATCTCATAGCACAATTAAGCACATAAATATCCAGTTCATCTACCTTTTAAATTTCCCTGATATTATAACTTCCCTTTTTCTATTTACCTTCTAAACTGCACTGAGACTAAACAAAGTCTTCTTCAGCTTTCAACAATGAAAAAAATGCATGCAATTAAATATTGGATGAAACAATGAAAACAATTTGAATTTCAGAGCAACAATATAATCCATTGTTGGAAATTAAGCAAATATATATATATATATATTTAAATTGCCAAAATTCAGTAATAATTCACATGACCATAAGTTGATATCAATAAAAAAGAAATTCTTTAAAGCGAAACAATATAAAATTCTTCTTGTGTTACAATATTTTGAGAAGTAATGTGTGAAAATGTCAAAATTCAAATTAATTTTTAATTAAAATTTCCAAGAAAATCTCTCCAAGGTGCATATTTTTCCCTCCCCCAAGATATAAATGTGCCAGATTTAGTCACAGTATGGTGTGATCTGTACAGCCACAAACATACACAGACAGAATTAGGACATCTCATAACTTTCTGAACTGATTAAACAAAATTCGAGTATAATAGTCAGGTAATAAGAGAGGAAGGAAATTATTTCCATTGATAAGGATTCAAACTGATCAGCAAATACTACAACTGCATGTTTCTTGATAAATTTCCTTTTGCCATTTTTAAATATCAACTAATTAGTGTTTGCATTCCAAAATGTTTTGTGTATTAGTATATGCAACTTAATGAACAATAGTGAGAGTTTATATATATATATATGCTCAATAACCTTAAAACTAGTGCCGCTATTGATCAAAGTAAGCAAACAATTCAGTACTTTCATGATGGAGTTTAATACAAAAATTAAAAGAAATTCGAAATCTTCAAGTACAGATTGAAAAAATTTGCACTGAATTGTTGTATATATTGTATCTATATATACTTATGTATAATAATTGTAGATATTGTATATAAATTGTAATTACATAAAATAAAATTGTATAATAAATTATATATATGCAATTGCATAAAATTGTAGAATATAACTGTATATATGAAAAAATATTGTATTTGTATAGCAATAATTTTATCGTTCATTTTCCAATGATTAAAAAAATAAACAACAAAAGACTAACACTTCATATATTTTTATTGTAAAATATCATTACTATACATTCTGACGTCACAATTAAACAGCACAATGAAGCATTTATACAGCTCGAAAAGCACAACAATTACCTACTTTTACAAACATTGAACATCTTTTTCTCACTGCAGATAGAAAAAAAAATCCTGCAGACTAAATTACAAATCACATTTTATTCAAACTTCCTTTTTTTTTCTTTCCTTAAATGTTAAAAAAAAGGAGATATGCTTTTTGATAAGAGTCTAAAAAAAGATTGGCAACATGATCTTTTTTGAATGAGCAGTCGGAGTGAACACACTTAGCTAGGATATGGAGCAGCTCTTTCGACACTGGGACGTGAGCGAGTCGCAGGGGTGGTGGAGCTGTTTGGTCTTCTTGAGGGATTTGTCCCGTGTGTTGGGGATGTGAGGGCGGGATTTGTATGTGGTCATTGAATAGGATTTGAGACATGACTTCAAGGGAATGGGAAGAGGAAGCTGCTCAATGCTGTAGACGGTGGTTCGGGCGACTATGGCTCGGCAACAAAGCTCTTGGAGTGACAAAACTGAAAGAATATTATACACCATACATAAGTAATTGTTTCATTGTATGCTCTGTTTAATAAAAGATTATTTTTAGTCTTAAAACTTCTATCATAACAAACTTTTAATCCTCCCAAGCTACAATGTCTTTAGGATAATTTCAAAAGTATTTTAGTTTTATTAATTAAAATATTGAATCCAATACAGTACAATTCTAAATTAGTTTGTAATATTTTTTTAAATACTGTTATATTTGTATCAAATAATACATCAGAAGTTACTTCTTCAATTAACTAAAAAGAGCCGCAATAGTTTATTCTAAATTTAATTTTTTTAACAAAAAGATGGTAATATAATTGGATATACATTCATGAACAATGACAATATGAAAAATATATTATAGATGACATATTACAGTATATCAAACTTGACCAGATGTTCACATGTTATTTCATAGCAAGCATATATCATACAATAAAAATTCTTCTTGTTGGTATATTTTAAAGTAATTTCTGAATAAGCATATTTTGAGTAAGTAAAATGCTTTTTCCCCTTCACTGAACATAATGCAATCCACCCCCATCCCCAGAATTTCAAAGCATATTCACCATTTGTCAAATTCTCCAATATATAATAATAGTGAGTTTTATAAATTATTTATAATCAACACAAGCCTGGAACAAACACAAACCTGATTTTTGATAAACTAGATGATATCAGATACATTATTGATAATTTTTTCATGATATAAAACATCAGATATAGCAGTCTAAAAATAAAGGTAAATAATAAGAGGGAATCAGAAATTCTTATATGATTTGATAATCAATACGTCAACCCTAGTTGAAAGTTCAACTAACTTACTATTAATTACCTCGAAAATGATAATATCAAACCAATATGGTTTTTTAACATATAGCATTTCTTTTAAATTCTATTAGGATACATACTTTTCTTAACTCAATATCATTGATCAAATAAGATATTATTTTCAAACATTTTATTTGATCAATAATTTGTCAAGATTCCAGTGTTTTGTGCATTATAATAGTCGTTACTTTTTCTATTCTTAATGCAAGTTTCAGTATTGGAATTAATTGGTTTCTACTAAAACAATGACTGGTAAATGATCAATAGTTTCACTATCTACAATGTTTTCATTCCCAATTTTCACCTTTTCATCCCAGGAATCAGTCAAAAGGAAAACAATTAAGAACTCTTTTTTTAAATCTTGAATTCTATTTTCTTTATCTTTTTTTTTATTCTCAGCTGCTGAATAGAAAACTAAAATGAGGACCTATTTGCAATATATACCAAAAAAATCGCACCCTATATTTCCTGAGAATTGTTTTCGGTATAAGCATTGTTTTCCTATCCTTTAATTTTCTGCCACTGAAACTTGCAGTAGTATTTTCTAGCATATTTTTTCCACAATTTTTTTCGAAGGGGGTGGGGGGATCATATGATGAACTTTGACATTCTTTGTTTAAAGAATAGCTGTCCTTTTCAGGCAAGTTTTTTTCTCTTTTCAGATCTATGAAAAAATTGGTATTGGTTTAAATAGCAGTTGGTTTTTTTTTTTCTCATGTTTTTTCAATACCAGCTCTTTATTAAAGAAATTTTTGCTCCTTTCTTTAAAAAACCATTCTAAACAAGAATCACATCATTAGAGTGATCAGAATCTCGAAAAGCGAAGTTTAATTCATTTTGATAAGGGGGAGGAGGATACCAAGAACTCTTTTAAATGGCAAATTTAGCTGGCACAATGATGTTGATATTTCACAAACAATCTGAATATATTTGCATTTCCACATTAACATTGATGATTTAATACTTGATGAGACAATAATATAAAGTGTTATTATTGGGATCACTTTGATAACATAATTTCACATTTACAATACTTGAATAATTTCTGACTAGACCTACTATAACATAAGAAAAAAACTTCAGCAAAAAACTCAGACAAGCATATTACACTCAATATATTAACTGCCTACAAACTTATCTACTTGAAACAGGTTAAGACATGGAGTGCAATGGTCATGTGCATGTGTCTGGTCATGAAACATTCTTGTCTCATCAAGAAAATTGGTTGCAAATTAAACTCATAATGGAATAAAAAGGAAGGCAGAAATAAAAGGAATTCAATAAATGTTAGAAATTACTGCATGTTTACCAGTATGATATAAAGTTTATTCAAATTTTGAAACTATCATAACTCTTCTAAATTTGATTAAATCTAAAGTTTGACAACAACCTTCTAAAACCCATTAATAAAATTAGAAATTTAAATGAAAAATTTTTTTAGGCTATAAAGCAAAATGGAAGAATGGCCGATCAAAATTTCAAAAAAATGTTAAGATCGTTTTAGTGTGAATATATATTATGGAATCAATGCAATGACCACTATGAGCAGATCCATATAATAATAATATTAATTATGTAACTACAAATTAATTTTGATGATTTTAGTAAGTAATTTTGGTTATATGTCCATAGTGCTTGATTAATTATTTTGATACTAATGTTCTAATATCATTAGTTTTTATTTCAATATACAGAGATCATAGCAAGGAACAATTAATTTTAACAAAGCCAATTAGTTTAAATGAAGCTAAATTATACCACTTTTCAAAATATTTTAGAATGAAATACTATTTTAACACAGCAAAAATAATTATCTAGTTACAATATATGAACATATAATGAATGGAAGGGGAGGGGGAAAGAATATTATTTAAAATATTTTAATTATCCCGAAGCAGATTAAAAACACTACTTGTTTCAAAACATATTTAAAAAACACAGGATGAATCACAGAGTAGATATATAGATTGAGAACAATAAATTAGCTACGGGGGGGGGGGGGATGATACTTTTGCACATCAATAAATTAAAAACCTTTTTTCCAGAGTTAAAAAAAAATATTCACAGATGTGCAACAGTATTAAATGCTCCATTAGTTTAAAAAAAAAAAAAAAAAAAATATGACAAAAAATTTTAACAGAATTTATTAATGCTAACATATGCCAATACAAAATAAATAAATAAATAATAACTAAATTTGTTTTTAATTGAACAGTTTTAATAATATATATTTATAACATGATTTAAATTAATTTCACAAAAACTATATAGGCAATTTTAATAAAAGATATCAGAAAGTTAAACATAATATAAACAGCAATCTCAAAAGAAAAAAATAGGTCAATAAATGAATTCAGCTATTTAATTATTTAGAACAATCATTTATCTATCAATAATTAATAAATACACAGAATAATACCAAAAGTAATTCTACAATTTAAATAACAAACTTTAAGCCAAAAACCAAATACAGACATAAAAAAAACTGAGGTGCAAGATGAATTCACTTCCTGTATCGAAAAACATCAATCTTATTTTAAGTAAAGTATGCATTATAAAAATTATATGCATGGTGGCAGTGAAAATATTTCTGAAATTTATTGATGCAGAAAGAATGAATAATTTCTTAGTCTTTTTAAAAAGCTTTATAATCAATTGCATTCAAGATGAAAATATATGCAGCTAAGAATGTGTTGAGAATTCATATTTAAAAATAAACTTTTTTTAATGAAATAAAAAGAAATCAAATCAAAGTTTCATTCCCTTCCACTATATGATTTGGAACTAGACTTTAAAAAACCAAGATAACTGCCTTAATCAAGTTTTATATCAGTTTCTGCTCAAATTTTGTTTTCAAAGATTTATAAAAATGAAATATAGCATTTATAACAGTAAATTTTAGCATATAAGTACAGTTGCCCATGAAAGAATTCATATGTATTGTGCATACTAAAAAGAGTCATTGATGAAAGTTGCAAATCTTTTATGAAACAAAACGAATTCATATAATTTTCTTCATCAATTTCAAGTAGATTCCCTAAATGTCAAATCTTTATACTAGGAAAATTTTATATTAATTATTTAGGGAAATTTTTTTTAGCCTAAAGTGACTAGTATGCATATTCTTACCTCTATTACTTCGCCACAATCTTTCCATGCCATTTCTCAACAATGCCATACGTGACAGTTCAACAAATGATTCAGTTATGTTATAATTACAGAGTGGGCTGACTTCGAAAAATACCATGCTGTGTTTCCGGGCATAGCTTTCAGCAGTGCCCTCACTCACTTGCCTTTTGAAAGCTAAGTGAAGTCTGTTGCCAATTAAGATCTTTGGAATACCAGGAGCATGCTAAAAAATAAGTAAACAAATTGATAGATTATATTTCAGAGTTTAGACAATTGAAATAATGCTTCTTTGAATATATACAGTTTTATAACATAAGCATAAAAATCTGAAAAAACATTGTTTCAATCAAAAAATAATATTCATTTCATAAATTTTAAACACACAAAATGCCTCTTTTTTTTTTCAAAAAACATTATATTTATCAAAATGCCTCTTTTTTTTCCAAAAAAACATTATATTTATCAAGATGTTTATCAGGCTGAAAAATAAAATAACTTTTTAGATTGAGAGATGTTTTACAAAACTCTTATAATTTTGAATTTATTTCAATAGAGTTAAAGAAAATACTTTAAAATATACACTATATACATATAGGCAAATTAGATTTTTATTTCTAATAAAAGATGCAAAATGGATTTTTTAAAAAAAAGGAGCTTCTATCATAAATACAAAATGCCCACATATTCTAATTATGAGTCATATTTTGTAATAAAATTGCAGTGCATTTTAATCTATTCTAAAATTTCATTTTCTATTAAGTTGTACTTTTCAGTATGAGACATTCTGCCAATTTTATAAAATCAACTCATATTATATTTGAAAAACATGATCAATATAAATTTATTAATGGCATTTTGATTGAAACTAAGCATATATATTTTTACCTCCTCGACTTCTGTCAACCATCGATCAATGCCATCAAATGACCATTTATTGGTGATATCGTAGACAAGTATTATACCCTATAGAAATACAAAATGCAAATAGCGTTTTAATTTTGTAAGTAACAACAAAAATATTTCTTAGTAAATACATACAAACTTTTTTAAAAGAAATTAAAATAAAATCCATTTAATAGCAAATCCTTTCAGTTAATAAAAATTGGAAAGATCAGCAAAGGAATAAGAGATAACATAGAAATAGACATTTTACTTGGATTTCATGCAATTCTTTTAAACAAAGATCAAATATTAAACAAAGATAATTTAAATGTGAATTAATAATAATTAATTAAAATATTTTAATTTATACATAAACTGCAAATAGAAAAAAGGAAGCATTGAAATAATGCATAATCCTTCAGGTACTTTTACATTAGCATACATTTTAAACCTATTTTTCTCATTCTCATTGCCTTTTAAAGTAAACTTGAGGACTGCAATTAATCAAAATAACTTTGAATAAAAATTTGACTTTATGTTTTAGATGTTTCTGGTAAGTTATGATTAAATAGACAATTCAGCAAATTATATTGTTAATTATTTTTTTGAGTATATTTATTTTCCTTTTTAAAATGAAGTCAACAATAAAGAGTTTTCCAATACATAATACTTTGAATCAACTTCTAACACAGCATGCTTAGTTAACTATAGAACACACTTTTTGTATAAATTTTAGGTTAAAAGAAAGATTTAAACATCATAGATATAATGACATAAATCTCAGGGACCAACACTTCAAACAGCTGATAAATAAATGTATTTATTTATGGTCAATTCCATATAGCTTTTACAAGATCAATATATTTAACAATATTTTTGTATCAATTAATAAAAATAATAAACAAAAAATTTCAAGATAACTACATTTCAACACGAAATATTGCATACGAACAAAACATTGTAAACTGTATAGATATTTATATCAATAAATTGCTGTAGATATTTTACAAAAACACATTGCTGAGTATTCAATTTCAATAATTTAACAAAAGAGTTTATCATTTTTTGAAAAGGGAGGGATAGTGAGAAATCGTGAGTACAAAACTTATTAGAATTTTCTAATGAAAGTTAATATTAAATTTTGAACAATATTTTTTTTTCTTATGATGAATATCACACTAAAAATATCACAAGTTATAAATGTATAACATTAAAGTTAATGATCCCAATTAATTTTTAGATTGTTTGATTATACTCACTTGTGCACCTCTTGAATAAGAACGAATGATGGTGGAGAATCTTCCTTGTCCAGATGATTCCCTACAAAAAAATTCAAGAATAATGCTAAATGTTTATTCTCCGAGTTGAAGACTAAAGTTTTATTAGTAATAACAAATTCAAAATAATAAAATTTCACAGAAATGGCAACAAAATTGAAATTATTATCAGTTTTTATTATACACATAGTGGACAATCTAATTTTTATCTGAGCATCTAATATGCCATACTTTTCTTTAAAATTAAAATATATTCCACATAAATGTAAATATTTATTTATAAATTTTCAAAAAAATAATGAATAATCAATTATGAAATTACTAAAATGATTTATTAATTACATAAGTATTTTGAAATACATAAATGAAATTGAGGAATTATTATCAAAAAAACCAAGGGATGTCTGTATATTTATATCAAGTAAATGTACATACCACAATTGAAGTTTTATACGTTTTCCATCCAAAAGAATTGTGGTCGTTTTGTATGCAACACCTGAAATGTAATGCAAAAATAATCTTAGTGATGAAAGATCAAGGCAGCTTTTAAAAATTGTGAATGACAGATTCTTAGAAATAATGTTCAAAAGATACATTTGGCTATATATATTATTACTTCAACTATCAGCACAATTTTTTTTACATAAAAATTATGCTTTATTATTAATGAAATGCAAAATTCAATATATATTCTAATATAGATAGCATTAGTACATTATTTAAACAACATTAAAAAAAAATCAGGGAGAGGAAGAAGAAATTTTGAATTTTTTTTTTTTATTTATGAAATTATTTTATAAATAAATCTGCAATATATATTTCAGGACATGATTTCTCTTGCAATTGTATTCAAAATATTTTGCTTTTATGTTATTAACTTTTTTCATATGGTTATTAGTTCCCCATAAAATAGCAGAATAAATGATATCTCATTATTTGAAGATCAGGGGATTTTTTTTTATATTACATTAATCTCATTATTACTATTGCAATTATTAAAGACAAACTATACTGAATAGAAATATTATTTTAGCTTACTAAATTTGAATTGCAAAATAATAATAATAATAAAGCTGCAATCATTTTTTTTAGTTGTTGTTTATTTGCTAGCATTAAAGTATAAATGACCTCTATAGTAAATGGCCAAATTCAGTTATCAAAAATGAGCAATAGAAAAACACTTAGGAAGCAAGCGACTTATTTATAATCAATTTCAAGCAAAGATTTATTTTCAGTTAATAATTTAAGGAATGGAAAATTAGGATTTAAAGAGAATAAGCCATTCCACTTCATAAAATTTCTGATGTGCAATGAACATTTTATCCAAATTTTAATAAAGTGTATATATAAATATGAAACAATTGATTTGAAATACAAGGAACAAAGACAACAAAACTATTTGTCTAAGAGAATCAAGAATAAGTTTTTTTCAATTTTTTATTCAATGCAAATGCTTATAGAGCAAAAAAAAAAAAAAAAAAAAAAAGACAGTAAAATTATTATAGGTTAATACAGTTTATAAATAAAAAATTTATCAGGATGGAAATCATTAATATTATGTAACATTATGAAGTTTATTTATAAGGAGCGAATAAATAGTAAAAATTAAATTCTCATTTCAAAATATTACAATCTCAGACACAATATTTAGCACTCATCAAATAACTGGGTTATTGTGTGGTGTACTAAAATATGAAATTCCACTCTCATACCTATAGTCATTAATAAAAATATAAACTCTGATTACTCAAATAAGAGAAAACAACTTGTCTTGAAATATTCTCACATTTAAATCTCTGTTGTGAATCAGATATTTATTTCTTCAATGACAACTCAAACATTTCTCTGAATTGAATATGATTTAAAATATTTTCCTGACCAAAACGATTTTGTACTTTTCTGTTAACCGGGCGCAAGCAAAAAATCGCCAATGTTGAATTCCGCCAAATTTCTTAAGTCAAATTCGCATTTGGTTCACAATTGCACCCTCCTAACGGAAAAGTATCAACGATTTTAATAGCTTTTGAATACTCATGTAAAAAGTTTTCTATAACGCATTACCGTGGAACATATTTTTTTTTCCCCAAAAAAACTTATTTAAAATACCCAAAACTGGCAACATGTGGTTTGGATCAAAATAAAGAACAAAACCATACATTTTTACATTTAAAATACAATATGATTATATGATAAATATATATAAATACTAAAGTTTTTTTAAAAATTAAGTTGCTTGAAAAGTATAATTAAAAATGACTTATTCTTACAATAAGCAATTTAAAATAAATAAATAAAAATAAATAAAATGAGAAGAAAATTATTATTATAATAAATATTATTTTAATTAATCAAATCATATTCTGCAAAAGTTATATAATTTTATAAATTTGAAAGGACTTCTTAATTTATAGTCATGTTAATACCTAGTTTTTCAACTTCATTCGTTACATTAAAGCGTAATTATTATAAGTATTACATACTTAAAATACTTTCTATTTTCAACATGTTGACATATAATAGAAATCAAATACAATCTAGCAAATTTCCAAACTATCAGCACAAAGCCTAACAATCTAGTTCCATTATTTCACATCAAAAATTAACAATAAATAATTTATTAAAGAAAAATACCAGCATTATACCGATAAAATTATATACATTATATAAAAAGGTGGAAGGGAAATTCACAAGCATTAGAGAATGAATTCCGATCTTTAATCAAAGAATAAAAGCAATTAAAAGAACTTACCAGAGGAACCACAAAATGGTGATTCCTGAGATCCATCATCCAAACCACTGAGGATTTCTTGTTTTCCTACATCACTATCTCCAACTAGTAAAAACTTGAGAAGATAGTCATATGATTTGGGATGACTGCGACTAAGAGATGGAGTTGTTCTACTCATGAGTTCTTGTGAACTTTTAAGTCAACAACAATATATTTCATAAGTCAAAACAACTCTATTCCACATCATCTGAAACTAGTCACATATATCTGTTCAAAACAGTTGTCCTAAAATAAAATATATACATATATTTAAAAACAGAAATTAAATTGCATAAAAAAATCAGAGGTTTATAAATTACAATAGTTGTTTTACTGAATAGTAAAATCTTATTGAACTTAAAATCTTAATCTATCAAATGATAAAAACATTAATAACTTAATTGGCTAAATCCAGAAAATGCCCATTATTTCTTAATTACAAATTTAAATTTTCTTTCTATTTGTAAGCAATAATTTAAAAAAAAAATTCTATTAAACAAATGTTCTAGATTTTTTTAATCAAAATTTCATAGCCAAATAATTATAGCAATTACAGAATAAAATTACAAATTATTCTATCTTTTCAATATAACTTTCAACAGGAAACAATTTTTTTTAAAGAAAAATTTTGACTACCTTTCTGTGACTGAATCCATAGACATGCAATAAATTCAATTTTTTGACACTTTCATACTTAACTTGTGTTTGCCACATAAATTCAAAGATAATGTTCTGCAGGCACTTATTTTCTCTCATAGTTTATAAAATCTAATAATTGCATTTTTAACTGATTGATATAGTTCTGCCATTTTCCATGAATATCGCAAGTCTGAAGAAGTGCCAAGTCAGGTTTTGGTGGTGAAGAAGAAAATTCTTATTTCGATTGCATAAAATGTAGCTGTATTTCTGTATCTGACATTTGTCACAGGCCTTTTATAACATTGCAAGTCATTAATTTTAATGATCCCAAATTAACAATATATGGCAAAAATCTACACTATGATAAATTGTCTAATTTCTATCAGAACAATAAAAGATGTCTCTCAACAAAAAATTATCCTTCTTATTTACCATGACTTTTATATTATTTGTATAAGTGTGTGTAATAATTTCACCTATATTCTTAAAACAATTATTTTCTAATTGCATGAATTCACACTTCATTTTAATTTCTAACTTGTACAGGTTTCGCTTCCTGAACTCGCAAGTTTTCATACATGTAAAATAAATGCTGTCTCAGCTAAATTCTGGGAAAATTTCCTTCTGAATATAGGTAAGTTCTAAACATGTTCCACAGACTCTTTCTCCTATTTATCATCTCTATTTGGAGTATACTGTTTCCTGGTAATGGTTTGACAAATTTTTGTCATGTTAAATGTTGCCCTTAAAAATCATGAAAGACAATGAAGAAATCCTTTTAGAAAAATATCACTTCATTTACTAAAAATTACAAATCACATATTTATCAATACACCAATGCTAAATAATGAGTTTTTAAATACTTTAAAAAAACAAAACTATATGAAGAATGTTTTTTTCAAATGCAATACATAGAAAGAAAATGACTAGAGAGATAAATCAAGCACTTAATAGAGACCTGTTTTTCGAGCCAGAGTTAACATGTCCCTACATATATATATATATATATATATAACAAAAATGAAATTTATTTAGTATTTAATGAATTAAAAACCATTATATTCAATCAAGCCATATGAGCTGTATATTAAGCTGATTTGTTTCAACTATAAATATAATCAAATACAAATGTTTTAACTATAAGTTAAAATAGTAACTTAATATCCATTCAGTAACTAGCATCATATACCATATAATCCGAGCTAAAAAAAATGTTTAAAACTCTTTAGTTTAATAAAAGTAAAAAAATAAATAAATAAATAAATAACTCTTTAGAAAGCATTTTCTTAGTAACTAGTATATAATAAAGAAGGAAATAGATAATATAGAAGGAAATTCATATTTAACTGCCAACGTTAAAATTCCATCTGAAAGAAATCTTTTAAGTATTATACATATTTAATTTGCATTAATACAAAAAATAAATTTATTTTTTTAAATACAGGATTTTTCTTTAAACATTTAAACACTTTTAAAATTCCCCTCGAATTCAGTTCAATTAGTGATAGAAACTATAAGAAAAAATATTCAGAAAAAATACAAACATACAGGATACCCGTGAACATATATGGAAAACACACGAGACAGGCTATAGAACATAATAAATTTAATGGAAGAATATGATTATAATAATATGGAAATCTAAGCAAATTTATATACAGTTCTGCAATAATTTATAAAAGGAACTATGTGTGTAATAATTTACTTATATTACGAATTTTACGTCTACTGAAAAAAAAAATTCTGTTTAAATATACAGATACTACAGTTTTTTAACAACAGAACTTTTCATAATTCACAACTGTTACAGTTTTAGAAAGATCAATTACTTCAATTTCCAAGAAAAATTATACGAATTTTTTACGACAACAAGGGGTAAAAAAATCCAACTGCAAGATGTGTAAAATATTTTTTAAACCATTTAATTCTAAAATTCAAACAGTGCATTCATGAAAATATAATATAAAAATATAAATTTATACAATAATAAACTAATAAAATTTGGAATAAAAAAATTATAAAACTGTTTGTAGTAATCGCCATTAAGATTTACATTATCAATATATAAAAGCCAAATTCTTACATAATGTGAGTCTTTTAATCACAACAGGAATAAAATTTCATATTTAAAAGTTACAAAATAATGTACTGTATTAATAATCTATAAATTAAAATTTGGTTAAATATATTTAAGAGAGATAAAAAGTGTGAACAACAGCAGACATAATTTAGCGAAAATATATTTTTGGGTATTTATTTCAATATTTCAAATCAATAATTTCTAGATAATTTAAATTTAAAAAAAAAAGAAAAGAAAAAATAACATTTTCACATAATGATAAATAAGAACTCAAATGCATTTTCTAAGAATTCCAAAATATTAGGACTCGCCATATTATAAAACAAAAACTCTTCAATATTTCATTTAACAATGTTTATTTCTCCATATCAACAGGCATAATGTATTCATATTTTTTTTTTATTTCGTCAAAAGTATCATAAAATGAATGGCAAATTAATATTTACATCTATTTATTTCAAAAATATTTAACTGCTTTAAATATAAACAATGATAAATTATATAAATATCAAAACATTTACAACAATAAAAAAGATATTTTGCATTCATACATTTCGTAAATAACAGACAATTGAGACGCAGTTTTTACCTTTCGTTAGTCAGAGAGAGAAGAAATAAAATCCAAAATGGATTCGAATTATAATTTTAAACTTGTTCAATATATATTAAAGAATGTAAAAACAGCAACAAGTCTTTACATAGAATTTTCATAAAACTAACCAATTTAAGCCTATATGGCCGCCCTTACATAATTTATAATAGAATAACTTATATTTCAAGTTAAAATCAAAACATAAAAGGTATTTTATCTGTCCTGTTTTATTAAAACAATTCAAAATCATAAAATTTCAGTTTATAAAATTTGACAAAGCGCAATTTACTCTGCTACACGAATACAAAACACAGACACAAATCGTTTCATCGCTAACAGTGCCCTTATTTTGTTGATTTAAATGACAAGTTGCCAGTATTGACATACTAACTCTAAAACTAGTATTAAACTTTGACACTTTGTATAAAATACTTCTTAACAAAAAAATCATGATATTTTCATTACAGCAGGAACAATAGATTCTAATTAACTAAAGGAAATACGATATTTGATTTTGGAATCGTTGATGTAATAATTTTAAAGTCGTTAAAATGTAACTGCGACCTTCACTGCTGTATTTCACTTGCTGTTTTTGCGGTTTGTGCGTTATTTGTTTGCATTGTGTTTTTTATTCTACATGTTTATGCATATTTAATTTTAAAAAAAGTCATGGATGTCCAAAAGCATTCTGTACATACGTTAGTTTTTCGATCTTTGAAAAGAACCCATGATATGTTTTTGTCTGATCAAGCTAATCCTCCACCACCTAATGAAGTGAGTGACAGGTTGAAAAGAATGATAAAAGCAAGAGATGAGTTTGGATCAGTGATGCATCTTGTGAAGAATAAAAATATCCATGATGACGGTAAAGAAGATTCTCATATGGATAATTCTAGAAATGAAGAAAGCAGTATCAACAATTTTGAACGAAGAACAATAGTTAGTGAGTTCGAAGGACGGGAACTTTATGAAACAGATGCACCGCCACCAGGAATGGAGGATATGTACCAGACTCCAACACCTGCCGTGCCACCGTCTCAAGCATTGGTTCTGGCCGGACAACAGCAACAAGCTTTAACTTTAAGACGTATGCCTAGTATTCCTAAACCTCAATGGCATCCCCCATGGAAATTATACAGAGTTGTAAGTGGACATTTAGGTTGGGTTCGATGCTTAGCAGTTGAGCCTGGAAATGAATGGTTTGCTACCGGATCCAATGACAGAATAATAAAAATCTGGGACCTTGCAAGTGGAAAATTAAAACTTTCTCTAACTGGACACATCAGTGCTGTAAGAGGCCTTGCCATCAGTGCTCGACAACCATATTTATTTTCATGTGGTGAAGACAAACAAGTTAAATGTTGGGATTTAGAATACAACAAAGTAATAAGACATTATCATGGTCATTTGAGTGGCGTGTATGCTATAGCTCTTCATCCAACTATTGACATATTAGTCACTGGTGGTCGAGACTCGACTGCTAGAGTATGGGATATGAGAACAAAAGCTAACATTCATACGTTATCAGGTCATACCAATACAGTTGCTAGTGTTCAGTGTCAAGCTACAGAACCACAAGTTATGACCGGTAGCCATGACTGTACCATTCGTCTTTGGGATTTAGTTGGTGGTAAAACTCGAGTTACCCTGACGCATCACAAGAAGAGTATCCGAGCTCTGCTTATTCATCCAACACTGAACATGTTTGCATCTGGTGCTCCAGACAACATCAAACAGTGGAGGTGTCCTGATGGAAATTTTGTCCAAAATTTGAGTGGTCACAATGCTATTGTAAACTGCCTTGGTATCAATTCTGATAATGTTTTAGTGTCTGGCGGAGATAACGGTACTCTTTACTTTTGGGATTGGAAAACTGGCTACAATTTTCAGAGACTTCAAGCACCTGTGCAGCCTGGTTCTATTGATTCTGAAGCAGGTATTTTTGCTTGTACTTTTGACCAAAGTGGAAGTCGACTTCTATCCGCAGAAGCTGATAAAACTATCAAAATTTTTAAAGAAGATGAAACTGCAACTGAGGAAACTCATCCTGTTAACTGGAAACCAGAAATTTTGAAAAGGAAAAGATTCTAAATTGTTATATCTTTTAGTTGTTGTGATCAGTTCTATATTGATTGGCATCTGAAATTTATACATTTTAAAATGTATTCTCATAATTTTACATTTTTTTTTCTTGTTACAATACTCTAAATTCAAAATAATCATTGTTATTATATTAAATCCTGTTATGTTGTATTTTTCACTTTTAGCATAATAAATTGTTTATCATTTCATGGAAAGGTAATTTGATTTCAAAGACAACAATAAAATATTTTCTGGATAATCTTATTTTTGATATGATGGATAGAGTTTAAAGTTAATGTCTTAAAATTTATAAATTAAAATTCTTAAATAACTTTTTTTTCATATTCTTTATTAAAATGCTGAATTTTTATGTATTTATATAAGTTTCTTTAAATACAGTTGAACAAAAATATATAATGATGGGAAATTATTAAAACTTTATTTTAAACAAATTGTTTATTTTATATCGTTTTACTTTTCTGAATTCTGTATTGTATGTACAGTTATTGATTAAATATCTTAATATGAAACCTTTTCAGCTTTGTTTCTTTATAATTTTCTGAATCCATAATTAGAAGCTTCAAGTATTATTCATAATATAAAGTGATTCACATTAGTTTAAATGCGAAATAATCTATTATGAACTGTAGTCATTAAAATTTGGTTCAAAGGAAAATACTGAAAATTAAATTCTGTTTGGAAATAAATTCAATATAGCCAAAGTATTTTATTGCCTATTTTTGAAGATGTGATGGATTTATTATATTTCTATTAAAAAGTGGTATGAAATAATTCTATACTTAAGAAATTTTTTCTCCTGTGATCAATAAGAAGAAAGGGAAGGGGAAAAAAGAAAGAAATTTTATGCAATATATTAAACATTTTGAAGAATATCCAATTATTTATTTTGCCATTAAATTTTTAATAAATAAAAATCGAAGATTCTACTGAAATGTGTAACATTAAGATAATGAACTCATTTTCTTGATACAATAGTTAACATTCTTACATAACTTCAAATATAATCATAATAATACAGTTTACATTTGGTGACATTTAAATCTTTACATTAAGAAAAACAGTAATATACATAACAAATAATGCAAATGTGAATATAAGCAATCATGTTTCATAGGAAACAAAATATAATTATTAATTTGTTTTAATTCCTTAAATTAATTTCAGAATTTTTCCCATTTTATGACTTTTAATAAACATTTTCTAACAAGAATGCGTAAACAAGGTATTATTCAAAAGGTTGAGTTAGCCAATGGATGCAACGGTTGTTTTTATTTTTGAATCTGAGGAATCGACCAAAATTCATAATCCCGAAATATCTTGTTCTTCTGTTTCTTGAAATATCTTTCTTATTTAAATTTATAATCTAATTAAAATGTGTGCTTTGCAATCATAACTGGTCACTTTCAGTATCTCCTCAGTTAAAACTTCTTAAAAAGAATTATTTTTATTATGGAAATGAGCCATGTAAACAATTTTATAATTGATGCTAATGAAAGATTTCTTAGTAACTTCTTTAATTTATTAATTGAATTTGTTACAAATTCGGTCATACGTAGTTGATTGATCATCATTTTAGTCACATTTTTTGCAGGATGATATACGAAAATTATATCTTCCATTTCCAGTCGATGATGGTGTTATCTGTAAAGAAAATTAGTTTATTAATTCTCTGCATCATGAAATAATTGTGGGTTAATGTTTGATTTTTGTCACTTTTATTCCTTTTGAAAGCAATAATCTTATTAAAATAAGATGCATAATATTTTAAATTGAGAATAGCATTAACATGTAAAAGTTTTGTTTCTAAGAAAAACAAGAAATATGCATTTCATTTATCAGAGATAATTTCTAATATAATCAAGATGTATATCAGATATATATACATCCTGTTTTTTTAGTAACTTTTATAATTAAAAAAATATTTTAGATTTTGATGGTTATTGAAATTCTGATCAAATTTCATGCAATGCTTTCTAAAGTTCATTATGTGGATATATGTGCCTAATAGACAGCAAATTTTTCTAAAATTTATAATTTTTTAAATTCAGTATATGTTTGTGAAACTTCTGTTATTGATTAAATAACATCAATTTCATGATTTACTATTACTTTAATGATTTTTTTTTACATGAATTAAAATAATGATTTCAAAAATTAGGATTTTTATTTCTGCCTTCATATTAAGAATAGCTATCTTTGTAAACTTTTTAAAAATTTAAATTAATATCTTTTGAAGTTTCAGGTTTATGTTTGTGAACTTGTGTAAAGAGTTAATTCAATTCCTTCTTATATGTGAAATTCTTATATTTAAATAAAAGGTAAAACAACATAAGTAGAAAATCATTTGCCATATACTTTATATGCATTTTTTCATTTGATAATTAAAATAAAATTGATCCTTTTATATAATCCATGCAAAAGTTTTGATATATTTCTATTAAAAAAAATCTCTTGGTTAAATTTTTTTAACAGAAATAGATGTAAAATCTGAAATACAATTTGATTTGCTGATTAACTTTCTAATTACTTTTATATTTTGCAATTAATCTTCAACAGCAAGCATCCATGAGATGAAAATACTAAATTTTACACATTTCTATGATTTAAATGCTTTTGTGCTGTTGTAATAATTATTATTTGACTGTTTTATGAAGTTATTAATATTTTTGTTTACTTCATTTCTTTTATGGATAGAATTTACTTTTAAATTCTAAGGATATCTGAACTTTGAGAAAAGTGCATTATTATTTTATAATAAATCGTAAGAAATGTGTTAGTTACTAATTCTGAATTAGTTAAGCTTAATTAATAACTTATAAAATACTTACTTTGAATTCAATCGTTACTCTTTCAAATAAATAGTTCCATTTTAAATTAGTTTTATCATCATCTGAAAGTCTGGAAAATTCTTGTACCTGAAACAAGAAAATTGTTTATCCATTTATTCTATGTTTTCCCATCAACAATTCTAATTTATTTGATTTTGTGTGTATGTGTTGCTGCTTTCTAGAGGAATTCACATTTGACACTGAATTGAGCTGAAGTAAAAGGAGGTGAAAGGCACATTATATATGTATTCACCTTCAGATTTTGATACCCACCGTGCTTTTATTCATGCATCAGAAAAGGAGTTTCTTCAAAAAAGGAGTGAGAGGTGAGATGAAAGATGTTTACATGTAGTAATAGAGTGAACTCATATTTTTCATGAAATTAGGAATATTATTGCTTATCTTTCTTTGTTCCACCCCTTACCGAAATGCAAGCATTGAAAAGGGCTAGTCTTAGGATCTTGAAATGAACAGTATATATATATATATATAAGAGTTCTGTTAAAAACTCTAACAGCAGAATTAGCTCCATATTATTAGACTAGGCTGAATTAACATTTTATATAACTGATATGGTTGTGCTACTTACTTAGAATGTTGAACTGTCTTGAATGTATATTTTTAGAATATATTGATATTGTTATATATTCTAAAAGTTATTTTTGCCTATTTTAATTATCTGTTAATAAATTTGCTCAGGGTGGTCAGCTGTATACAAGAAGAAGTAAACTTGCATCTGATAATTATTCTTGCACTAAAATGCCTATTAAAATGTTTGCTCTTCCATAAGTTTTAAAATTTGATTATGGTAGAAAATCTTAAATTGAACCAAGAAAAAAAAATTTGAAATGCAAGCTTATTTTAGTGTTATCATTATAACTAAGAGCATATTCCTTAGTAGCCTTATTTAAAATTGGCATATTAGTTTTCACATTTTTATAATAAAACAACTTTCTCTGCCCTTTAAAGGATAATCTTCTGATGACTTGAACTATATTTATATGGTTAGTAATTAGTTCAAATAAAAAGGAAAATTTTACTTTTTTAAATATGTATATTATAATGAGCTTACTTAATTAGATGCAATTGCACAAATATATTTTTGAGCATTTTAAATTAATTTTTTAATCTTCCTGAGTATGTGTAGTTTGCTTATTAAACTGTAATAAGTCTTGTGTAATACACATAATTAAAGCAAATCTCTGTCTCCTGCAGATAGAGAAATCAAACTGTAATAATTGGTTTTTGAACAAAACAACATTTCAGGTATTTTTTTTATTACTTTGAAATAATAAATATATCTGGAAATGTGTACTTTGGAATTAGTTCTTAAATGCATAACTGCTTCCTTTAATTCATAATCTGATGATTGCATAGAAAGGAAAGAAAGATATTATTTAGATTTATTTGCAAATTAAATCATTTTTCATTATTAATATTTTTAAAAGATTGTTCAGTTACTCAAAACAGAGGCATTGCATTGGCTTGCATGAATGGTATTGTCAGTTATAATTTACATGACTATTTTTGAATTTATATTGTAAATAATATATCTAATAATTACACAAGCATAAAATTGACACAAGTGAAACTTTTTATTTCTCATGTTCTTATTCTGATTTTTTAGGCTAAAGGAAAATTTTGTTAATGATAAATTCATGAAGTATATTTACTTGCTATTTTTGAAAACTTTTCTCTTCAAATAAAGCAGAAAAAAGAAAGAAAAATGAGTACTCTTGGTGTATATAAGATCTTTTTTCTTTTTTTTCAAATCTATAGTGTTAGTATGCTTTTCTCATTTGAATTTATGCATGTATTAATGAAATATCATTTCCTGACATGATTTAACATATTTTCTAAATACTGAATTTTTTATTATTATTATTTTGAAATAACAATATTCAAATAAGGATAAATATTTTAATTTATATATAATGCATCTTAATATTTTAGGTAAAATCTTTCTACAATTATAAATGCATTTTTTTTTTTTGTCTCATTATATGTTTTTTTATTATGATATGCATCAAGCTCTGAATAGCAATCTTGTCCGTAGCATGCACAATGCAAAGAATTGTAATATTTACAAAAAAATTATTTTTTTTAGATAAGGAACAATCATACAGAAGGAGTTCATCATCTTATGTCATTCACACTCACTATATCAATACTGATAATAAATTGTATTTTAGTATGAATGGATTGATTAATATAAAGCTTGGCAAAATGTATATGAATTCTTTGAAAATTTTTGAAATTTTTCATATTTTTTTACAGTTATTAATTCTCTAGTTAAATGAAATATTCTTAAAGTATACACAATTTTGAATCTTCGTTTTATATATGGTGTTTTCATTTCTTTTTATCAGAAAGGAAAAAAAAAAAACAAAAAAACTAACAGCTGTACATTTGCAAGAAAATCAATGAAAAGTTAATGAAAAATTAATTTTTTTTTCTTTTTTTTATCATTTTTGGCACTTTTAGTTGGTTCTTTCAGATTTCCAGAGCATTAATGTTTATACTGTTTGCCATTTATACCATTTTTTTTTCAGCCCTTGAAAAGTGTAAAATAGGAATAATATTGCACTAGAATTTTTCTTTTATAGAAAATATATTTGTCATATATAATATTCCAATATGCATATTAAGTAGGAATTTTAATTTTTAAGATTCATTAACTTAAAAAATAACAGATGTGAGAAAAGTAATACTTATATTTATATTTTTTAAAAATATGTTTTTATACTATTGTATGAATTGCCTGCTGTTTTTATGTATAGATATTTTATTGTTTTGTTAAATATTATAACTGAAATTAATTAAATGTACACATTTTTTAAAGAAAACTTACACTGACTCCTAAGAAGTTTTGAGCAACTTGTCCAAGAAGAAGGCACCTATTAATGCATCCAGTATTGTCTGCTATAGATAAAGGAATATCATACATTTCTTCACCTGGTAAGATTTTCATACCATTTCCAATTTCGCATGCACCATTAATGCACTTGTCATCTTTTTTCTGTAGTAACTGTATACATCCAGGGCTGGAAAGTATTTTTATAAACTTTTTAACAGATTTATGTGAAATATTTTGTTATGATTTTAATTTTTTTAGCTACAAATGTAAAAAAATTCTTTTTTCTCACGATGAATTGTTACAGGAATATGTATTAATCAAAACTGATATGTAAGAGTTATAGTTCATCATGATTTTGAATATGCATTAACACTTTGAATCTAGAATTAGAGCTGGAGTATTTAATTTTGTTATAAAACTAAATAAATTATAGGGGATGTGAAATACTTTCAGATTTTTATCATTAGTGTTAATGCTATTTAATTAAAATTGCTTAAATTAAAATAAATGACCATCGTAGAATGGTTTGTTTCTTCATATCCATGTTACTAATAAAGATGAATGTTTGTGGTGTTGGCAGTCAGCAGGCTAGATTGTGTGACCTACAGTTGCCAAATTTGACACATACCTTGTATACCTTGAATGTGCACCTCCAAACAATTTTTTAAATTCAAATTAGAATATTAATTAATCAAAAAATTAAGCTGAATTCTGGCATCTTTCTAAAATAACTTTCTAAAATATTATTCCACAAAAATAAATTTAGCATCATTTCAAAATTTAAAAATCTATCTTTTTAATGATACTAGTTTAATAGTCATGCAAATTTTTGCTAAATTATGGTAATTTTTTAAAAATATTTTTTTGCCTTATTATTAATAATAGATAATATTAATGCACTGAAATTCAAATTATTTTCATTCTTTCATGAAATATTTAAAGATATGATTTTTCTTCCATTGTTAACATCTGAAAGAAGAAAAATTCTGTTTAATATCTGTGTAGTTAACAAAAGTAGTAGTGTAGTTTACAAGATCAAAAAAGTGAACTTACAATATCATATAATTTAGAGGATAGATGAACTTACATTTTTAATAACATAATGGTGTTATGTGATTGTTACCATTAGAAAAGTTTATACTATATATGATAAAGTAACACTTCTTTAAGGTCAGACAATTTGGCAGAATCGTAAGCATGGAGTTATAAAAAAGGATTTATCTGAAATCAGATATAACCAATACTACTGCCAAACCAGTTGGATGCCTAAGGTAATTAGTCTGTAGTATAAAAAGTATACTCACCATCTGAAAGATGATATCTTGTTGGTGCTATCAATGTCAAATGAAGTGATGATAGCATGTAAAGTTCCTTGTATCTCACTCAATATAATTTCTGAAGAGTTCATCAATTTAAGTATTTCTTCTATTGTATAAATAATAGAGGAATCTAATAAAAAATATTTTGAAAAGATGAATATTTTTATTTAGTTACAGACGTATTTTAATTGTTTTTTTTTTTTTAAATTCAAGGCCATTCTTTTCTTTTATGCATCTTTGCAAGAGATTTATTTTCTGCTCTAAATTAAAGATAATTTCCAAAGATCGCAATAGTGTTGAGAGATTTACAACTTATGTTTCAGTAATAGCTAATGTGTTTGTTTGTTGTGTAATTTTTTGATAAAAACAAGTTGTGTGTCAGTATATTTCATTTGCACATGCATTCTGTGTTTTTAATTTCATTTATTTTTAATCAAATGATTGAAAAATATTCATAGAGATAAAAATTTAGTTCACTGATGGACACACTTTGACCTGTGGGCCAGTGGGCATTGCTAGATTTTAATGTAATAGCATAATTATTAAGTCCTTATTCAAGGCAGATTTTGAGAAACTATTAGAAAAAAAATCTTATTGACATTAAACGATCATGTTAATATCACCATACATTAAATAATACTTTTTGAATTCATAAATAGCTTTATTATAAAATATACTGTCAAAGTTTTTTTTTTTTTTTTTAGCTTACTCATATATGAAAGTTTACCCTTCACTTGTCTATTGCAATTACAAGCCTGAAACTAGCTTCTGAGGTTTGACAGAGAACTTGTATATTATTCTATAAATTTTGGAATATTAGGAATATTAGTTCTATGAATTTTGTAATATCTATTGATATAAAAAATAGAAAAAAAATTGATAGTATTTGAAAAATAGATGCTTCCCTGGGAAACTTATATTTACAATCGATGTATTTAAAAACGTTATATGCAAAATTTAAATGTAATGAAAAATCATAGACTTTTTAAAATTATTTATTCAATACTGATTGTTAATTGACCATTTTACATTGTAAGTGAATACATTTAATTTTTAAAAAAATTACTTATTTATTTATTTTTGCAAAAAATATGTGTACAGAACTGCCTTTATGAAGAGTAAGATCTGATTAGAAATAATTTTGAATATCCCTGGTTTTTGACTAATTCAGGTGAGAGTTTATAAAATCATAAGAATATTAATTTTATAACTACAAATTTTAAATGCACAGATTTTCTAATATAGTAATGTGGTAGATTTTTTTTAGTTAATTCTATTTTAATTCTTAAATAATTTATTTTCAAGTTATCAAAATTTCTACTGGAAGCAAGAAAACATTATATCGATGTTATAAAATGCTCCAAATTGGTTTTCCAATTATTATACCTACACATTTTAAACAGCGCAAAGACTTAATCTTCATTTCAGCACTTCAGTTTTATTATTATTTTTTTAAATTTTATAATGATCATCCATTGGGCTAATTTGTATCTGCATATATATGCAGAATTTCCTTACATCTATTAAAGCAAGTCATATTAAGCAAATCTATTAAGCAAATAATTATTACTACTTAAGCAACAGAGCTAGACTAATTTGAAATTTATCCAAAAGTTTGTGTTTGAAAAAAACTTTTATCTAAATTAAGAACCAAGAGAAAATACTATTTTTTAGAACAAAGAAGCCAAGGAAAGATCTAACCTTAGTATTATTAAAAGAATTATTATTAATATTATTGACAAAATTGTGTAAGTGAAAAGAAAAACTTTCAACAGTAGTGTGAAGCTCTATTGGAAGCAATTGATCCAATCGGTTGAAGGCCGTTTTGTCTATGTAAGAAAATATTATTTCACCATAAAACTTGATTTCATTATAGATATTAATATATTTTCAAAAATGACATAAAACAAAAAGGCCTCATTTGGATGAAAATTATAGGAGGAGTTTTGCTATAATATTCAGTCTAAATAAATTAATTCAATATTAATTTATTTTGATATTTTTGATAGTTAAAAATATATTTTCACTAAATTTTTATGTTTACACATATTATTTTAAAATTTCATTTGAATTTTTTCTTAGGTTAAACAATCTTTTTTTCCATGTTTTGATGAGAAATGAAGTGTTATTGGTATTTTTTATATTACTGATTATATATTAGGTATAACAGGAATTGTTTGTGTAACATTTGCAAAAATTAATAGTTCATAATTTTTCTCTCATTTTCTACTTAGTTCTAAGTTATGAGCCTATGTAGTTTTAGGATGGAATAGTATGTCTGATCTGTTAGTAGCAGTGGAAGCAAAAGCAAAAAGAAGGGAATATAATGTTATGTGAAATTTAGTTTGTGACTAGTTCTGCAAAATATTGCTCTTAAAATTTTAAGTTTGCTTTTTTCATATATGAAGAATTATTTAAGTGACTTGCTTGAGTATTTATAAATGACATGAACAGTTTCACCTTTCATTTATTAAAATGAGATATTGTAATAAATTTTAATTTTCTCTATCAAATCTGTATACTTACATATATATTGAATATTTTAAATAACACTTTTGATTTTAATTAGAATGAATCATTTGCCCACTCAAATATTTGCAATTATATTTTACATGTTTAAAAATATATGCCAGCTTTTATTATTAAAATAGTAATAACAATGCTCTATAATTCCACAAGTTATGAATCTGCATTAGATACAATGCTATTTATTATTAAAAATTGAAAGTTATTGTACATGTTTATGGACAAAAGTATCATACATTTAAAATTTAAAGGCTGGAAGTATTAGATGAAGTATGAAAAGCGAAAGGGTTAGAAAAAAATGTATTTTTTTTAAATCTTGATGCATATTTGGCCCTTACCACATTTTTGATTTTTAACTAATACTCAGTGTGAAGTCTCTTTCAGTACTTGAAACAATGCCTTATAAATTAATTTGTTTACAAGAAAAGTATAGCTTCTACCTTGCTTGGTAATACCATGGTTGATGAATCAAGATACAGGGACATTCAGAATAGCAATTTTTTTATGTGCTCTTTTTAACTTCCAGACGTTGAGAAGAGTTACTTCATTACTCATTAAGCATTTTAATGTCAAAAATTCTGTTTGATTTTATTTTCTTTTTCTTTTTGTATTTACAGTCAATGATTGATGTAAACATTTTGCAGCCAAAAACATTATTAGACCTTTGATTAAGGCCTAATAATCTGCCCCTGGCAGATTAGTAGGCCCTTTTTTTAATTTTGATCAGTTTTATTTTAAATTTTAACTTAATCAGCATGATAATGGTTTAAAAAAGTTTTTTTTAATAGTTTTGTGAAAATTTATATAGTTATTATAACCCATAATTCTACAGTAATTATGTTTGTGCATGTCTTTTTGTAATAAATAGTTAGTGCTCATAAATATAAAGAAAGAATTTCAACTGAAATAGATAAGAATCTGATTAATTCTAGCAGACAAATGTTTAAAATATTATCCTATTATTTTTTAATTCAGGTAATTTGCATTTTTACAAATTTATTTAGTCAGCAATTAAATTATTATTTTTTTAACTGATCTGCTTATATGCCCCTTCTACCCTGTAACTCAAGACATTTGTCTACTATTAAATCCAGCACTGCATACATCATTTATTACTTTTATCCTATGATTACAGTTTAAGTAATATTTTCTTTGCATTTTTGTTACTTATTTTGTTTTTACTATCCAGATCACTATCAGGTAATTACTCTTTCAATTTTTTTAACTTATTAAAATTCTTACCTGCATATTTGCTCTCATTTTGCACTGAATCATCAGGTAAGGTTATTTTCATTGCATACTGGTACAAAACTCTTGCATCAGGAATGTCTAAATAGTAATTTGTTCAAAATTTTGATACAAAATCTCTAATACCGATAAACTTTTAATCTTTTGGTATATGAATGTTTTAAAAGTTTCCTACCTGGATCTGGTGTAAAAATTGTAGAACTCCCAGATGTTCCTATAATTTCTTTCATGTAGTTATTGTAATTTATTTTAATATCAGAGATGAGAACTACTGGAAAAAAATTAAAATAAAGTTATAAAACATTATTTTATTAAGGGGTGGATGTATTTATCAATATGTATTTCTCACTTATTGATTAGTTTTATTTTAACTCTTGATACCAAGTGTCTTGTTTATATAACTATTGCATTTCACTCTAATGGTTAAAACATTCACATTCCACTGTTCCTTTTTTGTTTGTCTGATAAGTCAATATGTATTCCAGAATTCATAAACACTTTTCAACTGACATATATCATCTGTTTGTCCATATAAAGTCAAAGTGTTAGCATTTTGAATTTTTCCCCCCTTTGATTTATTGAGGGGAATTATTATTATTATTATTTGCAAGGTATTTAAAAGTTGTTTTTATTATTTATTTATTGATATTTTGCCATATTTAAGAGATAATAATATATATTAATAAAAAAAGTTTCAAATGTTTTTTACTGATATTTCAATTGCTTTTCTAAAAAAAAGGGATTTTTTTTTAATTCCTAACTTTGCCATGTTTTATGTAATTCAAAGGAAATTTACTGAAATCTATACATTAAATTTTTAATCTTAATGAGTTAAAAATGCAATATTTTTATGCTATTTTTTTGTCTATTACTTGCCTGTTGGTTCATTAAAATTTGATGTGTTTTAATAGCAAAAGAGCCATATTTTTTAAGCTGCATTATTTGCTTGATGGTGTAAAATACATGCATTTAAAATTATATATATATATATATATATATGTTCATACTTTCAACATTTCAGCTAACTTAATATTTTTTTCATTCAAATTATTTTATTATCATTATAAAATGCCTTCTTGTTATTATTAGTTTTTTTTTTCTTTTTTTGCTGCAATGCTGAAATACTACCAATTGTAAATTATTCTTAAATTTAAATATTTACTATTTTAATAACCTTTTAATGAAAAATTCATACTCCATCATATACAGATTTGTAAACAATTATTTTTTAAAAAAATCATTTTGTTATTAGATATACAAATCTAGTTTTATTTAATAGAAAATGAATACTCTTAAAACTATGCTACCTGATCTATGATTGACTAATAAACTATTATAAAACATTTTTTAGTGTACAGAATTATTTATTCAAGTTTTACACTGAAATATGAAATTTATCCTTTTTTTAAAGTGCTAGTTCTGTTGCAAAATGATATTTGCTTAAATTTCTAATTTAATGTTTTGGTTACAAGAATATATGTGTTACTTGTTATTTATTTTACTACTGGTTGTAATTTCAGAAATTCTGAACCAAATTTCATATTAAATTAATTTATATGATTATCAGTTTATATAACAAAAAGCAAATATTTACCACTTCTTTTACTGCAGTACTTTAAAATGAACTTTGCTGTTTCCTCTTCCCAACTGTAGAAAAAGAAGATTAAGATCTTGAAAAAAATTGCACTTAGAATTTTATTATTTATATTAAATGCATGTACTTTTAAATCTTGATACTTAAATTCTTATTCAACATTTGTCTAATATTTATAAATCAATTTTTTTTTCTCATCACTAAGTTTCTAATTATCCATTACATTGAAAATTTGAGCATGTTTATCATTTTATTTTTTATTCTTTAGGAAACATTAATGATTTTTTAAGGTTTTAAAAATACTAATTCTCCAAGCTGTTTTGCTCCTTTCTATTTCATGAATATTTTATCCAGACTTAGATCAAGAAATCTCAAATGGTTGTCGAAATTTTGATTATTTTTCAAAAAGATATTATTCCATTATTAAATAAAGCTGCCCTTCCCAAAGAAATTGAAAATCTATCTTTATGTTTA
This sequence comes from Argiope bruennichi, assembly GCF_947563725.1. Lineage (NCBI taxonomy): Eukaryota > Metazoa > Arthropoda > Arachnida > Araneae > Araneidae > Argiope > Argiope bruennichi. The sequence continues at coordinate 132,665,081 of NC_079151.1, read as the reverse complement.
TACAAAGCAAAGAAGTTATGAAGACCACTTTTTATTTATAAAAAAACTGTTGTTATTAGGAATCTAATTATAATTACTACTTCTTTCTATGAAAAGAGAAAATTAGGGAAATAACAATAGTTATTTTTAGAAATCTGTTTTAGACAATTTTCAAAATGTAAAGACTATTAACAAGTCTTAGACTATTAACGAGTTAAGATTAAAGACTATAACATTTTGGAGTATTAGATGACTTTATCTTTGAGAATTAAAAGTACTAATTAATGAAAAGAAATAGACTAACCATTCAGTATTAAAAAATAATCCATCATGTATGCACACATAGGTATTTTATTACAGAATATAAAACTTTTGATGGGGGTATGTTGCAAGCAAAAATTAAATCCTTTTCATACAGATGTTTTAAATACAGAAACATCATTTTGCAGTTGGAGAATAACTCAAACATTTAGCATACATAAATAACTTTTTTTATATTTGCATCTACTGTAAAAGCTTAATCTAACATTAAGATCCACACCTCAAACCTAAAAAAATGTGAGCATATTGAGTTGCTGAATATTTCTTGAACAAATACTAGGGTAATTATGTAGTACCTATAATTGATGTGGGTAATGTGAAAAAAAAAAACATTGTTTAATGAGCATTAGAAAATTTGATTATACATTCACATATATTATTGACATATTATTTTAACTCATATGTTCGTTTCAAGGTCAAAGTAAATGAAAAAGTCTGCAAAATTCGTTTTCATTACCGTAACTACTCTTATTAATTATATGAAATGCCATTATGCAGTCAACTTCAAACATTTAAACACTTCTCAGAATTTTTGTTTTCTATTATAAAGAAGTTTTGTGTACTCAAAAGTGAAGAACTTGAAAATACTTTCTCAACATTTCAAGTCATAGAATGTAAAGGTGTTTTTTTTTTTTTTTTTTTTTTTTCCGATTCCTTTTGGTAAAAAATTATTTATGTTTTATTTGTAAGAAATCCAGCTATTAAACAAATGATGATGCAGTAAGATATGCTATATTCATTGTAGAACCAGAATATAAGAACTACTGTTAATGAATATTATTTGAATAAAGGCAAAAATTGAATTAAGTATATAATTATTTTCTGAATCTGTAATGTTAACTGAACTCTTAATGACTGTATTTAATATGAATCTGTTTCAATTTTAAAAAAATAAAGAATGATGAAATGCAATTAAATATAATTATTATCATTTGAATTCATTTATTTTTTATAACTTTAGCAATGTAATTATATTACTTTGCTGCATATTTGTGTCATCAATTCAAAACAATATATAAATATGTTGATATTTTATTGTGGATTAGCACTTTAGTAAAATTGCAAGTCATTTGAATTGGAAAAAAAAATCTTTAATGTTAGCTACCATTATAATTTATCTAATAATTTTATAACTATTCTTATTTTTCTATCATTGAAGCTCATTCTAGTTAAATAAAATATGTGTATGAATGTATATTAAATTTTATTTTAATTTAGTATTGATGAATGATATATTGTATGACAAATATTATTGTTATTTTTTATGCTAATTCAATTAAAATGTGTCTTTAAAAATAAGAATGAATAGGAAACTTTGTTTTAAAATGCTACTTATTCAAGTTTAAAATAATTGTTTCTTAAAGATTTGTTTAAACAAATAAATACAGAATTTTTCAATTACTTTGAAATTGTCTAAGAAAGAAAATTTTTATTCTTTATATTTTTAAAAAGAGCATTTCTAGAATATTCTGTTTAAAATTTAAGTGTCTCAATTTGAGAAACAAACAAATAACATCATTTTGGAAGTTTTATTTGCAAGTTTGTTGTTATTATATTGTTTCAAATTTGACTCTTTTATTTATGTGATGTTCTTTAAAAGAATTTGTATAACAAATTATATATTATATTTCATGAATTAAAATTTTGAATACATGCAATATTTAATAAATTTATAAGAATAATGGCTTATATATAAATATATTTTAAATGTCCTACATTTTTGAAAAGCTGTTAATTTTAATTCATTCATTAAACAGAAAAACTTAATTAATATACTGCATAATAATATTTCATGATAAAATAAAAGTACTTACATTAAAATATTAAATGTTGGGTGCGATTGATCAAATACTGTCAATTGAAGTTTCTTCACTTCTCGTCCATCTTTAGTTTTTACTGTCTGGATAGTTCCAATCTATGTATATAAAGATAAAATAGATAAAAATATTTGCTTGGTCATTTTTATTTACTGCAATCATTACTTTTAATGAAACAATATTATTAAAAAGATATTTTTTAAAAAGCAAATATTTCTAATATTTTATTTTCCTTTCTACATAACTTAAATCTGTTTGATAATAATATATAAAACTATTTAGATGCATATTGTAATATAAATAATAGTGCGTCTAAAGATTTTATATCATAGTTTGTTTGTTTTTCATTTGGAATTCCTTGTTTATTTAATTTAAAAGAAAAATATTTATAAAATTCATTATTAAATATGCTTATCAGCATTGTGAATGTCCAGTTTATATCTAAATACAGTTTTTGGTCCTGTAAAACTTTGAGTGCTAGTAAATAATAGTAATAAAGCATTGATTTAAGATTTTTATAATGAACTAAACTACAAAAAAAAAACAATTTTATGTGATTCATTTTTTTTTTGGTCAAATATTTAATTTTAAGATAAATTAAAAGAATATATCTAAAAAATTCTTACTCTTCTCACAGCTACAAGTAAATTAACAGAAAGACCTTCAGCATTTTGACTGTTGTAAATAATATCTACTAAATTTAATATTTCAGAAGAGCGATGCATTGAGTAGTGCAGCAATTTTTCATAGCCTCTTCTTTCTTCATTTATGCACAAAGTTATTTCACTGTATTGTGGACTAATATTGAGTTGATATTTGCTATATGAAAATGAGAAAAAAAAATATTTTTGACTTATATACAGCAATAGATATATAATAAATTCTTCCTGAATACAATTTTGCATGTATTCTTTATTTTATCTGTTTCCATTCAATTGATTCGCTTATAGAAATTCATTCATGTCTGGTGTACTACAAAGTATCAATTACTTTGCCAGCTTGAAAATGATGCCAAGACAATCACAGCTAATTATTTCAGCAGTTTTTGAAGTACTTTCAAATATGTTAAGAAGCTTGATGAAAGCTAGTTTTCAGCGTCTCTGTACATCACCAAGGTTGCCAACGATGCCTAGTCGCCAAAGTCAAAAATCAAGATAACTGATAATAATTGTTATATAGTTTTACTTATCTGGTCGGCCATATCTTTGGTATCTTGGCATTGTTAGGTCCTTGAAGAAATGACCCTAAAGTAGATTTCAAATCAGAATTTAAAGCCTTAATCCCGAACCATGATCGTAAAATGGGGGATGAAGATTTGGATGGTCTCGCTACACCAAACAGTAGTGAAAGCAACAATAAAGAAGATTTCAAATTGTCTTTAATATATAAGAAGCTAAGCAAATTGTGAAAAAATCATAGAAACTATTTGATTTTAAAATGTAAATTTATCCAAACAGAAATAGCTTGATCATTATTTATTTATTGGACATAATAAAAATCCTTTCAGGTAACATTGCTTCATTTTTCTCTTTTTATTGTTAAAAATATTTTAGTTTATTTAAATTATAAAAACTTTCTTAATTTTAGCTATACTTAATACATTTTTTTTCCAAAGAAAGTGAGCTTTACTGAATGGAAATTTGCTGTGCACACCATGTATTAATGATGTTATCTCCACATTCCAGAAAGGTTTACAATGGAAATTCTATTTATAAGAAAGATTATTTCTTTTTATTTTCAGTTGAATTTGGAAATAATTTTCTAGGGTTTTTTTCAATGTAAAAATAAAATTTTGCAAAGCTGATTTAGTTTAATGTTGTCTTTACTAGAGTAAATTCATATATAGCAGTAAAAATGTAATACTCTATCAAAAAGTTTTATTAAATAATTTCACAGGAAAAAAATCTTTACATTAAATTTTCTAAGATTTTAATTATTACTTACCTACTTACTGTTGGTCTAAATTTCTCATCTTCAGATTCAGTTTGCCTTTCAGTGACTTGTGGATTCTTAATTTTTACTATCAAAAAAATTAAATAATGATTATTACTTTTGTTTAAAAATTACACAAATAACATATAAGATTTAATTAGAATTATTACCTATGTCTCCAATGGCAAATGTTGTACTTAATGTGCTTATAGCACCCTCTTCACCCCAACATGTTGCATTAATAGTATCACTGGGAGAATCACGAACAGTAAAATTTAAAACATAACGTTCTCTTCCTGGTTCTGGAAAGGTAATAAGCATACGCAAATAAATATAATAATTTAATGCAATTTACTGTTATTTCATATTTTTCTCAGTAAAATGTAGGTGCTTTATTCATTTTTTACCTGTTGACTGAGAATGACGAAATATTTCAATGCAAAACGAATTGAATCTAAGTTAATTGCCCGGTTAACAGATTAAAAAACTGAATTTTCCAAATTCATTCTGAAAACAATTTAAGGCATTTTCTGAAATATTAAGTTCTTTAGAATTTTTAATAAATTGTTTATCCTAAATTATTGCTTGTATTACTTAAACAAGTTTGCTCTTATCTTGAAAAAATATTCCCCTTTTTTTCCTATATGCAGTATAAAAAAACAACATAAACAGCATCCCTATGCTAGTTATAATAGAATAGTGCCAATACTCCTAGTTTTTATCAGTGGAAATAAGCAGCATTTCAACATTACGTGAAATAATAGCATAGAAGCTGAATGTTTATTTTCGCATACAGAAAAAAAAAAAAAAAAAATAGGATTTCTCTTTGTTTACTGCCTAGAATTTAGTATGACTAAATTAACATTAAGAGGGGAAAAGAGGTTGAGAGGAGAAAGATTTTGATGATTTAGTATATTATGCTCTCTAATTTAAAGTCACGCAAAATTAAGGTCTCAGTTAAATAAAACACAAAATGACATTCTTGCTGTCATTATACAGGTTACTTTAATAACTGCTTAAAAAAAAAGAAAGATTTTATATTATTTTTATTTACTTATCTATTTTGCCAATTTTTATATTTGAGAACCAATTTCTGTGATTCTGAAAATTTTTCTCGGTCGTCAGTTTTCTTATTCCCTTTTGCAGTAATGTAATTTGTAAAGCTAATTTGCGTTTGTTGGATTCATTTTTTTTCTAAACTTTTTATTACTTTACTAAACTTTCATAAGGCCTCACATGCGCATTTTGCATACTGATGCGAATTTCTTGAGATTGGAACATTTAAGACATTTCCATAAAAGTTTATGGAATCATACACAGTTTTTAAACCAGTTAAAGGATCTTTTTTTAGATCGTCAACAAACATATCTTTGCTGATGGCTAAATCCACTTTCCACAACTCTATTGTCATATAACAATATAAGAATTATTTTTACGAATTCCCAAAAATCAGAAGATTTTTGTAGATCTGAAAACATTAGAATAGAATTCATTTAGACGAAATTCTTAATTAAATTAATCAAGCTGTTCTTTGTATTCACTTTTTAGTTTTTTTTGGAAAATTGCAAATTGGATCTTTGCACATTCTAAACATGCAGAGGTAATTTGTACTTTGGAATAACGAAGTTAAAACAAATAAATCTTTCGCTTTTCATATAATGTAGCCTGTTTTTTGTATTAAAAAAAAACAGAATTTTTTTTTGGACATAACAATCTTTTTTTTTTTTTTTTGTTAAAAGTTTTCTCTTTCAATTTCAATAACTCCATTAGTTTTCAGTTCATTCAAGTAGGTTGCAATCACTATTCCAATATTTTTCTCAGTTTTGGAAATTGAACTGATCTGTGCAGGAAAAAAAAAAAAAAAGGAAGAAGAAAAGGGATGAGCTTCTGCGCTAATTATGTATAGTGATGTTTTATTGTTAAAACTATGGTGACGATCTTTTATTTTTGCAATTTTTAAAATGACATCGAAATTTTTTAAATGAAAAAAACTAATGAATTAAACATTTCCTGTACTTTCCCAATTTTTAAAATAAAATTTCAAAATTCCCTGCATTTTCCCTGTTTTATAGATGATTTTTAAATTCCCAATATTTTCCCAGTTATCCCGGTATCATAGACAACTGAAAAACCAAAATTAATAATTCAATAATTGTTAGTAGAATTGTTAAATAGTGCAAATATAAATTCAAACTTAAAAAAAAAAAAAAAAAAAAAAGAATGTTTCTGGATTTCTATGCTTTCAAGCATGAATATTAAGGAAATTTTCCATGAAAATTAGTTTTGATAATGTTGTTTTAATTAATGCCCAAGTAATAAATGCCACCGACCACTTTTACATTTTTCAATAAATAATTTTTAAAAATTTGAACCTCCTTTTCACCAGAAAAATTATTTTAGTGTGAAAAATTAATTTTCTCCGGAGTTCGGAAATAAATATGGAAATGAAACGTTAATCAATAAAAGATTGCAAGGAGCTACAATTGAAAACGGATATTCCTCGACATTTTTTCGTAAAATCTTTTAAATCTAGATAATTTTCTTTCCTATTTTTGCTTAATTTGTAGAAATATGTATTTCTTTCATACTTAATTTGTAGAGTCTAAAAAAATTTTTTTAAAGAACTTGCTGATTTTTTTTTTTTTTTTTTTTTTTTTTTTTTTTTGTTCAAGATTTAACTTAGGATCGCGTGTGAATTAAATCTAGAATAAATTATTTTTTTATGTTTTATAAAAGAAATGTACTTGCATTTATTTTTGTACTGGTACAATTTACTGAAATTATTCTTGTAATAATAGGCGCAAAATTTATTATCGATTTGTCGAAGTAAAATGATTTCATAAAAGTAGTCTTTAGTATCGTTTAGAGAAGCTAGATAAGAGTTTTATTGAAGATTTGCTGATTTACGAATGAGTAGACAGAGTGCTTGAACTCCAAGCTCTTAACCTCCGTGCATTACAGTAGGTTGGAAGAAAAGTGGCTTAACAATAATACTACTTAGCAAGAGTTTTAATGAGGATTCCAATGTGACATCACATTATTAAAAACTTTCCATTAGGTAGATAAAAAATAAAAATTTCTTTGGAAAGTAAAAGTAGACTTCTTTTGTCTAGAATAAAGACTGAAGGTTAACAGAAATCGTGGCATAAAAGTGAAGTCCGTTTTGAAAGCAACATGAGAGTTAGTTTGAAATAGAACTTTTAATTTTAAACCATGATGAAATTATGAGATTTCATATCCAAATTCCTGCACTACCACAACAGGCGAAGGTGTGACCTTTGTTACAAGCTCCAAGACCGTATATACACGACAGTGCTTGAATGGAATTAAGGTTAGAGTGGTAATGTGATCTCGAAACGGGGACTCTGTCTTGAAATACTATACCATACCTTCTGCGAGTTAAAACAACAAAATTTATATTGTTGGTTTAACGTATATTGCGCTTTTTTTTTTTTTTTTTTTTTTAATCTTTAAACTATTTGTTTAACTTATGGGATGATGCCTATTCAAAAATTTACTATTAAATTTGTTCACATTATGCTGCGGTAATTATTCACTTAATAAGAATAATTCTTCGGTCTTTAATAGTTAAGAAATAAAAATTAGAAATGAAATGAATATGAAAATTTAATTTCCTTTTTTCGATACAAGAATATATGCTCAAAGCTATAGCTTGTGTAGCTTATACGCAAATCCGATACTGCCCCTTCTGACCAAGATGAGCCATGTATAGACTCTTCGAGTCTTACTCCCATCTTATTTATTATTTTATTCACAATTTAAAATGAAAGTAATTAAAGTCCAAAAAATAAATCTGAAATAAACTAGAACTTCTAAAAACCTAATATGAAAGGGGTGGTTTTGGATACCAGAGACGTGATCAGAGATGAATTAGTGAAATTTTCCGGAAGTCATGTCATGAGAACTATTGCAGTAAGTGGACTTCCTATAAGGATTCTTTCAAACTGACAAAATAAGCAGTTGTCGACGGAAAATGTCCATTTCTTCTGTTTCGGTAGTTGCACTCGTAAGCACATGTGCGCAAATAGAACGTGAATTTGTCAATGTTCTTCGAGGAAAAAAACGGGAATTTAAAAGAAAATGGAATGCGGAATTTGTTTAAATTGCTACTATGCGAATCATTGTAAAGACAGACGTATAATCTTAAAGCTTTTTGCTAAGTAGAGTGAAAGAAACTATCAGTATTGAAAAAAAGCGTAACAGAAAGTGAGAAAAGAAAAAAAAACTGGATATTTAGTCCGACAAAGTATGCTTAACTTTAAAAAAAAACTTTCCTTGCACCTTTAAAGCGCATTCACTTATAAAATCAAAAATACCCGGAATACCAACTTTAGTAATAAATAAATTGTGAAAAAATTACCAGGATATAATCGTTGGAAAAATGATAAAATAGTATAGCTTATATCTTATATTCCTATTTTATAAAATTAAATTAGTTATAGGAATAAAAATCTGAAATAAAGTTGCGTTGCATCCAAATAACGTTTGTAATTTACTGGTTATTGAACAATGAAGCTTGGCTAAATCGCAGCTTAAGGGACGGCAATAAAAATACGATTTATTCAAAAATTCGATGGTGTATGTACACAGTTGAAACTTCGAAAATCGTCTAAAATATCGAATATTTTTTTATTGCTTAATAATGTTCTCTGATCCTTTAGCTTTCAAACGATGCCAAGATGTTGTCAATATTCGTAATATTTATCGAGTTATAATTATTTTTCTTGAGGTGCTTTCATTAAAAACTCTACTTACGGTTTTTTTAAAACTCATTTTATGAAGAATGATATTTTCCCACTATGTTGCTTCATTCAAACAATCATAACTCAACAAGAAATGAACCAAATACAATTATTTACATATCAAAATAATCTGTATGAAATAGCGGATGTTTTGTGCCTCCATCAAAGATATATTTATAGAAATAAATTTTTAATAGTTATTTTAAAGTTAAAATGACAGAAAAAATCTCGCTTTTTCTATTCATTGTTGATGAAAAAATTGTTAAAAGAAACTATATATTTTTATAACTTGATTGAGGCAGACAACATGAAGACTAATATTAGGCATCATTTCCAACTAATATTGTGTGTCTGTACAAATTAGAATTTAAGATATCATGTTTCAAAAAATATGGTAATTAGCTCATTAAATATTATTTAATTAATTAATAATTAGTGTAATATGGTTTTTCTCACTGACATGAGTTTAAACATATATTAATGACCTAATGTGAAAAAAATGGATTTTTAAAGTTAAAATTTAAAAAAAAAAAAAATCTTCTAGTGTGTACGTACACCTTAGAAAATTGAGTCTAAAAATAAGTAGTGTAGGGGGGGAAATGAAAAATTTTAACCTACAAATTGCAGTAAGCATTTATTCTTCGATTCAACAGTTTTTACTTTATAGTATGTAAAATATTTAAAAAAAAAAAAGTAATTGTCTAAAAATTTTAACGCGAAATTTTGACGAATCTCCATGTTTCAGACTTGGACCGGGTTTCAAAAACAAATTTTTGTCATTATATCTATTTGTCACAATTTTATAGTGAGGGGTGGGGAGTAACGCCTTTATTAGAGAATATGTGAGAAAGATTTGAGAAGATCACACGCTGTTACGGATTGTACATAGATGGCGCTCCCGCCTGTTGTTTATTTCCTGTTTGTAAATATCCACCCCCGAGAACGGGGACTTGCGTGGCAGGCACGGACCTCAGCGGTTATGGAATTTACCCTGAGCTTTAAACTCTGTTGTTATTGTTAATAAAAAAATATCTAAAGGCACCGAGAGTTGGAATTTCTTCATTAAGCACCACCACTGACCACAGTTGCAACATGGTGCATCGGCACGGAAATTAATCAAGATTGGATACGGGTAAGACCTTTGATATTTTATTTAAGCATGGATAAATTAACAAAGATAATAGAAAAGAGAAGATAATAGAAAAGAGTGTTCGCAGCAGCGTCACTAAGCTACTAAAAAGAGCGCATGTAGCTCTGGAGGAAGAAAAAGAAAAAAGCGACTTAAATACTTTGGAAGAAATCCTTGAACTTTTAGGAACTAAAGAGGAAATTTTAAAACAATATAATCAAGAAGTAGAAGACCTTATTACCGATCCAGAAAAATTCAAATCGGAATTAAAAGGATCTGAAGAATATGAGGATAAAATATTAACAGTCAAAATTAAATTGAGGTGTCATCTAAAGCAAGTCACCGTAAATACTTCTGCCCAGGAATCTAATTCGAGCCTAAACAAATCAATAAATGCAGTTTCGGCTCTTAAACTGCCTAAATTAGAAATTCCACGTTTTTCTGGCGATACAAATTTCATGGAATTCCTTAATTGCTATAATAGTGCAATCGGATATAATGACTCCTTAACTAAAATAGAAAAGTTTCAATACTTAAAATCGTTGCTTTCTCCCCCCGCGTACAACGTAGTTGCTGGATTTGAGTTAAATGAAAAGAATTATGATTCTTGTATTGAGCTTTTAAATCAACGCTATGGGCGTAAGGATTTCATCATAAATTCCTATATGTCTAGACTACTAAATTTAGAGCCCGTTCGAAATTCCTCCCATGTTAAAGGCTTGCGTAGATTGTATGACGACATTGAAATAAATATAAGAAATTTAAAATCTCTAGATGTTACGGAGGGATCTTATGGTCATTTGTTGAATCCTTTATTATTAAAATTATTGCCCCAAGATTTGGTTTTAGATTTTCATCGGAAGCGCAGTAAGGATAATAACTGTGAGGTTTCGGAAATTATGGATTTCTTAAGAAACGAAGTTGAATCGAGGGAAATTTGTGAGTCGATTATTAGTAACCCAAAAAGTTCTGAAACTCAACGCACCTTTTCTCCAAATTATAATAGGCATCAAAAAAATTATTTGAGGCCAAAAAATGTTTCATCCGCCGCAGCATTGCATACCCAGGTAAAAGATGTTTGTATATTTTGCGACTGCGTAAACGGTCATGAATCAATAAGTTGTAAACTTTTGAATATCGAAGAAAAAATAAATAAACTTAAGGTTGAGGGTAGATGTTGGAACTGTTTTAAAAGGAATCATATGAGCAGATTCTGTAAATCAGGTATTGTGTGTAAAAAATGTTCTTCTAAATTTCACCATGAATCAGTATGTAGAAAAAATGATAACCCTCTTAGCAGTGTGAAAAACGTAGCTGGAAGGCAAACTGAAATCTCAAGTAATTCTCATAATTCGCCTTCGATGTCAAATAAAATTGCTGAAAATATTTCAGTGTCGCATAGTAATATTAATGCGAAAAATAAAGCCTTTTTACAAACTTGTTCAGTCTTTGCTAGTTCGGATAAAAGGTCGGTATTAACAAGTGCCATTTTGGATAGCGCTTCTCACAAGAGTTTTATCTCGGCTAAATTATCTAAAGCGTTAAATCTCAAACCAATAAGATACGAAGAGCTCGCTATATATTCTTTTGGCCAAACTACGGCTCATAAAAAACGATATCCGGTCGTATGCTTGAAGCTTGAGAATAGGCATGATCGAACAAAATTTTATATTCTCGAAGCTCTTGTAATAGAAATAATTTCTAACTTGTCGTTAAACATTCCAGACGACTCTATTTTGAGCGAGTTGAAGACAAAAAACATACAACTTGCCGACTCATTTGACAAGGGGGTTCCGGTGGAAATTCTAGTGGGCAGTGACTCCTTTTGGGAAGTTGTTTATGACCAACGGGAAAGGGTCTGTCAGAACACCTGGGTCATAAATTCAGTCTTCGGGTGGCTAATAGGGGGTGTCGGTAAAAGGGACGATTCGACTGAAAGTTGCGAAAATGTTTGTTTGGTAATGGATTCTTCTTCTATTTTGTTTGAGCTGAATAAATTTTGGGAGATAGAGGAATTTCTTAACGAAATACGAGGCCTTTCTGAGAGGGATGATCATTTGATTAAAACCTTCGAAAATAATTTGAAATTTAATGGAAAACGGTATGTTTGCAAATTAATGTGGAAAGATAATACGGGACCTCCAGTTGAATTGGATTCTAATTTTGAAGTTGCGGAAAGGCGCTTTAATTCAATGGAAAGGAAATTAAATAAAAATCCCGAAATTGCGGACCAGTACAAAAAAATTGTTAAGGATCAATTAGAATGCGATATTGTCGGAAAATGTGTTTATAAAGACACTCGGACGGGATATTATATGCCTCACAGAGCGGTTATCCGTGACGATAAAGCTACGACTCAAGTAAGAATAGTCTATGATTGTAGTAGTAAGGGAGGGGAAAATAAAAAATCTTTGAATGATTCACTTGAGACAGGAGTTAATCTTAATGCCAATTTATTGGATGTTATTCTTGAATTTCGGGAAAATCAAATTGCGTTTTGCGGAGATTTAGAAAAGGCATTTCTTATGATAGAGATTGCAGAGGAAGATAGAAAATATCTAAAATTTTTATGGTTTCCGGACGATACGGGCGGCTTAAAGCAAGTATTTAATTTTAATCGTCTTCCCTTTGGCTTAACTACATCTCCCTTTGCTTTGGCTTGCGTTTTAAAATTTCATATAAGGAAATTTAGAGATAAATATCCTAAATGTTGTGAAATGTTAAATTCTCTATATGTCGACGACTTATATTATGGAGCAGATACCGCGCAGGATGCTTATCAGTTAACTTCTTCTGCTATAGATATATTACGCTCCGCCGGGTTTAATTTAAGGAAATTAAGAACTAATTGTGTCGAGTTAAATAAACTTTGGTTTGAGAATGGGTATAAAGAAAATACTGATCATGGGCAAGGATCGGGTTTCTTAGGATTGAATTGGGATCCAATTGAGGACGAGATTAAGTTGAATTTAAAAGATGTTAGGAATTCCTTGGAATTTGGAATCACCAACGGAACTTCTAAAAGACATGTGCTGAGAGTAATCTCTCAAATTTTCGATCCTTGTGGACTAATCAGCCCTTTTGTAATCACAGTTAAAATTCTCATTCAAGAATTATGGAAAAGGAGCCTCGAATGGGATGAACAGCTACCACAGGATTTGGAAGAAAAATGGAACACTTGGTGCTCTGAACTCTCTGCTATAGATAACTTGCGGATTGAACGAAAACTGTTTACGAAATTAAGAACGAATGACATTTCACTCCACATCTTCTGTGACGCTAGTCCTAAAGCCTATGGGGCTGTGGCATATTTCCGATACATCACCGAAGAAGGAAGTGCTAAGGTGAGCTTTATTATGTCTAAAAGTAAGGTTGCTCCTTTGAAAACCTTAACCCTTGCGAGATTGGAACTGATGGCAGCACTCATCGGTGCTCGCTTAGCGAAATACTTGCAGGACACCTTTCCATCTTTAATTAAAAGAGTTTATTTATGGAGTGACTCGAAAATTGTTATCCATTGGGTGAAAGGATCGGCAAAAATATGGAAACCCTTTGTGTGTAACAGAGTAACTCAGGTGCAGTTACTTACTTCTCCGCACTGTTGGAACCATTGTAGTGGATCGGAAAACCCTGCTGATTTAACTACGAGAGGGGAATCGGCGAAAGCATTTCTCTCAAGTTCTCTTTGGTGGACGGGACCTGAGTGGCTGTCTCGGCCGGTACATTCGTGGCCTGTGCAGTGTTCGTCAATTCTCTCTGATTCCATTTGTGATAAAGAAATATTTTCCTCAGAGCGACGGAGAACTGAAACCGTCAACACAATGGTTGTTACTACCAATGTTGATGACTGTATTTCAAGCTGTATTAACATTGATAAATACAGCAATCTTCGAAAACTTTTGCGTGTTACAGCTTTTGTGAAAAGGTTTATGAACAATTCTAAACCTCGTTCTTTAAAATTTAGTGGACCTCTTAGTGCTTTCGAACTTCAGGAAGCCTTACATTCTTGGATCAAGGCTACTCAAATAAAATATTTCGGAGCTGAAATTCACCAGCTTCTTTCTAAGAGTGTCATCTCCAAGGACTCGTGCGTATATAATCTGAGTCCTGAACTCGATGAAAATAATCTGCTGCAATTGAAGGGTCGTCTGCAGTTTTTTAGCGGTGACATGAGGGCGAAGCATCCTTGGCTTCTCCCATCCAACGATAAATTTGTAAAATTACTGATATTGGATGCTCATTTCAAAATGGGCCATTTAGGTGTTGAAGGTACCTTAACTCACTTGCGCGAACAATTCTGGATCATCAAAGGTAGACAATTTGTAAAAAAGGTATTGAATGACTGTCTCATATGTAGACGTTTTAAGGTAAAGACTGGAGAACAGGTGGTAGCCCCACTACCTCCTGACAGAATTCTAGAACATTCACCATTTGATGTATCTGGCGTAGACTTTGCAGGACCTTTTTTTGTGAATGACTCTAATGATAAGTGTTATCTGATAATATTTACTTGTGCTGTAGTAAGAGCTGTTCATTTAGAATTAGTTAATAATATGAGTACTGATTCATTTTTATTAGCTTTTAGGAGATTTATTTCTCGTAGAGGTTTGTGTTCTGTAATTTACTCTGATAATGCTAAAACATTTAAAAAGGCAAATTCTGAATTAAGTAAATGGTGGAAATATATTAATAATCCTGAAGTTAAAAATGTATTTGCCTCCAAAGGTATTGTTTGGAAATTTATTGTTGAGAGGAGTCCATGGTGGGGAGGTTTTTGGGAAAGGCAGATACGTACAATTAAAACTTGTTTAAAGAAGATTATTGGCAAATCAAGTCTTTCTTTTAAGGAATTAGAAACCATTTTTTTAGAAATTGAAGCTATTGTTAATTCTAGGCCTATCACGTATATGTACAATGAACCTTCCGAACCTTCACCACTCACTCCTTCTCATTTTCTAATTGGGAAAAGATTAGCATCTTTACCAGTAATACAATCTAAAATTGAGGAATTAAATGTAAATAGAGATTCTTTAACAAAAAGGATTAAATATCAACAAACAATTTTGAATCATTTCTGGAATAGGTGGAGAAAGGAATATTTGCTTAATTTGAGATCAGCTTATATCTCTCCACAGCCAGGTAAGATTTGTTCATTTAAGGTAAATGATGTCGTTTTAATTAATGATGAGCGTTATCCAAGGAATATGTGGATGATAGGAAGAATTTTGGAGTTGTGTCCAGGACGAGACGGACAAGTTCGTTCTCTTCTCATCAAAACTCCCAAAGGAAACATAAAACGCTCAGTTCAACTTGTTTGCAATTTAGAGATAAATCCTTAAATATATATGTTTAGTTAATAATTGTATTGTTTGTATATGGTATTGAAATTTAATTCATAAATTTTCATTAATCGGAAGAATATTTTATATTATTGTAATGTTATGATTTATGCATTTCTATTTTTCATCTTGTTTATGATTATATTTGTAATATGGAAAATGAACTTATGTAAGTTCAGGTGGGGAGTGTTACGGATTGTACATAGATGGCGCTCCCGCCTGTTGTTTATTTCCTGTTTGTAAATATCCACCCCCGAGAACGGGGACTTGCGTGGCAGGCACGGACCTCAGCGGTTATGGAATTTACCCTGAGCTTTAAACTCTGTTGTTATTGTTAATAAAAAAATATCTAAAGGCACCGAGAGTTGGAATTTCTTCATTAAGCACCACCACTGACCACAGTTGCAACACACGCACTAGTTGTAAATAATGCTACGCAATTAATAAATGAACAGTAAATAGCTTAAATACATGGTGAAAATAATTGTATTTATATTTTTTGGTAATTTTAAAAGTAATAATTTCAATAAATCATGCAGTTTTGAACATTTAGAATACAGTAATTTTACAATAAAACTTAATTCATTTCATTTCCAGTATGCTTAAAGCTTCTTGCGAAGTATATTACTTTTTTTAACTTACTTCCAAAAGTAAAGTTATTAACAACTTAATCTTTTGCGTTTATGGAAATAAAAGGAAACAGGAATAATTCGCCAATTAAAAGAGTAAGTCAGAGATAATATCTATATATATATATATATATATATACAGTGGTGGCCAAAAGTGTGGACATTTTTTGAAAGTTTCATGTTTTTCAACTTTGCGTGCTTGTAGAATATATTAATTTTTATTTAAATACAAATGTTTATATATAAAATTGAAGGTAATTTAATGTAGAATGTAATAACAAAAACAGTATTACAATATCTGTATTACAAAAAAAGTTATGCTCATTTTAGTTATATCTATCTTAGATTTGCATTTTTTTAAAGTGATACTTACACAATCAATACTTATTAGGATAACCCTTATTTTTTAAGACAGTTTCACAGCGTCTTTTCATCGAGTGAACGAGTGTTTGGAGTTCATCTTTCGTAATCGCATGGTGCCAAGAATCAATTATAGATTCAATAAGTTGTCTTTTATTGGATGGACGTTTTTTTCGTACAAGAATTTTCAAACGTCGCCACAAATTTTCAATTGGGTTGAGATCAGGGCTGTTTCCTGGCCATGGTAATACATCTATGCCTTTATTTTGAAACCATGCTTTGCATACTTTTGCTGTGTGGCATGGAGCTGAATCCTGCTGAAAAATAAATAGTGCTTTGTTGGAGAAGAAATCCCTGATGGAAGGTATCAATTTTGGTTCCAGGACAGTTTCGTTGTATTTTTTGGCATTCAGGATGCCATCAATCACTTGAATTTGGCCCACACCATCTGCAGACATACATGCCCAAATCACGGCATTTGTTGTTGCTTTTATAGTTGCTTCAATGCAATCAGGATGAAGCGCTTCACCTACTCTACCATCTGCCTATTTTCTTCCATCACTACCAAAGAGCAATAGTTTAGTCTCATCGCTCCAGATTACTTGCTTCCATTGATTGTCTGGCCATTTAATGTGTTCTTTTGCCCACTTGTTTTTCGCGTTGCTTTTGATTTAAATATGGTTTTTTCCTTGGAATTCTAGCTTGTAGTCCAAATCCTGATAACCTTCTTCTTATTGTTCTTGAAATTACTGCAATACACGCTGCATTCATTTCACATCTAATGGCTTCTGATGAAATTTTTCTATCTTGAAGGTATAGCCGTTTAATTTTTCTATCGGCAGTAGCACTTGTGCATTTTTTTCGGCCTGATTTGGTCTTATTTTCCACTGATTTCGTTTTTTCATAACGTAAACAGAGCTTTCGTACACCAGAACAAATCACTTAGCCACCAACTTGTCTAGCAATTTCAGCATAAGAGAGGCCATTTTCACTCAATATGACAATTAGGCTTCTTTTTGTCAATGTCCAATCAGTTCTTCTTGTTGGTGACATTGTTTAAAATTAGTTTAATTAAAAAAAAGATTTAAAATATTCAAAAATAGCAATATTCTATTTAATTGTACTAGTATGCATCATTTCGCAAAATATTTCCACAACAATAACTCTTTTACCATGCAAATAACCTAAACTATAGTTACACACATTTGATGGGTCCTCAGAACAGTGTTTGTGATTGGCTAGTACGCTTTTATTACAACACACGTCATTATTCAAAACGATTTGTGTTTGTTTGTTCTACTAAAAGGCGCGTAACTTTTTTTATAATACAGATATTGTAATACTGTTTTTGTTATTAAATTCTACATTAAATTACCTTCAATTTAATATATAAACATTTGTATTTAAGTGAAAATTAATATATTCTACAAGCACGCAAACTTTAAAAACATGAAACTTTCAAAAACTGTCCACACTTTTGGCCACCACTGTATATATATATAGTTGGGATTTCAGATTAACCAAATTTAAGTCGAATTATAGACGATATTTTAGCACTTTCTATAGAAGTAAGAAAATTAAGAGAACATAAATTCAATTAAGCCAAGTTCAATCTCGTCAATTTAATTAAAAACATTTCGCTCCAGTTAATACAATAAATGATGGACCAACTTCAAACTGCAAGTTTTGAGATAAAATTAATTTTCTAAAACATTTAAAAAATTATTATAAATGCTGCATTAATCCAAAATTCATTTATGCATCGCAAATAGTTATGTTATAAAGTTATTTCAGTTTTGCATAATAAACTTTACTATCTAAGGTGCAATTAGAAATAGTCTATCCTAAAGACATAATGGTTGGTTTCTTAATGCTTAACCGAGCTCAATTTCGATAAATAACAACAACTAAAATTAAGGAAATAAATGAATATTCAGTTCCTATTGTATTAGTTTCTTTTATAAATTATATCATAATACATTTAATTAGAATACAAAGCCGTTTGAAAAAATATTCTGAATCTGTATCAAGTTTTCATTATTTAACACAATTCTCGTTCAGAACAAATGATTAGATCAGAGAATATCATTGTTGAAGATTACATTTCAAAATTCATGTGTCTAGCTTGTTCCATTTTTGGGTTATCGTACTTGCGAACTGACATAATTCCAAAATCGGTAAAATCTAAAACTAGAAGATTCATCAAAATCTGAAGACTGAATTTTTTGTAACGATTACGTTTGTGTGTGTGTGTGTGTGTGTGTGTGTGTGTGTGTGTGTGTGTGTGTGTGTGTGTGTGTGTGTGTGTGTGTGTGTGCTCGAAAAATTAAAGTCAAATGTATTTATTTTCATCTTGAGGAAGGGGAGAGACCATGAGTGGAAATACAAAATATATTGTATTCTGTACAACTTCTTTTTATTAAATAACTTCGTTCTACAAAGAGGGATTTAACATAGTTCTATTTTTGCATAGTAAAACGTAAATATGTTTCCCGAGTGAAATCAAACGCAACTGAAAGGAATTAGTGTAATATAATTTTAAAGTTTTTTTTTTATACGATATCAAAAAAAAAAAAAAAAAAAAAAAACTCATAATTTTGTGCGTTCGTTTTAGTCCGTTATTTAATACCGAAAGATGCTGCTGATTTTTAAAAAGAAATAAGTTATTTTGTCATAAGTATGATATGCGAATTACATATCATATGTATACAAACGAAAGGAATTTTATAGTAAATTTATCCTTATTTATTAGAATAAGTTTAAAATTCGTAAGAGTGTTAATGTGTTTTGATTGTTTCTGAAAAAAAAAATTGGGTTATCAAACAAACCACAAATATATATTCTCATATTTACGTTCCATAATTTTATCTTAAAAATCGAAATGATGCTTTGAAAAAGTTTAGAAACTTTAAAAAAAATTTCTAAAATTGTGTTTAAATTAATTTTTTCAAAATATATTTATATTCTCAAAAATATAAAAAAATAAAAGTTTGAATTAAATTTAACTCTGTTTACAAATGAAATTAGAGGGAAATTAAATGATAGTCTGTAGAATTTTCTGTCACAAAAATTGATTTGTTTCTGAAATGCAGAAAAAAAAAATACGTGTAATCGAGAGGTTAAATTTTAATAAATTATTAATCGCGTTACATAATATTAAAAATAACTTTTAAAGATTTTTTTTTAGCATTTCATATATTCTTATTAATACCAATAAATTACTACAGAAGAACTTACGTTTTCTGCTAGAAACACGTCGAATGTCTTGCTTAGCAACCACCATTCCCGTCACAACTATTTGCGAAAGCTCCGAAGACAGCTGACTAATTGATACTTTTTGATATGTTGCCTCATCTTCAAAATCAAATCCATAATTATCAGAAATCCATGCCATTTCTTAAGAAAGTTTTAGTAAATCAATAAAGCCTGAAATAATCTGTTGTTTAAGGCTTACTTTAAAACTCAAAAATTCTTACAACTGAAAAAGCAGACAATAAATTAAAGATTTATGCAACGAAATTGTCAATAAAAAATAAAAAATAATAAAATTCTTACAATTGAAAAAGCAGACGATAAATTAAAGATTCATGCAACGAAATTGTCAAATAAATAAATAAATATCGTTTGTTTGGATTTAAAAAAATGTTTCATTCTTTATTTTAAAATAAACATAGTAATGAACTGAAAATAAAAGTTGTCATCATTGCTTACAGAATAAATTTCGATGCAAGTTTTTATTACTTCCAAATAACGATTTTAATTGAAAATATGTTCATTGATTTTTAAATTCATACTATCAAAAAAATAAATACGAGTAAATGTTTTAGTTCGTTGATTAAAAGATATATGCTCTTTGCTGAATAAGAAGGATTTTTATAAAAACATAGATATTTACAAAAATATAGTTGGTATTAAAAAAAAGTTAAATTCCAATACATCTGAAGCAAAAAAAAATTGATAAATTTTTAATATTATGTAAATGCAATGATAGTCACGGAACTAATAAAATTTTTGTATTATTTTCTTTAATGTGTATTCTTTTTTCTAAAATTTTGAAAACATAATATAAAATTAATGTCATTTCGATTGTATGATTTATATATATATATATATATTACTAAAAATGAATATATCTTATGAAACCATCGAAACAGAGATACTAAAACAAAACGAAACTGAAATTGGCTGTGTTCCACACATTCAGACAATCAGAAGGAAAACAACGAATCCCCTCCCCCTCCCCCCAAAAAAAAGTCAACACTGTCTTAAATTAATTACTTCCAAATACTCTTGTTTGATCCCTGTTTTTTTTTTTTTTTTTTTGGCTGGTACAGAATTTTATATTTTTTCATGTATTTCTGCAGGCTTAGTTATAGGTATTCCTCTTCAAAATTTATATTTTCATAATTTATTTTGAGATAATAAAATTATCCCTTAATAAAATAAAAAAAAAGTTGAAACCAATTTATTTTTCTCAACTAAAAACTTTGATTTTAAATCTACAAGTATGAAAAAGATTATAATAATCCCCCTCCCCCCAAACAACTTTTGTGGCATTCATGTTTAAAAGCAACAATATTTGGCAATTTAACAACGGATGAAGGCATATAATACAACTCATTACATATGGATGGAAGCGGTCTGCAATGTAATTTAGGTAAAAAAGAGAGGGTGAAAATAAAAATAAAAAGTGGAAATTTAATAAAATAAATTTGCATTATCAATAAATTTCCAACTTTTATTCGCTGTAGTAGTCAGTACTATTACATTTTTGTTCTTTCTGTGTTCTTTAAAAGTATCGGCTTGCATTTTTAATATAAAATGATTCATATCTTTCTCTGCTATTTTCTTTTAACTACACTTTTAAAGAAAATCATTTTAATCAGTCGGACCTCAGTATCTGTTGCCAATTGACGATCTCATAATTCTTCCATTAATAGCGTTAAGAAAGCAGAGTACGATGTTGTATAGTTTCCTAAGGAAGTAATCTGACAAATTAAAATTTTTATACTTGTTTTCAGACTACTCTTCTTTACCTAAAATATACTACTGTTTGTTTTCAATTATATTGTTGGATGAATATCATTCATAGTGTTTTGTGGCAATCTTTTTTCGCTTCATTAATTATTTTTATGGAGATTAAAAATGCAGTATATAGAAGCAAAATAGTCGTCTAACTCTTCTCTTGATTGGTCTGTGCTAAATCATATTTAGTCAGGAAATCTTTAATCTTAGGATTTGTACAATTTAAATCCTAATAAATTTCAAAATATTTCCAGATTTTATTTATTTGTATTAGTTCCATGTGGCCTACCAAAGCAGTTTAGAATAATTTATCACTTTTCGGAGTGCTTCCATATTTTGATCGAAATCTTACTTTTCTAGATTGATTCATTACTTCTGTTATTAATTCGTTCTTTATTTATTGGTAAGCGCGTCAGGATTGATGATTGCTGACATTTTTTAGCAAATATTTTACGTAATTCGCTCTTAAAAGAATTTTTTTTCAGCAAAGAATTTTTAAAGTTTTAATTTTACTTACTATGTTCGGTTCATTGTGCTATGTATTTCTCTAATTTTCAGTTATATAATTTAAAATTAAAATTAAAAATAAAAAAAAATTCTTGCATTTCTTTCTGAAATTGATTAAAAAAGTAAATGCACTTCAAAAGTTTTTCATCTTTGCCTTGTTTGTGAAACTAACCTCAGTTGTAAGAACAATTAAAATTTCAAGTTTATTAAAAATATATTTTAAAATAGAATCCTATTCACTAATGAAAAATAAGCCATATTTTTATACCTTCATCATCTTTTTAGAAGTGTAGGATTTGGGTATATTTATAATAAGCTCAGATATTAAATTGGAAGGCTCCATTAAAAATAATCTCTTTGTATCCTAGTTTTTAAAATTTTTCAAGGAATATTTTTGACAGATTCTTAACTTTAGAATTTCCGAGTGCGTTCATTATTTGATATATCTTTATTGTTATGATTACATATGTTTTATTAATTTTCGTACATAGTTATTTTCTTCTGCATTAATATTTTTTACTTCAGTATTCAATATCATTTTTGTTTTAGTTTTTAATCTTAGTTTAAATTTGTCAATACTTTCTAAATTCTTTGAAAGATGATATTCATATCGCATGTTTTAGTTTCATGATACTATTATTTTATATGTTGTAACATGTACATTTTGAAAATCTTCCCTGCCAGGTTTCAGGCGCTGTGTACCATTTTAAATTTGGTAAGTGAAGCCAATGAGGGATAAATAAATAAATTATACCTTCATGATAATCAACAGAATAAAAATCTAGTTCGAAACTTTTGTAGCAATAATGGAAGCAATTTTAGTCTCTTTACAATAGAGAAGTATATTGTTGTCAAATAAACGTAAAAATATTTTTAATTAATTAGACAACTGATATCATTGAAAAATAAGTTTTTGAATTTTAAGCTGATCTCAAACTTACTTTTGTGCTATAATATTTTCGACAGTTATATTTGTCTACAAAACAAACAAAATTTCATTTAATTTTTTATTAATTAAAATTTCAGAAAAATAATCGCTTTAAGATGTAAATTTCACCTTCCAATGTGCAATTGTGCAGAATTCGGCAGATCAGGGTCAACGATCTGTCTTATAGATTACCAACACACATATTTATTATTTTTTATTGGTTTTAAAAATAGAATATATTTTCAATTACAGTTAACTTTTAAAGAAAAAATGTTAGTGGAATTTCAAACCTTATTTTAAGTCTCACTGTGACAGCTAATATATTTTTAAAAAATTCATGAAATGCATACATTATTTTGAGGAATTAAGATTATCAGATTAATAAGTGATGACAATTATCAAATATTTCAATAATGATTTATTCTGCATTGTTCTACTTTTAGAATTTAAAAAAAAAAAAATAGGAAAATTAGATCTAAATTAAACCATTCATTTTTTTAATGCTAAGAAATTTGCAAAACTTTCCAAATCGGAAGTTGTTCAATTTGTATTCCCATATTTTTGTGGAAACCGAAATAATTATAAATTCTTGAACAATATTCTCTCAAATCAGTATGTTTTTATTAAAAAAAGGATTCTCATCAAAGTATTTAACATAAGAAGCTTTAGTGCTTTTTTTAATTCAATTAAAATGCAGTTCATTCATGATTTTACACATAAGTATTTTACACATTTAAATAAAACCTTATATAGTAGTATCTACATGCCAAACAACATATATATTCTAATAGAAAGTTAGCAACAATTTACTGAATTTAATAATTACCTGAAATATATATTAAAATTTATACATTATCTGCAGCTTATTAAAAAAAAAAACCCGTGAAACATGCGACTATGCTATCTATATAATAAAGCTCAATGTGTGTGTGTGTGTGTGTTGGCGCTCTACAGACCAGACCGTTTGACCTACAGCTACCGAATTTGGTACATGTCTACCTTGGAG
This sequence comes from Argiope bruennichi, assembly GCF_947563725.1. NCBI lineage: Eukaryota > Metazoa > Arthropoda > Arachnida > Araneae > Araneidae > Argiope > Argiope bruennichi. Next base: position 132,641,346 of record NC_079151.1, on the reverse strand, counting down.
GTCGGGAATGTGCACTTGGAATCCTTTTTTTTTAATTTTTAATTAGAATTTTAATTATTAATTAAAAACTAACTTTCCTGCCAAAAAATCTTTTCATTTTCCCATCACCAAATGAATAGGAATGCAGTTTTTTGTTTTTTTTCCCCCACGCTAACAAGGGTAGGTTTAACATGATTTCGACCGATTATTTCAAACGATTCTGTTTATTTTCTTAATGTTGGATGCATTTAAAATGAAACATTGTTAATGAATCGATCTGTTTATGATGAATCTGAGAATATTTTGTTGAAAAATTCTTGAGATATTACATAAATTAAGAAAGATATTCTTTAGTGCTCATACAATTTAAATGCTCAGCGACTCTGTTTTCAGAGCTCATATTTTAAAAAAAAATGCTTTGTTTCAGTAAAAAATGTTCTTTTATTAATTGCAGTTTAATCATTTCCACTTTAATTTAAAGCATAAATTCTACGGGATCTAACAGAAAATTAGAGAGATTCATATTACGTTATGGCTGAAGGCCTTTATAATATTATGAGTGAATTATATGACTATCAAAATTTGAAGCTTTAAAATATTTTGATGAAGAAGCTATTAAAATAAGAGTTACATAAAATATTTAATTATTAAAATTTTAACGAGTATTAAGATGGGCGAACCGGCTAGTCACAAAAGGCGGCTAGTTATATAATAAACACACTCTAAGAAGAAAATTGATTAACATTTGTGCTTGACATACTTTTTTTAAATTTTATTTTATTTTTCATACTTTATCTGCTCTCTTCCTTCAAGTAGTGAACATAAAGCATTTAGCATACTTATCAACTCATATTATTTTTCTATGAATACACTTATATGATCGACAAACAAATTTTTACTTTGTTCAATATGATATTTGAAGCATAATATAAAGGCAATGTGTAATTTTTGTTGTAACTTTCAATACATCCATCTTTCTTGTTAATATTTAAAATAAAGTATTGGACAAACATATGATTGATACAAAATATTTATTTATACATTGGTTCTTCATATAGAGGAACATCAACTCATACGTATTTACAAAATTTGCTCTTTAATGTATGTATAATTATTTTCTAGTTTTAAGAGATTACTTGATACAGATTATCATTCCTTGGAACATCTATCTTTCTTTTTGACAATAAAATACTGTGACAATACTTTTGACAATAAGTATACATTTCTACAAGAAAATTACAAATTTCTTTGCAAGAAACAAAATAATAGCAGAATAAAATTGACATAAAATTTCAGAAATTTATATTTGTATAGCATTAATATAAATTTGATAAATACGACACTGATTTTGATGGGGAAAAAATTATATAGAAATAGATAATGTTTAGTGGAAAAGTGATTTTCGAAAAGATAATATTTCTGATACATTATAAAAGAAGCAATTGCTTTATTTTTAAAGTTAAAGAGCAACATTTCAGAAAACATTATTATCAAATAGAACTATGTGAACACTTTGATTGTTAACAGAAGATACACATCAAACATACAGGATACATCACGTGACATTAAAAAAAATATATCCAGACAAGGTAATAACAAAATACTCTACATGTTTACTACAGCAACTAAATATATACTACAGGTCCAACATTCAAAAATACAGGAAGCTTGTTGGGCCTTTTCCAAAATACACATTGAACAGAAATCTTAATGTAAAAATAACGAAATAAAAGGAAGCACTGGACAAGTACAGGTAGTCCTTTCAAGGATGCTGATGCTGAAGAAGAGAGGCTCTTGTGATGTAAAAATGCATTTGTTAAGTGAACAGGTGAATATAGAGGATGAGCAATATTTCTACATTTCACAAGTCGGGACCTCTTCTTTAGCGCTGTAAAATAAAAAATAAAAATTTAAGAATTAAAAATATACATCATAAAACAAACAAATATATTTAAATTGACATATGTACAATTCTTTTTATATATTTAAGGTTTTAAGGTAAGGGGGGGGGAGAAGATTAAATAGGCCTTTAAAGCTTAAAAACTATAAAACTGTTTTGTTTTTTTTGGAAACTTTTGGAACCAAATATTCGTCAACAAAATCTTAACTTTATCCATCAAATTTTATAGCCATACAGTGCAACTGAATGAAGCTGAAACCTTTATTTATTTATTTTTTATTTTGTAATCATCACAAAATTCAACCTCGAAATTTTGTCGAATTTCCATGTTTCAGGCATCCCTAAATTAGAACAATATATTTTCAGAATTATTCTATTAGTGAAAATGATAAATCAAAAATGCTTGTTGCCACTCACCATTAAGTTTTGTATTTCCTATTTCTTTAATTCTACTCTTAGCTTATTCCAACTCAGAATCTGGCAACTTCTTTTTAGTTTAGGTTACGGAAAAATTGGAATAAGAATTGGCTTTTGATGTGATTACGTTAACTTACGCTTTTTAATAGTATTTATATAAGTTTTCATCAATATTATGTACGTATTCTATGCAGAATAACTTTCTCTACTGTAAATAGCCTCATTATCTCTTTGTCGTGTGTTGTGAAAATAAATATATTTAAAACGAAAGGAGAGTTTTTGCATTGAGTCATAACAATGCTTTCAGCTAGACAGATGAAATCTTGTGTACACACCAAGTTTGTAGATTGTTATCATATTTTGAAGGAAATCCATTCGCAGGTTGTCTATTTCTTCCGAGTAAAAATGAATACAATAACCACAAAATGAAAAGAGCTAGATGATTAATATTTGAAGATTTGCAGAAATCTTCCCAAGCACGTGTCATGAGAAATTAAAAAAAAAAAACCCAAAGAAGAATATTAATAAACCGACTTCTTAAGAAACATGGGGGATCAACAAATATAAACAATTCCATAAAAATCATTTAATTCTAATTAAAAAGTAATTAATACTTAAGTTAAAGCACCGAGGTTAATGCAAACGATTTTTAAGAAAAATTATTTTTCCTTTTTTCGGTGTTTTTTTCGAAATTAAGAAAATTCCATGGATATTCCATTCGATACTATATATTAGTTTTACTTTTCATAGATAAGTAAAGAATATAATCCAACAAAAATTACCTTATTTAATGGTCCCGTATGAATACTCGTTGCAGGAGGACGACTGCAAGGCAGTGGGGTAACACGATTGGTGACAGATTTCGATGCAGGGATGCCAACTAAAAAAATAAAGAGATTAAAACAATTGGAAAACATTATTCGGATAGAACAAGGCACATAAATATTTTTGTATGCAAATAAATACTTCATTCCCAGATACAATTATCTGATACAAAAAAAAAAGAATATAATTTAAATAAATCTCATTATTTTAGAATTAGCAGCTTTCTACATTGACAAAATATTAAATTCCATAACACTCTAAAATCACGTGACTTGCGGAATTACAAACAGAGATGAGCTTATTTTAATATATAGGAGGCAAATATTTCGGGGGAAAATAAGGGCAAAAGAATACAATATATTAAAATTAATACTTGTACAAAGTTGAATTATTTCAAAGTCGATGTTTAATAAAATCTAATAAAAATCGTCTGATGTTTCGACTTCTTTCCTTTCTTTTTAGATGGAATATATTTATTAATAAAGTCAAATGTCTTTAAAAATATTAACCTTTTAAAAACATTTTCTTATTATATGAGAGATTGATCAATTTCTGATGATATTTTCGAATCAATTTTGAGAAAGAATAGTCTTAGTAACTTTTTTATTCCTATATTTTCCATTTGTATTTTAAAATCAGAAATATTCGAAACAAAGACTGAAAATCTGGAACTATATCAATTCTGAGATAACTGTATTATATAATTTTAGTTAGATAAAAAGAACGAAATTAAATAAAAACTGATAAGAAAATATTTGAAATATTTTATAGTTTAAATAATACTAATAGCCTAATATATACATAAAAAGTATTTACATCAGATGGTAAGAATTAAAAATATTATTCCGAGCAATAAAGGGAGGGATGAACAAAGAGGAAGATAAGCAAATATTCCCCAATATAAACATAATTAAATCATTATAATTCAATCAAAATCGTGATCCATTTTAATTATGAATCGTAAGTTTTATACGATTGCGATAAGTACAGAAAACTCCAGATTATTTGAGGAATTGCGTGGCGCGGTAATTATGCAAAAGCGAATTATTCTCAAAACGACCAGAGGGCATTTACTTTTTTACTTTACGAAAAAAAAAAATCGAATTTTTTTTAAAAGCGTTAACAATTTTTTCTTAAACCCGACATTTTTTAACAGCATTTGGAATAACAACCGCAGATAATAGAGTTCACTGTACTGACAATCGCAAAACAAACGTTTCTTTAATCAATAAACATAGTAATAGTTCTAAAGGAAAAAAGTCAATTTTCACTAAATAGCAGTTTTTTAGTTATATAACACTTCCACTCTATTTTATACATCATTAGTTTTCGTGTGCTCTGAAGTGCATACGACTGAGACGTCTGTGGTTTTTATTCTCATCTCATTCTCTTTTGGCTACAAGGTTCTGAAAAAAGTCACTTTACTTCTAGCTATTCTGCACATGTAAATTCAACATATTCATGACATATCTATGTATTTATCGATAATCTCTGTATTTCACTGTTAAATTTTGCTTATGGCTGGGGAGGATTCAAATGAAAAGTACATAACATTAAAGACGTGTGTTGAAAACTTAACACACCAGTTAACAGCTACGCTACACGAGCAATTGCTTTTGTATCATGGTCATGTTACTCGGCTGCGAACCACAAGGTCGCAAGTTCTATCCTCGCTCATTCCAATTCGCCACATTGGTGACCTCGGACGATGAACCTTCAACCTTCGTACAGCTGCCCACAGCAAATCAAAGTTGTCAGACTCACTTGGCGCAACAGCAATCACTCATCCACACAGCCCTCGCCATAACGCTTGGCGCTACTCAAATGGGTACAGGTGCATTAGACTCAACAGCCAATAAATTCATCACCACTCAACAGCATATCGTTAATCTCACCCCCAACTCACTGGAGGGAGAGTCTGTGTTGAAAGCTTATAAGCCAGTTAACAGCTACGCTAGACGAGCAATTGTTTTTGTATTGTGGTCATGTTACTCAGCTGCGAACCACAAGGTCCCAGGTTCTATCCTCGCTCAATTCAATTCGCTACAGACGTTTCAATTAAATGTCTTAAAACAGCCCTTAAATCTTCATAAAATTGCTTCGCTTTAATTACTTACGTTTATGGGAAGCACCATTTTCAAAAAACTGGTAAAACTGCGATACGTAAGTGGCGATGCTGAGAGTATCGGGTTCGTCATATTTCACCATGTCTTCAGCATCCAACAACGCAGGGATGCCCAGTCTCTCTTCGGCGACTTGGAATGCCTATAAAATCAATGGAAAATCTTTTGTAAGAGGCAAGCTTATCAAATCATATTTGTGAAAAATAGATTAAAGGTATTATATTACAGTACACAGCTGAAAATTTTAAAAAAATACAGTTAAAAAAATTTAATTTTCTTTAAAATAAAGGTAATGATTTGTAGATCTACTTTTTATAACATTGTAACGTTAATAACACGCCCATTGCGTGATGTGACACGCATGATAGAAAAGTTGTTCTAAATGACGTATAAGGCGGATTGTAAGAATGAGCAATACCATATTTCGCATGTCTTTATTTCTTAAGTAGTAGGTTTCCACCAAGAAACAATTTTGATTTTAATGTGAAACTGATTGAAATGTTAGAGCTTTTCCTCCATAATTTAGAAAATTGTATGATGCAAAAATTCAAATTTCCATCAAGTTTCAAAAAATAAAGCCACTTTATACTACTTTAAATATCTTAAAATTAATTTACATATATTTTTCGCTATTTTAATAAATGTTTAAAAATATTTGTAAGAATATGTTATAAAAAATATTCTCATCCTTGTAAGAATATTCTACAAAAATACCTGTCATCATTTTAGCCATCGCTTTTTTTATACACACGCATTTCAAGGGTATTAAATACATTTTTGTGTGTGCCCATTATCGCTACTAAATAATGTAGAGAAGTTTTAAAAATAAATTGAATATGAACAAATCAAGAATCACGCATTTTCATGCTACGATATTTCAAGTTCTAAGTTCGAATTTCCATTTAAATTTGTTTGTTTTTCATAATATTTGGCACCAAGTTATAATATTTTAATTTGGTGCCAAATGCTGCTAAATTAAAAGAAATTATTTTTGAAAGTTATAATAATTAATGTGTAAAAGTCAATAAAATGAATTACTAAAAATCATGTTGATACTTTTTTTAACTGAATTTTTCGATTTAAAACAGTTACTGCTTTTTTTAAGACATTGCAACTGATATGAGATTCGAAGATCCGATAAGAGCGATGCACAAATTTATTTAACAGAATTAATTGATAATGGGTTTTTTTTTAATTTTATTTTGAAACAAACAAAACAAATTAAAGATATATTTCTTTCATCTTTTTGATACACTGTAAAATCATCTGTTATCAACATTTAATCATGGTCATAATATTTATAGTGCTTATCTATCGTAAATTATTAAATTTTCTGCTGACAGTTATATAGATTAAAAGTGGAATTCTGGCCCTTTATAGGTGATTTTGATCCACGTATCTTAATGAGCATTTTAACGAGATTAACTTCATTTTATCTAAAAACGATGAGAGATCAACATCTTTCAAGATCCTCCTTTTCTTTTTTTCTCCCCCCCCCCACTTATGGAATAAAAATAAAATTCTTTAAGACATTTTAAGAAATAGATTACTCTTGGATTATTTTCATTCCATCTGATTACTTTTTATCAAATACTAGAAATAATTTTGGAAATATCGTTTGGAATTTAAAATAGCTATCTTATTTAATTAAAAGTGATAGAAAGAATGATATTTATTTTCTTGTCGAAATGAATGCATTCATTGAAATTGAATGATATATAAAAGAGAAATATAAATAATATTTATTTATTTTATTTTATTTTTACTTTAGATATAATAATATAATATTCAATTCGAACAACTGATTCCATTCTGACAAAATTCTGGGTTATGCAAAAAAAAAAAAAATAATAATAATAATAATAATAATATTCAATTCGAATAATTAATCTGAACACAGAACAACTTTAATATGTACTTGGTACGATTCGGTTTTAACAGCGATCAAAAAGTGCCGAGAAAAAGTTTCGGGAAATTATAAAAATATACTCAAGTGCATTATTATTTATTATAAAAAATTTTTTGAATGTGCGAATCACATGCTATATAGATTGACGATTAAAATCGCCAAATTGGCTAACATTTTTTCTTGGCGCTTTTTGGTCGCCGATACAACCAACAAGTATCCTTTAAATTCAATACATCGTATTGAGCCGTAAGAACTTTTGAGAAAGCTGCTATGAAATTTTGAGATGAAGCTTCGAAATTTTGAAACCAGAATCAGAACCATTCAGTATCAGAATTCTCATTCCAGCAGTTCCATGCCTTCACTCGTTCTTCAAAAACACAAAGAAAATGAAGCGAAACTTGGTGAGAAACGGATACAAGGAAGCAGCCTAAAGGGTAGATTTTTCTTTGGGCGTTGTAATTGGGTGAACATGATGGCAGGCTAGTACTTGTTCCAACCGAGAAGACAACTCGCTGCGTTTGTTCCACTTAACTTATGCTTCAAGGTATCTTTCTATTTTTATTTTTGATTGGACGCCGTTTAAAGTGAAGGATTAGGAGGGTTCGACAGGTGCCATTAAATGTCGTCAGTTCGAACTAAATATCTACGCTGGATGATTACGAATCAGTTTTATTTATGGTTGTATCCGTTAGCAGGATAATACGAGCTCAGTTTGTACATTTAAACTCGATAACTATCTGTTACTAATGCAATAAAAATAGATTTGAGGAAAACTTATCCATCAATCAAAAGGAATATTAAAGGGTTCAAAGTATGATTGTTAAGATGTTGAGTGAAACGGAAGAACAATTCTTAATATTTTGCATCAAATATTGCTTACGGAATATTTTACACACACACATACATATATATAAAGCTTTACTGCAGTAGAGGTTCGTGGAATTTATAAAATAATTAAACAGAATGATTTCAGATTATACTTAAATGAATTTTTTCTATGTGAGAGAGCTATCATAGTTAATTACAATAATTCATTGAGCATTCACTGAACAGTTTATTAAACTATCATAGTTCATTGAGCTTTATTTTTAACATTGAAATTAAATAAGAATAATATCAAAATAACGAATAGAAAAATCTTTTCCTAATCAGAAAAACAACCTAGATCAAAGTAAAATTTATCGATAAACTTTGAAATTCGCTTTGTGCTTCTAAGCAGTAAAAGAGCATAAGGAAATTATAAACACACAGACACACACACACATTTTTTAAAAATATACTATTATTAATATATAGAGGTATTTTTTTTATTTTAATTATTATTTTCTTTTTTTTAATGTTTAGTTTTTTATTCGCTATTATAAATTTACATCTACGTGGCGCAAAACGTGTAAAATTAAAATTCAATAAAATTGATTGATTAAGTTCTTAAAACAATAAACGAATATTATTATCACCGAAATTACACAAACATATAAAATTTTAAAACTCACATTTATAAATAAATGATCAAGAAATCAATTACAAAATTTTATCTTTACAAATATGAAACAAATCAATTATCACATCATTCAATAAATTTCCGGTCTAACTATGAAGAACATTTTTTTACAAGAAATTTGACTTTATTTATCAACACAGATTTTCAAGAGCGACACATTCTTTTCAACGTTTCTCTACTTTTCGATGCCTTTTTTTTTTTTTTTTTTTTTTGTACAACGGTTTGTCTTTGCTCTTAAAATAGACCTCAATTTCGGCAATCATTTCTTCGTTTGAGCCAAATTTTTTTCCCAGGAGTATCTTTTTGATGTCTACAAAAAGTCAGTAGTCGTTGGAAGCCAGATCCGGAGAGGAAGCAATTCGAAGAGTCATTCATTAAATTTAAACATCGTCTTTATTGAATTGTGAAACATGGAATTGTTTTAGTGAAATAGCACTCTTTCTTTTGCTTAAGAAGCCGTTTTTTCTTTATTTCTACATTCAATCGATGCATTAATGCCATGTAATATTCGCAAATGATAATTTTACCTTTCGCAAGATAGTCGACTAACAAAATATCATGCGTGTCCCAATATACGGGTGCCATAATCATGCCAGTTGACTTATGAGTTTTGGGTCGCTCTAGAAGATTCACTCAGCTGGCGATTTTTTTTATTCATATGTGTAGTAATGGATCCATGTTTCATTCACCTCCATATACCGATGCAAGAAATACTTTTTATCTTGTTTGAATAGATCCAAGCATAGCTCTGAAGCGTCGACGCATTGTTGTTTTGAGTCCGGTGTGAGCAAATACAGCCATCACTTCGGAAGCAACTTTTTAAAGTTCAAATTAAAACTTACAATTGTAAATACATTACTTTCTGATATCTTTAAGGTGTCAGCTATCTCATGCATCTTCACTTTACGGTCTTTCAAAATTATTATTATTATTATTTATTTAGTTATTTTAATGTTTTCCAGAACAGCTATCGATTTTGGGCGACCAGAGGCGTTTAGAAGCATTGGTGTTTGTACGACCGATTTAAATTCAGCATACCAGTCAGTAATTATTGCTTTCCATAGAGCAGAATCTCCACAACATTTATCAAGCCACTGTTTGGCTTCAACATTAATTTTCCCATCAAAACACAATGTTATACAACACACAAAATTCATTTTTTTTTTCAATTGCTCTGAAGATTACAAAACTGAGGTCACTAAAACCAGTGTAACCTGTAAACTAATGGTCAGAATGTGATGAGATTTTAACACATATCATTTGAAAGTTGGTACTAATCAAAAATCATGGATCTCTCAACAGTGTTATCATATGTATGTCAGATAGGAGACTTAATGAGTGATGTTTTAAATAAGAATATTTAAAAGTGCAAATCTTCTTTTCAAAACTTCCAAGTCTGATCATTTTTATATGGTTATTGTCAAAGTTATAACTATTTTCATAATTAATTTATTTAAAGACACATTGAATCTATTTTATCTAATAAAGCAGTGAGAATTCTAAAAAAATTATATCAATGTTATTTGGCAAGATAACGGTGGGGGGGGGGGAGATTTAGAAAATCAGTTATATGAATTACTTTTTATCTAAGTACGTAAAACCCTAATCGCTAAATGGAAAATAAAATCCATAATAAAAAAGAAGGAGAATACAAAATATATGCAATTAAAATTCCCGATATGAAATGGTACGAAATGCAATTCAGTGAGCTTCTAGGAAGTTTAAATTAGATAATTTATTATTATTATTCAATTTTTAAATAAAAAAAATCGCTTCTGGCAGTCAGAACTGTGTCATGGAATATTTTTATAGCACTGAATCATGCAACAGATAATTTATTGGCGTTTAAAACCAATGCCAACTTCAAAGCACCATTATTTCGATAAACATACCATAGGAGAAACAATGCAGCAAACTCTTTGATGTTTTAAATATATATTCATTAGTTATTCAAGTTTAACGTTGTCTGAATTAAGTAGGGAAAATATTTCAAAATCACACAGCATGGAAAGGGAAGTATGAGTTGCATAAGGTTAATATTCATTATTTGAAATGTTTTAGTCACGCATCCATTTCTGATAGGGAAACCAGAACACCTTAATGGTTTATTAAAGTCACTTTAAATTCAATTCAATGAAAAATGTTTCACGCAAATGAGCTGTGCATGTCATTTCCCGATAAATCAAGATATCATAAACTTCAAAGATAACACTTTCTCTCATATAAACCATTCAAAGTAGGACTTTTATTTGCATATATCGCACATTTTTAAAACATTGGCAATTTCAAATGGTGTCATACACAATTTTTAAAGAACTATTCACGTATGTTTAATTAGTATGGTTCGAATTTTTTCTTAAGATGCAAATGAGTAAATAAACAAACCAAAAAAATCAGCAATCCTACAATAGAGAGATTTCTAATCTGTTACACAAGCGTATATCGTGTTAATTGCTTCGTCAAAAAATATGCCTCCCATACGGTCGTCACTTAATAGATCTACCAACGCAGCACGTAGAAATAAGCGATTTCAAGCTTTTCAAATAAACGAGGAACGACAAGCGAGCTAGGAAGCAGATCGTTTACGAATTGCAAATTCACCTGCTTCAGAATCTCAAGATCAACATGCGGCAAGAATCGAAGCAACTATTCTTAACAGAAAGTCGAATGGGGAAAATGTGTTCATTCCAAGCATTGCCATTATTTCCACTGACATGTTGTTGTTTTTTAATTTTATTTTAATTGACTGCAGTTCCCCATTTGTCTTGCATTCTCGATGACCATCAACAAGGCGCAAGTACGATTGAACCTAAAAAAGTCACGTTTTTTATATGGCCAGTTGAATGTTGGATGCTCACGAGTCGGACAGCCAAGAAATTTAATTGTTTTTGATGAAGACAGAAAAACTAAAAATATTGTCTACCCTAAAGCACTTACTTCTCCCATATATATCATTCAATTTCACTGAATATATGCATTGTCAACAAGAAAATAAATATCATTCTTAATTAATCAAGACAGCTATTTCAAATTTCAATGATATTTCCAAAATTATTTCTTCTGCGGCAGCAACGCGCCGGGTACCAGCTAAAGGTTTAATAAAATCCAAGAGATGTGGCACGGATAATCATTCCTTTTCCATTATTCCGCTCTGTCACGAGTACAAATTACTTATTTTTTTTCTTCCACAACATTAGCAAACAGAATCCATTATTACGTCACATCATGCAATTAATGACCAATTCTTGACCTCTAACACGGAAGTTGTTGCCAGCCCATCTGCTGATAACAATGACTGGTTCATTAAAAAAAAAGAAAGAAAGAAATTAGGGAAGAAGCAACTTCCCAAACCCACATAACCCTCATTAATTTCAGACAAGTAAAATTACCTGCTACCGCCTTTTCTTGCTAACTTTGTCGGCCAGAAAAAAGAGCCTTCCTACTTTCACTTGTCCGGGCCTATATTCGCCAACCCTTCTTGCACAGACTCGGTTGACATTAGTAGGGTAAAAGTTCACCGTAAGGTTATCATGGCCCAGATACATAACTCCAAGAATAACGACCCGAACGATTCTTGCGTTCAATAACAAAAGGAAGATACCGAGCTGTTCTTAAAGAACTAATAATATTTGGCGAGGGACGCAGTTCTTAAATATCTTTTCATGGGAGCATACAAAAGAAACTGGTTTCGCACAAAAGTGGGTTTTAGCCGAGAAATTACCTGCGGATGCTGTGTACAGCATGTACAGAAGAGAAAAAAATGTAGGTCAAAATAAGACAGCAATGGAGTTGTTTGAAAAAGCACGTAATTTACGACGATATTATTATAAGTTAAAAATCAAACAACACCCTCTGGAATGGTTCATTTTCTTTTATGGTACACAGAAAAGTCGTATATCTCGTCGCATATGTTAAAGTGGGAGCCCATAATACTAATGGAAAAGAACGTGAGACAGCTGGTCTGAATTCGAGAGCATTGTTTAGAAATGGAGACAGGGAGAAAATAAATAAATAAGACTTTTTTTTAAATAATAGGGATCGTAGTTTTATAATAAAATTGCATTAGAGAGTGGTAATCAGTTGCAAGATGAGATATGAGTTAAGTTCTCTTTCAACTTTTTTTGTCTGTTCTGGCATTTGCATTTCCAGGTGGTGTGCCAGAACAACTTATGGTTTAGATTAAAAAGTAAACATGCAGAAATGAGATCTTTTTATCGATAAGAAAACGTGTTTGGACGGAATTGCGAAAGCTGAGATTTTATTGAAAAACATCTATTTCTTAAAATTAAGAGCTGAAAATTTTAACAGAACTTAAAAAGGAATGTTTTTTTAAAACATTGAGTTTTTTTTTTTATTTTTTTTTTTATGTATACCACTCACGAAATTCAGTTCTAATGTGAGGTAGAATGGATACAATTATCATTGTGGAAATATATATATATATTTGAATTTGTATTGTAGAAATCTGCACACAAAAAAAGCGACAGTAAAAACGCCACATCTACAATAGTAGGTATTTCAGAATATGTGGAAAGGAATGATATATATATATATATACAAGCGAATACGAAAAGAAAACATGTAAGTGCTAATGACAATTGTTAATATCGGTTAAAGAACTACTACATTTACAATTTATAAATATTATGGTCATCGTCATGATTATGACTGAATAGTTAAATGGCAGTTGCATTGCTTGATTTTAAAGACTCACAGTAATGTTAATAAATAGACATACTATCTGTAAATTTCGCCGTATGTGATACACATAATGCAAAAAATGTTCAAGACAAAAAATGTTCAATAATGCAAAAAATGTTCAGAGTAAGGCACCGAAGAAGAGCTTCCAAATTTGTTATGTAATTACTTCTTAGGTAGTAGGCACTCACTAAGAAAGAATTTTAGAAATTTTAATAAGATTTTTAATTAAAAATTAATCAAAGTTTAACTTCTCGATAATTCGGTTCAAAAAACATTTTACAGAAACTTATTTGAGGGAAAAAAGTTTTTCGAAGACGCCATTTTTATTTCTGGACAATGTTTTTTCATAACTTCATTAGAATTTTTAAATATATTTGACAGCAATACTTTTTATAACCTTAGATATGGAATTTATGCAAGCGTTTATACGACAATTTTAAGCACACTTTTTACGTGCACATCATAACTGTATATGATCAAGAGTAAATTTTAAAAAATAAAATAAACAGATTTAGTCTAAACATCATCATGTTACAATGTTTAGGGATATAGGTTTGAATCTCCTTATAAATTTTTGTACCCTTTGTTTCCTACTATTCTATAATTCAAACCGCCAAGACTTAACACTTTAAAAACCTAAATCTTTTCTCCGCAACGCTGGCTATGCGAATACTTTAATGCTTAATTATATTCGTTAAATTATCGGATGATCAAAATTATTCTTATATAATTCCATTATATACGAATACATTAATGTAACTATATTCGTTAAAATATCGGATGATCAGAATTATTCTTATATAATTTCATAATATACGAATACTTTAATGCTAACTATATTCGTTAAAATATCGGATGATCAGAATTATTCTTATATAATTACATAATATACGAATGCTTTAATGCTAACTATATTCGTTAAAATATCGGATGATCAGAGTTATTCTTATATAATTCCATGATATATGAATAGTTTAATGCTTAACTATATTCGTTAAAATATCCGATGATCAAAATTATTCTTATATAATTCCATAATATACGAATACTTTAATGTTAAATGTATTCTTTAAAATATTGGATGATCAGAATTTTCTTATATAATTCCATAATATATTGTCTTATTATATACGTTTAAGATAAAATTTAGATTCTCTTCCCTTTTCTGTTGTCATAGCGGGAAATATTTTAATTCCTTAGCGGAAAAAAAAAAAAAATATTTACTCGAAGCGTATCAATTGTGACGCATACTAATTGTGACGAATATAGAGCAATCCTTCTAAGCTCTGAAAGGCTACCATCCATATTTGCGCAACTTAAAAAAATTATATATCCGCTTCCATTTCTAAAAAGAATGCCAGTCTGACATACGTGAGTGACAATACATAAACATGACTGACAGTGAATGATGTATGCATGTGTTTATTCAGAAATTGTTCCATAAAGCCTTTTTTAACACCATTTACAGTAACATGCATCCAACTGTCACAAATTATGATATATATATGATTCCAAAAATGATTTAAATATCTAAATACGAAACAATAAATTATTTATAACTAATATACTACTTAACTTATTAAATTGGAATGAACTACTGACATGTCTATAATTTCTCCTGCAGGAAATATTAACTGAATCTTAATTAACTATGTTAATTATACTTTTAAACTGTATATAAGGAAAATAATCAAACAAATTATTTTCTAATTACTCTATTATAACTGGTGAATTATACTTATTATTATACTTGAAAAATTATACTTAATTATAGCTTATTTTCTAATTATTGTACTATTCTAATTATTATACTATAACTGGTGAAAGTACACGACTCTATAGAAAAATTAGACATTTAATAAGTTGAACGAGAAAAAATTTGTTTTACTCTACATAACACTTTGCCCTAAGTATTTTTGCAGTAACTTGTTTAAAAATAAAGTTCTAGTGTGAAGAAATCTACTATATGATACTTCTGTGACCTTATTCGAAATCTTATGGTAAGACAATCCAACTGACATAAGTATAAAAGAAAAGCAGTCAGAGAAGATAAACGAGGAACAGGTTTTTTTTTCAAAAATAAAAATCTGACCTGAAAAAGAATAAAAAGCGCAGGAAACATTTGCAATTCTAAATTGCATGCAACTGGCACTCAAAAAGCTCTCGCTTGGTTGGATTACGTATCAATGTTAAGCTCTGCCGGCTAACCGTTACTCAGAACGGAAACAGCGGTTTTGATATCCATGAAGTAGAAGTGTTCTCTAGAACATTCTTTTCAGAAAGAAATATCAAACAAAAACCTTCAAACTTTCTAGTTATTTAACTTCGCTTGAATACTTGCGAAAACAGCACTCTGGATTTTATAAAATAACATTATAGGTGAAAAGGGATTAAATGGGAACGTACTTAATCGTTTAACTTGCAAGACTGGTGAAAAGAATGTATTAAAAAAAAACGAAGAAGAAAAATGAAAAATCCAAAGAATACCTTCATGATTCATAGCTTATAAGAATTTCTACTATGATGCCGTTTAAATTTAACTTGTCAAATAAAACTACATGATGCATAGATAATTCATGGTTCGCCTCACGAAAATGATTTAGAATGATCAACCAAGCACTTTTTTCCATTGTTTTTTTGTTTGCGTTTAAGAAGCGCCTCATTAAAATAACGAAAACAAAATTGATGAAAAAAAAAATAGCAACCACAACACACGGTATTCATCTAGATTCGTATTTCATTGTTACTATATTTTTTTTTTTACTTTTTTATTTCCACTTTAGGTTCTTACTAAATAGCTCTTTGAATTTTAAAATTTTGATATCATTATTATATGCAAACATCTTTAGGGATTTAACATGCAAATGAATTTCTAAAAATTATTTTATTTCAGAGCAAAAACAAGAATTCTTTTTATTAATAAATAAGCGAAGTACAATTAAACCAAATAAAGATATCTCTTACTAGAAAGTTCAATAACTTTATAGGGATGTAAAGAATTTCATATTTTAATTTATAATACTTAGCGATAAAAAAATATGTAAATAAAACAATGATCAATTAAAATTTAAAAACTCACGAAATCTAATTAATTTAGAATACAAGATTTTATTTTGTATAAAATCGTTTGCATTTTATACAGATTAATATCAGCATAAAATGCAAACGATTTAAATGTTCCAAATTCCATTGCATCAGAAATAACTTCATGACTAGCATCCAATCAATTCAGAAAGCAAGATTTTAATTTGTATAAAATCATTTGCATTTTATACAGATTAAAATCTGCATAAAATGCATTTTAATGTTTAAAATTCCATTGCATCAGCAATAATTTCATGACTAATTTTAAGAAATGCTAAAAGAAAAATAATATAAAAATTTCAAACATAGATTTTTTTTTCTTCTAATTTTAAAATTATTTGTTCTAAGAATTTTTTTGCAAAACGTAGATAAAGAATTTAAACAGAGAATTAAAAATTTGGAATGGAAATTGAAGTGAAGTCAAGTATTATGAATTATAAATATTTGGATAATTAAAATAGGAAGAAAACGATAATATATCAGGTAGATCTAAAAATGTTCAAAGTTAATTGAAACAACTGATAACTGACTTTAAAAAATTAATTTCTATTCAATTTTGAAAAATAATTCCTATTGCACCTTTCTCCCCTCTTGCAAAAGAAAAGAACAAAAAACTCCAAAAATAACATTAAAAAAACAGGGTTCTGTTGGATTTTTGGTCAGTAGAATTTTTCATTTGGAATAAGACACTTCTATTAATCAAAAATAAATTTAATGCATAAAAAAAATAAAGAAATATGAATAAATATAAATGTCCTTTACATTATAACGAAGCATATTTAAAGCCTTTTTTTTATCAAGGTAAAAATTATTTTCAATTTTTTCAACTTCTATTCTAAAGAACAGGTTATTTGTTAAAACAAAAACTGCAAATTAATAACAAAAAAAATGCTATGCAATAGAAAGAAATCTGCCGAATTAAAATCAAATATTTCGTATTTAAATAACTACCTGCATTTTTAAAAATATTTACATCTATTTTTTTAACTTCTTCAATATGAAAGTAACCCTCCATTCTTATTGTTTTGACTTTCTCTCAAATAATTTTCAATTTTTATAGGGAAAGAAAACCTCAATCTATTCTGATCTATATAAGTTATAAAATAAATTATTACAAAAACTTATTTTATTCAGTGAGATTCAGTGAATAGATTCAAATAAGGTACACAGAAACATGCATGAGTTTTCATTCAAGAAAATTAGGTTCTTTTTATATATATTTTTTAATTCTATTTATTTATTCATTTTCCTTGTATGCTAAACGGATTACACCACCTTTTTAACTCTCATCGATCAACCTTTCAACTCTGCTTATAAACTAAAGGAGGTGAGTCTGCAAATCTAAATATACCGAAACAGGTCATAACTCAAGTTTTAGGGTGGATTTCTTCCGTGAGTAATCACTCATGACAATAGAGCGAGATGTGTTTCTTTTATTCATTTATTAGCCGCCTTTGACGACCAACTGCTTCGTTGGAATTAATAATTGACAAAATTTTCAATTAAATATTTTATGTTATGTTCAGCAAAATATGTTTAAACTCCAAATTTTGCAAGATATATAAATTGTACTATTTCAGATGCCTTTCGTTTTTACGCAGATATTAGATATTTGCAGAGTTTTAACATTGTCATCTAAAACAATGTAAATTTTTTCTTCCTGTTAATAGTACGTTTTACATATAAATTTAAATATTTTACAGATCCTTTGCAAATTTAAAGAAATGCATCGCTTACTTTCCTAAAATTTGCTTTGCTAGTAATGATATATGTTAAAGAAAGAAGTTTAATTTCATTATTATCAAGGTTTCATTATTTCTTGTATTAATAAAAGATTTTTAAAAGCAATAAATGGTTCCTTTTAGAGTAACTGTGTTCTTTCAGAATTTTTTATGTTTTTGTATTATAATTCATGATACGTTTAATTTTCATTTAGAATTCTTACACATCTTTGTATTTTTGTAGGAAAACAAGTCTACATTTTTTTAAAAAAATTTATTAAACATTGAAAAAATTATACGGCAAAAAATTGGCATCATTTAAAATATAATTTTTTTGAATTTCAAGATGAGGTAATGATAATTTTTGTAATGTCGAAATTGTATATATCAAAATCTTGCTAAATTTTTAATTAATTAAAATTTTAATTAATTTTTAATTAATTTTATTTTAATAATTTTAATAAAAATTTTACAAAAAATCGCTATGTGCACATTCCCAGTCTTCAAAGTATATTTATGCCAAGTTTGAAAGATTCAAGTATCGTATATATTTTCGTACCCATAAACAACAAAATATATTTTAAAAAAAACAAAAAAACTCCAAAATTTAGATGAATTCACCACAAATAAATGCATAAAGTATTAGAAAATCAGGTAAACGTATTTTTATCAATAATATAAATAAATATAAAATAAGATGCTAAAGATGTATCTTCTTATATAAAACTTTTCTACTTTAATATTAAATTAAAAAGCAAATTTTTGTTTACATATTTAAATATATTATTTTAAAAAATATAAAATATTTATATAAGTTTCCTTACATTTATTAGATACTAGCCGCCTTTGGCGACCAGCCGGTTCGCCAATCTTAATGTTCGTTAAAATTTTAATAATTAAATATTTTATGCAATTTCTACTTTAATAGCTTCTTCATCAAAATATTTTAAAACTTCAAATTTTGATTATCATATAATTCATTCATAATATTACAAAGGCCTTCAGTCATAACGTAATATGTATCTCTCTCATTTTCTGTTAGCACCCGTAGAATTTATGCTTTAAATTAAAGTGGAAAGAATTTATCTTCAATTAATATAATAATATTTTTTTACTGAAACAAAGCATTTTTTTATAATCTGATTACTGAAAATAGAGTCACTCAGCGTTTAAACTTTATGGGCACTAAAGAATATCTTTTTTAAATTTATTTAATATCTCAAGAGTTGGTGCACAAAATTTTCTTAGATTCATTATGAGCAGATCGATTAATTAACAATGTTTAAATTTAAATGCATCAAACACTAAGAAAATAAAACGAATAGTTTAAAATAAACGGTTGAAAACGGTAGAATTTATGCTTTAAATTAAAGTGGAAAGAATTTATCTTCAATTAATATAATAATATTTTTTACTGAAACAAAGCATTTTTTTATAATCTGATTACTGAAAATAGAGTCACTCAGCGTTTAAACTTTATGGGCACTAAAGAATATCTTTTTTAATTTATGTGATAATATCAAGAGTTGGTCAACAAAATTTTCTTAGATTCATTATGAGAAGATCGATTTATTAACAATGTTTAAATTTAAATGCATCAAACACTAAGAAAATAAAACGAATCGTTTAAAATAAACGGTTGAAAACAGGTTTTAAAAAAACTACTTAAAAAACGATGTACTTAAAACTATAAGCATATACAAAAAATATATAACTAACATAAATACAATTTATTTACAAAAGCATGCAACTAATCCAAAAATAATTTAAGTCATCCATTGATAACGTTGTCATGGCAACAATCAGAACAGAATGCACATGCGTGAATTTTCTTCGCCGGTTACGTAACGCAAATACGTGATTTTTTCTACGCCAGTTGGGGTAACGCTATGCGGATTAGAAATTTTTAATTTCCTTTATTCTGTTTTATTTTAATTCAAAAGTACTTCAGAATGAATCTGAAGGATTGATTCATTAACAATGTTTAATTTTAAATGCATCAAACATTAAGAAAATAAAAAGAACCGATTGAAATAATCCGCCGAAAAATTTTAACCCTAGCCTCATTACTGTTGGGAGAAAAAAAACTGAAGCCTTTCTCGTTTGGCGCTGGGGATAATGGCAGATTTTTTTGGCGGAAAAGTTGGCGGTGGGGCAAATGGAAGATTTTTTTATCGGGAAAGTTAGTTTTTAATTAATAATTAAAATTCTAATTAAAAATTCGAAAAAAGAAACCCCAGGTGCACATTCCCAACCTCCAAGGTATACATGTACCAAATTTGGTAGCTGTATGTCAAACGGTCTGGCCTGTAGAGCGCCAACACACACACACACACACACACACACACACACACACACACACACACACACACACACACACATTGAGCTTTATTATAAGTACTAGCCGCGTTTGGCGACCAGCCGGTTCGCCAATCTTAATGCTAGTTAAAATTTTAATAATTAAATATTTTATGTAATTCCTACTTTAATAGCTTCTTCATCAAATATTTTAAAGCTTCAAATTTTGATAGTCATGTAATTCACTCATAATAATATAAAGTCCTTCAGCCATAACATAATATGTATCTCTCTCATTTTCTGTTGTTCCGGTAGAATTTATGCTTAAAATTAAAATGGAAATGACTAAACTGCAATTAATATAATAATATTTTTTACTGAAACAAAGCATTTTTTTAATAATATGATTACTGATAATAGAGTCACTGAGCGTTTAAACTTTATGGGCACTAAAGAATATATTTCTGAAGTTATGTAATATCTCAAGAATTTGTCAACAAAATTTTCTCAGATTCATCATGAACAGATCGATTCATTAACAATGTTTCATTTTAAATGCATCAAACACTAAGAAAATAAATTTAATCGTTTAAAATAATCGGTAGAAAACAGGTTTAAAAAACTACTTAAAAAACGATGTACTTAAAATTATAAGCATATACAAAAAAATATATAACTAACATAAATACAATTTAATTACAAAAGCATGCAACTAACCTAAAAATAATTTAAATAATTGAAAACAGGTTAAAAAAATCTACTTAAAAAACGATGTACTTAAAACTATAAGCATATACATAAAATATATAACTAACATAAATACAATTTACTTACAAAAGCATGCAACTAACCTAAAAATAATTTAAATAATTGAAAACAGGTTAAAAAAATCTACTTAAAAAACGATGTACTTAAAACTATAAGCATATACATAAAATATATAACTAACATAAATACAATTTACTTACAAAAGCATGCAACTAACCTTAAAATAATTTAAATCGTCCTTTGATAACGGTTGTCATGGCAACAATCAGAATGCGCATGCGTGAATTTTCTTCGCCAGCTCCGGTAACGCAAGCGCGTGAATTTTTCTACGCCAGTTGGGGTAACGCTATGCAGATTATACATTTTTAATTTCCTTTATTTAGTGTTATTTTAATTCAAAAGTACTTCAGAATGAATCTGAAACATGGATTAATTAACAATGTTTAATTTTAAATGCATCAAACATTAAGAAAATAAACAGAATCGTTTGAAACAATCCGCCGAAAAATATTAACCCTAGCCTCATTACTGTTGGGAGAAAAAAAACTGAATCCTTACTCATTTGGCGGAAAAGTTGGCGGTGGCGAAAATGGAAGATTTTTTTGGCGGGAAAGTTAGTTTTTAATTAATAATTAAAATTCTAATTAAAAATTCGAAAAAAGGAACCCCAGGTGCACATTCCGAACCTCCAAGGTATACATGTACCGAATTTGGTAGCTGTAGGTCAAACGGTCTGGCCTGTAGAGCGCCAACACACACACACACACACACACACACATTGAGCTTTATTATAAGTATAGATATAGATTAAATATATGACTTCATTTTTGTTTTAAATAAATATATAAGATAAAAATGAAGGGGAACATTCTTTTTTTTTTTATAATCTGACCGTTAAAATGAATCATGCATATGATCAACAGCACCGAAATAGCTTCCTTGCTGAAATCTGAGTTCTTCATAAAATTTCAAAAATGAGTAGTATTAAAGTTCAATAAACAATTCAAGGTATATTGCAGTAAATATACACAAATGGTAAATATTTATTTCATAAATGTCATGATAAATAAGTTCCACTTACCAATGCGTTATTGTACAGCATGTTTTCTTTGGATAAGGATTCAAAATCTCTGTAAAGAAAAATCATGAAATTAAATTTTGTGTAATTATTTTTATTTAAATTTAGAAAAAGGCCGGAGAAAACAATAGTACATCACTAAAACCAGTTAATATTTTTAAATAAAAAATAAGAAATATGAGAAATAAAAATTGCAGTTCAATATATATATATATAGGCATGAACCTCTATGATTGTAGCCACATCTTTCAATGCTTGCTACTCACAAAATATATTAATTTCTGATGGATGTTTTTAAAATCCTGTACATGATCCTTTTAAAATCCTGTACATGATCCTTTTAAAATCCTGTACATGATCTTTTTAAAATCCTTGGACCTTTTAAAATCCTGTACATGATGGATCTTTTAAAATCCTGTACATGATGGATCTTTTAAATCTTGTACATTATGGATCTTTTAAAATCCTGTACATTATGGATCTTTTAAAATCCTGTACATGATGGATCTTTTAAAATCCTGTACATGATGGATCTTTTAAATCTTGTACATTATGGATCTTTTAAAATCCTGTACATGATGGATCTTTTAAAATCCTGTACATGATGGATCTTTTAAATCTTGTACATTATGGATCTTTTAAAATCCTGTACATGATGGATCTTTTAAAATCCTGTACATGATGGATCTTTTAAATCTTGTACATTATGGATCTTTTAAAATCCTGTACATGATGGATCTTTTAAATCTTGTACATTATGCATCTTTTAAAATCCTGTACATGAAATTCACCATTAGTATCTGGTTTAATAATTCAAACAATGTTTCAATTATTAAATCCTACTAATTTTTTTCTTAAAAAAATGAATGTTATTCACAAAATTTTGTAATATTAAGAAATTTATATACATGTCAATACCGGTGACTTCTAATTCATTTTTAGTCAATAAAGTTTAAATTTAATTGCATAAATTTGGGAGCGTCATGCTTATTGTTCACTTAAAATGGAACAAGATTTCTTTATCTGAAAAAATAAAATTCACGGTTCCTTTCTCTTTTTTTTTTTTTTTTTCTAAACAAAATGAAAGTTTAACATTCAACAATCTATCATATATTCTGACAGATTGTTACTTTTGGATAGAATCAATATCTAATACCTTTGTAGTACTTAAAAAAAGTTTGTAACAAAATCTTTCAATTCTTCGCGTAGGCAGCTCAAATTACAAAGCATACATATAATCAATCAACCATTTTCATATGTGTCCGAAACAAAGGTATTGAATACAGCCCACCCAGGAATGATAACTTAAAACCTCCCCATTCATCTCCTCTGCTAAAGCTAGCCAATGAGAAAAAAAAAAAAATTAAAAAAAGAAGTACTAATAATAATAAAGAAGAGTCCATTTCGGTGGGTTGATTTTAGATTTTTTTATCCAATGACATTAAATTCTTCCGTCAATAAAAATATTACAATAAGTTTTCCAATCGTTTGATACATGCCCCACCCCCTTCTTCTCATATGCAAAATACTACAATTGTCAGGAAAAAAAAAAATCGATCTTGAGAAAGTTTGATAAATCTGCATATTTGCGACATTTCCAAGTTCGAAAACACATTTTTGGATCTATGCCTGTCTGTCTGTCCGTATGTGAGTACGATAACTCAGAAACATCCGTCTCTCAATGCATGAAATTTGACAAAAGGGCAATTTGATCTTCACCAAAATGGCACGTTTCAACCCATTTTTGAAAGAAAGAAATTCGCTGACAAGAAGTTTGGCTGAACTGTCCGAGTAGGCGCTATAACTACAAAAGATAATTAACTAGTTGAATAAATTTTAGTACACAGATACAACATCTGAAATGTAATTAAATGTCGAATTCAGCCTTAGTTCTCGCCAATGCTGTCCCGGTCATTCAATTTTATTCGTGTGCCTATCGGAGTAGCTGTCTATAGTTACTTTATTGTTGTTGTTTCTTATGGCACTTGCCATGGACAAGCCCGCAGTTCGAAGACAGCCGATTTAAGCCTGAGGTGGAGCGCCTCTTGTTTCTATAGCAGCGCCATCTAGGGCCAAGAGAACGATTTAGCTACACACACGTCACAACCCTTTTTACGGGGCGGATTGCATTCATGCATTTCATTCACTCAACCACAGATCGTAATTTAGACCTGAATAAGAGAACGATCACCCCTGATCCAGTACCCCCAGTGGTATTACTCTCGACGTGGAGGACTTTGCGACCACCACAGATTTAACGCGCGTCAGCCACCAAGCACGCGGCGAATCTTCGGCCGGCGGGGTTCGAACTCACAACCAAACGGACGCGAATCCGACGCTCTACCAACCAGGCTCTCCCGGTCTATGGTTGCTTTATAAACTATCTAAATAAATAATGTTATTTTTTTCCTCACCAAGACCTCGGAGATTAGTTTGCTGTTTTATATATAATATACACCCTCGTTTTGGGTAAAGTATATAAATGATTTTTAGAATTTGATTATCGCTCGATAGTGGGTCTGTTAAGAGCTATGACAACGCGTGTGTCATGGCTGGTGCTTTTCCTCTCAACGGACTCGAGTGCTGATCTTATGCTCTAAATGATTCCTCTTTCCGTCTATCTTAGTGCCGCGATAGCCTAGTGGTAGGGTTTCGAACTCCCACATTTCCAAGTTCCAGATCCAGTTACATTAAAGATCTATCGTGTATTCGAATCTGGTGTACGTTAAATCTGACATAGCAGGACAAATGTCCTTCTGTTGATATGGTGCAGAAGTTTGAAAGAGGGAGGTTGCAGCTCAGGTGCCATCCTCGTTATCTGATTGATAAAAAAAAAAATAGCCCAAAATAGCTGCCCTGTTGCATCCAAAGGTGAAGTTAATGTAACTAAGCTAAACTAAATTTCTCTCCGTTCTTTTTATTTATTATTTTTTTTATCCTACACTCCATCGAGTGTAGCGCAGTGTAGACATGACATACACCTTCGATTCGGAAACATACTTTTATTTTCAGTTCAACGCCACAGCACCAACATAATCGGTTTAAATGAAATGCAGCTTATTTCACACTTTATTGAAATGCATTCTTATTTTGTAGTCATCTTATGACCTATCTTGATGAGAACAGACGTACTGTTCCTTTCAGGATTTCGGGACGCTTTCCGATGCTTGTACTTCGCTAAGGGGTGACGCGCAGAAAAATGAACGATTATTTTTTCTCATTCCGCGAATCATCTCATATCACCCTACTGACAAATATAAACATCCCTTTTCATATATTTCCTTCTATTCCCTTGTTTATGAAATAAACGCCTCCTGACACATGCGCGCGCAGGAATTCCAAATGCGAAAATGAACAGTATGATTACAAGAAAAAATAAAGCAATGAATCATCCGATTGAGCTAGATGGCGTCACTCACATGAGGTCGGGCCTGAAGTGATGGATCAAGGCGCAGAAGGCGAGTCCGTCCTTCCACGAGCTAGACATGTCGTTCACACGCACGTTCCTGTAACCATCGGTGACGCGACGACACCAAAGTTCCAACGCCCGCATACCACGCTTTTCACCCATTTTAAGAAAGAACACTGAAAAGAAATAAAATAAAGAATTAGAACATCATAGAAATTCGTGAAAAACAAATAATGACATTCAAGGTATATAAATTAATATAAGAAGAATAAAATACTGTTGTAAAATGAATGAATTAGCACATACCAGTATATATCTACAATTTGATTCATTTCTATTCATTCAATTTGTATTCTAAAATTAATGTAAATTATGTAATAATCGAAGTAAGACTAATGCAATTAACAAACATGTAAACTTTTTTCTATATATTCGTTGCCACGTTCGTAAACGCAATTCGTTGCTTAATGCTATTGATTTTAAATGTTATGTTCTCGAAAGCAAAATTACAAAGAGAAAAATGTTACAAACTTCAAAAATGTTAATCTTGAGGGATAAGTCATTAGGTTTTAGACCTTAGAGTCCGAAAAGCACGTATTTGAAATAATATATGATCTACTTATCTCTCCATGTATGTTAGTGAATACGATGATTCAATAAAATAAACGAGCTACACTAATGAAATTTACTGAACCTCTCACCCAAACTGTACTTCTGTATCAAATTCTACAAAGGGAAGACTTTCTGTCTGCGTTTACAGATTTGCCCAAAATTTTTAAGCAACCAACAAATTTGGTGTAAAGACCATATACCAAATTTCATCCATCCAGCTCATAACAGTTTTGAGTTATCTTTAAATGTGGAAATTCGAAGAAAAAAATGCCAGAAATGTGTTTTTCGAACAAAGAGAGATTTAAATATGGAGATTCGATACAATCTCGAGCTCGAATTTTTGAAGATAACAGTTTTTCTTTATACATCTTATGCGAGAGCAATTTTTCTCGATACTGTAAAAAGATGAGGAAAAAATGTGTCTGGAATGCATTTCAGAACAAGCTAGAGGAGATGAGAGAGTGTGTGAGTTCTTTGATATTATGAGTCATCTCTTTAAAAAATTATATAGAAAAGAGTCTTTAAAAATCAAAAAACATATTCACCTTAAGGTTATTCAATTCATATAATTAAAAGAATTTTATATAACAGCAACGTCATGTTATCAATTTAAAAAGTGTCCAAATGGATTTAACCTTTAAACACTTTTTCCTCTTTCATATAAAATATGAAATTTAATTAAACAGCAAACAAGGACAACTGAATACTCAACAAAATGGTTCTTTTCAAGCATTCGATATTATTCTATCGTGAAAATTCTAAACAATGAGATCATGTCTGATTTCAAGGTTTAAATGCAGAAAGCTTTCAAATGCGCTCTTGGTATTTGAAAAAATAAAAGCATATAATTTATTTCAAATGTTAAATTACGCTAAGATTGCTTCTAAAACAATAATCTGCAGGTGATATTGTTATTGGTGTGGAATTTATACGATGATGAAGATTTGGGGCGATTTTCTTTGAATTTAATGGAAATGCATAAAACGGTAATGGAAATATGATGAGACAAAATTGTTTCTTTAAAGGGTGATTGCTGTTTAAGTGTACGCAAATAACACGCAACCAAATAAAAAAATAAAAAGATTAATGCTGCAGTTATGTAAAAAGAGCTTTACGTTTATTTATTAATATTTTTTCTCCTCGAAGTAACGTGAGCTATTTTACCAAGTGATTTCTTAATTTCAAGGGGAATGTGTGAGTGTATGCAAACAGTTAGGAACTATTTTAGTTTAGGAACTATTCGGTTACTATTGGTTTCTAAATAAGATATTACGTTACAAATAATTAATAAACGATTAGATTACTATTAGTTAATAAACTATTGTGGCGGTATGTAGATTATGATCCATGCAGGAAGCAACAGGACGAATGTTTTTAGGAATATTTCTTTTAATAATCAGATTCACACACTAAACAAGCACAAACACAAAGAAAAAGACATTCACGCGCGCGGCTTCACAGTTCAGCATCACATCTCATTCACATTACTATCGCAATGCACTATGGGATGACATATGGGATGGCCTAATCAGGCATCGCCATCTAGTATCCAAAAGAGAAGATAAGAGTAATGCAACTGCTACACTATTAGATTTTATTTTGTGAATTTCAGATTCACAAGAAAACATTGCAATCATTCGTAAGAGAAAATAGAAACAATTACAACCCAGTGTATAGAAAAATAGAATGCATCAGAACCCCATCTCCCATCCTTTCGGTTATGTTTTGCGAACACAGGTACATATCAATATACCGTATTAGTTATGTTTCAACATTGAATAAGTACGTCCATACGGTACTATATGTGTAGGAGTATTATCTTCAGTTCTTGTTGAATATGTAAATTCCTCTTGGCTCTAGAACCACCAAGAACGTCATTTTGATGGTTTTCAAATTTCATGCTTAAAAATCTTGATATAATTTATGTACTGTTCTGGAACTTTATCACGACTTTTAATAAAACATAAATACGAAAATGAATAATATTCCTATTCATTTTCCACTTAGTCATTTTAACTTCCATAATCAGTATGAACTATACCTATTATACCAAGACCCCTCAAAATGACGGCTTTAACAATTTCAAAGTTTATAATATTTTATGGATCACCTATGCAATGATGGACATCAATACGTATTTATACTCATCTATGCATCGCTTTCAGAAATTTCTTGAAAAATTTGAATTATATTTTTCATATGAAATTTATTGATTGATCCTAAGTGATCGGCAACTGTTATAATGGAATCTATTTCATTCCGATTAAGATTCAGTTTAGAAATAAAATCTCTAACTGGATACCCTATAAATGCAAATACAAATTGCTTTTCTTGTTTTTTTTATTAAGAATTAATGAATTATTATATTAAATGTTTTTGTTAAATTATATTCTTTTATTTATATAAACTAAGCCAAAAGTAGCAATAAAAGCCATGATGATCAAAACCCCATCAATTTGACAGGTATAGTAAAACTATGCATATTATTAACATCGGTAGTCCTAGTGTTATTATTTAACATCGGTATTCCTAGTGTTAGGCAAAAAGCAAACATACATTTTTTTCAGGGCCCAAAACCAATTAAATTATAGTAAATGTTTTATGTTTTCCATGTAAACTACAGTATAACATTCATTTGCAATCTCTGTGTTACTATACACCTTCTAGTAATTGATTAAATAACTACCTGTTGCACTAGTAACTTGCCCAATGCATCACAAGAAATAAGACATCACATCAACAACATTTAGGGCACTCGAGGTTATGAATCTTCCGGGCACACAAGCTGTACAAGTCCTTCAATGCCTAGCATCCTTTTTCTCCAAAAGCACCACTAAACCCGTTTCTTCACAAGCAACCTCGATTTTCCCCCTCCCCTGCAGCCAGAATGAAAAGAGGTAAACTGCACATCTCCCAGGCACAATCGGATATTTCAATACAGCAATCTCACGATGGGAAAAATAAGACTCGTGAGAACAGGTCCCCATCCCTTTACCTTTCACCGAAAAGAACCTTTTCTTCGATACAGGAGGAAGGGGGGACGCAGAAGAGAAGAAAGAATAAAAAGTCTCATTTCCCCCTCGCGTCCATCCGTCACACCATCTGCCAGTATAAAGAAACACAAAAAAATAGATGAAAAAAAAAAAAGAATAATAAAAAAAAAAAGGTTGTGGTAGGCCAGTGAGAAGTGCGCCTATCTTTGCCGCTGCCTGACCCCACCTGCCCGAGACTGGGTCAAGGGTGGAACAAAGGCAGGAGAAAGATGAAATATCCATAAAAAATTATTGTTCGTTATAGCGGAAGAGGGAGACGCCTTATTGTACAGGAAGAAAAGGTAAATGTACCTGGACAACATTCACTTTCGTACACGCAGCGACTATCAGGCTTGCTTTACGATAAAACGGAGATAAAGAAGAAAGAGTCCAGTTTCCTCATTCAGGTGGTAGAACAGGCACGCTGGATATGAATGGAGGGGGGAGGGGGGCACCAGTGAATTAGTATGTAGTTGTTTTCTCTATTGCGTAATAAGCAAGTTCTTCGAAACTTAAATGTCTATAGCATCTCAGACAGATCATTCTTGAAGATTAGTTAAAACAGTTTTACAGAAATAATTATTACGTTGACTCATTTGACGCTTGATTGGTTAGAGGGTTTCGATCAGGTTTTCTAAAAGGCTGCATAATTTCAGTTTTCTTTCAGAGGATTTCAATGAAATTCTGTGGCAGGTACTGAGGCTAAGCGATGTAAATACACTTATTTCATCCACTTGGTAATAATTGGTTAGACGGTTTCGAATAGACCGTAATAATAATTGGTTAGACGGTTTTTCTCAGAGGATTTCAATGAAATTTTGTGGCAGGTATTCAAGGCAAGTGGTGTAAATGCTTATTTCACCCACTTGGTAAGTTGTTCAACGGTTTTTAACAGACTCTCTGAAAAGTTCAATTTTCCTAAGAGAATTTCAATGATATTCTGTGGCAGGTACTGAGGCTAAGCGATGTAAATACACTTATTTCATCCACTTGGTAATAATTGGTTAGACGGTTTCGAATAGACCGTAATAATAATTGGTTAGACGGTTTTTCTCAGAGGATTTCAATGAAATTTTGTGGCAGGTATTCAAGGCAAGTGGTGTAAATGCTTATTTCACCCACTTGGTAAATTGTTCAACGGTTTTTAACAGACTCTCTGAAAAGTTCAATTTTCCTAAGAGAATTTCAATGATATTCTGTGGCAGGTACTGAGGCTAAGCGATGTAAATACACTTATTTCATCCACTTGGTAATAATTGGTTAGACGGTTTCGAATAGACCGTAATAATAATTGGTTAGACGGTTTTTCTCAGAGGATTTCAATGAAATTTTGTGGCAGGTATTCAAGGCAAGTGGTGTAAATGCTTATTTCACCCACTTGGTAAGTTGTTCAACGGTTTTTAACAGACTCTCTGAAAAGTTCAGTTTTCCTAAGAGAATTTCAATGATATTCTGTGGCAGGTTCAGAAACCAAGTGGTATAAATGCTTATTTCACACACTTGGTGACTGGTTAGATGGTTTCGAACAGGCTCTCTGAAAAGCTGAATAATTTCAGTTTTTCTCAGAGGATTTCAATGAAATTATGTGTCAGGTAATCAAGCCAAGCGGTGTAAATGCTTATTTCACCCACTTGGTGATTGGTTAAACGGTTTGGAACAGGCTCTCTAAAAAGCTGAATAATTTCAATTTTCCTCAAACGATTTCAATGCAGGTACTGAGATCAAGTGGTGTAGACTTATTTCACCCAATTGAACTGGTGCTCTAGTGCCAGTTTGAAACAGGGGCTCATTAGCTGCAAAAAGTACATAGAAAAATATTTGTTTAATGACGACCTATCAGAACTCTAATCAAAAATTAGAAATTAAGAATAATTTAAATATCAAAGAAGTATTTTCAGAATGAGATCTAAAAGCAATGTACTTGAATTTCATTTTACAACTACAATTTCAATTACAACTACAACTACAATTTTTTTCAATTTCAACTACAAAAAACAAATCCCAAACTTAAGAATAATTTTCTATAAATGCTAAACTGATAAATAATCATTCGATTATACAAGTGAATCGATTATTTCAGTTAAGATCATTAAAAATAGAGATCTGGTGCAAAAATACGAACCTTTATTTCGTTTGTATAGCTTTCAAATTTATTTTCACATTTACAGCATACTATAGAAAGAGATCAAGAGAAATTCTGGTCTTCTGCAGTAATTTAAAACAATTAAGATGATGATTCTTTCAAAAAAGTAGTTCAATTACTTGTTCAATGGTGTTACAAATCTCTAAAGTAAGGTATGTTGTTTTACTATATAATCAGCATTCTTGGATCTAGCAATTATTTTTCAACCTATGAATGACTGAAATTTAATGGTTTCATTTTAAATATCTAATAAATCACATAAGCATTTATTAGTTTGTTTGTTTTTATTCTGGGACAAGTTAATGTCAATTTCACACCTCCATTTTCAATCAACCTTACTTGAAGATCTGTTTTATCAGCTGTGCATATGTAGCGATCAAAGCTATCTTCTAAGATTTTTTAAACAATATTTTTAGCCGCGAAGAATAATATCGATATATTAAAAGAAATGATGAAAATAATTTTCTTGGTTGATGTTTAGGATTTTTTTGTTGTGTTGTTACTGTTGTTATTGCAGAAAATGTGCATATTCAGTGGATCAATTTTAAAAAATGCCAAATTCTTCGGACCTAATTTAATTTAGAAATTGGTTGAGAGTTTTTTGTATAGGATGTTTATGATATACAGGGTGATTTCAAAGTCATGGTACGAATTTGGAGGGCAAATAGAAAACAAGGTTACGAATAGGAAATCTGGATCCCAATCCAATTCTTTAATCAAAAATACAGGGTATCTATCTCAATCCAATTCTTTAATCAAAAATACAGGGTATCTCAATCCAATTTTTTAATCAAAAATACAGGGTATCTCAATCCAATTCTTTAATCAAAAATACAGGGTATCTCAATCCAATTCTTTAATCAAAAATACAGGGTATCTCAATCCAATTTGAAATACGATGCTTAGTTTCTATCTTCTACATTAATGACGATATTTTAATGAAATTTTCAACAGAGGTACATTTATTTAAAACACTCATTTATTGTACAGGAATGTATAGACGCAGGAGGCGCAAATAACTGATGAAAACAAAAACGAAGCGTTTAATGATGATGTCGTTGACAAGTGCAATGCTTTCAAGAACTGCTGAACATTGCGTCCACTAAAGCGACATGCCTACAGCGTCGGTTGAGCGACTGACGTACGCGTTCATAGATGGCAGGCATTTCACACACGCGTGCAGCAGCTACTGATTGATATACGAGCAATGAGATCCTTGGCTGACTCAACTGCAGTCGCATAAAGAAGACTCTTCAGATGTTCCCAGTTAACCGATGCTCGCTAATTCAGAAGATCGGGAGGGCAGATAATAATTTTAAATAAATATACCGCAGTTTAAAACTACATTAAAACATCTACACTAGTTAGAACATCTTGTTTGAAATTGAATTGGGACGCCATGCATTTATGACTAAAGTAATGGATTGCAATTTGAGCTTCCAATGTGAATGTTATTTATATCCTCATTCTTTATCTCCTTGGCAAGTTTGTACCATGAATTTGGAATCACCCTATAGAATAATTGACACAATACATATTCAGATATTAAAACGACAAATGCATTTGTTTCATGTGAAGTTAAATGAGTAGATTTCATTATAATATATGAAAAACGATAAGATTTCCATCTATATAATTATTCTCCAATCACAATAGACTTTCTTCAACATTTTCGCATCAGATACTTAAGAAAATTCACGCACAATTTAGCCTTTTCTTTTCAGTTAAAAAACAAGTCAAAGGAAGAAGACATACCCTTTTCAAAGCACAAAAACGATACAAAGTAAGTGTCTGGGAGTGAAATCTGTCACTTTTCAAAAAGATTGACAAATAAATCCATACCCGTCACGTGAGGACCTTATAAACGTCGAGTCAAACAAGACGGGGAAAGGTCGAAGGCCCTCGAAACGCCACCGTGATCTTCAAGAAGGCGAAAGAGGTGAGCCAGAGCAAGTGACACCTAACCTTGCAATAAAAAGCGTGAACACCTTTCGAGCTTTAAATGGGTAGGTAAATAAATGCTTGCCTTTCCCGGCTCGTTATGGATTTAATGGTTGTCCAAAACGAAAAGCTTTTAACTTCCTCTTTACAGATGCCAACGAGGTATTCCTTTAAATGGGCTGTTTGTGAGGTTTTTGCTTCGCCTTGCTGTGGCAAGCTTGAAAAGATCTGTCAAACACTTACGAGCTGATAAGCCATGAACTTGTAAATCAGCTTTACGGTAAAGTTTTCTGCACTGCTTCTTTTTATTTCTGCTACTCGATTTTCATGCGTTATTGTGATGGTACTCAAGGTAGGGTAACTGTCGAGGACCGCTAGACTGAGAAGGGTGGCCTGCAGATAAATCGATTTAAAAAATGTTTTCCTAATTGCCTAGTTAATAAATTAGTAAAAAAAAAATTTTTACGAATTATAAAATATTGGGAGTTATAATCTTGAATTCTATCGAAGTATAATTAATCGGGTTCCTAATTTGCTTTATTATATTCGCTTAACTGTAACCGTAATTATCAACACTAAGCATTCAAATAATTGAGAGTAAAAGTGAATGTAACATATGCGTGACTCATAGTCAGTTGATTATTTGTTCCATTCAATATGAATCACCCTTTATGATGAAATGGCAACTAAATTGATTATTTTTTTAAAGGAACCACGTCATAAGCATTGCTTGTGGCCATTAAAACATCTAAATGCATCACTGATGCGTTAAGGGCATGACAGATGTTCCATACGGAATAAATGGCCATTCGATACAGGCATATTTATGTAGATTAATGTGATCGCTACCAGGGACAGATTTTCAAGTGAGCAGCTGCTTCGGGCCATTAAAGGAGCGTGGGAATCCATTAAAACATATTATCAGCTTAGCTGCCAAATAAATAAATTTGTGAAAAAAATACTAATTCTATAAATTATGAAAAAACAGCTACTATATGTTTCATTACATCCCCTTACTTGTTTCAAAAATACCCAATGTCTGTTTAAATAGTGTTATGCGCAAGTATGGATACCACAGTCATTATAATTAAAAAATACATATTCATTTTAACTTAGTTACTAGTATAAAAAATAAATAGCATAAATAAATCATTAACGTGTTTATTGAAAGTTGACTGGCCAATTTATTAAAAGAGATGCCTCACATCTAAAATCTGTCCGCAAAATCCCTAAGCCCCCCATAATATTTATTAGTAACTAGGAACTCATTGCAAATATTTCACATGGAATAAATGACAATTCCTTGATTAAATACACTGTATACAATAATACCAATTTAATAACAAGGAATTTGCTTAATTGCTCTTTTCTGCTCAACTCCACAAAATTATTCATGATGTTACAGGGAAATTAGCACGATTATCAATGGTTTGAATAGAATATAAATGTATGGAATATGGGCTAATAATCTTTAGCATTTCCCATCATAAAACACCATTTAAGTATTTTTAGTTATATAAAATTATATAAACTACTTCAAAGTTCAAAAAAAAATTTTCAGTGTTACAGAAACTCTTGTCTACAAATCAAGGATTATAGTATTTTACCTGCGCTTTCTTTATTACCCATGGCTTAGCAATTAAGAAAGAAATAGACAATTTTTAAAATGTTTATTACATGACCGAACCACAGAAGTTTCTTCAATTAATTTTAGGGCTATGATTGAACTTGCATAGCTGGTTTTTAAAATCAAGCAACTTTCGTGAATCTGGCGTAAATAAAGTCCGTTACGTGAAAATGGTAAAGTGGGTAAATCTGTTAGATTAGGTTGATCAGAATACCACAAAGCTGCGGTATTTTTACAATTGCCCAAGGAGCACAAAATATTTCACAATGCTGTACAATATTGTGCGACATTATTTATTCAATATTAAATAATAGCAAAATGAATAAGGAATATTACTATTGAGAAAGCTACGATAATTTTTATATAGGAAATGTGGCAACAAGGTTTAAGTATCAAGAATCTTTGCTTAGAAATTTTTAAACTAAAATTGAAACAACCTTTTTTTCTGTTTACGTTACATTTTAAAAGCTGACTCATACAAAATCACTCATTGCTGAATGTTAACAAGAAATCTTCAATGACTACTTTCCTCACATTTTGGAGAGCACGTGCAGCTTCATTTGCCATCGTATGTTTAGGTTGAAATCGATCATAAATGCTTTCATCTCTCAAATTCAGATAAATAAAGCTTATAAAACTGCACGAGATGGGAACTCTACTGGTTTATTCAATTAGTTAGAAAAGAAAGATAAAAAATCAGAATGACTCCATCCATTGTAATTCATATAAATAAAACGCGAAATACGTACTTTATGTCCACATCCATCACAAAAAAAAGAAGGAAAAAAACACGTTTTAGTGATTTTTATCGTATTCCCCCTCCCCCATTTTTCAATACGAGAATTTCCAGATGCGATGATCAGTTTCGAAACAAAAATTGTTTTATGATTCCAACGAAAAATCCTGCCATAAACTTGGATAACGAGTAGGCATTTAAACCATAACCGATCGCCAGATGACAAGCACTAACTTCAAAAAAGCAAACTTTGAACACATTATAATCGAAGGTAACAGCACATAAAAAGATTTAACTTCATCGCTTTATTGCTTGCTCGCTTTCTTTTCTTGGAAAATTGAGCAATCTCCCAACTGACTTAACAACAGCAAGTCTGCCATTGTTGGTGAGCATACCACAACAGGTGTCCGTCGTCCACAAGAAAAAAGTAAAAACCTCGTTTATAAAAAAAGAGATAAGGATTCAAAGACAGTTATGGTTCTTTATTGACCCAAGAAATGGGTCGATCTTTGGAAATTTATTGGATCATCCCGACAGGTCAAACAGCAACAAACGGGGGTGGAAGGGATGAAATCAATCAGGACCGGTCAGGTTTCTTTTCTCCCCATCCCAACCGGTAAAGGTGTGTTACCTGTTTACGAGCTCTTCCCCGTGAGGGAGATTTCGCTACTGAAGCCACGGGGGGTGTCTTTGAAGCGAAGTGAATCGTTAGGAGGGCTGTAGAGATTGATTGCAAGACAGCACGAGGGGTGCCGATCGTAAATCTTTGGAAATAATCGTCGGGTCGGTGCGAACCTCAAAAAGGGGCCGCAAAGAAACGAGATTGTCTCCGAACAGGTAGTTAGTAGGGAAGAGAGAGCGGCCTCGCCGTCGCCACAGGTAGGACCCAAGGTGTTTGTCAGAAATGGGGCTGTGGAGCGGTTCTTTAAAGCGAGTTCTTGAAACGACCTCCTACTTTGTGTATTTTCTTGTTTTCTGAGATAAGAATTGACAGGAAGTGGCGGTTTCATAACAAGGCAAAATGGATCTGTAAGATCCATTATCAGTGTTATTTTCAAGCTCCAATCTATCTCTCTCTAAATAGGTTGTTTTTGTGAACTAAGTGTTCATAGATTTGAATGATTGTGGATTGACCAGGAAGGCATAGATTACCCAATCAGTTTTCACAAAAGAGATTCATACACTTTAAGCTTTGGAAAATTGAAGATTCAACAACTCATATAGAAACTAATACATTAGCTCATTTACTGAATTATTTTCTGAAAGAATTCAATTAGATATGATAGCTTATTGATACATAACGCAGATTCTTCATTGTCTAAAATCATTTTCATTTTAATCCGCCTAAATTCTGAAGCGTGGTGCAAATTCTAGTTTTTTTTTTCTTAAAACTAAAGTACATCGTTCAAAGAACTTGAAGATTTATTTAATAGGCGTCATTCTACATTCAGTCTTTCTGATAATCGTCGATATCAAGTTGCCCTCAATGATTTTATTTTTCAAACAGTTTTCAATCGTTTAAATGTAAAGTCAATGAATATCAATCTTTTGATGTTCATGATTTCTAAACCTTTACAATGAAAATGGTTTAACATTCGTCATCTCTTTCCCTGATCTATTCGAGAGATATTTTAGAAGTGTAGAATGTTTATAATACTTGCATTAAGAAGATAAATTTCTATTTGCCAAACTGATAGTATATCTGCGATTTAAGGGAAAGGATTTTAATTTCGAAAAGTTCCAGTGTATAAACGAGATATCTGTTTTCCTGACAGTCCTTTCCCTCTCTAATAAAAAAACCCAACTTCATAAACACCATATTCGAAGCAAAAGACATTTAAAATACATATACATTTACAAAAAGTAATAATTATATAGTTGCCAGTCTGGGATATGAAGATTCCGTTTGACCAGTTATTTTCTATTCTAATTTTGTAAGACTTCGAGCTATCAAGATGAATGGGACTGGAAGAGAATGCTGACGGGAATTTTGCGACAAAATATCACGTTTAGGATAAAAAGCAGTCGAAGTTAGAAGCTGGAAAATCACTTTCTTCTAACTTCTAAACCAGTGGTTCTTAACCTTTTTAAGCCGCGACCCAAATTTGAGAAATATTTGAGAAAAAGTCAAAATTTTTTCATTGCTTCATTTTAGATCGTATTTTTAAAAAATCTTCAATCCTACGATGATGATTTTTTTTAACTTACAAATTTTTTATTTATTTTTTTAATAATAAAGATAAACAAAAGTACTTTTCGATCCAAGGAAAATTTAATTAATAATCAAGTGTTTTTAATAATTTTTATTGACCAAATTAAAATATATTGATAACTTTTTGAAAATAATTGACATTTTAACTTATTCCTAAAAAAAAAAAATATCAATACATATGTTAAGTCTTTTAAATTTTAAATGCAAGTCATACAGTTTTAATGAGAACCTTGTGCTTGAATACATTTTGAAAGATCTTCAAACCTCGGTTGAATGCTTGTCAAGGAGCACCTTATATCTATTTCAGGATTTAATTTGTTCCGGTAATTGTTTTTGATTACATACAGAGCCGAAAAACCAGCCTCACACATATATGTTGTTGCAAAGGGCAATAATACTTTTAGGGCTTCTTAAAGATTCAGTGTTTTTGTAGAAATTGTATCGAAGTGCTTGGTCGCTTTGTATTTCTATTAATTGTTCTTGAAATTGATTAATATTAACAAATTCCTCATGCAAATCACTTACATCAAAATTAAATGGCATTCGAACCCAATTATATTTGAAAACATCGTCTGCAAGGAATATCGATCAAAGTCTGCTATTAGTTTTTCTAAATGATTAATAATAATTTTCTGTATTTCAAAATCAATATTATTGTCTTCAACAAGTAAATTAAGAGTCGGGAATGAAGCAAGTTTCTTTACTTCAACCTTATTTCTCCATAATTTGAGTTTATTTTTAAAACATGTCATTTTTTCAGTTAATTCAATAATAGTATGATTACGTCCTTGCATAGACGTATTTAGATTATTTATTTCATATAAAATATCTGACAAATAAGCAACTTGAGTAATCCACTTCAACTCGGAGAAATTTGGTGTATTACTAACTTTTTTGGTTCGACTGAGCGCGACCCAAGAAATATGCTTCGCGACCCAATTTTGGGTCGCGACCCATAGGTTAAGAACCGCTGTTCTAAACTATTGAAGTTATCGAAAAACTTTCAGGACAAAATCTCTTTGTTGTGATAAAGTAAGAATTGGCATAATTTGAATCTATCTTCAATAATAAGGGAGTTACGAGGAAATAAAATTTTCACCTTTTACATTATTTCCACTCTCTTTACAGCTTGATATTCCATCTACGAATTCGGCATCTTTCCTATAACACATTCCTCGCTCGTTCAAAGAGTTCAATTCCTCGAGTCATTTGTGTTATCGTAAGCAAAGTATTTGTGATTATATATACCTTGGTATACCTATATAGGTATAAAGCAATATACATATACATATATAGTGCGTATAGGACTCTACGGAATTCTAGGGACTCCGATCACTGTAAATCAGCAGAAATCTTCTAAAGCCATGTCGTGAGAATCCTTATGAGTACTAATATTACCTAGCATCCATGCTTGAGCGTCGAAATCATTCCATTTACTTAACTCCTATATAACTTACAACATGTCATAGATTTTTCAGCAAATCCTTGAGATACTAGCAGATAAATATTCGAGCAAAACATCAGAATCCATCATTCATTGGTCTTTATCGATTTATCTCACCATGCCACCGAAACCGCATGCCGAAAATCGAAAGTTTGAAACCGAATGTTATCACAGCATCAAAAACCGATTGTCACCGGAACATCCTGCTTTAATCACAAAAGAGAAAGAGGGATGTAGGGAGGGGGGGGGGAGGTAGAGAAGTATTTAGAAACTTCGTACGTCCCAATCTCATTCCGTGTGAAGCTCCATCCTCTCCAGGTAAACGAAGCAGAAAAGCATACAATTTAATTGGCATACAGGCTAACATGTATGGAACTTCCTAGTTTTTTTTAACCCCCTTCCTCTCGGTGAGTTCGAAAGCTCTTCCTACCATGGAAGAACAATGGAATGACAAACAGACACGAACAAGCAGAACTAATTGCAGAGGAAGGGGAAAAGAAAAAAAAAAAAAAAAGAACGTTTTTCCAGGTGACGATGAGATGCTGACTAAAGTGCAAAGAGGAACATTGTTACCTCTGATGCTATTTCTAATCCTTTTCCCTTCCCTCTTTTTTTTTTTTTTTTTGCTCGTTATTGTTTGTTGCTGTTTCTTAATCATCGAGGGTTCATTTATTACTCTCTTCTGGTAAAGATGAGCAAATCATTAGCTTTGAAAAGTGCATGAAAATGAACGACAGAGAATGTTTTCCCACGGTGTGAACCAATCAGAAACAGAAATTGCAGAAGTTTCCGTTTCAAAATTTGATTACAAACAAAAATAACAATTTTTTTTCTTCCCCTAAACAATGACATATTAATATATTTTATGGCTCTATGTAGCTCATATGGTGGGACCCATTTTTTTTTAATAAACTGCTCAGTTTAATTTCACATTTTCAAGATGTTGATAATTTATTTTAGGCTAATAATTTTATTTTATTAAATTTGTGAAAATGTATTAGCTTATATTTGATTATTTATTATAATTCTAGACTGATTGTCTTCTGTGTTTTAACACAATATTATTAAGTTTTGATGTTATAAACATTCTAATAATTAAGTTAATGAAATGAAATTTGTAGAAATTTCATTAATATACTTGATAAACTGTTAATATTATCCTAATATTTTATTATTTATAGAATTTATGTATATTATTTTTTTTTTGCAGGCCTAATTATTTCACATCTAAAAAGATAAAATTTTTAATCGAACATTTTAATTTAATTTGCAACCACCTCTCACACAGCTCGTCTTATCAATATAATGATAAAAAAAATAAAACGACATATAATTTAAAGCCAGTACTTTAACACAGCCATTACAATCATTGAATAACTGAATTGCAAAGCAGATAAATTTAAAAATTAGAACATGCATGCTATAGCTTAAATCATAATCAAGCAGCTTGGTTTAAAATACATTTAATTTTAATTTTATGTATAAAAATACGAAACAAAAAGACGTCTTTACAATCAATCATACATCAGAAGATTAAAACTTAAAGAATTAACACTTGACATAAAGGTGAAAAAAAAATTAAATCACAAATAATTCATGCTCAAATTTGCATGCGTTTAAACAATTTTGGCCTTTTGTAATTTTATTTGGTAGTAAATTAATTAAACTAGATCTAATCAATAAAGTAATGCATACTTGGTAAAGACCAACTAGAAAAGCATTCTTACAGAATTTATATTATATGATACGTTTATAGCACGAATGTTCATTTCAATAACCGGAATTTACCAACCATAAAATTCAATTAATTATTATTATCATAATACATGAATCATACATATTATAAATTCATAATCATATAGAAAATAACCTTAAGAGTCAATAACATATAAATATCTGCACAGAAAAATCCAACTTATCAAAACAAAAAATTAAACCACAGAAAAATAATTTATTTGCCAGTCTGTATCTTGTTTTTTTATAATATTCCACATTTCAATGAAACCCACATTGCTTTCCAAAATACTTTTATTTGATTAATGCTTTTTGCATATAGAAAAGAACAGAAAACGAAATCCATCATCATCATAACCAATTTTCGAATTCGAAAAGCAGACAGACAAAAACGGCATAGTCATAAATTGCAAATAAAAATATCCTTGTGTATCATTCTTACTTGAGTTTGAGTTCACGGAAAGAACAACTATCAGAAAAAAAGGAACACCCAAAAAGTGAAATCGTGATTCACGATCTACTCATTCAAAACAGAATGATACATTCCGTTCTGGTTTTGTTTCCTTCGAAAAAACGGCACAGACAATTGGTGATTTAAGAAAAGTCAGTCAATAACACCATCTAGTCAAGTCGCGACAGTTAAGGTTTTAAGTTACAATCGGTATCGAGACAACAAAAGGTATCAATATTTACTACAGAAAGGTTTCACTGACCTGATGTATAAGCAGAACACTGTTGCTGGAAATTGTACCTCTATCGGAACAGTTCTGAAACGAATCTGAGATGTTAAGAAGAATCGCCAACACCTTTTTTCCCCTTATTCTTTTTTAATCGCCAACAAATCGAGTCCGCAACTAGATCAGGTCACTTAACGAATCAATTACAGTCATAACCACCTTTTAATGATGACCTACGATTATTTTTAAAAGGACTGGCGACGTCACCGGAACACGTGTTTTGATACTGTTTGTGAAGAGTATAAACGGTGCCAAACGGTGGATTAAAGAAAAAATAAAAAAAGGAAGAAAAACCCTAGCGAAAAGGTTTGTTATTTTTCATTTGCACTCTTAACCTGTCCACCTTCAGGGTATAATCGAAGCCATGAAATCTTCCTAGTGCGTCAACCTGCTTGTGGATGATCTTTTCTCCAGCAAAAGAAGAAAAAAGAAAAACAAGCCTTGTTGATTTTTGTAAGATGATGTGTGAATGTGTGGTTAACCTATATTTCCAATGGACAGCCAGGTGATTTAATGTTGATTGAGATCTTTCTTGAACCCTTTCGGCTTAAAGTTCAACCCATGATTCCGTTCTCTGCACTCTTTTCTAAATTGAGTCGAAAAGAAATATAAAACAGTGACACACTAATTTGGCGGGAATGATGCTTCACAGGCCATGTTCGAGAAATTAAAACATTCATGTCAAAG
The DNA here is from genome assembly GCF_947563725.1 of Argiope bruennichi. Taxonomy (NCBI): domain Eukaryota; kingdom Metazoa; phylum Arthropoda; class Arachnida; order Araneae; family Araneidae; genus Argiope; species Argiope bruennichi. The sequence goes on along the minus strand of NC_079151.1, from coordinate 132,598,728 downwards.
AAATCTATTTCGAGTCGTCTGCAATGTTTTTATTTCTTAATTATTAAAGGCATTGTTCTTATTTCTCCGTCTTTAATTATTATTTCTTATGTGAAAATGGATTGCAAATAATAATTTTTTTTCTTTTATTAATCGTTTATGAAATTACAATATTTTTCTTGAGTAATATTTTTTTTAAATTTGATTTATTTATTTATTACTTTATTTAATATTTCTTCGTTATTATATATATATGTTACCGTTAAAGTATATAATGCAATTATTTCATAGAATACCTAGTTATTCCATGAAATAACTGATCGTGTCCGTTAAAGTGTGTAATATGTTATTCATTTGACACTTTAACTAGTTATTCTATGAAATAACTAGATATTCTATAAATTAACTAATGAGAGACAGAGTGTAAAATAAACAATTTATCTACAATGAAAATAAACTAATGATAGACAATTAAAATGAAAAAGAAGCAATTTATCTCTATGCAGCGTATAAATGGTATTTATAGAAACGTACCATAAAATCATTTGTTACAACAAGGATTACTAAAATGACACTTGGAATTACAAAGAACATTATTTCTAAAACAAAAACATTTTTTATTTCTAAAACAAACAAACAAAAACATAAATTCAGTAGGGGTGGAAGGTAAATGTATTGGTCGTGCGAGATATATGATATAGATTATTTTACACTTTAACGGGCTGCAGATCGTTATTCTATGAAATAACTAGTTAAACCATGAAATACAAGAGAGTTTTACACTTTAACGGACACGATCAGTTATTTCATGGAATAACTAGGTATTTCATAGAATAACGGATTTCATGCTTTAACCGTAACATATATATTGCTTTATATATTATTTTATTCATTATTTATTATTATTTTTTAAATATATGAATCTTTTTTTAATACCTTTTTCTATTAATACAATTTAATAAATCTTAAATACATTCTTCTCTTTTTATATACAGAAATTTCACTAACACACTTTAGATATTATTGTAGATGAATCATAAAAATTCTACAGTTATAAGCAAATCTAAAATATTTTTGGAGGGTCGATAGTTACTGTTTCACTATTTATAATCTATAAAAGTATTGAGTATTAGTTCAATAAAATTAATCTGAATTGATCCATTTTTTTAAAACGTATATGTAAAAAATTCTGTTTTAAAATAGTGCAACTAAAAAGGCGAAACACTAAATGATACTAGTTAGATATGAAATAAAAACTAACATCATATGGTTTAAAAAATCTATATAAAACAGAAAAATCTTTGAACTAACTAAATTCGCATATAAGTCAACGAAGAAATAAAAAATCAAACCCCTTTATTTTCTCTTTAATTGGTAATATTTTTTAAATTCATTTTTAATAAATTGTATCTTTATTTATAATGATAACAGGTAAATAATGCATTGATCAACACGACAAATGATTGTATCAAGATCGTACAAAAAACATACTGCTGCATTAGTGTAACACTGAGACAAGAATTTTACTTCAGTCATATGGACTCGAAATGATCCTATTAACATAAGACAAAGATCATTGAAACTTATACTCTCTCTCTCTCTCTCTCTCTCTATATATATATATATATATATATATATATATATATATATATATATATAGGAGTGTTCAAAACTCAAATTCAATTAAAGCTATCGCAAAAGTTGTTCCTATCTGATTGGAATTATAAACGGAACAAAATAAGCCATTTTTTTCCGGTAAAGGAGTATTTATCATCCGGGCATCTTTCAACGGTCGACACAAGACTGGATCCACTAACCACCCATGTGGGAGACAGCCGTCTTTTTCCACGATTTGTAAGACGCAGCTCAAGCAGAATCCTTTATTTAAGACTGATAAATTAGAAGAGATAAAACTCGCGATTATTTCAGCACTGGTCAAAATGTCTTCAAGCGAGTCGCCGATTGACAAAGGAGGGGGGGAGGGGGCTACCGTGTTATCTGACCCTTGAGGAACAAACACGTGCATGGCAGGAGGGGAAGAGAGAATAAGAAAGAATAAAAAACATAGTTAAAAAAACAAACCTGGGTCATAAAAATGCCGATAAGGAAGAGGGTTTATGTCTTCTTTAACTGAAGCGATGCCTGGCCATGTGGAGTTTTTCTAGGAGGGCCATTTTTCTGTACACACCAGGGGATAAGAGTGGTGTTTTTTTTCTGTTTGTTTCTTTTAAATCTCGGAAAATGATCCCTTATCCAGGAAAGATACAAGAAAGGAGGTGAAACTGGAGAAGCTTTGTTATTCAGAATTGTAGATAAAGGTAGAGTATTAACGTTAAGTTACGGTCTGTAAGTTGGAAGTCCAACTCAACCAAATATATTTTGACAGTTTAATAGGAAACCAGCGGAAGTGATCTCAAAACTTCTTCACATATTCTTTCATAATGATGTTATCCCAGAGAACGCCTTGCATGGCACTGGCGTACAATAGTTACGAAATGTTAACTTTTGGCGTGAATTTAACACTTTTACTAAATCTATCATAATCTTTGACGAGTTTTTTGGCTATTAATCTCTGATATGCCGTTAATAGTATTGGAAAATACAATTTGTGCTTTAGACGCGTTATTCCAAATCGATTGAAACAAAAAATGTGACACAAAACTGTACTAGTAGTCAAAAAAATCTATACTAAATTCGATATATTTAAGTCATTATGTTTTTGAGTTATCGCTTTTACACATTTCTGAAAGTACAGACAGAGCACTAGTTGGATTTGGCGCAAAATTTTATATCTAAACTACAGATGTTAAATTCTGTGCACCGAATGGGTCATCTAGCTCTTTTTGTTTTGTAGTTATTGTGTTGGCTTATAATCGAATAGAGAGGCTGACAAACATCATTAGAATGCATTTCGCTCAAAATTTGATTTGAGATCTATAACTTTGGCGTAAAGATCATATGCCACATTTCATCTGCCTAGCTCAAAGTGTTTTCAAATTATGTTCACTTTTATTAGAGAATATGGTATGGAGAGTATCCACTTTTATTAGAGAGTTAGAGACAAAAATATATGCTATATTTCTTTCGTCTAAGTCGCTGAGTTTTTCAATTATAGTTTTCACATAAGTATGCAACATACAGGCCGGAAGGCAGTCAGCCTTAGATGGATTTGGTTAAATTATGATTTATATCTACAATTTTGATAATAAAACAACATAATAAACATAATCCTCCTAATTATCAACCAATTTTGATAGAAATCTACTGTAATTTTTTTGTAAACTCAAATCTGCACTGTGTGATAGTGGCATCCATTGCATTTGCCCTACGTATCTCTACAGTTGCGCCACTGAGCTAAGTCGAGCGTAGATATAACTTTGCCACTAGATCCCTTAAGCACATACATAGTTGAGAAAAATCGGCCCAATAGGCTAAATATCAACCTTAATCAAACTTCTGAAGACAGAAACGCCGATTAAATAAGTAATGTTATACGAACCAAAAGACAAGCAGCTTTGCTTTCAGTGACAAATTTAAAAGATTCGCAAAGTTATTTTTTCGGTCCAGAATTAAATTATATAATGTATTTCATGAAAGCAGTTGCTCAAAAGTGTGATATGTTTCTATTCTTAATTCTTACTGCTGTTTCGTAATCCTATTTAAATATTTCTGAAAGTTTATTTATTTATTTCTGATTTTTGTTTGCACTTTTAGGACTGTTTACAAATATTTAAGCATGCATTTTCATACATATTATTGTAAGCGTTGTAAGCATTTTATGCTATCATTATCAATTGTATTACTTGCTTTATCATCCATTGATATGTAAAAAAAAAAAAAAAAAAAGAAGAAGAAAAAGAAAAAAGATAAAATGAAAATTTACAAATTTCAAAATTGATTACTTACAATTATTTCCCATGATGAAATTTTAAAAAATAGTGTTTAAGCACATTGCATATCTTTTTTGCAATCAATAGAACATAAGCATCAATAACCTGCATACCAAAAACCATTTTTCATACTCTATATCTACAAATAATAAGTATGAGAACTTATAATTTTTTTAAAGGCAAAAATTTGTTGAACAACCCGTCTTAATCCAAATATTTCGAACATACTTTTACATTAATTTTATATCAAGTTTTCGCCGCCTTTTTTTAATCACCTGTTTCACTCATTGTCTACATCAATTAGTCCTATCGGCTGTATAAGACAGTAAATCAAATTCATAACCGGAAAAGTTCGCTTTTACAATTTACAAAAACATTTCTTTTCTTTTCTTTTTCAAGAATCCATTCAATTCGCATAGAAATCCTTGAAATATATAATCAATTTTCGTGGCAACCATGAAATCAAGAGTTAGCAAAGGTTGCCACTTACAGTCAAGGTTGGTACAATCATTTCTAAAAAAGGTAACACGTTTTGGTAACTTCACATTGACAAACTGTAGTTTCGTACAAGCAAATCACCCAAGTTTCAACAAAGTCAGACCAGATTACCAGTTAGGCATCATTCAGAAAACAGCAACAAGAGAAGTTTTCCAACCTTTCATTTGTATTCGTTCCAAAGCATTCCCGAAAGAAGAAAAAATGTTCAACAAGGACGCGAAGGTTGTGTGCAGTGAACTTGCCACACACAATAACATCTTTCCCTCGGACGGACACGAAGCCAGGAGTAACCTGAGGTAAGTTTCCTTCAAGATTTTTTTTTCTTCTCATTTCCTTCCAGCAAGGAAAGGCCAAGGACACGAGCCCATCATCTAAGCTAATTTCGAGACGAGGCGAAAAATCGTTCATACCCAAATATAGAGCGAAAAGTGATCATTAACCCTTCCGAAAGAACAGGCCTCGTTCCCATTTGCATTCAATACGACGTTGTTGCAAGTTCGCCGACTCTCTTCTTCCATTGATAATTAATTATTAATTTTTGTTTTCCTAATATTCCGCCAATAACTTTGATCGAAGAGGAAGTAAACAATGAAAGGTTAGGGACAGTTCACGGTTGGTGAAAACATCATGACCTTAAAGAACCTTTTGTAGTAAGAACAGAAAAGTTCAAAGTAGGAAAATTTTATCTTCAGCAAGCCCAAGCAAGAATCTGGAAATGAATGAGATAGCAGAATTTTCATTTAATTTATTCTTAAAAGAATTCAAACTCGAAATACTTTTGCGTGATAGGAAATCTATCATCGCCTCACAAAGGATTTGTGAAAGAACGAAGGAGCAAACACTTATACAATTTATTCTTGAAGGAATTCAGGATAGAAAACAATTTGTACAATAGCAAATTTTATCATCCCCGAATGAAGAATTTGTTAAAAGAACGAAAGAGAAGACTATCTTATGATTTATTCTTAAGCAAATTCAGAATTGAAAATACTTTTCACAGTAAGAAATTCTGTCATCGTTACACGAAGAATTCGTAAAAGAATGAAATAGCACACTTTCATATAGTTTATTTTTAAGGAAATTCAGAATATAAAAAATACTTTTACAAGATTGGAAATTCTATCATTGCTGCATGAAGAATTCTCAAAAGAATGGAAGAGAAAACTTTCATAGAATTTGTTTTTAAGCGAACGAATTCAGAATAGAAAATACTTTTGCATGGTAAGAAATTCTGTCATCGTCACGTGAAGAATTCGTTAAAGGATGAAATAACTTTCATATAGTTTAATTTTAAGGAAATTCAGAATATAAAAAAAATACTTTTGCATGATAAAAAGCATCAAAAAATTAAGTTGTTTTTAAAATATTTTTGCAAAAAAACGTTTTGCAAACATATTGGAAAAAAAAAAAAAAACAATTCTGGAAGAAATAATCGTTTGCTACATTTTGAATCGATGAATGGAATTCAGTGGAAATTTAATTGTATTTTCCCACCTTTTACTTTTCTTTTTTTTAAAGTTTTATCAGTAATATTGTTCCATGAAGAAACAACTAAGATGGATTAAAGATAATAATGGTAGGATCAAGGATAGTTCATGGATGGTAGAAATTTTACATCCGTATCGGAATTCTTTATACAACAAGACAGAAAATGAAATGGCAGTCATATAACTTCCTTTTTCAAGAACATTTCTTTATAAATGAATTAAAGACGGAAATTTATACGTATAAAAACTTTTTTTTAACCTTAACTGCAATTCAGATATCCATGAAATTGTACGATTCTATTAACCTTTGGAAAAAAAAATCCGCAGCTAATTCACAAAATGGTCTATAAAAAAAGTAAAAACTAACAAGAAATGTTTTGGTTTTTATTTAATTGCAACAGTGGACCTACAAATATGGCTATGACTTAAGAAATAGTATATTTTGTACTTTAAAATTTGTTGACTTACTTTAAAGGTAAAGGAAAACCAATAAACCATTATTTTTTTTTCTAAATAGGACCTTTTTTTTTTTTTTTCCCCTTTATGACCAATTTTTTTTTTTTTTTTCGAAGAACATTTTGGAATTGTTAAGAGAGGATTAGTAAGAATTTACTGTATGTTGAAACATTAAAATACTCAGACGTTTCAAAAGTGTTTAATTTCCAAATGGTAATAAAAATTTTTTGTCATTCATTAAAATATAATTTTCTTGAGCATCAAATAAGGATTATCTAAAAGAAAATTAATATTTTCTAAAAATTAATAACTAGTACATGAACCAGAACAAGCAACGAACAAAATAAATAAATATATTGATATATATTTTTTTATTGTGGCAATGAATTGCATAATTTTTTATGTCTATTTAGGAACGATTTAAATATAATAAATTCTTTATCAAAATGCAGCGTTTTATAAATTTTATCAATTTTTAAAAAATGTTTATAACGGATAGGGCGAAAAAAAGTAGATGATAACTTTAGTCGAAGTCCTTGGATTTAGACAAGAGCAAGAGCATTTCTGGTAAACAAAGCAAGCACACATCCAGAAAACAACATTATCTTCCAAACTATCTGAATGAACTGGTGACAGGGAAACGGAAGCTAGGTGAAAGCAATATTAGAAATAAAAATCAGATTCCCAAAAATAAGATGAAAACATATTATTAAGGAACACAAAAATTCGTCATTTGGAAATAAAAGCCGCTCACAGATGAGTGGAGTCATTGTTTTTAATGAATTTCCTCCTTCCGGGTGTCATGGCTAGCATAATAAAAAAGCATTTTATCGATCTATAAACCACGATTCCAACAAAAAAGAACTATTCATTAAGGAAAGGTCACTTTTCTTTATTGTTAGGCTGTCTGCAGAAGAAAAGCCCACTGGATCGTGCTTTTTTATCTCACAAGATTTGCGACATACCGCAATAGATAATTTATCGAAATCTAATTAGGAGCAATATTGGGAAATGACATTTAATAGCATGCTTTTTAACAGCAGGGTATAGCACTACACTTAAAACCTACTCAAGGGCGAAATTTAATAACAGGAACAGAGTGAGTAGAGAATTGTCTTTCGTGAACAAAAAGGTGAGCAGGTGACTATTATCGGTGTAACAGTGAAATAAAATCTCCATAAATATAATACGCTGACGTACATGACATAGAAATCGGTGTTATTACTTACTGTCGAATGGCAACAGTCAAATGTAAACAAACAATCATCCGAAAGTTTCAGATTACTTCATTGAAAACTTTTACAACTGTACTTAATTGCTTTGCTCAGGTAATTAATGGAGCTACGAAATATTATTAGAAATGCTCAAAAAAGGATTTGCCGTTTTACTGAAACTTTCATTCAGTCAGAGGAAAGAAACGAACGAACAAAATCGAAACTCTGGCATCAAACAAAAAAATTAATCGAGTGCTAAATTAGGCTTAACTGGACAGGTAATCGCTAAAGCATGTTAAAGCATTAAATCCATTATTTCATACAATTTGATATTTAATGAAATAGCGATAGAAATTCTACGGCATAACGGGTAAATAATAATTAGATATTTTTGAAGTAAATAAAATTTTATAAAGTACTAACGTTAGAAACTTTAAAATACGCCCATACAAAAAAAAAAAAAAAAAAAAAAAATCAATTAAAACAATAAGCATAACAAGCAAAAAGCTAATTTTAGGATTAGAGTAACAGCAGAAAAAATAATATTTTCCATACGATAAGTAAATGTCATTTCATATTTTTTTTTAAGCATATCGAATTTTTCAAGGAAAAGAAGTCCTTGAAAGCAAAATTTTCGTGAAGATTCAGCATGTATTTCTGAATATTTCCATGTATACACAAGTTCAGTATATTTTCTAAATTGGTAAACACCGCAGAAGGTATTGGTATGATTGCAAAACAGAAGGTGAATTTAAAAAAACCTAATCAATCCTTCATGGTCACTCCACACAAATTCTAGTTATAATTCAAACAGTGTTGCCTTTTCTTGGCATCATGTGAAAGAAACATTCAGTGTGTTCACACTGTGTTTTCTTTTGAAAGAAAACTGGATCCGAAAGCAATTAAGTCAGCAAGGTTGAGACTTTTTATTAAAATACAGAACAAACGATATTTTTAAAAAAGTAACACTCCTGCGCATGTTAGTGCATACAATATCAGAATAGTAGCAGCAGGCGTAGTCTCATTGCATTTTCTCAGCAAGATCCGACACCTGATCTACCTTTTAAAGAATAATCAAGATCTAATTATCTGATTTTAATTCAAGGTTTCACAGCGAGAGTGGCAACTTTCTACAACTAATTGGATTGCATTTACCGCTCTTTTGCTTCTTGACGACTTTTATTCGTCCTTTTTAGTAAATTCCATACAAGGGAAGTTATGTCTGACTGTCTTGATAGTAAACGACGAATCAAATCTGTGCAAATACGAGAAAATGATTTAAGTGGAAGTTAATTATAGAAACACTATACGCCATCAGTTATATGTCTGAAGTAAATAATTAATTGCTGGCTTGAGTTGGCAATCATTATTTACAGATAAATATACTTTTTCAGGGCCTCTAATTAAAGATACTTTTTTACAAAATAATTAATGCTCGGGAAATTCTTCTGAGTTAATAACACCAATTTTCAACTTCTCTTATATAACTAAAAAAGATACTTTTACTTTCACATAATTCACAAAATAAAATTACTAAACGATAATACACCGATTTTATACTTTTCCAAGGAATAGTGGTAAAAAATCTTATCAATGAGTATAGCTTAGTGTTAAGCTGGTTTTTGTAGTTTACCAATGAGTACAGCTCGGTATTTTGACTTTCGCCATTAACCAACGAGTACAGCTCGTTGTTAAGTTGGTTTTCGCCATTTGCCAACGAGTATAGCTCGGTGTTCAGTTGGTACTCACCATTTATCAATCCGCACAGCTCAGTGTCAAGCTTATTTTTGCCATTTAGAATAGAACAGTGGTTTCTATTCATTCAGTTAAGTTGGTTTCTGCCATTTACCAATGAAAACAGCTCAATGTTAAGTTGGTTTTTGTCATTTACCAATGAGTGCAATTCAGTGTTAAGTGGATTTTGGCCCTTTCAGAAAGAATACAGCTCAGTGGCAATTTTTTTTTATTGCCAGACTGTTAAAATCTAACTAAGCGACTTTAACTTTCCGTTAGTAGCTATATATATATATATAATAGATATGCATGGTAGATTAAGTTAATCGATTTACTATTGTTTTATTTCATCTTTAACCCTTATAATTTGAATTTTCATAGCATAATAATCACTGCATTATCACTTTAACTAGTTTTAAAGGAAAAAATTTCAAAACCAAACTGAAACATTAGATTTTGTATCTGCGAGATGTATTGCGATCATTTAATGGTGAAAATGGTCACGATTAACTCAAGGAACAGGTTACAGTTAGAGAATATTGAAAGTCACAAATAAAAAATTTAGCAGTTAACCATTAGCGAATGATTCGTGAAGGATCTTTATTTTTAATATAGAATAAACTTATTCTTTATCTATTACATTTATGTCAGTAATCTGAAATAATGACCTTAGAGATTTATAGCAACAGAGACCGTTATCCTCCATTTCCATTATCCAAAAAGAATCACAATTAGTAAATGCCAAACAACTTCAGTATGCCGAATTCATATTCCAAGAAGAAGCATATCATTGACATGGTACATCACATCATAAGTCTATTTACTTTAATTTGAAACTATCAGAAAAGTTTAATTTAATGAACTTGATTTTCCTATTTCAATATTTCTAATTCAACGAAGAAATAAAATCTAATAACGAAATTGTTAGGGTCAAAACAGGGGAAGGGGTGTCGCTTGGAAACACGGTCTCCATCTTTTTTTCATATAACAATATTGATTCTAATTAGATTATATTCCATGTCGAGCATTAGAGGAAAACGCCAGTCCAATCCATTCATTTCTTTACGGCATTCGACACCCCCCAGAAATTTAAAAGTGGAAGAGGAAGAAGCAAACAAAAGAGCAAAAAAGTAGGATTAAACCAGCACGTGTGACCAAACAAAACAAAAAAAAAAAAAAGTCGTAACGGAACAAACAATTAATCGATCTGAATGCTACGCCAGCTTAGCAAACTTGGGCAAGAATTTCACGGAAACGGCGAGAAAAGCACAGCACTCAAGTGTCAAATATTTTTAAGAGGCGATTTAAAAGATCGGTGACAGCCTGACAGTTATACCCTAGTTTCCAGTCCAGTTGCAGCGGATTCCTGAATATTGATACTTATAAATAAATAAAACGGCGGTCAGCCAGTGGCGTGTGTCCAGTTAATTGGCGATTACGCACTTCCATGCAGACAGCAACCCAACCGGGGAGCTGTAGGTGGACCGTGTGAAATGAAATGGCCCCGAAATATCCGGCGTTAAATTTTGTTACGCCACAGGCAAATATTAAGTAGCGGTACTAATGATGCTGGCCTGTCTGAGGATGCAAGACTAAATTGGAAAGAAAAAAAAAATATGTATAATTTCTTCCTGGGTGTTAATTCCTTCTACCGGCGCGTTCGATGAGGAAGAAGGCCATGGAAGTACTGGTTTTGTTCTCACTTTATGAGGCGTAACAGAACGTATACATTCAATCATAAAATTCTTACTAAATACATTCATTACTATTGTTATTATTTCACTTTTTAATGCTTCAGTATGTAAACTACACCACAAGCGAAATTTTTTTAATGCAAAGCAATTTTATAAACTGTTTCGAATGTAGTCGATGTTTTAAATCGAAGCTTGTATAAAACCAAATAACATTTGTACTGACACAACAATCCACATTATACTCATAAATTAATTACTGAATGACATTTTTAAATCTTTCAGTAGCTACACTATACAACTTTTTTGGTTTTGATAATTTGGTTAATAACAACTTCCGAATCTGAAAAAAAAAAAATTTTTTTTGAGGTTATTTGTTCAAATTGTATACAATATAATTTTAATTATTCGAAATTATGTAAAATTATTAAAAACTGCTAACACTAATGTGACGATGTTTGATCCACTGTCAATTTAATAAGCTCTTAATTATTTAAAAAAGTCAACTACTCTAAAAACACGAGATCAAAATTCTAGCCTGCAAAGGCCAAAACACACCATTCAAAACGTTCTAAACATCTAAATGTTCTCTGCACCATTGCCAAAATGGGCTATAGCGCATGCAATATTTTTTACAAAATTGATTGCATCAAACTTTCAATAAGTAACATTTGCATCATAGAATGGATAGTTAATAAAACTAGGTAAGTTAAATCTAGTTTCCTTGTTAAATATTTTTTTTTTCTATACTTAATAATAAATTAAGAATAAAAAAACGGAAGACAAGAATTTTTCCTCTTCTTCATATAAATTCTCTAATGCATATAAGAAGAACAGAATAATGTACTGTTCACGTTAAACTGTATCCTAAATAGCGAGAAAATCAATCACGTTCTATCAAGCACAATCTTCAAACATCAAATATCATTCTCTATTTTTAAACTAGTTTCCAAAAAACCAAATTATATTTCTTATTTTTCGTGACTGATCAAATAATAATTTAGAAACAACTTTTTTTTTTTAATTTAGAAATCATTTACTGTGTACATTTATGCAAACAGCTTAATAATATTTAACAAGGCATTATATTAATTCGAGAGATATAAAAACAGTTAATCGTATTTAACGCATATGAAAAAAAAAAAAAAATCGTTAACAATGAACTTCACAAAGTTTATTTGCTTAAATTTCAAAACCGCGCGCGCAAAAAAAACAAACAAAAAAAAACCTGCATTTTTTTTAAAAAGTTATTCGTTTTCGTCTTGTTTTAAAAACTTCATAAAACAAACTTTAAAATAAATTAATGTCATGCATATTTTATAATAGTCTATTCAATCTGCCAAATAACATAAATAGATTTCTTAGAAATAGATTACAAATTAATAAGTGAGTATTCATGATTTAAATAATTGAATTTCAGAACTTTTTGTAGAATGAAAATTCATTCAACCAAATCTCTTACAGCATCATAATGTCGATAATAATTAAAATCAATTTGAAAACGATTTCGAGCTACACAATGGACTGATAGAAAATGAAGGAAAAAAAAAAAAAGAATGTATTTTAAAATGTAAGGCATTGTAATACATATCAAACCTCACAAATAGAAAAGCGAGAGTTAATTAATTATTCTGTTATGTAAATAAAGCGTTCAATTTCAAACAAAAACTGTAATTGATAATAATTTGTGAAAAGAATAAACATAAAATAGAATTCTTTTAAGCCATCTTTTTTTTTTTTTTTTTTTTCGTTTTTTCGTATGAAGATGAAAGCTTTTGGAAATGATTAATGCAGATGACAAAGCAATAACAAATGATTTGTGGATAAAAAAAAAGAAAGAAAACGTTGCCATCCGAAAATTAACACTTCATATTTCATTCCATTAAACAACACTGTCAGTTCAGTGACATTTTATAGGCATATTGATGAAAAATTGTGCTTCATTTATCGTTATCGTAAAAATAATCATAAACTAGCCAGATATCCCAGATATGCAGAGATTGTTTGGAATTTCTAGGATTTGACTAAATCCGAAAAAGGCCTTTGCTTATCAATACTAGTTGATACAAAGCATTTTTTTTAATAAAGATTTATGGCTTAAAAATTCTTCCTTTCAAATTTTACTGTAAATGATCACTATAATGAATAGGACAGATTTTAATTTACCATTACTCTAAAGAAAAATGGTAAATGCCATAGAAGAATGCATTATTTATCCTTTCTATTTTACAAAAAAATTCAATAAGTTTTGATTTTTTTTAAAAAAATTGCTTACTTAACTTTTAGATTTTGAATAATATTTTTCTAGGTCCAAATTTTAGAACCCTGGTTGATTAAAACCCTGATGGTTTTAGTAATACAAACAAGTTTTCGCAAGTGTGAAAAATTGTAATAATTTTTTAATGATTTCTATACATACTTTGAAATTGTATGCATTCTTTTATAGTGATCATGGACAGTATGAAAACATTTTTGCAGTTCAAATTCATATAACAGTTAAATTCATATATACTATGACAATCGAGATTCATATAACAGTTCTACTAAGTACACATCGCAAAACCATCTGTGCTGATTTTACCAGGTGGTAGAAATTTATGAATCACAATAATTTAAGAAATGAATGTCCATATTTCTCGTAATCTGTGTCTTATCAAAATCATCTAACGCTTCCCAATTTGTTCTCAATACAGCATCGCTCTCAAATACACATTCTTTTTTTTTTTTTTTTTTTTTTTTGTAGCAAGCATATCAAAGAAAAAAATCTTTATTGGTTAAAATTAACTCATTTATTTGTAAACGAGAATAGAAAACAAATTACAGTTGATTGCCAGATGTCAATGAAAATTGTCGCAAATTTTTGGGAAAAAAAAAATTGCAAACGACTTTTTAAGAACGATTTTTTTGAATGAGTGATTCATCATAATTTTTTATAGTAGTATTTTTTGAAAGTTCTTGATCATTAAATCTTTTGCTAATGCATAAACTTTTCCTAGTGGACGACAGATAAAATCTGAAATAATCTCATATCCCAAACTGGGGTTAGAAACAGCAAAGATTCTCCAAAATTTCAACAAATTCTATTTATTTATTTATTGTCACTTTTTTTTTTTTTTTTTTTTTTTTTTTTTTTCGCAATTCGTCTTGCTGATAAAGCGAGCCTTCACTTCAAAACGTTGCCGCTACTGATTCGTATTTACAACTGTCATTCCCACTCCAAAGTCAAACACTACTCTTGACACGGAACACCTGAGAACCCGTTTTAGTCACGTGTGTAATTTCTCAACAGCTGATGGGAAAATCTACAGAATAAACAGCCCATACAGAACAGGTCTGCCTGCAGTTCAATACCTGTCATCCAACTCGAAATGCTGGCTGGGACAGAAATGTCTTGAGCACGAAACGATTTACTATTGACGTAGTACTCAGAATGCTTCATAAACACAAACAGCAAAAAAAAAAAAGAAGAAGAAGAAGAAGTTTTAATTATGTTTTCTGCAATTCACGTGAGGCTAAATTCTGTTCTGTTCTTGAAGAGACAAACTGAATGTTCGAAAAGAATTTGCGATTTTTACTTTTTTTTAAACATATTTTGAAGTAAATGATTTATGTTTTTGGTAAAAATTGGCAAAAAAATAAATAAATAAAATAAAGAATGGAAATGCGAATTTCATACTTTTATTTAACAGGAATTTAAAAAAGAGCAAACGAGATTTGTTTTAAAAGTTCTAAAAATCTATGTACATGGAATCCTTGAGCATCAGGATTTAGAAAGAATTTGCAAATATAATTACTTCTTTTAAAATATTTTGAAGCACCCGTCTTTTTTTTTGGGGGGGGGGGGGGTAATAATAAATTAATAAAAAATTTAATAAAATAAGTAATTATATCAGCAAATTCTTTCCAAATTCTGATGCATAAGGATTCCCTTTAAAAAATGTGAATTAAAATGTGATATTTAAAAAGAGTAAATGATATTTATTTTATAAGTTATAAGAACTCACAAAATTGGATTCCTCACTTTGGAATTGGAAAAATTTGAAGAGGGAAACCTTAACTAAAATATACAAATTGAGAAATAATCCTTTTTTAAATATGCTGAAGGGAAAAAAAAAATAATGAACGTAATATTTTCTCAAATTACTTAACTCTTTATAGTTAATTGATTCTATTAGAATGATGGCAGCCGGGTTCCAAGTTAACCTGTTAACTGGATATGACGAAATATTTCAATGCAAATCGAATTGAATATAAGTTAATTTATAAAACGAAATAAGTCATTTTCAATAGATAATAATTTTAAAAAAAATACGATACGACATCTATTTTAAGGAAACTAAATTAGGAATTTTATATCCAGCGTTACTTGATAGGGGATCTATTCAGCTAAAATGTGATGTGTAGTGGATAGTGAACCACAAAGGGTTAAAAGAATTCGCGCCAATGGTATATCAGTTTCAATATTAGAATCTATTACTTATTTTACACTTACTGCTTGCGGCTTTATGTCGCAACACAATGGAAGACAATACGCAATTATATTTTAGAAGATATTTGCAATTTCGTATATCAAGTGAAGTGACGTCAAGTTAATTGACTGAAACTACTTACTGCATTATAAGTAGTTGCAATGGAATGAGGTTCAATTTTGCAACTTAGATACACTCTGCAATAGCGAAACCACAATCCATGAAAGTGTGGTTAGTTCCATTTGCAAAACTATTTCTAATAGAAGTTGAACTAAGTATTAAAGTTGCATCTTTAAAAATAAATAATACAATTAGTGAAAAATTCAATTAGAAAAAGAAATTCAAACATTCAAAAAAAATAAAGGGTATCGGATTCAAATATTTAGGAATAGATGAATATTTATAAATATTTATATAAATAACATGAAATCTCATCCATCAATGAAATAACTCATTGATTCATAAATATATTTGTATAAATAATATTAAATCTCATTCATCAATGAAATAATTCATTAATTCATAAATATCTATGAATATATTTATATAAATAAAATTAAATATCATTCATCAATGAAATAATTCATTCATTCACAAATATTTATGACTATTTTTATGAATGAGTATATACACTGAAATAATTCATTTATCAAAACTGTCTTTTGCTTTCAAAAAAAAGTTGCATATTGTTCTATATTTTTTTCCGATACAAACTGAAGAAGATCAGAGAGACAAAAATAAAAATTAAACAAAATGGTTATGAGCTAATAAATTTTTCTTCTAAAATACATTTAAAACATTTCATTCTTCTTTTTAAATCTTTTAAGCATTCCCTGTTACCTTTACAGATTCTCAATTCTTGAAGACAATCGTTGGATTGAATAAAAATTATTTTTTTGAATTTTCCCAGTATATTTTAGAATGATGCATCATCAGGCATCAATATTAACTGAGGTAACGCATAAGATTACAGGATCTAGTCAAACCACGACGTAAGTAATTCTAGCTCTCTCCTGAAAACTCCCAGGTTAATGCATAGTTTGAAAGGGTGCACAGAAAAACCTGTAAAGCCAGGCATCATTTACCCAAATAACTATACGAGGAAGAAACAATTCAAGGTACGAGATGATGTCATGTATGAAACCACTTTTCCCATTCAGCGGAATACGAACTATAATTATTCGAATTTTTTTTAAAAATGCACGTTTATTTTATACGTGAAAGTTCACAGATTAAAATGATTGATTTACGAAAAGAACTGTGTTTCGTAAACGAAAGGGAATTACACTTTTGTTGAATGATAATACAAGAAATGATTGATGGGCGCGTTCTTTAAGAACACAGGAAGTATTACTTGTTAGGGATAATGTCTTTTCGGAATATTTTTACCATTTTCTAGCTTTTGCTTTTAATTGTTAAATAAAAGGTTATTTTAAATTAAATTGGTAAAAGCATTCTTATCGATAAAGTATTCGAAACCTATAAAACTGAATTTTTTTAAACTGAATATCTTTATTGGTTTGGTTTGGTTATATTAACGTCCCGTTTGAAGCAACACTAGGGCTATTTTGGGACGGACCTCGTAATTTTGAACCACGGTCAGGTTGACGAGGACGACACCTCAGCTGGCACCTCCCTCTCCACACCACACTACACCAACGGGAGGACGTTTGGCATGACGGATTTAACGTGCAACAGACCCCCTTACACGACGGTTCTTCGGTGGAATCAGGTCACGAACCTGAAACCGTCCGGTTCTTACTTTACACACCGGCCCCTTGAAAACGATATTAAAAGTTATGAAAAGACAAATTAGTTAGCAGTTATTTGCCATCTGGCGGAAATAGCGGGAGGATCCATCAAGGAAACATACAACACAGTCATCTTTCATATCCTACCTACCACGAACCTCTTTACTCACCCTTTGAGTGACACCCCCCTAAAGAAGCCCTTTTAGAAGATTTAAGATTGAAATTACGGGTGCATACTTAATAAAAGGGGGAAAACCGTTAAACAAATACAGTGGAACCGAGTAAAACGTTGTTAATAAAAATAAAGGTCACAAAATATTAACTTGGAATAAATAAGTACTAATTTAAATACTGAATGATAAAAATTTTGCTGCACTGAATCATATTATATAAAAAAAAATTTAGACCGCGCTTTCATATTATTTAAGCATTTGCAAAGACATTCAGTACTTCGAATAGCATTCTTTATTTTTCTCACCATTACAAATTAATGAATGTTTTTCTTCTGTGCCATTTATGATCCAAAATTATAAATACACGAGAATTACCCTCGTATATGCCATTCGGTTTGGTTAAATTAATGTCTCATTTTAAAGAAACATTAGGGCTATTTTGGAACAGCGGTCAGATGACGAGGACGATACTTGAGCTGGCTTGGCACCACTTAAGATTTCATTCGGAAGATTTGTGAAAAATAACTTTACTGTCCTCAAGTTTAATTTATTAGTCTTTATTTTAACGCGTATTTTCAATCAGACATAGTTAAGTTATATTAATGTCCCGTTTTTAAAGCAACACTAGGGCGATTTTGGGATGGACCTCGCAATTTTGAGCCATGGTCAGATGACGAGAATAAATAAGAGCATAATAACTTCAAGTAATAGTATAATAATCTGACAAAAAAAATACAGCAACACGAATTTTTACCACCAAAAGAAGAATAAAATAACAATAAATAGGAAATTCAAATCTCAAATTTTTTTCTCTGTCGTTAGAAAGCATTCAAAATATCCATATGCATAATTTTATTGCAAAAGGCAATACAGTACACTCCCGATTATACGCGGAATTGGGTGGTGCAGCTGCCGCGGATAACAAAAATCGCGGATAATGCGAAAAAAGCTAAAAACGGGTATAGCAAAAGAGAAAACAGCCATTTCAACTTTGAAAAATTGTTTTATGTACAATAAAACGTAAAATAAACAGCAGGAAATTTTTAACTAACGCTTAATATTTTAGTATATCACTCAAAACTAACCTAAAATGCATTGTGTTAATGAAAACAGAAAAGTGCTTTATACTTACGAGAGGCGTCAAGGATACACAAAAAATTAATACATATGTACTGTTTTAAACTGTAATGTATTATGTAATTACAAAAGCATAACTGTAAAACTACACCTTTTTCAAGAAATCAGTCATTTGTGTTTGCTTCTTGCTTTGGAAGCATTTTCTCATTGCTGAAAAGCAAAAAAAAAAAAAAAAAAAAAAAACTTATTGCGGCAGGCGCGGATAATCGGGAGTCTATTGTATTATATTTGCGAATACGACAATAAAAGATTAAAAATCACTTAAAAGCCCAAAATTTATCAAAATATTTCCGTTTTTTTTATAGTGTTCCTATTTTTTTACATATAATGTTTTATCCAAAAAGAACGTGTGAAAAATAAAAAAGCTTACAGCTTTTATACAGAGTCGATCACAGGGAAAAAATTAAAGTTGAACATCAGATTCTTCTGGACCCAATAAACCTTAGAATTCCGTGAGTACTCTTATGTAACAGATAAATTTACTATCATGATTTAATTTTGGCAATTACAACATATCTCAAGATATACAAGAGACAGACAGCACTTAAAGACAGCATAACGGAAGAGATAGCATCAAGTGACGAATCACTTGACGCAATGGGTCAACAAGTCAACGAGACCGTTGATCCCGAACAGCGATGAAATAAACGCCTTAATTAACTGTTTATGGTCCAGAGAAAAGAAAAACATATGTTCCTGGCTTTTCTCAAAACCCCAAAATATTCCTTGGAGGGCTGTATCCCCACATAACAATTAGTCAAAGCAAGGAATTTTGCCTCTTATTTTTAGAATTTTATTTTAGACCATGTTGTACATAAAAAATGAGTTAAAGGATTTCGAAATATTTTTCTTGACATAATGACAATTCATTTCGTTTCGTATTGCAAAAGGGATAAACTGAAAAATAATTTAATAATAATAATTAGGATATTACAGGTCTATTTTTAACAATATGAATATTCGAAATAGTAGAACAATTTAGTCATTTTTACTTTCTTGTATACTTAGTATAGAGAAAGTATAGTAATCGTCAAAAAATTCGAACTCGAAATTTTGGCGAATCTCTTCGTTTTAGACCCTCTTGAGTTCGAAAAACATATTTTTTGAAAATGCCCGAGTGTCTTTTTGTGACAAAGATAATTCAAAAATACTTTGAGCTAGACGGTTGAAATTTAGTATTCAGTTTATACACCAAATTTGCAGATTTCTATCAAATTTTTTGCAAAATCTGTTCAGAAAAAGTCTGTTTGTCCGGCTGTTCGAATATAAAGGTAACACGATAAATACAAAACGGAGAGAGCTAGACAGATAAAATTCGGCACACAGATCTTAACATCTATAGAATAGACACCTATCACACTTTAAGCCAAATGCACCTAAGGGTTAACTGTCTGTCGGTCGTCTGTATTTTCAAAAACATATAAATTCCATAATTCACAAATGCAATGACTTAAATATATCAAATTTGGTATGGAATTATGCGACTACAAGTGCAGTTATGCATCAAATTTTTGTTTCAATCGGTTGAGAAAAACTTGTCTAAAACTCAAATTCGAAATTTGGATGCTAATGATTAATCGCCAAATAACTCACCAAAGATGACACGATACAATCAGTAAAAATCCTAAATTTACGCCAATAATTAATATTTCGTAACTACTGTACGCCAATGCCAAGTGGTTTTTTGACATGACAATTTTATTATAGAGTAATCGAGAAAATTGTAGGGAGATCCCGCTGTTTTTGTGGAACGAAACAAAAGGAAAAAGAACTTTTAATGGTATACCATTCAGATACGCACACATCGTATGTCAAAATATCTATCTGCTAGTATATCAAAATATCCAATTTTAAATGAATAATATTAATATTTCAATAATATGTCGAAATTTTCAATAAGAAAAGAAAATTCTAATTAATGTGAAGCAATTTTTATGAATAAGAA
Organism: Argiope bruennichi; assembly: GCF_947563725.1. Classification (NCBI taxonomy): domain Eukaryota; kingdom Metazoa; phylum Arthropoda; class Arachnida; order Araneae; family Araneidae; genus Argiope; species Argiope bruennichi. Next base: position 132,578,304 of record NC_079151.1, on the reverse strand, counting down.
AAGAAAATTCTAATTAACGTGAAGCAATTTTTATGTTGTTTTTAATTAAAATTTCAATAGAATAGTTCACACATCATGTAATATAAAAGAAAGAATTCCCATTTGTGCTTCTGACGATCAACTTGAAATTATCTGAAATATATTTACTTAAAAATTTAAACGATCTTAAAAGCTGACAGCATCATGAATATCGTTATTTGCGAAAATAAAGTACGTTCTAATATGCAATAACTTGCCATTGATATTTTATTACTACATAATTAACTCTACCCATCAAAGTATAAATTGAAAAGAGATCTATCAATCTAGAAAAATTTTATCTTTGGAAAAATTTTACAGCCATATTTGGAATTTGAATGAAAGTTCGGTATCAACAACAATAAGAAGCTACAACAAAACAATCAGCGCGTACAGCATGACATGGCAGCAAAATTAATTGAAATCATCCGGTTACAGAGTTCAACGAGTTACCACGCTTGTTTTAAAATTGTAAAGAAGAAATTATTTTAATTTAGACAACAATTGCTGTAAATAGCTTAATTATCTTATTTTCTTGTTGTAGAAATTTTAATCAAAACAACATCTGTTTAAAGAAAAACTTTAAGAATAGAAGAGAAATAATGAAAATGGTCTCAAGAAGAATAGATTGAAGAACATGGAATTTTAATCTGCTGGTTTATTATTCATTTTTGTTTTACACTAGAAGGGCAGCATCTGCGGATTAATAAATGAATGATTTTGTTGTTTTTAATATTCTGTATCTTGACAAGAATTTTTCTGGTAGCTTTAAAACATCTTTTTATTGTGAAAGGATAAATAAAAATAAGTTGAAGGCTGAATTTTAAATTTTATTGGCTTATGCTGCTTGTGAAGAAAGGTTTTGCCAGTGATCCTTTAAACAAGTAGATTGTTTTCTTTACGACTTTAAATGACTAAACTAAGAACTTCATTTTTTTTCTTTTTTTTTTTTTTTAGATTTTAGAAAAAGATTTCGGAGATTAGAAAAGTTAGAAAGATTAGTTCATATGTCATTGTTAACAACTATTTGGAAAAATTAATAACTATTTGGGCAGACGATATATTTGCTATCGTCAGATTTGAGAAAAGAACTTAATTTTAGTCAAACAATATAATGATTTATAATTAATAACACATTATATCAATATTTAATTTTAACATAAGTTCTAGAACATTTTATTTTCAAAACTTCCACACGATCAATAATATCATTTGTGTTCTTAAAACACTAATCGTTTTTTTTTTTTTCCTTCATTTCTTTCAAATTAAGACGAGAAAGCAGTATTTTAACAGAAATAAATTCAAGATCTAATATTACACTTTTCTTGCTATAAGCTCTCGAGAAATAATTAGGTTCTGAAAACTTTACTAACTTGTTGTTGTTATTATTATTGTCATTGTTGTATTTTTTTTTTTTTTTTGTCAAACTATATATTGTTGCTATTATATCACAATGCCGTAAGTCAAAAATAACTCAAAGTAAAACATACAATATTTGGATGTAACTTTTGGAACACAAACGACATATGTCATTGTTGACACCTACAGCAAATTGAGCCAAATGTACCAAACCAATAAAAGATTCTTTGCATCAATAAAATGTTTTTTTGTAAATTTGACATGCGGCATTTTGATATAACAGGAACAATATGTTTCATTTAATCTATATCCTTGCTTACATTTAATTGGTTTACTTTAATGGAACATACAATGAGCATGTGACTTCCGAATTGATATCCAAACCATGATAATTAAAATATAATGAAACTTTTATCCAATGAAAAAAAAAAACTAAGATTTATTTCTAACTTTTAAAAAAAGAAGAAATGGAAATTAGTTTCGCTAACAATTAGTAAATTGTTAATCCTTGCATGATTAGAAAGGAAAAAGAATATGGAAAGGCATTGTGCAATATATAGGTGAAAAATGCGGTGTTCCGTTAAGTGATTTTAAGATTTGATAACTAAGAACAAGTTATGTTTCATTTAATAGCATCGGAAACTTATCGCGGAAGTTGATTTATCTTCATAATACCCGTTAAATAAATCTAAAACTACGTATGAGCAAGAGTTCCTTTTCGATAATGCAGGTTTCTGAGCGATTAATTCCACCCGACTTGGCAAAGTTGACAGTGTCAATTGTTCCAAAATAGATTCAGGCGAAATTAATCCTTTTTGCGTAATAGAACACATAAAGTTTGCGAAACCAGCAATGGGAAGAGCCGCTATGCAGCATGTAAGACAACTTGTTCTTGGGCGTATCTAACTGCGTCCCAGATACACACATCTGATCCAAGAGGAATAGAATAATAAAATCTTTTGTGATATAAGCAGATTATCGATTAAAATCGATTTTATTTTCCGCACGGATGGAAAAATAGTTGCTTCAGATAATCTACGAGAAAAACCCATTTCATTGCGCTTAAGCGTATGCAAATTATGGTAATTCCTGTTACAACTGTAGCAACTTGAAATGCAACTCTCTCGGTGAGAAGGTTGAGCTTCTATCTGCACGCTTACACCAGTCAATGGCCAGGAATTTCATTTCTAGTAACTATGTGCAAATCGTGTCGATCTTCTAAACTTTTCAGTTCATTATTATGCAGCTGAAACCGAAAAATTCTTTTTTAATTTGAAAAAAATATATATATGCTTGTAGGAAACACATAAATAAAGCGAAATAAATGAAAAATTGAAATTTATAAGCTAAATAATCAGACTGAAGTTCCAAAGATTTTTTTTTTCACTTCTTTCTCTAAAATGCCATGGAATAGCTAGCAATCTATAAATAATAATAAAAAAAATAATTAGGACTTGCTTTAACTACCTTGGATTGTCGCGATTTTTACTTATAAATTAGATGTTTTCTTAAAATTTGAATTAACAAGAATTAATTATTTAAAAAAGTTATTTTCTGAGAAATTCTCATTCCCTTTATTTACCACATATAGATTGTGGTCATCTTAAAATTACCAATGTAGATAAATGAATAGGAAAAAAAAATGATAAGTGATTAAACCTTATGTTTTATTCATTCTTTCTTTATAATTTGCCTTTTAAAATCGCTTTTTCAATAATTAACCACTTATTTCATATAAACAGAAGTTTGTAATTTATTATCATAATTTTTAATTTTGCCCCTACTATTCATCCCCCTATAAAAGAGTTCCCAGTTTTACGTTCGATTTTTACAATGAATTCAAATTCAAAAGGAAAAAATTATCAAAGCTAAATATTTAAAATCTAAAATAGGATGAAATTGAAATAATTCTACAAATTTCTACCCTGCACTAAAATGTCTTCTTAAATGCATTGCCAATAGGAACACTACTTTTCTATCGCTGAAATTTTGCAATTCATAATTTAAGAAAACCAGGACAATGGAAAATATTTTCTCAATATTAATTTTATATAATTCCCTTAAAAAACCATTCTAAAAATAAAACCAATTTTTAAACGACCACTTAAAATATGACAAAGCATCCGATAATTTTTTTTTTAATAGTTTGCTTTCATTAATATTCTCTTGCTTTAGTTTAAATCAAAATTATTATTAAGTAATAATTGTTTTTCTTCTCAATAAGTGTGCTGCTTTAATGAAGAAATAATAGACAATTATCTTCTAAAGAAACGTGCTCTACTTTTCTCAAATCAATTCATCACTCCTAAACAGAACACAAATCAATATTTTCTCTAATGTCTGACTTGACTGACCAGTCAAACTAAAACAATTCTCTGTCAATCCATTAAAGGATAACAATACTCCAGCAGCAGATTATGATGAGCAGCCTGATTGACTGGGTGAAATACTTGTTGAAATGTATCTCAATACTAATGATGGTCGTAAGTCAAATACAAATTAACAATGGAGGGAAGACAATAATTTATAGATAAATCATACTTATATATATATTTTTTTAAGTAATTCTTCTGATAAATTATTTTGAATCAGTAACACAAACATGCTTGGAAAATGTGACACCATTTCTGTTCATTCAGATTCATTTGTTGAACTAGGTCTTACTTATAATAAGATTAATTTAGATTTACACAAATAAATATATGAAATCATTCCAAAAGGACCCTACTAACTTATTTAAACAATCTTAATGGGAAAATAATGACTTTTGACTACTGTTTCGGAGGCCATTATTATTGCCTTGAAATATGAAGGTGACCTTCAAAGACTGTATCGTCACTGTAAGCACAAACCTGTCCACAGAAGTAATTCCGTCAAAGGATAGGTACGCAGGTAAACATCATGAATTTTCCAAAAGTAATCGATGCTAATGCTAATATTATCGATTTTCATTCCGATAGAGAAGCTGATACATCTTGTAGGAAGAGAAACTTGATCGACCAAGCGTTTCCTCAAAAAGTGACCGAAGCAATTTACCAGCAGCGATTTTCTGGTAGAAGCAGGAATTTATGGTTTTGCGAATCAGTATGGGTGCTGAGAGGTCGAGACCTTCGGCGTTGCCAGTACAATGGATTATAGTAGTTTCATAATTCTCTCTGTGGGAAAATGTGATTGTTATTAAGGGATTAATTTTGTTGGGGGAAAAAATGACGATGTTATGGACTACAGGGAACAGCTGAAGGATGACGAAGACATCAGAAAAGAAATATTATGATATTAGGAGCCAGAGTATACTCAAGAGAAAGGCATAACATGAGAAGCTTGAAGCAAAACAGTTGCCTGTTGTGCAAAGTGCGTTTGGGATGAAAGCCTTGTTTTTTTTATACTCTCTGCAAGTCAAGTGAATACGATGTGACCTACTTAAATGTTTTGGAAATCACAAAGGAAATTTGGCGTCGAGTTAGCAAAACATTCAGATAAATATTAAATTAATAACAGAATGCCCTCAGGATGCTATGAGGAAAAATGAATTGCTTATTGAGAATCAACTTTTAAATGCAATCATATTAAGCATGTGACCTCGAATACTTCAGTTTGTTTATTGAAACTTAATATGTCTACTTTTTCATATAAATTTATTTTAAAACTTAATAGAGTTTCTGAAGATTTTTTTTTTTTTTGAACTTTAACTTGAGTCTTTATAGACACTGAAGAGAACTGTTGGTTATATTCCAGCAGATCCAAGGACAATATTGTTTATTATTGTCTTCTGCGATATTTCGAGTTCCACACACGGATTTTAATTATATACAACTGAATTATAATATAATTCCAGAATAATTAGTATAATCTCAAAAACCAAAAGGCTGAGTTGGCAATCCAGGATGTTGAATAAATAGAAGGAACTATTCAATGAAACAGAGTGATTATATTTTATGCGCAATAAAAATCAGAAGAATAATTCTTTAAAAGTTTAATATTAAATCTAATTAATCTGTTGTTTTTTTACTGTTAAAATCTTCTTAAAAATAAATAATTTAAAATCCAGTATATCTTCTAAAATGGGGTTAACCTTAGTCACCTTAGTTAAAACTGAATTATATACATCATTCTTAAAATCATTCTGTAATTTTTCTTAAAAGAATCTAAAGACTGTCTATTTGTGTAAAGATCTGACTATTCTGTTTCATCTATTATCATAATATGAATTTAAGGCAAAAGTTTTAGAACCCAATCCCTTGTCCACATTGCATTAAAGTCGCATTAAAATGGCTGTACGAACAAATAGGAGACATTATATATCTTACATTACAGACACAAATATTACATAGAATAATGTCTTAATCTGCACGATCTTGATAAAGATTTTTAAATAAAAAATCCATAGTAATGATTCCAAATTTAAAAAGGTAACTACACATTTTACATTTAGAAAATTCTATTACAACAGGCTGAGGAAAATATGAAAAAGACGTATTATCTTCCCACTGCAGGCACAATAGAAAGAATTGAATAAACTCAAAAATAACTTTCTTCAAAGAATTGATTTTTCTGGAAAGAACACTGGTTCAAATAATAAAACGAACAGATGTATCACATTCTTAAGTTGTTCTCGCCAACAAAAAAACATAATGGAGTCAATTAATGTGACGTCAAATCACGTGACGAAAAAAAAAGGCAATCAGTTAGCGTTAGCTATTGCTGCATTATGACGTAATAATAGAAGCAGTGAATAAATAATACGCAAACGATTTCGAAATTAAATACGCATCATTTGATTCCGATGAAAGTATTTTTTTTTTTAAATTACGTTATCTGTTTTTGTTTTCTAAGGATTGATATTGTAATCATTAATGCAACAAAATTTAGAGAGTAAAGGACAAAAAGATTTCTATTTCTTAGCAAAGGATTATTGAAATAAATATGTCCAAATTTTAACAAGAAAAAGAATGTTTTCAGAATCCTCTAGAACAAATAGCAACATATACACAGAATGAGAAAATCTATTGAAAAGAGTCACTTATTTTTTATTTTTTTTTCAGTGCAGCACCACATGTACCAACTTGTCACCCTCAGTAGTGAACCCAGCCTGTTATTTACTCACAAAGTACACAGCCGAGTGTCACGCTAGCCGTCCATTAATTGGTGACGGCGTCATTTAGGACCAGATCTGGCCTACCTGTGAACTCCACACAATGCTTCGTTTCACTTCCGTTCAGGTGTCACCATATGCACGTGTTGCGCTTTTCTGCGGAGCCCGATGGAACCGGTTGAAAGATAAGTCCGGCAGCCAGAAAGGCAACAAAAGGTCTTTTATAAACATCAATGGAGAGCAAATAGAGGGGGGACTTTTTCCGATTCGGTCCGAACTTTTTTTTTTATTATTATTAATATTATCTTTTCAAAGGAAGTACTTTGTGGTTGGTAGTTTCTGAATGAGTTGTTTTCTCTGGATAAACCAATACCCGAACTGGACATTGCTGAATTTGTGACCAACAGGAAAAGTGGAAGAGGCATGAGAATTGTTTTGTTCGATTCGAATAAAATGCAAACAGAAAAAGATCAGTAAACTGGAAGAAATATTGGTTTCTATGGAGACATTCGAAATTTATAACCGACTCATAATAGTTGAAAAAAAGCGGAACATGTTATTACACATAAAAATATCATGAAACGTGATAAAACTTATGATTATAAGATTGTGAACGACATATAAAGTTTTCCGTTATCACAAATGCTTAACGGGGTTGCTTTTCGATATTCTAAAAATGCCCCATTCATAAATAAATAGTAATTATTTACTAGCAAGATCAAGTCAATATAGATAGTATATCTTTTAGAGACATCTTTTATAGGTACTTCCCAAATTTCATTGCTCTTTTAATGCAGAAGGAATTCGTGAAATCTAGACAAAATCTGGTGTTTTTAGCAATGATTTATATAACTGATCTCATGAAAACGCAGAAATAATGATGAACAACTGTAAATTACTGTTCATTTCAGGAGCCCGATACTAGCTCTTTGCACACTATAACTACAAAATAAGCACTATAACTATAAAATGAAGAGGTCTAGATAGATAAAATTCGGTATACAGATTTAACATCTTTAGCTTAGACAAATACTGCTGTATTTGGCAATAACCTGATTTTTTACGAATGAAATAAGTAAATTTAGATATACCTATTTTCCATTCTATAGACACCTATCAAATTTTGAGCAAAATCCAACAAGAGGTTTGCCGTCTGACTGTCTGTACTTTTAGAAACATGTAAACGCGATAACTTAAAACCGAAAATATATCAAATTGGGTAAGTGATTTTGTGACTACAAATGTAGTTCTATGTCAAACCTTTGTTTAAACTGGTTGAGAGAAACGCATCTAAACACATATTGGATTTTCGGGTATTATTAACAGAGTGCCAGGGGTTCATCGCCAAAAAACTTCGCCAAGGTTGACACGATATATTCAGTAAAAATGCAAAATCCCCCCCCCCACAAAGGTTAATATTTCGTAATTATTGTACGCTAATGCCATGCAAAGAGTAGATAATTGGGATAGCATCTTTGTTAGTGAGTATGCGAGAAAGTTTATGGGAGACCATTGCCGCTGGTTTATTTTTATCTCCCTGTATTTTATTACTTTCACAGTTCAGTAAACATAAAAGTCCAAACAGGCCGATTAAAAAGAAAGCTGAATTTAATGTCAAAAATCAAGCCTGTGAGAGCCAGTTGGTTCAAACTGGTTCAGTCCGTACAGGTTTCTGGGCTACTTGAAGCTCACGTCCCAGAAGGATGCGAATCAATCCTCTGACCTTGCACGTCAGGAGAAGATGTCCATATGGAAAAGAAGAGAGAAAGGCTCGTAGCAAACTATCAGAAACAACACGCGATGCATCGCTTTATGTCACTTCGACGAACCGAAACAGTTCTGGAACAGAAAGAAAAGAAACGAAAAAAAAAAAGAACATTTACGACGGCCTTATTTATTTTTTTTTAATGGTACTATTCTTTTGTGTGGTAAAGCGCAACGAAGACAGTAGTGACGAAAATAGTTTAAAAATAAAATATACTAATGTGTGGCACCAAAATGCAATATTGAAGGAAGTAAAGCATGATTTTAGTTCTTCTACGTAGTCTTATTACTTTCTCGAATATAAAATATAGGGAAAGTATTGTAGTCGTTAAGGTGGAAATATGATTGTAGATTTCTATCAAATTTTTGAGAAAAATGAGTTCAAAAGAAGTTTTTGCCAAAGATCCTTAGGGAGATTGAGCAAAAATGATAAAATCAGACTATAGGTTAATATTTTCGTATGCAAGACAACTATTGTTGTAATGCGTGCAAGGTATTCTCTGAGTAAGCACTTTTATTGGAGAATATGCGAGAAATTTTCGTTGAGACCACTCCAGTTGGTTTTCTAGATGAAATCAACATTTGAATATAATCAGCGATCATAAAAGTTGGTGCATACTTACCAGGATAAACTGATGTGAATTCACTTTTCTTACTTAATCATTATGTTAATGATTTATTTTTTAAAAATTTTGAGAAAATGTATGATTTTTTTATTTTTATTTAATGAGACTCATGATTCCGCGATATTCATTTTTGTACCCAACTTTATTTAAGCAGACTCTCGGTATTCATAATCACTGTAACTATAAAGCAAATGCAGTAGACTCCCGATTATCCGCGCCTACCGCACAGTTTCTTTTTTTCTTTTTTTTTTTTTTTTTTTGACTGATTTCTTCAAAAAGGTGTAGTTTTTACAGTTATGCTTTTGTAATTACATAATACATTACAGTATTAAAACAGTACATACGTATTCATTTTTCTGTGTATCCTTGAAGCCTCCCGTAAGTACAAAGCACTTTTCTGTTTTCATTAACAAAATGCATTTTAGGTTAGTTTTGAGTGATATACTAAAATATTAAGCATTAGTTAAACATTTCCTGCTGTTTATTTTACGTTACCTGCTGTTACATAAAACGATTTTTCAAAGTTGGAATGACTGTTTTCTCTTTTGCTATACCCGTTTTTAGTTTTTTTCGGATTATCCCAATTCCGCGGATAATCAGGAGTGTACTGTATAATGAAATAGACAGGGACCCAAATAATTATACTTAACAAAGTATTAAAATTATCGCAATATTTCATAATTCATTACTTTATATTTTTTTACAAATTTATTTATTTCGAATTAATCTAAAAACATATTTTTAATCGATCTGCCTTCAGCCTAGCGGTCCTAGGCAGCTGCCTATTTGAAATACACTGCTGCAACAAATTCGTTATTTTGTATTTATAAATTGTATCTTCAAAACTGTGAGGATATAAGCTCGAGTGGAAATACGATGGAAAACGGAGATAAATATCCGCTTCGAATTATCTGTAAAGATAAAAACTCCATGATCTTGAATAACTTTTATAAAATTAAAGTCCTAATTCCGTCACACGTTTCATATTGGGGAAAAGAGTATCCGTTTATCCGTTCAAATAAATAACTGTTCACCAGCTATAAAAATCTGAATTTACATCCTGTTATCTTTTACTGAGTAATCTAGCAAGGAAGAAGATAATAAATCTAAAAACCTTAGATAACTGCGTTTTTACCACGAACATCAAAGTATAATGGATTCGCAATTTTACTGGATATGATAGCCTCTCTTAATCTCATTCCTAAACACACCCTTTCCCTTTTAAGAATTCCCAACTTCGGCACCAGCCGGATTTAACATTGGAATTATCGATATTCCCGAGAACACATTAATAGAAGGGTAGGCGGGCAGAAACAACAACCATTTTTTTAAACAAGAAAAATAAATATCTAATTAAAAATCAATTAAAAACACATATAGAGATTACAAAATATTTTTTTTTTCAAATAAGCATATACTTGACATGTAATTCTAAATTTTTAGAAAAAAAAAAAAAAATCTGCATTTTACTTACAAACATTAGATTTAACATTTCAAACACGTAGTCGTAATTTTAAATCGACATTTTTTCTAAAAGTCTTTTGTACTTATTATTAAACTGAGGTACGATAAAACAAATAAGTAGTTCGCAAGAGCATAAAAAATGCAGCTTTTTCATGGACAATTCAAAAACCCATCATATAATTGAACCTAGAAATCCGTTAAGCGAGAAGAGAGTCTTGAGTGAAAAAACGATACAAAAAAGCATTCGCAAAATCGTGGCTAAACAATTACTGTCATATTCGCTAAATCGTGTAAATATGAAATGGCTTATAATTATTGTTTGTTGTTACTTTTCATTGTTAACAAGATAGAATTTTTTTAAAAAGAATACACAAGCCTTCCACATTGAGTTACGTGAATCTAAATTGAAACCTTTTTAATTAGGAAGAGCCATCATAAAAAGTTTGTAAAAATCTAGTACGTATGAGCATTGAACATTGTTCTTTCTACTTGAACAAAACAAAAAATCTTATACTCTAATGCCACCAGAAAAGAATTCATAAAATTTATAAAATACGAATGTTCTGTTGAGCCAAGATCTGAAAATTGTTCTGAAGGACCAAAATTCTGCTGAAACATCAAGGAGCTAATCCAGAGAATGTGAATATTCTGTTAAACCAAGTTGGAAAATTGTTATAAGGGACTAAAATTTTACAGAAACATCAGAGAGCTAGTCCAGAAAATTGGGAGTGTGCGTTCGGCTGAATTCAGAAAATTGTTTTAAATGACCAAAATTCTGCAAAAACATCAGGGAAATAGTCCAGAAAATGCGAGAGTTCTGTTTGGCCATATTCTGAAAATTTTTCCAAGCAATCAAAATTCTACAGAAACATCAGAAAACTAGTACAGAAAATACGAGTGTTCTAATGAACCAAGTTCTAAAAATTGTTCTGGAAAACCACAATTTTTCAGAAACATCAGGGAATTAATCCATAAAATGCTAGTGTTCTGTTCGTTATGAAAATTTTTCTCAGGGACCGAAATTCTGCAATGTCAGGGAGCTGCATGCAAGAACCAGTTGGAAAGAAATATAGGAGGAATGTAACTTATATTGCAAGTGTAAACATTAAAAATTATTTGCTAGATCTAAAATTAATTTGCTAATTAATTGTTCCGCTGAAACTTTAATGATTAATGTAAGAACGAGAACTCAAAATTGTTCTCAGAATCAGTTCGTAAAGCAAACATTTTCCAGTGAAGCGAGAATTCTGAGTGTAATATGAAATTGTTGCCAAGAAACAATTAAAGAATATTTTTAGTATGTACGAACATTGAAGATAGTTCCACAGGATTCAGAGTAAACACTAAATTAAGAATTCTGATGTAATGATTTTGTTGCCAAGAAATGGCGGTAGAATTTTTATTTTTTAATTCTGTTGAAGATAGTTCAATAATGCAGAAAAGCGTAAGTATGGGGCGAACTTGTAGCCATGAATGGCGGAAGACAATAATCGAATGTAGCGTGGAACACTAAAGCAAGATTTCTTCTCAGTTTCCTACAACGGAATATAAAAGGATGTCATGATTCTAAACGGTTTATGAAACTGGTTTCTTGGGCGTTGTTTACATCAAAGGCACAGGTCCATCTAACAGAACCTATGTTTTTTATTTTAATTTAGATAAGGCAATTGAATGGTCGTTACGAACCTTAAGTGATTGTCAGATAAATGGATGATTTGTTTATTTCAAATTTTTCTTGCGCCGATCGGATTACTCGCCTAATTACATTTTATCAACTAGTCAACTAAAAAGCGAGTAGCATTGACAGATATTGTTTATCAAGGCTGCTTCATTATGATCGAGAACTTTTTTTTATCATGGCAATACTCTGAATTTGGTTTCGTCCTATTTCATGGCTTAAAGACAGTATATGGTCATTTTTTTTCTACCAATCATAATCCTAATTCGGTTAGTTATAACTTAACTAAAAAGAAAACAAAACGTTGGGTTGAAAATAGAGAACAAGTGTTTATTTTTACGATCATTGTCTGATAACAGTTAATTCATTGAAAAATGAAAATTAAAACAAATATCCAATTGTTTTTCTTTTACAAAGTGATTATTTTTTCAGGTTAAATATAATAGGTTGTATTGTCTGTAACTAACAGATCACTTTTTTGAATAAATGAATTAAAATAAATAATTTGATTACATAATTTTTTTTTTAAATAATCTGATTACTTGGAAGATCACTTTTTTCCTTTAGCATTTTCAATCATTGCTGATTTAAAGAAACAAATAAAATTTAAATCAGACATTACTTTCTTTAATTATTTAATAATAATGTTTAGACTCGTAGTACACACGCACACACAAAATTAAGTGGCATCATTTTGCAATAACGCACACATACACACACACACACAAAAAAAAATAACTATTTACATTTCACAGAAATCTCTAAAGTAGAGTATTTCATTATTAAACTTATAATTCAAAAATAAAATTCCTTCGCTGATTCTCAAAAAATATAAGAATAATTTGTATACTTTCCTTACATACCAAATATTTATACATATTTCTACTTAGAATTATGTATTTGGAGAATATCAATTTTATGAATAATAGCGTTGAGGCGCTAAAATGCAACACCACTTAAATAGTAGAAAAGATCCAGAATATTATCATTATTTTTTTTAAAACGCTCCAATAGTTAAAATGCAGTCAAGAACTATTTGAATCATTTTAAAGAGACAAGTAAATTCTAAATTTGCTGCAACGTATTTGTGACAAAAATACATTTTCATGAGTTTAAGAATTACAATTCGTGGAGAATTAGATAGAAGAATAAATTCACTGAAATAAAAATTTGAAATTACCAAATTGTTATATACTTTAATCCTAAAATATTCCACATGTCAGATATTTTCGTTTTTACATTCTTTCTTTTTTTTCTTCTTTTCTTTTTTTCAAAACGATATTTGATTTTTACAAATACAAACTTTGCTTTTAAAACGAATTCATTGTAAATAATTCATTTTATTTGTAAAACAATAAATTAATTAATATATCAAGAATAATTAATAAAAGAAATTTCTAAAGTTAATTTATTTTATCTGAAGAGTTTTTCTTCATCTAAATGTTCGTTTAAATCCGAAACAATTTCGAACAGCTGAAACGAACAATAGATAAAAATTCAGCCAAACGATACTTGATGTTTATATATACAAACTTTGCTTTAAAAATTAATTCATGACAAATAATTTATTTTAATTGTAAAACAATAAATAAATGAATTTTCACGAATAATTAATAAAAAGGAATTTCTACAACTAATTTATTTTATCTGCTTTTCTTCATCTAAATATTCGTTTAAATCCGAAACAATTTCGAACAGCTGAAACGGACAATAAATAAAAATTATTCTGACACTTACCAACCACAACTTAATAAAACTCTTTAAAAATCCAAGCAACTCGTCTAAAGCCGGATAAATCTGAAGTCGAGCTTTGTTTGGGGCACAGCAAAATCACGAGGCAGCTGTTCGGCAGAGGAGAGCACAGCACACAGTCAGAGCGATACGAATGGAGCGAACAACGGATCAAACCAACGCAGAGCGAGTCGAACCATAAACTGAAGCAGTCCAGCAAGCGAACGGCAGAGTCGAAATCTCGTCGAGACAGGAAGTTTGTAGCTGACCTGCCTTTCGGCGGTGCGAGAGGATGGAAAAAAGAAAATGATAAATAAAAAGACGAGGAGATGGATGCGGCAGCGGCAACAATGAGGGAACTTGTGGGGTGAATGGGGTCCGTTTTCTTTTTTTTTGTTTGTTTGTTGTTCTGCAGGGGCTTCTTTTTTGTTTTCCTCTTAGCGCAATGCTTTTATACCTTTTGTTCTTTTCTTTTTTTCGAATGATTGGTTCACTTCTTTTGTGTCAGTTTTATCAAAAATTAGAAACGTTGACGGATTCATTAATTGAAGTTATGCTTTTTTATCACGAATGTTTTCAGTCTATTTGGCACGATGGTTTCGCAAAAAAAAGGAAAGGAAAAGGTAGCTAATTATCAAAACAGAAATAATGCAGCTGATACAGAAGGGATTTTTACAACATTCTAAATGAACAGATGTCCTTAACCGGAAGAGTCCCGAGTATTAATTGTTTGTCCCAAAGCAAAAAAAAAAAAAAAAAAAAAATTAACCCAAATTTTAATTTAGTGTTTGCATTTTTATGATATATAATTTTTATGTAAATAACTTGTACTAAAAACTATTAACGTCACTTAAATTCTAAGAAGCTTAACAAAAAGTAGCGAGAATAGTCTCCTTGAAACTTTCTCGCGTACTTCTTTAATAAAGGAATTATTACTCTTCTTCCAACATGAAAATTGTGGACCTAGGGTCAAACTTTTAATTTCATGTATATTAATTTCTTTTGCGTGTGTTTATGTTTTCTAATATAGTGTAGAAAAGTGAGTATTTATTTTGTATGCTTTTTTTCGATCAAATAAAACCAAACTGTGATTCAGAACTACAATTTAAATAACAAGATTATGTATCAAAGCTCTAGCGTTTGTCGTGTTTACATGCATGCATGCGAATGTAAGGTACGTTCAGCTGGTTGATTTGGCTCAAGTTTTGATCGGATCTGCAATCGAGATGGTAAATTATGTGCGAAATTTCATTCATTTAAATTTCAACATTATGAAGTTATAGTATCGAGTTTGTAGTCGGACAGACAGATACGCAAACTTACTGGAAATGGATTTCGTCCAAAATTTCTTAGAAAAACTGAATTACAAAAAAGAATTAAAAATAACATAACAAAGTTCATCAATCTGGCAAGAATTGTTTTGTTTTGTTTTTTTGAGTCATGGTCTTTGCAGTCATTCAGATAGGCATAAAATCCCTATATGCCCCCGAGTTTGAAAGGCAGACAAATGTTACTCGAAAAATGGGATTCTTTGACTCATGTATGTTTAAGATGTGGAAAGACGATAAATCTCTAACCATTTCTATACCAGCTATTTATATACTTTCTATGAAAATAACCAGAGGATGCGGGGGCTTCCAGAATGCACTAAGATTCTATACCCCTTCATAAGCATAAAATTATGCTTCTTCTGTAAGGCCACGAATACCGTAGCGAGTACATCACTGTTAAACGATAGTTAAAAAAATACATAGATCTTAAGCGTTAAAAAAGCAAACATTTTTATAAAATTTGTCACGAAAATATGTACTTTCGATATCTTGTTGCTGGCCGCCTGACACCAAAATTTGACACAAAACTACAATAATAGTTACAAGATAACATACCAAATTTCATTGGTTTCAATCTTTGCGTTTGTAGGCGTGCGAATATACATACCGACAGTCCGTCAACTGTTTGACAGCTTAGTTCGAAATTTGATATTTTAGTTGATAATTCCGTGAAGTAAATTTTATCTGTGTAGCTCTTTACGTTTTGCAGTTATCCAGTTCATGTGTACTTGAACAGCTAGACCTGATTGATATGGATACGATACTTTTCAAATTTTGATAAATATCTACAAATTTGGTCGGAATTCCATATACCAGATTTCAGCCGACTATATCAGAGCATTTTAGAGTTATTGTGTTCACAGACCAACAGATAGACGGTCATTTTCCAAAAATATGTGTTCTAACTCAGCGAGACCTGGAACGCGATGATTCCTCAAAATCTCATATTCCAACTTTTGGCGATTAAAATACTTCCTCTATACTTCGTATATGAAAAAGTAAAAAGCTAATTTTAAATTGCCATTATTTAAATTGGCGAGACGTTGCTGTTTAAACGGGACGGTCCAGAAATTTTTGCCTTTTGTACCGAATTGAAGAAAAATCTCCTGTTTGTCCCAAATTTTAATCATGATGTATTTCAAAGCAAAAATGCCGGTTTTGAAGTCTAACAAGTAACATAAAAAAAAAAAATTAAGTCAATTCCTACTTTCGCAAGAATTGAACTCGCATTCTTCACCTTCACTTGAAAAATACTGAAATCGCCTGCATTTTACCGATTGAGCTACTGCCTGTTGATCTCAATTTTCATGACAAACTGCTGAAACTCTATTTAAAGTATTAAAAATGAATTAAATTTAATAATGAAGGAATTAATATTTGAAAAAACTATATTAACTTCAAATGTCATCCACTACAAGTTTCAAAAAATGTAATTGAACTTGAGTGGATGAATAAAAAGTATTTAATTAACAATTGAAAATTTGAACAAGATATATAACATATATATAGGGAGAGTGTGAACTAATAGTAGGAATTGAAAAAGGGAGCTAAAGGCTTTGAGAATAGTAAGAAGATACACACCAAGACTGAATGAAACATGCATTGAAAAGACATATTAAACCCATCGCGAAATTCAAAGCTAACAAGCATATAAGAGATACATTTACTCCCTGAACAAAACTTTCCAGACAATTTTGAATTCACATATTTTCCCGAAATTCCTGTAAGAACTGCCTTGTACTTAATCGAAATACATCGATTACGTACAGAAATATATTTTAATTCACATTTTTGCTTTCTCGTGTACGTGTAGTATATAAAAAGTACAGTAATCGTCAAAAAATTCGAATTCGAAATTTTGACGAATCTTCATGTTTTAGACCTTTCTGCATTCGGAAAACACATTTTTGGAAATGCTGCTGTGACAAAGATCATTCCAAAACGCTTTGAGCTAAACAGATGAGTTTCGGTATATAGTCTTTATATGAAGTTTGTAGATTTTTATCAAATTTTTTGCAACATTCGGTCTGAGGAAGTCCGGCTTTTCGAACATAATAACTATAAAATGAAGAGAGATAAAAGACAAAATTCGGTACATCGATTTGACATCTGTAGTGTCAAATTTTGAGCCAAAACCAACAATAAGTTCCCTGCCTGCGTTTCAGAAACATGAAAACGCTGTAATTCAGAAATGCAATGGCTTAAATATATCAAATTTGATATGGGAATTTGTGATTATAAGTGCAATTTTGTGTCAAATTTTGTTTTAAACGATGGAGAAAAATGCGTTTAAAACACAAATTCGAGTTTTTGGATGCTGTTAACCACATGCCTACAATTAATCGCCAAATAACTCGCCAAGGATAGCAAAATAGATTCAGTAAAAATGCTGAATTCAAGCCAAAAGTTAATCCATCTTAACTATTAAATGTCAATAAGGCATTCTCTGGCAGCTCAAGTTTATTTGTATGAAAGAAGTTTTGGCGTCACCATTCCAGCTGCTTAGATTAGTTGATATTTTTTAAACATGAATCTTCAAGTCGTTAAATTAAATTTATAAAGGTCAGAAATATCCTAAACACCTCTATACATTTAAGAACTTAATTTAAATTGATGTAAGTTAGGCAAAATAAACAATAGTTTTTTTAAGTTATTCCCATTTTTTTTTGCTCAAATAGAAATTGCTACAAAATGTATGTAATTTCTATATAATTAAAGATATCTTTAGGGAACGGGAAACAGAGACACATTTACGGTGCTCTGTTCATTCGCTGGGAGCTTTCCTTCACTTTATTAGAATTAAATAAATTTAAAGCACTTTCATGTTTTGCTTATCCATAACATGTACCAATTACCAATATGAAATAGGCCCAACTTTTGATGCAATGATATCCATGAATAGATCTATCCATAAATTTTTGGAACATTTCAGAAGGAATTTGCATTCCATTCTTATAAAAAAAAAAACTAGTATCATTGAAAAGAGTCATTGAAGTGGGACGTTGTGGTAGATAGCGGCTCGAATTCATCGTTCCAATTCATGTCGTAAATGCTAATGACTTCATATTAGTAATTTCCATTTCATATTGATAATTGATGTATCTCCTGATCACGTAAAACATAAATGTTGCCAGATACTTTTATAGATAAGCTTAAGGAATGCTTTAAAAACTAATTTAAAAAAATATTGACTTAAAATTATATTTAAAATGAAATAGAAGTATCAAAAAATAAAGACGGAGTAGTTCAAAGTTTTTCCTTTCTCTATTAGCATCTACAAAATCCTTTATTTGAAAATCGTTTGAATCTGTTCAATTATTTATTTTAATTTTGAAAAATTAATCTTTTGAAAAATGGAATCTATGAGTTTGAATTTTAGCTTTTGTCTGAATTCCAAGGAGTGTAAAAATTTCTTGTGTGATAATTTGCTCCGAGATTACAAGGGAAAAATAGTAAATGCTTGATCCATTTCTAATTAACTGAATATTTAATTAACTTTTGCTTCTTGAAAAGTGGACAGTATTCTTTCTCTTGTCTTAAATAATAAATAAACTTCTCTTGGCAGTTATTATTATTATTATGTATTTATTTATTTTGCAAAATTGTGTTTTTTCGGAGAAAATTTTTAGATACAAATCACATACTGATTACCTAGGAATATTTTTCAATCTTATCTACATAGAAACTGGTCATTTAAATAAAAAAAAAAATCATGAATGAACTTTAATATTCATTTTATAGTTTATCTATCATTATTTATATTTCTGAACTCATACTCAGTTTTACAGTGATGAAATCGGGTCTCAGATGGCGCAGTATGATATTGTCAGCATGAGAGGAGATAGAAAAAGATTTTAATAGTTAGTTATAAAAAACGTTTTTTTAAGAAAGACATCTATATAGATAAACTTAAAAAGCAAAATGTTAAATCTAAACACATAAATAAAAAAATAAAGCAAAACGTGCGACTCTAACTCTGGGACTCACAGCATAGGCATCATTTATGTTGTTCTGACCTCTATACTATACTGCCCATACTTCGAAGCGGAAGTTGAATATAATTATTTAAATAGTTAGTATAGTTAATAGTTAGTTATTAATAAGAGTTAGTGTGTGTGTGTGTAAAATAGCATTTTTTAGGAAAGACATCTGTACACATAAAAAAGCAAACCCTTATCTAAACATAAAATTTGACCTAAATAGTTAGAGCCGTTTCCGAGATATACGAAATAAATAAATGTATATATACAAGAATTTCTTGTTTCAAGCTATAAGAGAGCCACAATGGATTTATTTGTATTACGATAGATTAAAATTTGGTCGGAACCTAAATAACTATCACATATCAGCCGGCCTGAACTTTGCTTGATACACCGTGTATGTTCATCTGAGTTCAATATTCTGGCAGATAATAGATCCATAGTTTTGGAATTTTATCCTGTATTTGTTTAACATACTTGGAGATATTTACAAGTTGTTGCTTTTTGCAGAATGCTTGTATTCTATGAATTGTTTAATATGGTATATCTTTCAGTATTTAAAAAGTTACTGACTCAGTATCAGAAATTGATTGTTGTTAACTGTTCAAAGAAATGGTTATGGAACAGTTAAAAATGGAATTAATTCAATATTCCTCCTATCTTCTGTCATCTAACTGCGCTTTATCTCATGCTTTGTTATGACGTCACAGTCTGTTCCCTATATCTCGATATTCAATGAATTACAGAAATAAATAAGCATTTTGCATTTAATATGTATCACGTGAGCATAAAATGATCTAATTATAAGAGATACTAATTAATGCAGTTGCTAAGTTAATGAGATCATAAATTCTAATCACAAGTTAATTTTACTACGGATCTAATCATTTAT
Source organism: Argiope bruennichi (assembly GCF_947563725.1). Taxonomy (NCBI): domain Eukaryota; kingdom Metazoa; phylum Arthropoda; class Arachnida; order Araneae; family Araneidae; genus Argiope; species Argiope bruennichi. The sequence goes on along the minus strand of NC_079151.1, from coordinate 132,558,369 downwards.
TAACTTACTAGTTGAAATTTGAGCGATATATGCACACTGAAAATTTGAATATTCTCTGCTGCATCCTATAATTTTAACAGTTAATTGCGATCTCATTACCTGAAACAGGTAATTTCATAACATACTCATTACCTGCTACCTAACCATCGCAAAACTATTTCATGCTATTATGATCTTGTATTTAAGTGAAATTGTGTTGTTGAAAAATTGTTTAGACCCACAAAGGGTTCTCTAAAATTAGGCTCTTTCCACAGTCCGATGTTTTTAGAAATGAGAAAAGAAACAGTGGCGTAACATGAATAAGTGGCACCGGGGCAAAATGTCATAATTCTATCCCCCCCAGTTATCTTTAATGGTTTAGCATGGATAAATGAAGCCTGGGGCCTTCATAAGTCTTTTTTTGCCACCTCGTGATGCTTGATCGCAAAAAATAACAATTTCATCTCCATGGTGCTCCCTCTCTGTCGTCCGGAGGGTGAATAGTCTTTGCCCTCCCCTCAATTACTATGCCATTTGTCGATATCATCAATCTTTGCACTATTTCGGATTTTTTTAAAAAATTTTTATACATATACTATAAATTGGTGCAATAAACACAGGCCTTTCTGCAAAAATGTGTTTTTTAAAACGAACTTCTGCTACTCCGGTGCTTTCGTTAATCCGGCAATCTTATACTCAGATATCTGGAGGATTAATGGAAGACTACAGTCTTAGAAGTCTTGCACAAAAGAGCGATTCAAGGGCTAAGGCCTTCCAGTAAATAAAGTTTGCTTTCTTTATCAGTAACGCAACGATACAATAACAGCTAGCGCATGAACCACAAAACATGTTTTGATTTTAAACCTAGCAACTATCTTCTTAATAACAATGCTATGGAAGTATAGAGCTCTCCGTGCTTTCAGTCTAGAAATCGCGCTACTATCTGCGCACTCCTATCTTATGTTTATTTTCTGAAGAAAACGAATCGCTCTCTTTCACTTTCAGCAGATGACAATCCCGTTTTTGTACGTCCCTCCGAAAATCCCTCGCCACGTGGGGTGAATGAATGACCTTGAAACGTGACCTGTGGGGGAGAGGGAGTTCTTGGAAAAGTAGGGGAACTCTTGTTATCTTCTTGCGCTTGTCCAGAGCTCAGGTAACTTTATTCCAGAACTTTGGAAAAAAAAAAAAAAAAAAAAAAGAACATTTTGCTGTCGAGATGTTGGTAACTTAGATTTTGCAGCACACATTGGAATGAATTTAAATTTAGCTTATAGTTTTACTTAAAGAGAGAACAAAAGAATTTTGATTTTTGTTTGAGAGACAGTTTCTCTGAAAGAGAAATTTGGTTCAAAAGAAAAATTTTTTCCCCTGAGAATTTTCACGAAAAAAAAAAAAAAAAGAAGAAGAAGAAAGGTTTTAATTAGAGAAAGAAAGGAATTTGTGTTATGATGCCTATAAGCGTAAAGTGTGTTTGTGTTATTTTGGTGCAAAGGCTACTTTTTGGCCAAAAAGAAAGTATTCTCTTATTTGAAGAAAAGGTTTTGGAATAGTCTACACTTATGGAAGGAAGTGCTTGAGTATGTATCTGTCTGTCTGATTGTCGGTGACGCCCATACAAATCTATCGCACTTACAGCCATTCAATTATGCTTATAGATAGTCTCGTAATGGTCACTCAATGCACCTCAAAGTCTAAATTTATCTGAAATCTATGCAACTTTTCTGTAAGTTCATATTCTATATTCCATATTTGAGTAATTTTTTTTTCAAATACACCCCTGGCAAGTGAGGATATATAGACTATTTTAATATCGAACACACATGCTCTCATATATTCAGGCCTAAGAGAAACAAATTTTCTATTTTTAAAAAAAGTCATTTTTCTGATTCCAAAATTTAACAAAATGTGGAAAGATTGAATTTTTATGGAAAATTTTAATTGATAAGCATTGATCATTTAAGATTTGTGAAATTTTACAACAAGAGAATGCGAGTTATTAATACAAGTAATTCTTTTCGGCTTTTGTGTCTTCAATATATTCGTTCTGTATATAAAGTTCGTGTCATTTGATATGAAAAGGGTTCTGACTTCTGAGAAAAAAAAAAGAATAAATGTAGGCGAAAGTATTAATGAACAAATTATACATATTTCTTCTTATGTTAAATACAATTGCTAAATCAGTTTTGTTATTTTGGATTTAAAAAAAGGCATGTTTCTATTCATGCCCTTCTAGAACTCCCCTCTCCCCCTCTTTTTTTTTTTTTTTTGATGCAAATATGATTTTTTTTTTCTTTTTTTGTATTTTTCTAAAAGTTTCAAGATATTGAAATTATGCATGCACATACGAAGCGGATTTATATATTTTCAATCTTACAATAAATTGGAAAATTCAAAAGTTTTATTTTCGCGTTAATCCCCAAATTTCTTCACGTGACGCCACTGAAGGGCATCTCTTGCATAACAGCTGTGTCTTCAATTCGAGGTAATAGAATCCTTATTCAAGGACACACGTGTGGTGACAGTAGGCGACAGACGGACTATTGCAGGCACACACCAATAGAAGCAAGGTACAGACGATAATCACTGGCGGCAATTTTACTTTATAGTATCCTGCATGAAATCGCTGACTCATCACAAGAAAGTTTGTCTTTTGTCGAACCTTTTCTAAAGCACAAGAGGGAGAGATAACCCCTTAGCAACCTCACTTCCTGCCCTTTCATTGTAGTCAAGGTCGAGGATGATACAATATTATCTATGCTACAGGTATCGTTATTGGAGACACTAGTCTGACCCACCCATCCCCCTAGAATGTTACAGAAGACGCCAATAGGATGGCATTTAATTAACCGAACGTTCGTTAAAACGGAAAACAGATTCATTGCACACAGCTACTTTTTTAAGGCAAAATAATCTTGCTTAAAAAGATTAAGTTTTAAATAACCATATATAACACAGGGAATGTGACGAATTATGACTTAAATAGAGTAAAGGGTGGTCTTATTAATCGTACTTGATCAGATTCTGAGAGGGATTTCTTTGCCATATGCCGACTTAGGCAGGAGAATCTTTGATATCTTTTAAAAAGATGCTAGGTATCAAGGAATTTTATCCTTTCACTTCCGACGTGGGAATCAAAGGAGTCAGCCATTTTGTTAAGCGCATGTTAGAAATAATTAAACAAAAGAGGGGGAATTGGATCAGGAAATAGAACAAAATTTTAGAATGAAGTTAACATGGGCTAGTTTAAGTTAAAAATTATGAAATTAATTAACGTTTAATTTAAATTAAGGGATATCATAACATATGTATATATTTCTCTCTCTCTTTCTATATATATATATATATAGAGAGAGAGAAAGTGACGGGGGAAAAAAGCGTATGCACCAAATATGAACTCCATGCACATTAAACTTTAAAAAAAAATTTAATTACTGTTTGGAAATTAAAAATATTAATTAAATAAAAATTAATTAATATATAAATTAATAAAAATATATAAATTTAAAATATTGTTTGGAAATTTTTAATTAACTTTAAGCTTTATCTCTATTCAAATAACTTTAATTATCACATTTTGATAAATTATAATTATTAAACATTTAATTTCAGTTTGCTTTTGTGAGAGTTGGTTTAAAAAATTTGAATTAATTTAATTAAAAACTATTATATATATATATATATTATTTTGCTCTCCCTTCTAAATGGACCCCTATAATGGCTTCTCTAGTTTTCTTCCCTTCTAAAGTTAATATGGAAAAAAAATAATTGATTTTTACAAGAACGTTGTTAAAAATTTTACTGTCTCACAACAAATTATATTTTTAAGAAAATGAGTTTCATATATATATTTGTTATATTTGATTTGATTTGATTAATGTCTAGATAAAACTTCATGTTCATAATTCCACCAAATTATCTGGAGTTAAAGAAGTGTTATTTTAATTGCCATTCCCAAGTTCTGTTTATTTTGTACATGAAACTCTCAGGGCATCATAAAAGTATTAAAAACGTAAATGTCCGGTTTCATCTACCTTTCGCGGTACTGTAGCTTTACTTTTTTTATTTGTCTTGTAAACTACATAGATATTAAAATGAACACTCCTTCCGGTGATTTCAAGAATAGAAGAAAATCAGGCTCTTAAATATTTGATGATGAAATATTGAAAAAGATTTCAATTTCAGAGTAACAACGTAATTTGCTGTTGGAAATTAGGCAATTTTTTAAATGCCGAAATTTAGGGAAAATTCACTGGACTATTAAACTGGTCATTAAAAAGACGATTTTTAATTTTTGAAATAGTGTAAAATTTATTTTTGTGGAATAATTTTTTTGGAATTTATCGGGAGCAAACGCCAAAAATCTAGTTTAATTTTTAATTAATTAAAAATTTAAGTAAAATTTTTAAAAATATATCTTCGAGGTGAACATTCCCCTCTCCATAAATATGTGCCAAATTTGGCAGCTTATATTAAACAGTCTGGCCAGTAGAGCATCTACACATTTATCCTTATTATTAGTGGAGATAAGAACACTCTTCTTCTATCGATTTATTTTATCAGTTATGTCATGCCTCAACCACATTACAAAATAGTGATAAGTTTAGAATAAATGGCACTTAGAAAAAGAATTGTTTTTTCTCACCGACTTCTCTGTATCAAATGCTCCACTAAATTTGGTTTCCAAAATAAATATATAAACGTGCTAATATATCGTCGCATACATAATAGGTGTAGACAAAAGTGGAATAATCTTCATTAATAAATCCAAGAATCTTCTTTATTTGGTTCTATTTTATCTTCTTTATTTGGGTTTTTATCTTCTTTATTCTTCTTTATTTATTCTTCTTCTTTATTTGGGCAAGGTGATAATGATATTTAACATTAATCTGATAGATTCGTCACTGACCATAAGCTCATACATAATACAAAAAAAAAAGAAGGTAAAACCCATCTACTCTGCCAAACAATTTATATTGTCTATTATATCGGCAAGTACAACTAAGCATGTAAGCGTTTAGATAAGTATGCTGCTATCTATACACAGCAAAAAACAAGATAAGGAAAGTACAAAAATGCAAGAACACCTGGGGCGAAGTGAGCGATCGGTTGCAGCTATTTTGTCATATTTACTTTACTGCACAATTGTCTGTATAATTTGTGCAAAAATAAGGATGCATTTTTCGATTAAAATACACTTTTTTAAATGAACCCTTTGTTTAGTACTGTGGCGTATTGGAATGAGCGAGGATAGAACCTGGGACCTTGTGGTTCGCAGTCGAGTAACATGACCAGAATACAAAAGCAATTGCTCGTGCAGCGTAGCTGTAACTGGCTTATAAGCTTTCACCACAGACTCTCCCTCCAGTGAGTCGAACAAATAGCTGTTGAGTGATGATGTATTAGCTGATGATATGATTCGTATGCACTTGTACCCATTTGAGCAGCGCCAAGCGCTATGGCGAGCGTGTGTGGTTGCTGATGTGCTGCGTCAAGTGAGTCTGACGACTTTGGGTTGCTGTGGGTATATGGCGCCACAACAGCTGAATGAAGGTTGAAGGTTCATCGTCCGAGGTCACCGAATCGGTATGAGCGAGGATAGAACCTGGGACCTTATGGTTCGCAGACGAGTAATATGACCACAATACAAAAGCAATTGCTCGTGCAGCGTAGCTGTTAACTGGCTTATAAGCTTTCACCACAGTACTTTCGCAGGGGCCACATAAATCTATCTCTCTACGGTCTTTAGACAATACAAGGATTGGAGCTCTCTTTTTACTCTCTCCTCCTACTTCCAAAACATGTATTTTTTTTATTTAATTTTATCTTAAATACTTGTATAAGAAGTTTTCAGCGGCAAACTTTGATCAAATGAAATAAGAAAAAATTTAATTTCAGATCATTTTTCAGAAATTTTCTTTTACTATCTTAGTTATAAAAAAAATTTAAATTAGAGTTTAGAACTATTTTTAAACAAAATAATACAAGTGACAAAACGATTTTAAGACAATCTAAATAATATTTAACTAAAAGTTCCGGCATATTTACTTATAATAAAATTACATGTCCTTTTAGAATTGTAAAATAAGCGCAAAACCAAACTTACAAAAGGTAATTAATCAAGAATATTATTACAATATTGTTACAAAACTTAAACGATACTTGATTTTATTTGAAAAAACTTGAATGCAGGATCCTTGAAAATTAAATGAAAGCACAAAATTAAATTACTCTGAAAACATCACAAAAAAAATCGAGGTTGTGCGGGCACAGCCGCGGAGTACCTAGGTAGTTGCCTACTTTGCCAATTTAATAATCCGGTCCTGAACTTTAGTTCATTTGACAGTCTTCATAACTGGGATTATTGTAGTTGTATATCCTTTTTATAACGTGCTTTAGAACTGAATAACCCTGCTGGCCTGACAAAGGCTGACTTCCATATAAAGTTCGCTTTATTTCACACGGCAAATTTAGAGGGCTGCTAAGCGTTTGTGAACTCAAATGCAATCTTTACTCCAACCACCCGCTGTAGCAGATTCACCCATTGTTGCAATGTCACATTTGAGTTTAGATTGATGGCACATTTTTTGTCTACGGAAAATTCACAAATCACGTTCATTTTCCCTTTCTTTTCCTCTTTCATTTATTTATTCATTGTTGAACTTCTGATGTTTTCTCTCCCGTCGCAAAAAAACATCTGCTCTTCCCCAGTGCACGAGAGAACTGTCATAAAACACAGTTTAAAAAGAAAATGGCTATAGAATATTACCGGTAAAGCTGCACGATTCCCCTAACGTTAAGGAAAAACAATAAAAATCCCATGACATTATAAACAAAAAAAAAAGGAAAGGCAGTAAAGTTTTAAAATATTGGCTGAAAAGCCTTGACAAATAGTCGTAAAGTAGACATTTTGTTATGACGCAACTGTTTTAAAACAAATAAATAATAAATCATTAAATAACTCATTTCTTAAAAAAAAAAAAAAAGAATTCTCTTAGTTGTTTCGTAAGTAGCTATTAATTATGCATTACGTTGACGATGAGAAAGATCACATTTGTTGTTGATAAGCTCGATATGTATATACATGCGACGTCATTTCGTGTCTATATGTAGAGTAAAATAGACATCTTAAAAGAATTGGAAAAAATTTGATTCCAAAAATCGGTTCGTTGTTGTCTTCATATGTTTTGAAAATGGATGAAAGCTTAAGTTAAGGACTTGATTTTTTTGAGAACATTTTTTTGAGATTTATTTGAGAACAGCTGAATTATGATGGTTTTTTGAGAAAAATAGCTTATGTTCCTGAATGGAGGGAAATTACAGTTTCACACATTTTAACAACTCAAAAAGAGAGCTCTACTTGTTTGAAAGATGGAGTTAAAGAAATTTCAGGTCAACATTTCGATGCTGCTCTCAATATTAGGTGGATGGGAAACTCAATCAATCTAAGACAGTTAAAGTTATAGCTAACATTTTTACTGAAAGAATGTGCGTAGTTTTTGTGAGTACTTAAACGATGGTTTATAAAAGAATATTTTAGAAACAACCATTTTCATTTTTTATAGATATTTCAGAAATTTATTTAAGTAAATCCAATGAAAGAAGCTTGTACTGAAAACTGAGGGGGGGGGATACTTTCCAGATATTTTCCAAAGAAAAATAAGAAAGACGACACTCGCAGTGAAAATATATAAAACATATTAAAGTTCATCCAGTGTTTTTGTTTAAACTTTTATGCCTGCTTCCATGGTCTTGACAATGGATCACTTTCTCCTCTGTTGACAAATTTGGTTAAAAATATGGCATTAACATAGAATTCTTTTTGTAAAATATTACTACTCCACTAAATATTACAATTCATGAATCTCATTCGTAGTGTTTTCAGATTATTGTGTATGCACACATCCTAACACCATTCTGGCATATTTTATCGCATGATGCATTAGTTCCAAAGTCTAACATACCTAAACTTTTATAGTGATAAAAATCATGCGCCAAGTTTCAGCTATTTAGCTCGTTGTATTGCATCAATATGCACACAAAAGAATAGGCAAGCCTCATATTGACATGTATTCGTCTGATACCAAATTTCATCTTTCTAGCTCGTTCGTTTGTGAATAGATATAATTACGACAAATAGATAGATATAATACTATTATTATTTTTTAAAATTTAGTGAGGTTTAAAGGTGAAGAAACCAACATGAAGATAATTTGGGGACGAATCTCCTAATTTTGATCCATGGTCAGATGAAAAGAACAGAACATAAGCTTGCACTTCATCTTCAAATTTTCTCGTCACTCGATAACTTGTTTATTTCCGAACATGTGACTCAGAGCACACACGCAATTATCGGATAAACCATTAGTGACAAAATAAAAGTGAGGAGCTAGGTTTTACGCACAAACCTTTTGCGAAGCAGAAATATGAAACAAGTCTAGAGGGATGCATTTTCTTCGGAAATTGTGGGGGTATTCAGAATAGAACTGAAACTATTCAGCGTCGAAATGCACTTCAAACTTATGTAGATTTGAACAAGAAATGTTTTTAAATAACTGAAAATTTCTTTTCCTACTGACAGTTACTTTATTCGAATTTCGCCTCACAAATTTAACGAATGTACATCAGCATACTCTCACAATATACATGTGCAAAATAGACATGTTTTCTACTCAACTTTCTTGTATACTTCTGCATAAGGATATTATAATACTGCGTTTGACCAAATTGATTAAACCGATGTGTTATTCAATCAAATACGCTCGATTTGCTCAGAAAATTCTTTGCAAATATCTCATTTTTTTATTGCTCTTTATCTGATTTCTTCCCACGAATGTATATTAGCATATCCTCATAATTCTTCATTTACATGTGCAAAAGGGGCATGTTTTCAACTTCACTTCGTATGCTTCCACATAAGGCTATTATTGTACTGCATTAGGTCAAACTGATTAATCCAATGTGTTTTTCAACCAAACGCACTAGATTTTCGCAATATATATATATATATATATATATATATATATATATATATATATATATATATATATATATAAATATCCAAAACTTCCTTTTTTTCCGATTTCTCTTCACAATTTAGCGAATATTCATCAGTACATCCCCATAATTCTTCGTTTGCATGTGCAAAATGGGCAGCGATTAATCTCTTAGTATGCGTCCGCTTAAGGATATAATGTTCATTCTCGGATTCGAAAATCCTCTGCATTTCTGCGCATGCGTCAGGCATCGTTTATTTTGTCAAAAAGGGGGGGGGGTAAGATGGAAGATAAAAGGAGATGAAGTTTGCATTTAGCAACAGAGGGAACTCAGATTAGGCAGAATTAGGAGGCATTATAACAACGCATAGTTCTGCGTACCACCCCTTATCGAAGTACAATCGTCGAAAAGTGCTAGTCTGGCGATCCTGAAACGAACAGAACAGTACAGTACGTGGTCAAAACTGATTAAATTGAATATGTTCGATGTGTGCAGAAAATATTCAGAAAAATCTGAAAATTTCTTTTCCTACAGATCTTCTTTATTCGATTTCTTATCACATATTTAATGAAAAAACATCAGCGTATCCTCATAATTCTCCCTTTGCATGAACAAAACGTGCAGTGTTTACTTATTAACCTTTTAGCATGCTTCCGCATAAAGATATCACAGTACTGATGTGACCAGAACTGATTAAACCAAAGGTGCTCAATTTGAGCAGAAAATACTCCCAAATATCCGAACATTTCTTTTCTTAATGATCTTCTTTATCCGATTTTTTCTCACAAAGTTATTGAATATACATCAGTACATCCTCGTGATTTCCATGTGCGAAATGGGCAATGTTTACAACTCAGTCTCCTCATAAGCTTCCGTATAAGGAGTTACCATACTGTATGTGGTCAGAACATTATTAAACCAATGTCCTATTCAACCAAACGCACTCGATTTGCTCAGAAAATATTCAGAAACATCCATAAAATCCCCTTTTCCTACTTGCTAGCTCCACATTATCCTATTTCCTCTCACAAATGTATCGCATGTGCATCAGCATGTGCTCGAGGCACAGCAGTGTGCAAACTCTCGACGAACAAATGAAGCGTATCTTCCTATTCATACATCAAAAGAAAGAAATGGGCACGAAAAAGCTTTTAATAGAAGAAAGCAAAGGGCTCTTGTAGAAAGCACACCTCAACTCCCGTCCTCTTACTCAAACATTTACCGTTTTCCCACGGTCCCAACCTGCAGTTTGGCATTAAGTAGCTCCATTTGCATGTAGGTACTCCAGTGACAACTTGTTCTACAGGAGAACTACAGATTTTTCCTAATGACTCGCTGCGTTCGGGAGTGCTGGGATGTCTGTCTGTCTGGTAATCCCCTGGAGTGGATGGAAGTCGGAGATATATCTCGGCGAGAACACAAAAGAAGCCTGCCGTGCGTGTAAGGATTTTTCACGGAGAACAACTCTCGGTGAAGATTCACAATGGACGAGGAGGTATTATGGTGACATGACCACAGAAAACTTTGACCTCCAGCGCGCGTATTCACAAAGGTGAACTCTGTTTTGAAAACTTGACCTCAAACCGCACGGCTGTCTTTGGAACACAGGTGGGTTTTTTCTGAGGAGAGCGGATGATTTTCGGTATTTGCTGACAGCAGAAATGGTGCAGCGGAGGATAGTCTTTTCATATCTGGTTTTTGTTTTTTGGTGACGTAACGACCCTCCCCCCTCCCCCAAGCTAGTTTTCTTGATTTGCGGTTTTGCTCGTGCTTAGCAATTTGTGCCATTCTGGCGAAATATTTTAGAGTTGTCTTTTAACATGAGATAAATGAGAGCATCTCTGCACAAATGAAAATGCCAGCTGCGGTTTCTGGTTCGGTACCTTTCAACGTTAAACGTAGGTTAATGACTTCTAAGAGAAGTAAAATTGATAAATTATGAAATGACGCCATAATTTCTGAGGGTATTTTTTTTTTTTAACATTTCTTTTCTGGCATTTATAAACCTAAATATTCACCCCTAAGTAGTCCAGATTTCGTGATTTTAAATTCTTTTTCCCATTTTAATCTTTTGGCTATTTTGTTTAAAATATTTTTATAAGGACATTCAGGATCATGTCTATTTAGCTTTTTATTTAATTCTCGAATATTTTTAAAATTTCAAAGTATACGTTTAAAGATTAAATGTTCATTAAATTAACTTATTTCCTTAAATGTTAAGTTTAATTATCGCTAACAAATGTCAAACTGAATTGCTATAATTTAAATGAACAAAACACTTTTACTCGTTCTGATTAACTTATTGATACTACTATTTATCATAAGATATCGGTTTACCTGAATCCCAAATCCGTATTTTATGTTTGGCTCAGTATAGTCAAATTTTGATTTTGCACTGTTAAACTTTATAAACAGCCTCAAATTGACAAAGCAACTTAGAGTCAAACTCTGATCCATGGAGAAAAGTACAGGCATGCCAATTGCGAAATATGATCATGACGATTAATCATGACAGAATTCATGATTCGTCTTCCTAATGAACAAGAGTTAGTGATCTCCCTTGAACTTCCCCGTATTTTCTCCATAGATCCTGTTTTCATCTATCTAGCTTGTTTGCAGTTTTGAGTTAGTGTGTTAGCATACACATAAAGGTACGCAGATAAATCATTGAAGAATTGCGACAAAATTTCCTGCACATTTTCAATTACTAAATACCAAAATTCCCCATCTAGCCCTTTGCGTTTTTGAGTTGTCATGTTTTAAGATTGATAGATCGACATAATTCCAATGCAAAGAAGTACAGACATTCTCCTTTATTATTAACCCCTTGCCTGCTGCGGGCGTATATATACGTCTCCCTAAGTCAATGTGTTAACTGCCCCTGGAGTATATATATATATATATATATATATATATATATACGTCTCGCAACTCTATACGTATATATATATACGTGGCACTGGGAACCGAATCTCGCAAGTTATCCTCGGCAGGTAAGGGGTTAAAAGAGATTGATGAAGCAATTTTTCCTTTTTCAGAGTGGTATAACATGGATGATTCTTCAGCAATAGGATGCACAGAAGTGCTATGTTTTCTTCCAAATTATTTCTGAAATGTGCATTTGGACCAGAATTAGCACATTTTTAAAAAAATTGTGAGCTAGAGTGGTATAAGAAAATTAAGAGAAAAAGAAATATTTAGAATTTTTATTAGCTTATACTGAACGCACATCTAACCACTTGAAAAGCTTCTATTTTTTCGCTTATCGCAATCTTCGTTACAAGGTATCAAAAAATTACTGTATTCTTTCTTTTTCTGTAAATCAGTTTTCACGGCCATAAAAGGAACTTTGCAGAAAAAATCCTTTTACACATTGTTACGGAAATAATCCCAACCCCGTCCGGTGGGGTGTACTGTGAAAAGTTCAGTAAGCTCAATAACGGATAAAGGCACTATATAAAACGCGACAATATATAAAAAGCACGAATACACAGTGGCAAAACACAGCCAAATTGTACACAAGAACAGAACATGGAGTAAACAATAACACAGTTGCTATTAAGCAACCGCACAACAGATTTAGCAACCGCACAACAGAAAGCATTCAGAAAATTCTCAGGAGCTCAACTTAACAGAATGATTTACTATTTTTTCGGCTTTTTATAGATTTCGTAACAGAGCTAAGAAGCTTCTAGAAAGATATCGTACCTTTGATCCAAATCCATATATTGCGAAATGTCCAGCAATTTCAAAAAATTTCGTTTTTGTCGCTGAATTCGTCGCCAATTTCAGTGGTCATTGACCCGGCATCCGTTAAAGCTTGTTTCGCAAATTTTTTTAACGTTAGCAAATGCAGTAAGTTTGTATTAAATAGACAACTCCCCATTAAAAACATTAGTAGAAATAGTTCCGATTCAAATAATTTATAATTAGTTTTTAGAAGGATCCTCCTTCGTCGAGGTGTCTCTCCACGATACCACAAAGCGGTCGCGACTCGTTTTTCATTAGGAATCGGAATATATTCCGCAAGCACTGGAAGTATTATTCAAAATTATTCTTGTTTCGACCCTGTATAGCTTACAAGTGCGAAATTTTTCAGGACTTTTTTTCAAAATAAAGAAGCAAAAATAATTAAATAAGTCAGTCTTTAATAGTAAGGTACGAACAACGTAGATCCATTAAAGTTCTCTATCTCCATAAATAATGAAAATATTATTTCTTTATTAATAATTTGATCATATTAAATAAATAAACGATAATAACAAATTTTATGAAATTAGAACTTTAAGCTTGTCGAAATTTGTTCAATTAATTTTAACCTTTCCCTTAAACTTACAAATTATAGTAGTTATTCCGAATTATGATGCGGGGGTGCTTGTGATCTAGTTGTCACGTCGTGGAACACCGAAACATCACGACGAGATTAGTTTTATTAATATCCCGCTTGAAAGCAACACTCGGGCTATTTTGGTACTAACCTCGCAATTTTGAATCGCGGTCAGATGACGAGAATACCTAAGCTGGCACCCACTTTGCATACTTCCACACCGTATCAGCGGGAGGACGTTTGGCCCCCGACGATTTTAACGTGCACCAAACCCGCTTACCACGGCGGTTCTTCGAGTCTTGAACCTGAAACCCTCCGGTTCTGATATCAAGACCTTACCATTACGATCTAAACATCACCACCAAGCCATTGCCGTTGATTAGTACTTAGCTTTCTTTAAGATTAAAATATAGATAAATATTTCCATCAAAAAAATTCATTTGTGATTCTTAGAGTGCTGTTTCTCAAATACGTGTACTCTTATGTAGATTTATATCTTTTCTTGGAAATACGGTATTCGACAATGCGCAAATTGCTTTCGAATTCACTCTTTGGAAGCGAACATTATTCTCAGCCCCTCCCCCTTTTCCACCCCTTCTCGCTACTCAATAATAATAGATTTTATTAAACGACTAGGGCGGGGAGTTCCGTTCCTTCATATTCACAGGAACCTTTCTCGGAATAACCCGCCCAGCCCTAAAAGTGCGGGAAAAGTGCAAACAAATGGATCAGAAAGAAAAGTCGGGGGAGTGAGCTTCGGGGCCTGGAATAATAATCGTCTGCAGCCCCGAGGAACATCCTGCTGGATCAAGAAAGAAAGAAAAAAAAAAAAAAAAAAAAAAAACCAAAAGGAACGGTGGGGTGTCTTTCAGGGGTGCACCATTTCAAAGAAAACCGTCTTCGGCTCAGACTTCCGACGAGATTAGCTTTCACTAGACTCTCGTCCCCCCTGTTGTATCCTCCCCTCAAAAGGCTGCTGTTTGGAGAAATAAAAAGAAGTGAAAGGAAGAAGAAATTGAACGACTCCTGTGAACTCGGTGTGGTTTTATCTCGCTTCTTTGACGACCGACAGAATAATGGCAAATCTGCTCTTTTCTAAAGATTTTCCGCACAATCATCCCTGTTATTTTGCTTCTTTTTTTTTCTTTTTTCACGAAGTGATGGTGATTTCTGATATTAAATTTATAGCAGAAAAAGTGGCGGTTAAAGCTATTGAAAATTGCGCGTTGTGATTGTTAAATAAATGTCTAGTTTTATGGGGGAGTGATAAAACCATCAACTTTTAGAGCAATATTTTGTATGTGATGTAGTACTGAATATGGGAAGTTTTGTTAATTTTGAAGACTTGTTTATATGTTAAATTACATATTCTTTTTAACTTTCTTATTACTTTCAATACTTTTACTTTCTCGTCTCGAAATCTTCAAAAAATTGGAACTTAAGATTTTGATGAAACTCTACATTTTATACCTCTCTGAGTTCGAAAAACATATTTTTGACATCATGTCTGTCTGTCTGGGAAAACGATAATTCAACCAACGGAAGAGGTCACCTCAAGTCTTGCTCGTATACTCTATAATGAACTAGACATGTCAGAGAATGCCTCGCACTGGCACTGGCGTACAATAATTACGAAATATTTTCTTTCGTAATTACAATATTTGGCAGGAATTTAGCATTTTTATTGAATCTATTGTATCATTCTTGGCAAGTTTTTTGGCGATTAATCCCTGGTATACGGTTAAAAATCGAATTTATGCTTTAGACAAGTTTTTCTCAATCGATTGAAACAAAGATTTGATACAAAACTGCACTTGAAGTCGCAAAATTTCATATATAATTTGATACATTTAAGTTATTATGTTTTTGAATTATTGCGGTTAGATGTTTCTGAAAGTACAGACCGACAGACGGTCAACCCTATCTAGATCTCTTCGTTTTGTAGTTTTCGTATTAATTTATATTCGAAAAGGTGAACTTCTTCTAAATAGATTTTATTTAAAATTTGATAGAAATTTGCATATTTGTTGTAAAGACCGTACATATAATTTCATCCATCTAGCTCAAACTGTTTTTGAGTTATTTAGGTCACACACAAGCAGATAGACAGACGGACATTTTCTTAAAATGTATTAGTTCCAACCTAGGGAGGTCTGAAATGTGTAGATTCGTCATATGATTACTATATTTTTCTATATTAGGTATACGAGAAAGTCAAATTGCTTTGGGATAGATTGTTAAAATTTGGTACATATAATTACAACCAAATTTTTAAATTTGTTAAATTATGTCCAGTCGTATGAAGTCTATCTGTTTGGTTGCACGAATACAAGCGAAAACGAAAACAATCAAACTCAAAGAGTAAGATAGATGAAATTTGATACACAAGTTTAGCATGTAAAATCTAGATACTAATCGAACTTTGAATGAAATCTATAAAACGATTGACCGTCTGTCGGTCTGTGCTTCTACATATGTGTAAACGCAATAATTGATAAAAGCAATGACTGAAACCTATGAAATTCGATATGTCATTTCGTAACTGCAACTGTATGAAATTTGGTGTCGATAGGCCTCCGAAAAGGTGTTCAAAATAAACACTCTCGCAATACACTCAATAAAAATGCTAGATACTCGCCAAATGTCTATATTTAGTAACTATCGTTCAACAATGTCATGTAAGGTATGACATTGTTGAACAGATAAAGATAACCGCTCTTATCTGCGGTTCGAACTTTATGTGGAGGAAGAGAGATGATGTCGTGTCCGCGTTACCAAGGAAAAGAGGTGCATTAGCTTCTGAGGGTAAAGACCCCTGAGCACCCGAGGGCAGAAGTCTGACTTCTAGCTCATATGAAGATGAGACTCACACTTTCGCCTATACAACCCCTTTTTACAGTGGTGCACATTCACACACCTCACAGATAGAACACAGATGAAGAACATCCATGCCCGGACCGGGATTCGAACCCGGGACGCTAAGATAGCGGGGAAGATGCGCTACCCCTATGCCAGGACTCCGACAGAAAGAGAGATAAGACCTTTATTGGAGAAGAGGCAAGAAAGTTTGAGAAACCACTCCCACTGGTTTTGGGGCCGCGGTGGCCTGGTGGTAAGGTCTCGGCTTCGGAACCAGAGGGTTCCAGGTTCAAGACCCGATTCCACCGAAGAACCGTCGTATAAGGGGTGTCTGTTGCACGTTAAATCCGTCCTGACCAAACGTCCTCCCTCTGGTGTGGTGTGGTGTGGAGAGGGGGGGTGCCAGCTCAGGTGTCGTCCTCGTCATCTGACCGCGGTTCAAAATTACGAGGTCCGTCCCAAAATAGCCCCAGTGTTGCTTCAAACGGGACGTTAATATAACTAAACTAAACTAAACTAAACTAAACCAAACCCACTGGTTTGGATTTGTGATTCTAGAGGCATTTTAAACAACCTGTATTTCTGTAAAGGCGGAATTTACTTTACTTATAACAAGTAGTCGTCATGTGTGTCGACGCTCTTCGGAATTGATCATTAGACCTGGATTTTTCAAATGCGCCAAAGATATAGAGATCTTACAAAGTGAGAATGTACTTCTCAAAACAAATTTTTAAAAATTTTAATTAATTAAAAATTATGCAAAACTTTGGCATTTTCCTGCTATAATCTCTGAAATTATTATATCACAAATTTGATTTTTTCTAGTTCAGCCAATTTTATTGCCCTTCAGATTTTGATAATTCTGAATTTTTTTGCATAATTTTAATAATAGATTTGATTGTTCCCAAGAAATTCAAACTGTTTTTACTGTTCCATCAAATATTTAATCGCGTGATTTTGTTCTATTGTTGAAGGCTAAAGAAGAAGGATTTTGTTAATTATTAGAGCACGCAGAGTTTACATGAGGAATGAGCGAAATTACATTTCCACAAGAGAACAACGTGTTATTCAGAATAAATGACCCAAGCATTTAAGTTTTAATGTCACTATGTTGTCATGAGCCTTGACTTCATCAGGCAAATTCCCCCTTTGTTAAAATAATCCTGAACATCAATGTATGAATATGAGATTAAATGAAACACAACCAATTATTTCCGACGAATAGCTGGTCTCCAAAGGCGGAATGGTATGTTTATTTGTTGTTTATGTTGTTTATTGCAAATGGGGGGGGGAGGAGAGAGAAACGATGGCAGAGGTAGTAATATAATGTTTTGTTCAAAGCTTTACAGAAGATGAATTTGTTAATTACTTTTTACAGGATTTATTAATTACTTTTTTTACTCCGCCAATTCTTTATTTCCGAAATTAAACCAGCGAGCATGGTCTCCCCAAAACTTTCTCGCGTACTCTTTAAAAGTGTTATCCAAGAGAACGCCGTGCTTGACATTGGCCTACAATAGTGACGAACTATTAACCTTTGACATGAATTTAGCAGTTTTACTGAATCTATCGCGTGGTTTTTGACGAATAATCCTTGGCAGGCAATAAATAATATCCGAAAATCGATTTTACATTTTAGACACGTTATCCCCAATCAATTAGTAAAACCAAAATTTGGTACACAACTGCATTTGTAATCACAAAATCACATTATCAAAGCTGATATATTTAAGACACTGCGCTTTTGAATTATCCTGTTTACATATTTCTGAAGGGCTGGGATAGCCTGGTTGGTAGGACATCGGATTCGCGTCCCCGAAGACTCTCCGTGTATGTGGTGGCTGGCGAGCGTATAAATCTGTCGTGGTCTCAAATTCCGCCATGTAGAGAGTAATACCACTGGAGGGTATTGGATCAGGGGTGATCGTTCTCTGATTCAGATCTGTGGATGAGTGAATGAAATGCAGGAATGAAGTCCGCCCCGTAAAAAGGGTTGTGACGTGTGTAGCTAAGTCGTACTCTTGGCCCTATGTGGCGCTACTGAAAAACAAGAGACGCACCCTTGGCTTAAAATCACTGACTTCTAAAGTCAGTTTGTCTCTATTACAGTCTCTATTACAAGTGCCATTAGAAACAACGACAACCTGCTTCTGAAAGTACAAACCAATAGGTAGGCAACCCAGAGTTGTGCATGGCTCAAAATTTGACAGATATCTACATTATATTAAAAAATTATCTAATTAGCTCTCTTCGCTTTGTAATTATCACGTGAACTTAGCCGGACAGACAGATTTCTTCTGAATGGATTTTTCTCAACATTTGATAGAAATCTACAAATTTGACCTGAAGACCGTATACCAAAATCCGTTCTTCTAACTCAAACCTTTTTTTAGTTGTCTTTGTCACAGACAGACGGACATTTTTTAAAAATGTGTTTTTCGAAATCAGGGAGTTCTAAAATGGGAAAATTCATCAAAATCTCGAATTCGAATTTTTTGACGATTACAATACTTCTTCTGTTCTTCGTACACAAGAAAGTAAAAAGTAATAAAAGTAAAGCATTTTAATCTGTACAAATAATAAAAACGAGTAAGTATCTATCGATATATGTGTGTGTGTGTGTGGGTATTGGAACTTTTCAAGTAAATTGTTTGGAAAAGAATTATAAAATTTAGCGTAAGTACACTTCTAACTAAGGGAATGTGTACTTAAAAGATGATTTTTGAATTTTTTGTTAGAATTTTAGTTACTTAAAAAGTAAGCAAAGTTCCCTGGTTTCTATCGGTAACTTCCAAACATTTTACACCCAGTTAATTTTTACACTTCTTAAACTTAAAAAAAAAAAAAAAAAAAAAAAAAAAAAATTAACGCCCTAATGATGGTTTAACTATTGTTCAAAATTTTCTTTAATTTGATACATTTTTTAAACTAATTTTTAATCAAAATTTTCAGAAATGATTTTCATTGCTGTAATTCATTTTATGTAGATAAATAAATCTAATTGCGTGCTTTACTTCCATTATTAAAAACCAATAAAATTAGAAAATCATCTTCTTTTTTTCCCTTCCTTATTTGTGTATGTAAGTGCATTATAAAAATATAGTTAACAAATTATTTTTAAATAAAATATTAAATATATTGCGAATTACGCACACTAAGTTAAATTGTTACAATGTCTGTTTTCAAAACCTTTTTCCAGCATATTTTAATCTAGCTAAGATAATGCCAGCGCCAAAATGCGCCAACGGTTTTAATACTTGAATCTACTCCATATTTCACTTAAAGAATAAAAAAGTAGAGTTGGCGCCAGCAGATAGCTGTTAGATATTAGACGACGCGGGCAGTTAGGTCACGTGACTCGACTCATTAAAGACGTTCATACAGACAATGAACAAAACAGGTGCAGAGGCTACTAAAATAACTCGGCTTAAATGATCTCAATTTGAACTTTTAAATTACTTTATTAAGGGAACCATGAATGTGACATTCTTCATAAGAGATTCAATTGAAATGCCAACACAGTCAGTCGACAAAAAAACAAAACAAAGACGGCTGGTGAAAA
Source organism: Argiope bruennichi (assembly GCF_947563725.1). NCBI lineage: Eukaryota > Metazoa > Arthropoda > Arachnida > Araneae > Araneidae > Argiope > Argiope bruennichi. The sequence continues at coordinate 132,538,645 of NC_079151.1, read as the reverse complement.
ATAAAAATAAAATTCATTTTAAAATAATTATTCAACAAAAATGAAATAAACTTTTACGTCGAGATGGACTAATGATACTAATAGGATTAGGTTTAAATGATTCTAATTCTCTACTAATAATAAAAGAGGATGAGGATGTGTGTGTATGTACGCGGGTGCATGTTAGCGCTCTAAGGAGCAGACCATTTGATTCTAAACTACCAAATTTAGAGCATATAAAACTTGGAACGCCTAAACGTGCTTCTCAAGGATAGTTTAAAATTTTTTTTAAAAATGAAGGATTTTGACGATTTTTTGCAATAACTTCCCCAAAAATTACTGTACAATTTAATATTTTAAATTTAAAAAAATTATCTTTTCAATGGTACCAATTTTGTTTCAGTGCAATTTTAATTTATTTATATTAAATTTTAATATTTTTTAATGAAAGTTTTTTTTTCTACAATTTTTTTATAATTTTATTCTTTAAATAAATGAATACAAAAGAAAAGAAACAAGATTGTGAAAAACTGATGTGTGTATTTCAACATTGGTTGGTACGAAATCGGTAGTTTTTAAGCTTTTTTTTTTCTCAATAAATTTGAACAAAAATTGTTATTGTATTTTATTTCATGATAACTATGATCGTGAACCAAAATCCTTTTTTTCTGCCATTTTAATAATTTTTAAAAATATGTTTAAGTATATTTGACAACCAAAGATTTTATTACTTTAGTTATTGTGGTTTGGTTATACTATATATGCTCATAGAGATGATACTACATAAACTGTTAAGTTGAGCATTATCTTTACTTTAATTAGATTGGCGAAGAAAGAAACTGTTCCATATTTCCACAAATTCCATGTTTTTTTTTTTTTTTTTTTTTTTTTTTTTCGATTTACGATTCAGTTAGATAAATGTAGATCAAGATATTAACTGTAGGAACAATATTATGGCAGCATCTTAATGGATTCTAGATATGTTTTAAATTTAAATAGAACAAAACCTATCTAAATCAAAATTAGATTATCAAGGGAAAAAAAAGGAATTTTGGATGTGTACTTTTCTTTTTCCTATTCTTATCAAATCCATTAAGAATACAGTTTTAAACATTATACAAAGCAGATGAATTAAGTTTAAAATATTATGATATATCAAACTGATGGTATAAATTTTCTTATTTTTTTATTTATTTTATTTTACTTCTTTGTATATGAAGTATATACACAAAAAGAAAACATTGAGTCATCAAAACAATTTGAACTTGGAATTTTGACGAAATTCCGCTGTTTAAACAACCTTGAAACCGAAACACACATTTTAGGAATTACGTCTGTCTGTCTGTCTGTCTATAAACGTGAAGCACGAAATTGCTTTAAGACGAATAAAATTAGGAGTATGTTCTTTACTCCAAATTTTTAGATTTCTGTCAAATTTTGAAGGAAATCCACCCAGAAGCAGTTGTCTTTCCGAATTTAAATTAAAATAATAACTGAAGACAAAAAGAGTTAGATGGCAAAATTTGGTACACAGATTTAACATTTAAATGTAAAATGAATCAAATTTGGAACCGTATCCGTGAAAGGATGGTTGGTCAGTAAATCTGTACATTCTGAAATATATAAACGTCGTCACTCGAAGACGCTGTAAATTAAATATATAAAATGTGTAATGCGATTTTGTGACCTTTGACAACGTCGTAAACTCTCAGGTTTTTATTTTCAGAGTCCCCTAATGGACATTTTTTCCCCCGAAATAAATACGTAGAGTTTTTTTTTTTTTTATTTCTTGGAATCGAACATGTATTTTAGAACGCCTTTATGTCACAAAATTTTTGACCCAGAACTAAAATTTCAGAAGCAAAATCGCAAATCGAAGTTTTTATAGTTATCTCGTTTAGATGCAAACGAATGTACAGATTGTCAGATGGCCAACACCTGTGTACGGATGTGGTTCGAAGTTTTGTACAGTTTTAAATGATAGACGCTAAAATTGTATGCTTTTATTCATCCACATCTTCACATTTTCTAATTATAGTATTCGGTTGCATTCGGACAACCCGCTTATGGAATCTCACAAGTTTCCCGCTTAATGGCATCTCACAAGTTCCCCTCTTATGGCATCTCACAAGTTTCCCGCTTATGGCATCTCACAAGTTTCCCGCTTAATGGCATCTCACAAGTTCCCCTCTTATGGCATCTCACAAGTTTCCCGCTTAATGGCATCTCACAAGTTCCCCTCTTATGGCATCTCACAAGTTTCCCGCTTATGGCATCTCACAAGTTTCCCGCTTATGGCATCTCACAAGTTTCCCGCTTATGGCATCTCACAAGTTCCCCTCTTATGGCATCTCACAAGTTTCCCGCTTATGGCATCTCACAAGTTTCCAGCTTATGGCATCTCGCAAGTTTCCCGCTTAATGGCATCTCACAAGTTCCCCTCTTATGGCATCTCACAAGTTTCCCGCTAATGGCGTCTCCCAAGTTTCCCGCTTATGGCATCTCACAAGTTTCCCGCTTATGTCATCTCACAAGTTTCCCGCTTATGGAATCTCACAAGTTCCCCTCTTATGGCATCTCACAAGTTTCCCGCTAATGGCGTCTCCCAAGTTTCCCGCTTATGGCATCTCACAAGTTTCCCGCTTATGTCATCTCACAAGTTTCCCGCTTATGGAATCTCACAAGTTCCCCTCTTATGGCATCTCACAAGTTTCCCGCTTATGGATTGTCGTTCAAAATTTAGGAGAAATCTATACATTTGTTGATGATTCCATATACCAAATTTCATTGGTCTGCTTTAGAATATTTCGGGATTATCGCGTTCTATGTGAGACAAGCAAACATAATTCTAAAAACATGTATTTTTGGATTCATAGAAATCTGATTCCCCAAAAATCTGTACCATATTTTTTGACGATCACAATATTTTCCATCGTATTTCCTTCCAATACGAGAATATAAAAAGGTCTAATATCGCAAAATAACACACGAAAAATCAGCTGCCAGAAGGCAGGCACTGACAAATTTGTCTTCAGACTTCTCAGTCATATGAAATCAGAGGCGTATTCAGAGCAATGGCGTAAAGAAAAGGAATGACGCCTGGGGGATAATATGATTTTTTCATCCTTATTCGTTATTATTTATTTAGCAAAGGTAAATGGCGTTCGAGGTATGGTATTATTTTTAAATTATTTTTTCGTATTTAACCTTAAAAAGTTAAAGTAATCACATTGAAGTTTTGTCTATTGGCTCTTCCTAAAATTCACCCCCGGAGCATTTATATTTCCACTTTTCCCCTCCACTGCTTCTCTACTGTGACTATCAAATCACAGGATTGTACCCCATTTAACACCACTGGGAGAAGTCACTCTGAAACATTTATTGCATTCCCTCTAATGAAGGTGAATTTGTGTTTTAGACGTGGTGTTTCCGAACCGATTGAAACCAACATTCGTAGCAGAGCTACAATTGCAGGCTCAGAATCACATACCAAATTTTATATATTTAAATCATTACTTCTTTGAGCTATCGCTGTTACAGGCTTCTGAAAGTGCAGATCGACAGGTTACGTGGCCAGAGTGGACGTGGTCAGAGTGGACAGTGGCTATAGCGGACACGTGATAGGAGCTGGGTGGGCAGAGCGGACATTTTTGCACCTATTGTGTTGTTTCCCTAATCAGTCATATGTCATCTATTGTGTAGTTTCGAGCTTTGCACCTGCTGTAGAGATAAGCCGATATTTTTAAGAGAGAATGCCTTTCTCCAAATATGCCCATTAAAGTATGGAATGTATATGGACAGCGTCATAGGACACATAATTCTGTTGCAGGGTGGAATTCCAAATTAAATGCAATCACTAGCAGAAACCAGCCTAATGTCCACTTATTAGTTAAAATACTAAAAGAAGAAACACAAAAAGTGTCTTTTAATTTAAATCCAGAGAGTTAGGCGACCCTGGAATAAAAAGGAAAAAAGCATATGTAAAATTGGATGAAAGAATTGAAAACATCCTAAAAGAATTCGAAACATCAAACAATTTAGAAAAATGTCTAAAATCTTTAAGTTTTGTAACTAGGTTGGACTAAATTCTATGGTAAATGATATCCATGCCTTTATAATAAAGGTTAGTTAATATTTATTTACTTGTGTTTATTTTTCTTTTATTTACTTGTATCTGTTTTATATATTTTACTTCTGGTATTTATTTTTACTTACATTAATGAAACTAATTAATTTTATGGCAATTGCACCTGTTCTAATATTTATTTGACTCTAAAATACAGTTTTCCACAAAATCCCTGAAATTCGTTCATACCCTTCATTATACTGTTATTTACTATTAATTTTTAAATATTTCTCTGAAAGTTTTTATTTTTATTACATTTTGCTATGTTTAAAATGCATTCGCACTATAATATAATATAAATAATTAAATTTGATTGGCAAAAATATATTTATACTTGTAATTCAATAATCGAGTGCAAAAACAGAAAACTTCGGTAAAAAAAAAAAACGGTATCCCACGTGGAAGAGATTTGCCACTTAAAATACTGTTTAAAATTATATTTGTGATTTTTAAAAGTATTTATTTACTTATTTATCTGCACCCTTTATCTGTTCTAAGATGGGGTAAAAATGTGCCCACTCTAACCACGATGAGTTTCGGAGTGTCCGCTATAGCCACCGAGACGCTCAACTCCTTATTTGATTTGGCCAAAACTTCGACAGGTGCCTACAGTACAGATGTTCGATTTTTGAATGGAATTTTATTCATCTAGATGTTTTCATTTTGTATTAATTATCGTGTTAACTCATATTCGAAGAATTGAACAGGCAGAAAATTCTCTAAATAGATTTTGGTCAACATTGAATAGAAACTTACAAATTTGACGTAAAGACCGAATACCAAATTTCACCACAATTCAACCACAAATTTCATCAAAAATGTGTCTTTCTAACTCAGGGAGCCTAAAACGTGGAGTTTTTTCAAAATTTGAGCACGGATCTTTTGAGAATTACAATAGTTTTTTAATTCATGGTATAAGGGAAAGTGAAAAACAGTGCACGAACAATTTTTTCCATCTTTTTTCAGTACTTTTCCACTTTCATTACAGCTCAGTTTCAGTTCAGCATATCCATATCGAACATTTCTTTGAAATTTTGAATATAATTTCGTTTAACATTAGTATCAAAAATAAAGGGATGTAACATCCTCGTTTTTACCTCTTTGTCCCAGATAAGGCCCCACCTCTTCCAGGAAACATACAGAGATCTAGGGTCGTAATTTATGAAATCTGGCCAATTTACTCATCAATCAATGAGCACCTTAATAACCTTTCCGATGAAGTAACTGCCCACCTAACCATTCCCTTCAGTTCCACATTTATGGTCCACCTCAAGGCGTCCCGACAGCTGCAAACGGAACAAAACTAGGAAAAAAGTGTCACAACAAACCTGATTCTCGTGGTAGTCGTATGCTTTGATCTTGCTATATTCAACCTCATTTGCAACCAAATCACTTTTGTCGAACGCCGTGGCCTTAACCTTGTATTTTCCCATTGCTTTTACAGCGAACGCCTCAAGAGAAGACAGAAAGCGGAGTCCTGTTTTTTTGTTAACGAGGAAAAGGAGGCCTTGCGCAAGCAGGCCCGCTTCCGGCCTGGAGGGGGACACCACCGGCGGAAGAAAGGCCCGTGAGAAACTGGCGATGATTGCGCCACAGCTCATCGTATCATTGGGAATAATTGCTGCTGTACATCCATTCGGTTCGTTACTCAGAAGTGACTCACGATAATTCATTTTATATGTTTGGGAGACGCCAAATGAGAGAGGACTGTTGACTGGCCGACATTTTCCAAGAACGCGTTAGATGATCGAAATGATACAAGCAAAAAGAACGAAAAAAAAAAAAAAAAAATCTGTGTTTGAATGTATTTAAACATTAACATGTGCCAACCTCATCCATCATTGGCATTTTGGTTTTGTTTTAAGTACACGTACTGATCAAGCCACCTGTCATCGGTATGCTGATATAAAAAAAGTGACCAAAGGACCAAAGACAGTGATGTAATGGGATTAAACAGCGCCTCAGAGTATAGAATTTATTTTGTCCCACGACTTCTGTAGACATAGTAAAGGCATTATTTACGACTCTATTTAGATAATTAATATAAATTTTAGCATAAGAAACTTTGCTTTGCACATGAAGATCATTTAGCCTTGCTACCTTATTGATGTCTGTTGAGTTACATATTGCATACATTCAGTCCTAAAATAACAAGGCTGATTAATTCCTTCCATTTCGTACTGATTTTATTATGTTGGAAAAGCGCTTTTTAATAGCAGTTATTCGCACCGAGCCAAGTGGTAACGAAGGTATAGGTACAGGTACCGGTCAAGTTAACTGTCATTGGTATACTGTTAAGATAGAAGTGACAAAAAGATCAAAGACAGTGATGCACCGAGAGTATTCAAACCCGAGAGTATAAAATTTATTTTGTCTCCTCCCCCTTTTCGGTCTCATTTATCAACTTCTGGCTATAAAAATGAAAAATATTACCATCGTACAGGCCCGGCAGCCAGGCAACTAGGACTTCCACACCTCCCTTTCGTCCTGGTGTGAGGTTTGAAAGACGTAAAGAAGGCATTGTATTAGCATTTATATGCGTTTATGACACTATTTAGAGCCAAATATGAATTTTGACATTAGAAATAGTGCTTTGCACTAGGGAGTCATTTATTCTTTTCTCTTATTATTAACGGGTTGCCCTATATACATTTTCATTCAACTCTAAATAACGAAGATAATCAATTCCTTCCATTTTGCATTGAAATTTTGTTGTAGAAGGTATATTGGCATGCTGTTTTGTTCGAAATTTTTTTCTCACCGTGCTATGTAGAAACAAGGTTATGAGCACAAAACCTATTAAATGCTTGACAGTGATACAGTGATATAATGGAGGTGACAAGAAGATCAAAGTCAGTTATGCATAAGAGTGCCCGAAGTATAGAATTTATTTTGTTCTTCCCCCTTTTAATCTCTTTTGTCGACTTCTAGATTTAAAAACAAAAATTATATGAAAAATGTTGCCATCCCGGGGACTTGGAAAACTTGGCATCTTGGACTTCTATACCTACCTTTCACAAACCTCTGGTTAAATAATATCTTGAATTGTGCTTGGGAGACAGAGAATGCTTTATATTAGCACATTAATACGTTTAGGATACAATATATAACCAAATATTAATTTTGACATTAAAAACAGTGCATAGCACTAAAGGGTCATCTATCCTTGAGGCCTTACTGAAATTTGTTGCATTGCATATTATATTTATCCAATCCTAATTAACGAGGCTTAATTCCTTCATTCTATATTCATTCCTTCCATTTTACATCGAAATTTTGTTCACCGAGGTATGTTATTATGCCATTTTGTTTTGTTTGAACTGTGTCAGGGGGAAACCTGGTTATGCAAGTGATTTTAACAATTTTTTTTTTCAGAATGTTGTAAAATTGTCAATTATCCGCAGTCTCCCTCCCATATTAATATCTTTAATTTAGTCATATCAATCAACTTTAACGAGCTACAATGAATACATTTACTATTTAAAAATATACTTGCACAATAAACATGGAGCATTCTGGTTAGTTGGCAATGATTGCAAAATTGAGAAATTGATTACTGTACAAGATTGACGAAATTTATTTAATTATTGACGCTAGTTAGTTAAGTTTTGTATTGTGATATCGCTCACAACTATGAGGTGAAGATAAGCGGCCATTAATGATATATCTAGAGGTCACTAGTTTTCATATGAAATAAAAAGTGGCGAACTCAGACAAGTAGTTAAAAGCTAGTAGACACGAGTGAATTAAAGTCAATACCATTCTGAGCACATTCGTTTACTCAAAAGCTTAAAAACTAAACGATTTACAAACTGATGCTATTGTTAAAATTCCCTCAATAATAATGATGAATATTTTAGTATTTTTGGAAATGATGATTGTTTACGAAAAATTCTAGAATATCGTTAAAATTCTATGTAAAATCTAATAAAATGTACCCCCCCAAATACTTCCTGTTATTTCTTTCGGATTAATTCCTTCACATTTTAATGACGTGTCTGACATTACATTGAATAACCGAATTTTCGGTATTTAGATTTGCAATAAAATCAAAATAGCTAGTAATTTAAAGGGCAAAAATAATCTAATAATCTTTAATGTCCTATACGTTCTTAAAAGGATTGAAAAAACTGTCAATAGCATGTGTGATCTAATTATAAGGTAAATTCAGTAAGTGATCGTGAGGTTGACCACTTAATTGATTTGTCATACGTGTATCATACTTTTATACTCATAAGCTTAAAAGTTTTCCACAGAAGTAATGATTATAGAAAATTCGTAAATATCTTAAATATTCCGTGGATTCTTTGTTCAGTCAAAATCATCATCAAACCATCATCATCATCAATAAACTAATAATTATCATCATCATCAATTCATTTAATCAAAATAATTTTCCGGAAATACATTCCGGTAAAAAAAGGCCATCATTTACTTAGATAGAAGAAAAATAAAAAAATAAAACTTTTAAAATGTTAATACTCATGCTTATATCGCTCATTTATAAGAAATTAAATTTCATTTTCTATCCATTTAAACTTTTTTTTCATCAATCAAATTTCCCATTAAGCATCTCAATAATTATAAATGTTTCGAATACTTCGTTTGTTGAAATGATATTAGATTGCAATACAAAAATATTAATACAACGAGTATATGTAAAAATCATGATGTAATGCTGTGTTCTAACTCATGAAATACAGCATTACATTACAACATTTTGATTATCTAATTGCTTTAGTTGAAGGATAGATTCTAATGTTAGTTGGGAATGAACATCGAATTTCGAGAAAGATCATAACAGTAATAAATCAAATAAAACACATTCTTTTTTTTAAGGAAAGAAAATAGTTCTACTTAGAAAGTAAATTCAAAAATTAGTTATGACCAAAAAAGAGGAACATGTAATGAAGCAGTCATGTTTTTTTAGCAATTAAGTTATATTTTGCAACAATGAGACAACAACGTCGAATAATAAGCTACATTTTAGATAATATCGCATAAAAACACGCTCTTTCATTCAAAGTAAAAGTAATGCTACATTTCGTTTTTAATTGCGTGACGATTTAAACTTAAAATAAACCTGCATTCAGTTCTGAACGAACCAGCTGCTGTGCAGCACGACAATAGTTCGACTGTCCTTTCACCGCCCAGAATGAAAAAAGGAGCATTAAGTTCTTCCAACTTACTGCTCCCATTCAAAAGTGCAGAAGAAAAGTTACATGATCTTTTATTTGTGGCGCTATTAAAAGATCATGAGCATAGATCATACCATGAGATCATCATAACGATTCAAATCTTCTTTATCTTGTTAACCATCTCAGATCGAATTCTGATTCAGCAACTGTGAACTGAAAAAAAAAAAAGTGTTAAGAACGAGAAGAAATCTTCTTATCGTTCTAAGTTTCTTTCTTCCGTTTCTTTGTCAAAGAACACATTACGAATCCAATTTTTATTTAGTTTGTTCCAAGGTGTCATGGCAGATGACATTTTGCGTGACAGTTTGTTTGACGTGAATTTGATTGGTCCACTCATTTAGGCGCGAATTAAATGGGCTCTAATGACTTCTGCATGAAGTGCAAACGATATTTTGAATTATATCATGTGTTTTTTAGATTTTACCTCAAAGAAATTCCATTGCTGCTTTGTGAGTTGTGAATATATTAAAAATATCAGTAATAATTCAAATTTTAAGTGATCTTAAAAACTGTGTAACAATTTGTATCTAAAGTGATTCATAGAAATTCAGATTTTAAATTTAATTAAAAATAACGAATCTAAAAAAATGCGTAAATGTAGTAAAAAGTTAAATATAAATAAAATATTAGTAAAAATTTTATTTTTATATAGTATATAGTATGTAGTATAGTATATAGTATAGTTTTATATAGTATAGTATATAGTATAATTTTATATAGTATAGTATAAAATTTATAAATTCATTAATATGGTTAAATCTTTACAACTTTAAATTAACTAAAATGCAATTTATTTGTTTTGAGATTTAAGTCATGCGCAATCAATTTTTTCTTTCTTTTATTAAAAAAGATATTTGATCATATTTTCATGAGAACCTTGCAACTTTTTTTTTTCTTTTTGAAGTCGGACCAACCATTTGAGGTTTGTTGAGGATATTTTTATATCTTCAACAAACCTCAAATGATGAACCCTTTAATGAATGAAACCCTTTAATGAATAATTTACTATATTATTATGTGATCAGGTTGAAAAGTCAATTTTTTGCGATATGAAATTTTTTTTTAATTTAATATTCTTAATGGTGAACTTTTCTTCATAAAACCGTTTGAATTTTATTTCGATATTTATTTTTTTGGAAGTTTACAATGACTTTTATATTTGCATTTAGATACGTTTTAATGTATTTTACATATTTTGATGCTGTTTTCCCAAATTCTAATCTTTAGTAGAATTTTCTTATAAAATTCTACCAAAGATTAAAAACTTCATAAATTAAAATCTAATGCATATTTTTCTTCAAATTTGATATACAAATTTCTCAATATGTTTTACAGTTCCTGAACAAGAGAATCAATAATTTATTCATTTAAAAATATTCCATAGCTCTTTTAATGCTTTCTAATATGAAAAAAAAAAATTATGCTATTTATATAATATAATATTTAAAGAATATTTAAAGAATGGATGGAAATAGGTTTATTTTTTAATTGAGGACTTAGATAATATATTTCTTAAGCTATCTGCAAGATGTTGAGCAAATCATTTGATACACCTCCAAAGTAGAAGATTTTTGTTTTACATATGTTTTTAGGCTTCCCCCATCCCCCCAAAAAGCAATTTTTTTTCCATTTGAAAAAATGTCACTTAACTGGTATGTTTTGATTTCATAGATATTTTTTAAATCTTTTTTTATACAAAAATTTGGATCATTTTTATGAAAAATTCATCCTTAACATGCCTATTATGTAGTTATAGTACGTAACATTACGTACTATAACGTAATAACATATAATATAACGTAAATAACATATAATATAAAGTTAATATAACTTTCGTACTTTTATATTAACGTTATTATGTAGTATATACTATTATGTAGTTATTTGTTTCTAAAATTTTCGTCAGTATTTAGCATTTCGTGCTTAAACAAATTTCAATTTATAGTTTCATCTCCAATTACCAATTTGTTTTATTATCTTAAATTTGCAAATAAAATTAAATGCAAGTAACATGCCATAAACAGACTGAGAGAGAGAGAGAGAGAGAGAAGACACTGAAAAACTAATGACAATATTTATTTGAACCAAATTTATATCGCATACAAATTTAGTCTCGAAATAGTCAACGTAGATGCTGTTAATGGGACTTACTATTGTTTTTTTGCCCTGTTATCTATTGCAATTAGAAATCAAACGATTTCCGAATGAGTGCCGGACTTCGCGAAATCTTATACTATAATCAGTCTTCAGAAAACCAACCAAATCGGTGAGCACGGTGTACAGGAAACAGTTAGGTTGATCAACCCCATTTAATCCAGAAACAATAGAACAGAGGGAAGAATCGATCTAGAAACCTCCTAACTAGTATTACTAATTCTTCACTACTCCATCCCCTGGTTGATAAGGAGGTGATGAGGCGTACCAGATCGAACCCAAGCGGATGGGTGTAGTTCCAGAGATTCGTCTGCACGCACCACTGGAGCGAGACCGCCGGGTGGCCTGGCCCCTGCAGAGGGGTGGTTGCGCTCCCGAAACTCCCAACAAGGGAACAATGGCCACCTGCTCAAGAGCACAAAGAAACAAAGTGCTTAATGCTGTTTAGGAAGCCCACTGCAGCAGAGAATTAATTGCACAACAAACAAGGTGAGTGTTCTGCTGCTATCGATGGTGTGAGAAAATAAGAACGGACCGATCAAGTCAGGATTCAAAAAGCAAACGAACACCAATATGTGTTTCAATTTGATAATGTTATGGTCTTTTCAGAAAGCAGCGGCAGCAAATTCCAGACCGGGATTCAAGATATTACCGATGGGGGAAGACAAACAAAATTTCTCTAGTTTTGCTCCAGAATAACATATAATAATTTATTTTAACAGTACGCAAGCAATGATAACACGATGAAACAGTAACATAACAACAAACGGCTGTTCTGTCTTGTTCGTAAGGCATTCGGATAAGAACCGATAACATAATCACCTCAAACTAAGTGTACTTTCCGGTTATTGGAAATAATTTTCACATTGTTTAATTTTTATAACAAATGAAGATAATAGATGAAACAAATGAAGGTAATTATTAACTGATTATTAAACTTGAGTATTCAATGATATATAATACAATATACATTAAAATGTATGCTAATTAAATTGATATCGTTGAAGACAGCACGAAGTAAAATCAATCAAGTCAAATGTTTATTAATTGTGTTTAAATATTAAAATGAAATATTTAAAGGCTTAAATATTAAAAATGTTTTTAATTATATTTTACAACAATATTTTTCATTGTTTTGGTTACTGTTTTTTAATTACTTTTTTGTTTGTTTAAATGATACCCGGTATTATGATGAAGGGCAAATTGTAAAAAGGAAAATAGTTAAATCAATCCTAAAATATTATCATATTTATTATGTTTAGTATCTGTGAGGGTAATTGGGAAAGAATTTTAATCATTTTCTACGATTTTTCTACGATACGAGTGATCATATGGGATAGAAAATATGCCTTTAATTTATGAGAGAGCATAACCACTTCTGGAGGCTCATTACATTTTTCTGAATGAATTTAGTAATTTACCAATCTCAATTACAACCATGTTAATAATTACCCCGGTATTTTCCCGATTAATTGGAAACGAGTGCTTTGTCTTTTGATCACAATACCGAACTGAAATGAACAGAGTATATTTCAATAGTGTTTATTGCTTCAAAATTTACTTTGATGCCCATTCCCAACTGTCTCAAAGTTCTGCTTTTATTTTTTACTGTTTTTCAGAAAAAACATATTCTATTTTATGGAGTATCGCATGTGAATATCATAATTATGTAACATCTTCAGTTTGGAACAGATTATAATCATTATATTTCAGATTTTGTCGAGAAATAAACTCTTATAAAAACAGAAATGGCTGAATTCTGTACAAGACACGAAAAGGAAATATTTAAGAAATGTATTTTAAAAGGACTAGTTGTTCAATTTAGTAGTAGAAAATACAGATCTCACCTTAAGAAGAAGATTCAGTCTCTTATGCAATTCATTTTTCTTTGACATTTGAAATATGGAAACCAGCCGCAGTGGTCTCTCAGAACTTTCTCGCCTAATCTCTAACAAACTTGTTCTGCCAGAGAATGCCTTACATGGCACTGGCGTACAACAGTTACGAAATTTTAAATTTTGGCGTGAATCTGGTAATTTTATTAAATATATCGTGTCATCCTTGGCGAGTTATTTCGCGCTTAATAACCAGCTTGCGGTTAGTAGAATCCGAAATATCGAGTTCGTGTTTTAGATACTTTTTTCTCAACCGATTGAAACAAAAATTTGACACAAAATCCAACATCAAATTTATATCTTTCTGAAAGTAAAAGTAACAATCAACTCCGTTACTGGATTTGGCTCAAAATTTGACAGGCGTCTGCAATATAGATGATAAATCTGTATACCGATTTTTACCCATTTAGCCCTTTTCATTTTAATTTAGTTATCGTGTTAAATTCGAACAGTCAGACGGACAGACTTCGTCTAAACAGATATTACTCAAGAGTTGATATAATTCTACAAATTTCGTGTAAAGACCGTATATTTAATTTCAACCGTTTATCTCAAAGAGTTTTTGAGTTATTTTTGTCACTGCCAGACGTTTTTCCACAATTGTGCTTTTCGAGCCCAGACAGGTCTCAACCAAGGAGATCTGTCAAAATCTCGTGTTCGAATTTTTTGACGATTACTATACTTTCTCTATACTACGTATACGAGGATATAAAAAGTCTACTTCAACGATACGATCTGGTGGTAGAGCTATTATCTGATTATTAGAAATAGCAAATTATCATTAACCTTATCAAAACAAATTTTGCGTTAAGAAAATTAGAACTCTATAAAACTATCACATCTTGTTGACAACCATCAAATCCACTTCAGATTTACGAATAACAGGTACTCATTCTGGTACCTTCAGCACAATTGTTCACAAAATATATACTTGTTGAAAAATCAACCATAGATGTTACGAGAAAAAAATAATATTCTCTTTGATTAATATTTATCTAAAAAAAATAAAATTCTTCATTTTAAAATTCCTTTCTTAGCATCGTATTTTTTTTCTTTATCAATTATTTTCATCCGTAGATGACGTCAAAAAGCCTCACATCGTTATTGTGAATGGCAACTTAAATGTGTTTATAAAATGGAACTGAATATAGCCATTTTCGACGACGAATTTCTGTTTCCACTGAATATGATCGAGTTTTAATAAATGTTTTCAAGGAACAGCGGGAAAAAAATCTCTCAGAAATTTTCAAGTTAAAAGAAACATTGTTCAGTGTCAATATGGTTTAGTTTACCTTATCATTAAGACATTTTTGTCTTATTTAAATCTCTTTCTTATACCTTCGCTTTTTTAAATTCTTTTTAATACATAAAACTTGGGTGCCGCCATGTTGTTTTGCTGGTGCAATACATCGCATGCGCAAGGAAATATTAAAAAGAAAGTTTAATTAATAAAAATTAACTATTGTGTTAATTGACACGGAACCTTTCCTAAAATTTCCTATATATATGACAATATCCATAATTTTTTTTTTAATTATTCCGTAGTTTGAATTTCTATAGACAAAAGAAGAAAGAAAGAAATTGGCGTTTAATTTTTATTTATAATATCACGTTAAAAAAAAATTCCAAAAATCCATTCGGAAAGTGTAAAATGAAAAATCCAATAGGTTCAGTAAGTGATGATGATACTTTATTTTACACAAAAACATGAAATACAGGTAACAAGACACATCCGAAACATATATAAAAAATACTCTTCCAGAAATCAATTACTCATAAGCTGCAATCACTATTAAACTGCAACAGCACAAAACGTTCAGAGAGAGCTCGCTTGCAAATTTCAGCTCAGCTACTCGCGTGAACTTAATTCAACTAATTACTCACGATTCCTCCCTTATCTCCTCTTGGATGACTCTCTCTCGTTTGTGCATTCGTCAAAGGATCTCGTCAAAGGATATCGAATGTTCTAGAAAATTATCGTATCTTTGCTCCTAATCGATATATCGCAAAAATCTAGCAATTTAATTAGCATCCGTTTTTATCATCAAGTTTTTCGCCAAGGAGGGAGGTTGGGGATAATTGATTCAGTAGTTATTATTATTTCTGTAAAACTATATTCCTTACCAGGAGAGCTACAACGCAGGAATTTGCAATCTTTAATGAATCTGGTGCTTTCCCTTTATAGATTTTTGTTATATTGAAATCTTTCAGTAATTCGGCAAGTAAAAATCAAACGCCTACGATTAATGAAAGCTCCAAATTAGAGATGATTCATTAAAAGAATGCTTTTAACCGCGAAATGCGTGTTTATTACACAAGATATTACAAATTACACAGAAAATTAAATTATTCATATAAATAAAATGGAAACCCAAAACTTACGGTACAAATTCGTAACTATATAGATTGTTTGATTCTTTAAGTAAATCAGTGAATGAACTGAAGTTACATATGCGTAGATGAATTAATATAGTTAGCAATTGATGAAAAAATTGATTATATAATTAATTATTGTGAAACATTCGATAAAACTTATATTTACGCTTCATAATATTATCAGAAAATCTGAAAAATAAATCTATTCTGTAGTTTGGATTTCTTATATAGTGCACAAATCAGGAAAAAAACTGTGTTGCTTTTCAATTTTATTTATATAGATAATTTAGTATTCTACATATCTTTGTAATAACTTGTACAATAAACATAGAATTTGCAGTTAAAATACATTCTTTTAATGAATCATTTCTAATTCGGTACTTTCTTTAATTCAGTATCATTTAGTTTTTACATGCTGGATTTCTGAAAGTCCATTAGGCGATAAAAACCTATTCAGACACCAACCATTAAGACCTTACGAGAATTTATGTGACGATTTTTTAAAATACATATAAAAATCAAATGAAGTTTTTTTGTGAACCTAAAACACTTTATATAGATGAATTTGGAGAGAAAATATTTTTACAGATCGTCAGGAATGGATTTCCGGGATATAACGATCTTCAAGGAACTCACATTCGGCTTTTCTTGCTCTTGTTATAGTAATAGCAGTAAAAAGTAAATTAAAAAATGTTTTGTGTTCATTTCATTTTAGTCAATGCAATACAAACTTATTTCTCTATTTGAGGCAAAAGAGAAACGTTATTTGAAAATATCTTTAAGGGGAATGATATTCTTTCAGCCCAAATCAAGGAAATGTATTGAATAAATTCGTTTAAATTTCCTATTAAATATAACTTAAGTGGTTCTATTTTTACTTGTTTCCATTATACATTTCATTATTTGATAAATGAATGTTTACTCTCTACGATTATTTTTCCTCCGGTCATTTTCTTTCCAAAGCGATGAAGGAAAAACAAGGAATCAATTTGTAATTGTTGATCTAGCATCTCTATTTACAGATGAAGAAAAACAATAATTTTTTATCACAGCTTAACTGATAATGATTATATTTCTCAAATAATGTAATCGTTTAATAAATAAACATACTTTTTTTATACAATCTTCCATTAAAAGTTTTAAAGAAATAAATTTCAATAGTAAAAACATTGTAAAATTGACTTGGTTTAAAATTGATCGCACATATTTTGCGCATTTCTTTTAAAGGTGTAACCATTACCGTAATGGTCCAAATACAGTGCAATATTATCGGTGCATGTATTCTAACTGAATGAACCAATTTTAATTATTTTGGAATAAAATATCTTAATCATACATACCTAGATTTGGCAGAGTTATTGGGGTTATACTATGAATATGGAATTATATTTGTTTCCAAAAATTAGTATCTTCGATTTCTTTTTGATTTTAAAATGATGTAAAAATCATTTTTTGCTGTAATATTTTCAGATTTACCGTTGAAAAAAGACAAATTTCAGCTTAATTTTTAATTAAAATTTTTAGGTCTTTTTTGCATGCTTTTTATTTTGTGTGTGTGTGTGAGTGTGTGTGTGTGCGTGTGTGAGTGTGTGTGTGTGTATGTGTGTGTGTGAAATAAATCAGGGTGATATAATTCATGCTACAGATTAAAAGAAATATTTAAAAAAATTTCTTGTATAAATATATAATATAAAATAATTAAAGAACAATATGATAGAAATGTCCATCATCATGTAAATTTACATGCTAAGCTCAATACAAAAAAAATATATATATATATATTCAAGAAATCGCACGTTTTTTCCAATCACAACAAACAGCGGAATGACAAGTTCAAGCTGCTATGATGATTGTGACATTTGATTTTTGTTTTGACAGCTACGTTTCTTTTTACGCAATAAGCGAGAAAAAAGTTGCCAGCAACAACCAATTTACAGTACATCTGTTTTCAGCACTATTTTTTGTTCACTCAATGTTATGATGGCAACTTCCATCATCATGCAAAGAAGCGTTATTAAAACTCCTTCCGAGGTGCACATTTTCAGTGTTCAAAGTAGTATATATGTGTTGAGTTTGGCAGCTCTAGATTAGACGGTTTGGCCTGTAGAGCGCCAATACACAACTGTTATACACACAATTGGTGGACACAATTGTATCGTTTGTGTTAAACATCACAAAATATCATTCAAAATTTGAGAACAATCTATTGATTACGTAGTGTTATGATCGGTAATATCTGCAAGTAATGACACGTTTTCCCTTAAACATTTCCTGCTCACCCTGCTGTAAATGTCGGATATTAGAGAGGTTCGGATTGACGAAGTACCGGATAATAGAGAGTTTACTATATTTCAAAAGTTTTAATAAGGATTACTATAATAATTATTACAAAAATGATTAGAATAATGATTACTGTAAAAACGATTACTATGACAATTATTCCTTATCTCAATGCGGAAGTAATCAGCTGTAATTCAATCTTGATGTAAGGAAAAAGCTAAACATCGTACCTATTTAATAATAAAACTGTTTCAGAAAAATTAGTTCTTTTAAGTAGAATTTTTTTTCCTTCCAAAACCTGACAATGTTTATAAGTTTGCATTCTTTCTCTTTTTTTTTTTTTTTTTTTAACAAAATAGCAATTATCTGAGAGCTAAAATCCAAATTAATGCATGAATTTTAAGCAATTCATGAATATTAGTTTTTTTTTCTCTGTAATTGGAAAAGATTGTCTTCTTACAGCCTTTTTAATCCTTAAACGATCATTGCCAGAAGCAGAAGTAATTGTGTAATGTTTTATAAAAGAAAATCACACCCCCTGACTTCGATTAAGCATTAGAAGAACAAACGCACAGTTGCAGTTAACTTAAAACGAATCGCATGAATGGTTAACAGAAAACCAATCCATCAAATTCTTCTTCCTTTTTTCTAAATTGCCAAAGTAAACTTCAAGATTAGTTGGAACTTTAAACAAGTAGAAAAAAAGAAGAAGAAAATCCTAAATAATAAAAAAAAAAAAACCAATGCTCAGTGTGCGTATGGCATAGGTGGATTAAACCTCTCGGAAAAGGTCATTATGCTATCGAATCTGCCATTTAGACGAGTTTTACAGCCACATTCAACCTGTTCTCACGTGTCCCAACTCTTGGGAAAAAACCCTTCGTTGACCCCAACCAGCCCCAAAGCGGGCCCCTTTCTACAACCTTCACCCATTTAATTTTTGTGTGTAATGGGAACGGGATAGGATTTTACGATTTTGTTTTCCATCGAGGGGCCCATGGGATGGAACTCCCACGTTTAGAAGCAAGGTTTTTTTTTTTTGTGTGTGTGTGTGTGTGTTATTTTTCTAATCGAGAATGGTATGACGATGGTTGTAAGAGGGTCTGAAGTTGGCTCACCTGGTTTTAATTTTATACTTGAAAAATTAAATTTTTATTACTTGAATATTTTTAAAACATATTCAAAATTCTGTAGTGCAAAAAAGAAGGAAAGAAAAAATACTTGCCATAATTTTTTTCTCTTTCTCTTTTCTTTTCCTTTGCTTCCCTTTTCTTTCCTTCTTCTTCTTCTTCTTATTTCTTTCTCGTCATTAGATTTGCAGATGTTCATACGTTATTTTTAACATATGCTCATAAAAGAAATTTTTTAAATTTTTGTTGTTCTGATGATTTTGTGCTTTTATTCTCTTTAAAATAAATGTAAGCAAATTCAGTTTTTAAAAGTCAACTCGCGAAACTCAATATAGAGGAAACAGAAGACATTCTAACATATTTTTAGATGAATGGCAAATGAAGAAACAAAAGAGAAAAATCTTTCCAATCAAACGATAATTTATTTATGAATGATTTTTTTTTTTTAAATATCGTTTGCTAATAAATACATCACGCGATTATTTTTGTGTCTCTACAGAACTCAAATACAGAAATTTTTTGTCATAAATAAGAATAAATTATTAAAAAGCTCTCTAATAAATATTATACAGTTCAAATTTTCCATCAGAATTAATTCATAATGATTCTCAATATAGATAATTTAAAGTAATTAATCATAATTTTTTCTTGCGAGCTTTTTAAAATATAAAAATGAATTATTAGTAAATTAACTTTCTGGTCAGGTAACAGTTCTAAATGGCGTTTTATTACAGGGATTTTTTAAATTTTTCATATAACAGAAATTTCTTGAATGAGTTCATAAAAGATGGCGTGTAATATTTGGTTAAAAAGACACTATAACTACGTATTTCGACCAAAACGACATATTGAAATTAATTGCAATAAAACAGGTTCAATCTGCTTATTAATTCTCAATAATAATAATTCTGAATATTTATTATGTGTTATTAGCACTTCTTTACCAATAGATTGCATATTTCTAATTTATTGTTATGTAAAATATTTATTTAAGGGTATAATTGAATAATAAAAATTTAAGATGTTATATTCTTTTATCATTTTTGGAAACATTGTTTTTTAATCGGAAAATACTTTTATGCGGATATATATATATATATATATATATATATATATATATATATATATTTGATACTTATTTAAGCAACTTAAAGTTTATAAAGTGCCCCTATCTAGAACAAGTACAGTTTCTAATCTTTTTTTTTTTTTTTTTTTTTTTTTTTCACGTTTGAATCTAAATCGTATATCGTTGCAAAAATAATAATTTTCTGACTGCTGGATTTTGTTTCTGAATGAAGAATTAAAATGTGTATTTCTAAGTTTCTGGAGTGAAATCATTCTAATTGGACATTCTGAAGCAAAACTATGAAATAAAGCTCATTTAAGAAGTTCTGAAAAGCCCTACAGCTTTTGAGCTCCTATAAGAGAGAAGAGCCTAAAGTATATTCAACTCTCTACATTTTCGAATTCCCAAATTTATACTAATATTATCATAATTAAGCTCATGAAATACTAATTCTGTTTAATGTTTTCTAATCGATAGAACGCTGTTAACGATGCTAAATGCTAGGATATATAATTATAATTTCTTGAAGAATCAATTTTGACAAAAAGTATGTATGAAAATGAAAGTTTTTCCAATAAAAATAAGGAAAAACATACCATAATAAAGGGATGTGCATAATACACTAAAGGAATTTTACAATGCTATGTCTTTGTATTGTAATGGAAGCTAAAAATATAACAAAGAGAAAAAGATACAATGTAACCCTTTTTATTCTTATTATGATGCAATTCTTTATTTTCGGTTCAGATTTCATTGCTAAATGCTACATCACGTTTACAAAACACTGCTGAAGAGTATTTTTTGATATACCACATAAGAGTAGGCCGATCTTTTACTGTGATTGTTGCTCTTAATGTTTGTAGAGAAGGTCACAAGACAAGTAGGACGGACCGAAATAACCCCATGTCCTTCGCCCATAAAAAGGTACCTCAATTTTCTAATTCACCCAGTAGATTACAAGATGACTCATAACAGCAAAGGTTTTAAAATGTTCAGAATGTTCTGGCAGACAATAAAAGAATACGAATATCACCCGTGTCACGAAGCGATTGTGTTCTTATTTGTCACAGACGAACGTTCTTTCGATCAAGAGTCAAGAACAACGAACAGCAGCTGCTTTCGTTTTATATTTAGAGTGTATTTAACTGCGATTTAACGTTGATTATTCCAAAGGCTGTGAATATGATCCTCTATCTATATGCGTAACGTGCACATGTGATTATTGATGTATATAGATTATGCACAAAAAGATAATGAATCGAAATTCTGACAAAAAAAATGGCGCAAGGAAACCCTATCGCGGATTAATATGCATAATCTAACATCATGTGTCGATGCGCGCTGTTGCCCAAACGATTTTCATATCAGAGCAAGAATCAAAATAAACATTAACTATGCTGTTTCTAAATTCTCTTTGCTTTCTGTGCGTTTCATTTTCTTTCAAAAACACTCAGTAATGTTCTAAAAAATGTACATCACTATTATTTGTGGCTCTAATTTAAAGAAAAATATCAGACTTGGATTCTTTAACAATACTAATTATCTGATAAACTTTTACAGTTGGCAACTGTGTAAAGCAGTCTAATATCTTTTTAAGTATTTTTAGAAAGAAATAAACACCAGAAAAGCTGTTAGAATGTAATTTACTTTCGATAATAATAATTATCTGATGAACTACTTGTAGTTCTGTGTCGTGGAACAAAGAATAATATTGTTTGAAAGATATATTTTTCAAACTGTTATTGAGGAAGAAAGAAAAAGTTATCGTGGGAATGATCTTAAAACGGTATTGGGGCAGAAATATGATCAAAATACCATAAGGAAAAATAGGTGACTGTCTCTAATTTGTAAAATAAGTAAAAACGATAAATGAATTGTCATCTAATGCAGTAAATTCACTTGCATTCACTAATGGAAAGTAAATTGTTATTCTTTTTTATTCCTCGTGTATGTTGATTACTACTGCAAAAAGAAATTTTTCAGATGCTTTCCCGTAAAATATTATTCGAAGAATGAGACATTTGACAACTAATGGTTTTCTATAATGGGATTTTCTGCCTCTTTTTTTATTTTATTATTGAGGAAGTAACTATATGTCTAAATATTTTTGTCGTTAAAAATTTGGTTAAAAAAAACATCATATATATAGTTTTCTAAAATCCAATTTTTATGTCTGGTTTTTTTTTATTTTATAAAAAAGCAGACATAAAAATATAGGCAATACGATAAGCAATAACGATAACAACATAAAAATATAGACAATAACGATATGTTTAAATCTTTTTGTCATTAAGAATTTCATAAAAAGAACGCTCTCATGAATATGTAATCACAAAATAAAGTTATCTTTCATAAAGTTTCTAACAGAATTTTAAAAATATCTCAGTATAGCTTGAAACTAATTTTGGAATTTAAGAAAAAAAGATTTATTGAAATAATAATCATTGTATGACACTCTTTTGTTAAATTGTATGGATTATTTGCATTTTAAGAACAATCGTGAAAAAAAGTCCATACAAAATTTAAAATTACATTAGAGAGAAAGATATTAAAATTTTAATTTTTTCTTAGTGAATCAATCATTATCGATAGAGATTATTATAAATAAAACCATGTTATTTTATATTTGTCATAAATAAAGCACCTAAAACTTATTCATTTGCTCATAATCTGATTTTTACTCATAATTTTATGCTTTTTTTAAATTATAGCCAAAGATAGTTGGTACTATAAGAAAAGCAATCTAGCATATCATTATATTTAGATCTTTAATAATAAAAATATTTTAATATACTAAAAAGTAATTAATGTATTACTGGCTATGTAGTAAATCATATATAATATTGGACGTTTTTAAACAATGCATGAATTATGAGAATTAATATATATTTTCAATGGAAATTATATTGTTACAAACCTGTAGTGCTGCTTCTCAGCATTATTAATTCTATCACCGGAAAGATCGATTTAAAATCATCTATCTGTATTGGATGCTGCTCGGGTGCCGAGTCAGTGATCCCAGAGCTTGGTGACAAATTTAGCGACGAATTTGGCTACAAAATGAATATTACTGGAAACTTCAAGAAATTTAACAATCCGGCCAATAGGAACTGAGATACGCCCAGAACCTTCTCAGCCCACCTCCCGGGATCTATAAAAGGCCGGCACTCTCTAGCTGCAATGAATCATGATCGGAATTGTAGTCGGAGTCGTAGACAAGTAACGAGTCTTCGAGAAAATAGCGAAGCAATGGCGGAGTGCCAGCGTTGTGTGGAGCCCAGGCTATTGCTGAACTGATCTATGTGCCGAGTCCTGTTGTTTATTGTGGAAGCAGCATCAAGTTGTGTGTGAAGTAGCCAGTCATGTGCTAGTGAGTCAGCAGTTGGATACAGCTAAAGCGTGGAGACAGTGGAGAAGTTCAGCCGTTTGGAGAGATCCCTATTCCTGCTGAATTCTGTCTGGCCGCTTTGTGTGCTGTGGTCGAATACTACTTATGGGCTACTGTGTGTTATAGTGTGCTGCTGTGTGTTTGTCTTGGTTGTATATAGTTGTCGTCTTTATATTTATCTCGTCTGTGTACTCGTGTTCTTCGTGTAAATAAACGTCGTCGTTGTTTTCTACAGAGGCTTGCTGAGCGTGTTTTCACACCATACATCCACTGCAGACGAACCCGGTGAAATCCGTAACAATATATAATACCTAGAGATTCTATAGAATGAAAAATTCTTATTAAGCAAAAAGAGGACACGATAAGACTATTATTTAAAAGCCTTGCATTCCTCAAAAATACAAACGTCCACAATAATTATTTTATAATAATTTAGCAATTAATAATCTTAGTAGGCTTCTGATTTTCTTTCTTTCTTGTATACGTAGTATAGAGAAAGTATCGTAATCGTCAGAAAAATTCGAACTCGAAATTTTGATGAATCTGCACATTCCAGATCACCTTGAGTTCGAAAAACACATTTTTTTGGAAAATATCTATCAACCTGTTTGTCACAAAAATAACTCAAAAACACTTTAAGTAGACGAATGAAATTTGGCACACAGTCCTTTTACCACATTTGTAGATTTCTATCTAATTTTGAGTAAATTCCGTTCAGATGTAATTTGTCTATCCGACTGTACGAATATAACTTAATGCGATAACGGCAAAAGGAGAGCTAGATAGATAAAATTTGGTATATTTATTTAAAATCTGTAGTATAGACACCTATAAAATTCTGAGTCAAATACAAAGAAAAGTTGAAGGGGTTGAATGTCTGTCCGTTTATACTTTCAGAAACATAAAGGCGGTGCTCAAAAACGCATTAACTGCAGGCTGATAGATTTTGTTAAAAACAAACCTTTTTGTAAAGTATTAACTGGAACTTTATAGAGAGGTTATCATCGAATCATTGTACATCATCATCAGATGTTTTCGAACATTACATTTTGCTTTTCCATGTTCATTCACCATCTTATAAAATTAATACCTTATTAAACAAATTTAAGTAGGATTAGATATTTTGACACTCGCTAATAAAGCGCAAATTGCAAATTATGTACACGAGGCAAGCTTTAAAGGTCATGTGTCTTGCCATGCAATATTCGAAACGAATCTGGGACATATTTCATGCGTTGTGGTTTGTCATTTGGTATTCTGTAGAATGCCAAATATAAGCGTGAAATGGCAATCGCTGCTTACATTGTCACCCAGTTTTTGTCATTCTTTAAAATGTCTAGGCATTTTATATAGTACATTGTTGATAACAGATATAATGAATTTAGTTATTAATTTTCACCAGTAGTAGATATTGTTGTGCCATGAAATATTATTTAATTTCTTAGTTTTTCTTCTATGCGTGTAGAAACACATCCTTCAGTGTCGATATGGCTATTTTATGCTTTGACATATAGACAGGATTTGATATTTTCAGCTGCAATTGATACTGACTTGCTACGACAAATGCTTGCAACCAATGTTGGCTTAGAATTCATTGCGTTTCAAGTTAGAAGAAAAAGAAGTTTCAGCGTTTTCCCCTCCACCTTCTCATACATGTAAGCAATTTGATGCATTTTCCGTTGAATTTCGGAAGAAAATTGAATTTTATTTTTTTCTCATTTTTGACCAGTTGTGTCCAATGTTTAATATAGATTTATAATGTGTGCACATTTGAAAAAGGGACTAGAAAAGAAATTTTAATAACAATATTATATTAACAGTTCATATGACGATGACGCAATACAACAACAAATTATCACCATTGACGTTGAAAAATTGATCTCATCAAGAAGGAAGGAAGTGGACTGACCTCAGTATAGAATCTCCTGGATTCAGAATCGCTATACATATATTTTGCCAAAATTAAGCTTTTCGTGGATTATGTGACGCACAAATCCTTTGCTTGTCGACATTTCAATAGGAGTTTTACGTGTGGTGATTCTGTCGTATGAGCTCCTCCACATGGTTGGCATGGCACCAAAACATGGCACTGTTGGACACAAAGTGTGCTTGTTCTTGTGCTAGCAAGTTCTTGGAGCAAGCTAGCAAGTTCGCCCCTTCTCATATATATGCTATTCGTTATTATGCTATTATGCTATTCAGGATCCCTTCTAGCACTTTTCGACGCGTTCACTTTGCTGAGGGATGGTACGCAAAAAGATCAGCGGTTATTACGACTCCTAATTCCATGGATATCCTGAATTACCCCTACTATTAACTGTAAAAATCTCATCCTTTTAAGTTTTCTCTCAACCCTTTTTTTGACGAAATAAACGCCTTCTGACACATGCGTAGAAGCACGAACTCTCTTCAGAATCCGAGAATGTTACTATGCACTGTTCAGAATCTGAATGAACTTTTCACCGTAACGTATATGCACCATATTCCGGTGCTGCTTTCATTAAAAGAGCACTGTACGAGATACTGTTGTCTGTATACCTATTTGAACTTGCGATAAATTTATGAAATCTTTTCAGTGCGAAACATTTGAATAACTGTTTTTTATGCTGTTCCGGAGAAATCCATCATGCAATGAGTTGTCGGAAAAACTCTCCAGAAATGAAGTTATTCATGTGAAGTCATCAACTACGCATATGCAACTGGGAATACCACCGCGACATCTATCGGTTAATAAATTAGCTCACTGGGATTTGATACGATGTTGCTAAAATTAATATATCTTTTTCAGTTAGACTACTTTATACATATTTGCTATCACTTTCAAGACTATATGCCGAATTTCATATTTGAATTTGGCTGAGAATTTTTACTATCACGTTTTCATATATAAGAACAGCCATACATGCAGTCAAGCTTTTTTGTGGATTTGGGCCAAGATATAGCAGAGATATAACAGTCTAATGATAAAACAAAATGCGTCTCCTAACTATTTTCTTTTTTGAATTATCATGTGCATGCACATGTTGTCACGAAAAGCACTTTCACTTCTTCTGAGACAACTAAACTCCTGAATTCCTGAAAACAAATTAAAAAAAACCTTTTTTTTTTTCGGCGAACTTTACGATGTGTGGTGTTACAGCTCCATCGCATATGTTTATACTAAAAATCCTGCATATAATTCTGTAAATAATTTCAACTAATTAAATGTCTTAGTATTTTTTAGATTGGCTCTCTTAAGTGTTGATGGCTGATTGATTCAATTTAATAGCAACTCGCATAAATGTCGATTCGTACGTTCAATGTGACTTTGTTGCTATTGGTGATAGGCGAGGATCGAACTCGCAACCTTTGGGTTCGTAGCCGAGTAACAAGACCACTAGACAAAAGAAATTTCTCATGTCTCGTAGCTGTTATCTGGCTTATAAAGAGTCACCACAACTTCATTTCAGCGCGAAAAGAGCGATCGCAGGCGAGGTGAGTAATCCATGTTCAATTTCATTGCTCATCAATTTTTCGATTGCCACACATGTATATCGTCGAATGACATACAGATTTTCGTCTATAGATTTTGTCCAAAACTCAACAATTTAGGTAAAAAAAAAAAAAGCATATCAAATTTTATTTTTATAATTTGTTGCGTTTCAAAAAAAAAATTCATAAAGAATCAGCATAAAATTAGGTATTCATTTTTTTTTTTCGGATTTAATGAGATTTAAAACGGGTAGATTTATCAAATTTGCTGACTATTATATTTCTTTCTCTTGGTTTACTTAGTATACCAGTAATTTAACTAGTGGAAATGGACTCCCAAAATCTTTCTTGCATACTTTCTATTAAAGGCGTTATCCCAGGAAATTAGCATTGACATACTTAGCACTGGCGTACAATTACGAAGTGTTATTTTTTGGCATGAAGTTAGCATTTTTACTGAATCTATTGCATGATCCTTGGCGAGAATTTTGGCGATTAATCGCTGGAATGCAGTTGAAAGTATCCGAAAATAGAGTTTTTGTCTTAGAAGCGTTTTTCTCAGCTGATTGGAACTACAATTGTATAAGTTGTAACAGAAACTACAGTTGTGACAAAACTGCAATTGCAGACACAAAATCACACACATTTAAATCATTGTGTTTTTTAATTATCATGTTACATGTTTCTGAAAGTACAGACTGACAAACGGATTTGGCTCAAAGTTTGATAAATATTTGCAATATATGTAGATGTTGAACCTGTGCACCGAATTTTACCTATCTAGCTCTCTTTGCTTTCAGCAGTTATCGAATTTAATTGTATGCGAACAACCGGACAGACAGACTTCCTCTGAATGTATTTTACTCAAAATTTAATAAAAATCGATAAATTTGGTATAAAGACTGAATACAGAATTTCATTTGCCTAGCTCATAACATTTTTTAACTATCCTTGTCCCCAGACAGACAGACATACATAATGCCAAGAAAGAATTTTTCGAACTCATGGAGATCTAAAATGTGGAGATTAGTCAAAATCTCGAGTTTGAATTTTTTTGACAATTATAATACTTAATCTATATACGTGGGAGACAAGAAAGTAAAAGGAACGTTCGAAACATCACGCAGTTAGTAGACATAAGAATTTAAATTAATTAATCATATGATTGTTTGATCCTGTAAATTAATTCTATTACATTTATATTTCCAAAACGAACAAATGCTTAAAATAAAGCCCAGTACACTAAAAACTCAGATTCTATTCTTTAAATTAAGAAGCCAAGTATCACCGTCCTCGCAAGAGAGCTATTTTAAAATCGCGATATAGGGCCATCTGTTTTTTTGCGGGTGTATTTCAATACAATGGCGAGTCTTCTATAAAATATGATAAACGATTTTCAGCGTCTTTCGCGCTTGGATGGTCACAAATGGCGTCGCAGATGTGCACTCTGTCCAATGACCTCTCGTCAAACGCGAACATCGCGCGACTCTGCTTTCGGGATGGGGCATGGGAAAATGGAATTGATTTAGAATCTGACAAGCGAAAACATAAAACTTTTTTTTTTTTAAATCATTAGGTGGGAAAGTTTAGTGATATATTTACCATTGTGTGATCCTTTTGTTTTAAATAAACCTTTCAAAAAAGCTAGAAAAAAATGTATCCCACGCTTTAGAAATAACCAGTTTGTATACGAGTTTTGTTCCTTTTAAAATTAAAAAATAATAATACGAATTTGTATTACTATTACAAAATTTATCTGTTGGCATATTTTGTCATAATATAAGGTGACCAAGAATTCTTGGACACATTACAAAATTATGTAACAGAATAGTTTGAAATAATGGCGTTTCATCGATACTGCATATTACCAGCATGATTCATAAAATTTTACTTTAGAATATTGTTATATTTTTCTCAGAATCCAATAGATGGCATATGAATGGTCTGATGAGGATTTAGTAAGAAAATTCCACTTAGTAGTCATCGCCTGCGATTTTAAAAATTAAATTCCTTAAAACATTAATTTAAATGAATTCCTTCCCATTCCTTTATGGAAAGTTTTGTGTTTAAGATGCTTTGCAGAGTTTAAAACAGCGTATCGCAGTTGCTAATCATTCTATAAATCCTCAAACAAATGCATGGCTTGGCGTGAAATTAAGTATTTGTTGGTAATCAGTCGTGGGATCATTATGAAAAGTGCCGTAAGGTAGCAAATGAATTCAGATGCCATTGAGCTCACGATATAAGTGTATTTATATAGACGAAAAGACGATGGAAAGAGGTAGAAGGAGATGGCTATAGATGACATGTACCAAACACGCCCGAATGTTCTACAAAATGTTCAAGTTTTTTTTTAAACCTTATTGCGTTTTATTCGAGACGAATAAACAAAGTTGTTTAGAAAACCTGTTCTCTGTTATTTCTCCAACAGTATCGTTTGGACATATTATGCGCAGTCAAACGATTGGAATTTATTAACTTTAACAAATCTAATATAAATAATTAAAGACATCTTGTTCTGTAACTTACATATTTATTTTACATATTATTTTAGACTATCCTAGATTTCTCAGACACCTTGTATTCCAATTTCTTCCTACTCTTCCATAATGAAGCTCACCAGAATTTTCATATAATTTCGATATTTGGCAAAACTAATAAATCGGCAGTCGTCCTGGCCTAAGGGTAGCACGTCTTCCCTGTGATCTGGGCGTCCCGGTTCGGCCATAGCTGTTCTTCTTCTGTGTTCTATCTGTGAGGTGTGTGAGTGTGTCCCCTTGTAAAAAGGGGTTGTACGAGTGTATGTGACGCATGAAGGTAGCTAAGTCGAACTCTTGGCCCTAGTTGGTGCTACTGAAAAAACAAGAAGCGCTCACTTGGTGTGAAAAGAGTAAAGGTAAAGTGCCCCAAGTCACAATGCACAGCAATAAATTGATATCGACTGATTGATATTTTAATGTTAATTAGTGGCTTGTACTAGTATTACTTTCTTTTCCAATGTGTTGCTAATTAAATTGAGCAGTATCTGCTTAAAATAAAGCATAATTAATACGAATTCTTTTTATTTTCTCGCATACGTAGTATAGAGAAAGTACTGTAATCGTCAAAAAATGCGATCTGGGGATTTTGATGAATCTCCACGTTTTAGACCTCCTCTTCGAATTCGAAAAACTCATTTCTGGTAATTGTCCCTCTGTCTAAGACAAAGATAGCTCGAAAACGCTTTGAGCTAAATGAATGAAATTTAGTCTTTTGAACAAATATATGGATTTCCATAGATTTTGAGCAAAATCCGTTCAGAGGAAGTCTGTCAGTCCGGCTGTTCGAATATAAGTTAATATGATAACTACAAAACGAAGACAGCTAGACACCGTTGGTCTGTACTTTCAGAAGCATATAAATGCGAAAACTCAAAAAACTGAATGACTTAAATATATCTAATCTTGTATGAAATTTTGTGAGTACAATTGTAATTTTGTGTGAAATTTTTGTTTTGATAGGGTTAGGAAAAATGCGTCTAAAACACGATTTCGATTTTTGGATACTATTAACTGCCAAAAAAAACTCCCCAAGGATCATGTGGTTAATAATTAAAAGGCTAATTCACGCCAAAGGTTAATATTTCGTACCTCTTTTAGACTAATGCCTTGTAAGGCAATCTCTAGGATAGAACATTTATTAATGAGTATGCGAGAAAGCTTTTTGGAGACCACTGCCGCAAGTTTTTGAAAAAGCCCTTGCAAAGATTTTCTTAAAAACATTTGTTGCTGTTTGTCCTATGTTGCAGTTGCAATGGGTGCTTCATATCCAAATTTCACATCAAAAGTCATGTTCAAAACATAGAATCCCCCCCCCAAATCTAATATTAATAACACATCAGCATAATAATTTTGTCTGTCGAAAGCTTTCAGTGCGATAGAATCAATGTAATTTCTCAGTTAAAAGAATTCGATTAATAACGCTCACTTAAGTAAAATTATAGTCATTAAAATTGATATTGTTACAATCCTGCTGAGTTTGTTGACGCCTTTAAAGTTGCTTCCCAGCACGAATAGTTTAATCGTAGGAAAGACCGTTTTACGGTGAGCTCTGTTGGATGCTCATCGGGTGCCGCGTCAGTAATCTCAGAGCTTGGCAACAAATTTGGCGACCATTTGGCGACTTTGGTGACAAAACATATATTACTGGAAACTTCGAGAATTTTAGCAATCCATCCAATAGGAATTAAGATACTCCTGATTGGTACCGAACCATCTCGTCCCGCCTCCAGGGAACTATAAAAGGCCGGCAGTCTTAAATTGCAGGGAATGGAATCGTAGACAGTTCGAGCTGTATATCGAGTTGTCGAGAGGAAACGAAGCAACGATGGTTGCTGAACTGAGCTGTGTGCCGAGTCCTGTTGTTTATTGTGGAAGCAGCATCGAGTCCTGTGAGGAGTAGTCAGTCGTGTAGTAGTGTGTCGACATCTGGATAGAACTAAAGCGAGGGGACAATGGAGAACTACAACCGTTTGGAGAGACCGTAGAGTGAAACTACGAAGATTCCCTCTCCTGCTGAATTCTGTCTGGCCGCTTTGTGTGCTGTGGCTGTTATTAATACCGATTTCGAAATGTGGACTACTGTTTGTTGTAGTGTGCTGCTGTGTTGCCTGTCTTCGTCTCGACTGTATATATTTGTCGTCTGTGTACTTGTGTCCTTTGGGTTAATAAACGTCGTCGTTGTTTTCTACTAAAGGACTGTTTATTTCTACATTGGCTAAGAACCCCAACCGAAGTAGTAGAATCCGTAACAATATTAAAGAAAAATTGCTTTACACGCAGTTATATACGCAGAATTCCAAATGCTTTAAATTTTATGCAAATTACTAAGATTACATTGGTGTTTCTTGCCTTACTGACCAAAACATTAGCCTCCCTCCCACCCTTTTGAAATCAAAATCGCTTGCCCAAAATAACACGAATATAAAACTTGGTTGTGACCTAGTCTAAAGCTTTTACAAAGGAAGTCAAAAATATTCTCCGTTTAGCTTTATCATTCTGTAATACTATATGGATAAATGCTCAGAAAGATCACATTTTTTTATGTTTATTGATTATTTATAAAAACTTTTCAATTAAGGAAATAAAAAATTAAAATTTTCTTTGATAATTAGAAAAAAATATTTAATTATGAAAATAAACCACTTGATCAAATTAATCATTCATTCTTAATCATTCATACACGACAAATTCACTTAGTAAATTGACCTGCTCAAAGATAAATTGGCATCGAAGAGCTAAATAAAACAATGATAAGTAAATGTTAAATGAGATACTTAATTGTCATGTAAATTGACAATATTATATTTCTTAGAAATGAGTATAGCAAAGATAAATATAAGTGTTGAATGAACAATTTATTCTTCTATTTAATTGATTCATAAAAAGAATAAATTATTATTATTATTTTGTATTCTTGTATCTAATACATGAAATAAATCGTTTGCTTATTTTTTCGTATATCTTTCTTAAAACACAGAACGGGAGAAAAAAAACTGTGACAATATTTCGCTGACGATTTTTTTTTCTTCTTCTTCTTTTTTTTTTTTTCTTTTCTTTTCTTTTCTCTTTTTTTTTTTTTTTTTTTTTTTTTGTCTTCTTTCTTCTTTTTTTGGCTAGTTAAAAATTGAAAAGGCGATAATTTTATTCTACTTTTCCACTACGAAAGATGAAATAAAATTATCCTTGAACTCTGAAAAAAAAAGCAGAAAAAAGCAACCTCTTTTTCTCCTCAGAAATTACCGTGGTGTAGGAAATGGGTACGTGACCAAAATTAAATATTCCAATAAATCAAGCAAAGCATAGAAATGCAATACGATACTTCTGCTCAAAGCCAATCATATTTATTTTTATCGGCTTGTAATCTGATCGGAATAGAAGATTCGTTGTTCAGAAAAGTCTTTGTTAATTGTATTGTATCGCATTCATTTTCATTCGCACTGCAAATATCATGTTCGCTAATTACTTTAACAATTATAATGGATTTATACATACAGCACTTATTTACTTTAGCTAAATTATAAGTATGGTTAATGATTAAGTATTAGAAAGAACTGGTTGAGAATAAAACAGTTGTGTATCAGAATGCTTAAATATATATCTAATCAAGAATTAAAGAATATTTTTTGAAATCGAACGATTCGAAAGCAACAATAATACAAAAATATTCTATAAAAATTTTTCTTTTTTGAAATGATGCAAGTTTAATTTCGCAAATATAATTCAAACATATTTATTTTTTTTATTTGGAAATTTATCGACTAAATTCTGATTTTAAAAACCGTCTTTTATCCTTTTTAATCAAGAAAATGTACCTGTTAGCATTAATAATAAATGATATAAATTCGTATTTATAGCCCTAAATTTTATATAATCATAATATTTTACATGATTGACTTGTCTGTTTTGACTGCATTAACAGCTGGATTTTGTTCGATTTTTATATCAACTATTTATCAGAATAATGCTATTCTAAGAACATTATCGTGCTGAAAAAAACATTATTTATTTCATCACTTGTGTTTTTAAAATATTACTTCGCCGTTTCAACACTTCAAACTACTATCTTCAACTGCCTTTCAACTTTTTTTCAAAAAACTATTTTTATTTCAAAATGAGTATTATATACAGTTGGTTTTTTTTCTCTAAATGAAACATTAACGGCTACAGATTCGTTTATTGCAGATTTTCACTCCATATTAACTATCGATTCATCTTTAATTCCAACTTTGTATCGCCATTTTGATTAAATTAATTTTTAAGAGTTTAGTTAGATTGTAATTTTAAATAAAACTAGTTGACTTTTTCGCTCGTATCTAAGATTGTACATAAGAATAAATTAAAAATATTAGATTCAAAAACATTTGCTTCAATAAATCAAAATATGAAATTTATTTTTGTGAATCCAATCAATGCTTTTTAGATTTTATTTAAATTATGAACATTAAAATTTCAGAGACCGAATTAAAACTGTATTGGAGGCTATTGGATAAAGAAAATCGAATAATAGATATAGAATACTATATCTATTTTATCTGCAAACGATTTCTTTGTCATTCAGCGCAAATTGAATTCTTATCGATAATTTGCAGCTGCTACATTCTGTGTGTTCTCTTCCTTTCCTCTACCTCAAGGTATAAATGAAAGAATAAGTATTTTCCTTTCTGTTCTACAAAGTTTTGAACTCAATAAATGATTTATAATCGTTTTAAATTAACAGCTGCAATATGATGTGAGGCTCATTAACGATATGCTTTTATTATTAGTGATGTGATATATTAATAAAACGATCTCAATTGAATTAAATTTATAAATGAGACATCAATTGTACGAGTATTCATATATGTTTTCTTTTTAATCTAGACTGTCCCATTTTGACGAACAAGTCCACGAGCCTAATATCGTTTGCTGCAGCTAGAATAAATTAACGATAATAAAATTGAGGCCGACGCACAGTTTAAAATCTTAAGTACGATTATACTTTGTTAACAGTAACGCTAACAATGCATTTTGCATATCAGCTGATTCTGTCACGTTGATCTTTTATCGTCAAATTTTGCAGCAATAAAGGAAACAAATTCTTTTATTTAAAACTAATTGAATGATCGTTGCTAACGGTTCTTTTGTTTCAGTCTTAATTTCAAGTATTCTTAGAACGTAGGTTCAAAGTTAAGAGCCCGAAGGAAAAGGACATTAAAATTATTAGATAGTATCTCTTTTAACCATTTCTTGTCTTAAAATTTTCTAAATCGATAGCATATTGTAATTCATTTTAAATGACTTTTGTAATTTAGAGACTTTATTTATAGCGTAATAATTGTCATCAGATAATTAAGAGAATTGAATAAAAACGAATTGTTTTGTATTCTGTTTATATAGCCATTCAGCATTCAAATATTTTTTCTTCTCATTTTTATTTTTTATAAATAATATAATCATAATATTTTTTTCATCTATAATACCATTTAAACGGATAAATGTATGTGAAACAGAAATTGTTACATGAAAGTATTGTAGATTTCCTGTGTTTTTTAATGGTTGTTTTTGATTTGCGTTTATTTTAAGGTAAACAATTATATTTCTAACAAGACAATTCTTTGGAAAAAGAAAAAACGATTAGGAATAAATATTGTTATGATTGTATCTTTTACTGTTACTTCTTTTTATTTTTCTATTCATAATTAATCAGATTTTTTTTTTAATTTTCGCATTTGAAATGAGCCACTTTAAATAAAAAATATTCATATTGAAATGCCAATTTTCAAGTTTGACTGTATGATCATTGTACAAAACTTATTCAAGAAAGATCTTGAATAATTTTTTTCAGCTGTTTAATTACAAAATTTTTTAGAATGGATTTACCATTTGAAGAATTCTGTTAGAATTATATTCTAGAACACTTCAGTGAAAAAACTGGTAGCTATTAAAAAAAGTAATATCTCGGCAGTATTCATTTAGTTATAATAGTATCAGTTATCCACTGGCATTGGTTACCTTCTTCAGTAAGTAATAAAAATTAGAAGGGGGAAAAAAATCACTCCATGACATTGGTAAAGCACATTTGTTAAGAACCTCTAAAAAAGGCCTCTCACCTATTTTTTTAAAAATTTATTTAAAGCAATTTTTTCCGAATTAAGTTCTTAAGGGCCCTTAGGCATTTTCTTACTCTCTCTAAACTTTCAACTGAAGATTTTTTTTTTCTTTTATCGATTTAAATTTTATCTTTATAAAAACGGTTTCTAAGTAAGAAAAATTAACAAGACACGAAAGAATAAAATATTTAATTAAAAAAGAGATATATTAGTTTCAATTTATCAAGTATAAAAAAACAGTTCAAATAATTTTATTAATAAAAAGTCCTAAAATTATTAGTAATAATTTCGTTAATAAATCTTTTCATTAATAATAAAATCCTAATATTATCGTAAAAGTAATAATATTTGAAATATAAATGATTCTTGATTTAAATTGATTATGTTCATGTATATCCTTGTAAATCAACTGAAAGCACAAAATTGGAAAACCTTGAAAATGTTGCAGAAAAAAAAAAAAAAAAATGTCCAGAACTTGGACTTTTAAAAGTTGCAGAATTCTTATACCGTTATTTAGTTCCCCTTTCTTGATCATCTTGGCCAATTTTTTATACGATTTCCCAACATTTGTGCATTCAGGGGTGTTTGTGGGACCCCAAAAAATCCCCTGAAACTTTTACGGACTTACTACCGACATTTTGGAGTTTCGAGAAGGGGGGGGGGAGAAATGAAAAATTACAATTATGAAGTATTGAATGACCTAATTATAAAAGTTCAATGAATTACTTTTTTTGCAAAATTAATAACCATAAATTTTCCAACATATAAACTACTACATTTTATGTAAATATTTTAAATTACCTGAATTAATTCTTTAAAAAAAATTATCTAATTTCTGCTGCTTTTTTTTATTTTCTGATGTTTGTGGGCTTGTCTTTCTTTTGTGGTGAACTTCATAATTGTAGGAAGGTTGACTTTTATTTTCCTCATTTACAGTTGAAGAAATTTCCTCGAGAACTGCACATGCAGAGGTAGAAGCAGTTTGCTTTTCTGCTAATGTAGAAGGTTTTTCAGAGACTTTTAGGCGACTCATCTGAAATACATGTTTTTAAGTCCTCTTGATATGTTTTCCAACTTCTGTTCATATTCAGTAAGAGATCTTTGTGAAGTGGATCAGTCATTGGATTTTTTGAGCCATATTTTTCACATGAGGTTTCTTTAGAAGCCATTAAATCATATTTAATAGTCTGCACTGCATCTAGGGAATCAATCTTAAGAGAGGTTCTATAGTCAGTGACAAGTGTATCCATTAAGTTGAATGCACTTTCCACTAATGGGCCATGGAAGCAGCTAAGGCAGGCTTTGACCAATTTAGCCAATGTAGGATACTTATAATCATTTATGAAATCGTCTTTTAAATTAAAAACTTTAGACCAATATTTATCAATTGTACACTTGACTTGATTTCCACTTTCATCAGATGTGTAGAGCATTTCTTTGGTGATATCAATATCACTCTGGTATAACCTTATTTCAGCTTCTACTTTTGACTTTTCATTATCACTAAAAATATGGGACATAAAAGATGATAATTTTTCAAAAGCTAATATTGTACTGGTTTTACCTCTTAGCTCTGGATCTAATGCTGTAAAACTAATTAGATATGAATTTTTAAGGGGTAATTTCTGTTTCATATGCTGTGCTGTATTAGTATAAGCTTTCATCAGAGAAATTTGGAATTCTTTTGCTATTGGATGATTGGATTTTAGAATGATTTGTGAAAGCCTTGAATCCTTCCCCACCATACTTCAGCAGTGAGTTACAAAAAACACAATATGCTTGTCCAGCAACATTTATTTTCTTACACCATGTGCCGATGGTATCCCCATTACCATCTCTCCGTTCAATCCAATTCCACCTAAATGCATTCCGGACACCTTCTTCTAATTGCATAATATCACTATTTATATCGAGAAATTTCATAGTAAAATTCTCTTGCGTACATAAATAAAAAAATATTTCAATAAACGAAACGAAAAATTTACACGTGCATCAATAAATGAAACGAAAATTTTACACAGCGGAGAAAAAAAAGTTGCGATGCGATCAATGACAAATAGCGAATACGGCGAAAAATCCCCCTTCTCTACTTATTGGCGCCACGCCAGGAGAGATAAGACCTTTGAACCCAGAGTCACGTGATCGCACATCTGGTCGAACGAAGTCTCTCCTTTTTTTTTTCTGCCGCGCCTACTTGCCGAAAAGAATCCAGAAGAGAATGTCCGAGAACCGGGGGAATGAGTCATAACTCGCAATAAGGAAAGAACAAAAAAGAAGTTTTTTTTCCCTTTTCACGCATTATCACTGCCTTTGGAGAAAGAAAGGAAAAGTTTTCACCACACACACTGACCTTGCGTTTTCTGCTTTCAAAGCAAACAAAATTACCCAGATCAAAATAAATAATTCATTATTATTCCTACTTCCTTTTGAACGACGATCCCCGGAATTTCCGGGTATCGAAGTTCAAAATCCCCGGAATTCCGGGGTTTCCCCGGAGCACAAACACCCCTGTGCATTTCTTTTTGTCCTTTGAAAAGTGGAACAGCGAGGTAATACTGCATATACGAATATACGATATATATATATGATCGAAAAACATGATAACGGGAAAATGTTCTAATTTCTGCAGACACAAATTCTAGAACCTAATATTCGTCTACTCGGAATCTGTGAGATCTCTTTTTTGTCAGCTAGATATTCTACCGTATAAAGAGTAAAGGAAAATTCTTTTGAATTTGTTTAGGATTGTTAAACTAATATCATACAGTTCAAAAAAAACTTTTTTCAACATGGAAGTAATTTATATTCTTTAGTCTTGAAAAAACTTTTTAACTTACGGTTGCAGATTCAAAATTTTAATGGAACAACTTATTTACAAAACAACTATTCAGTGGACCTTAACATTCAAAACACACTTTGAAATCGCCCTGATTTTATGCTACTAAAAACCGAGTTGTTATGACAGATATTCTGTAAACAAGTACCATCAAAATGTGCCACGACTATTCAACTCTGTTTTTTTGTTATAGTTAACGTTCTTATTTCACTCACCAAGTTATAACAAATATTTTTCTTTGTCCAAGCTCTTTTTCTGCTCTAAATAAAGTTCATATTCAAATCCAACGCACAAAAAAAGAGAGACGTTTT
The DNA here is from genome assembly GCF_947563725.1 of Argiope bruennichi. NCBI lineage: Eukaryota > Metazoa > Arthropoda > Arachnida > Araneae > Araneidae > Argiope > Argiope bruennichi. The sequence continues at coordinate 132,499,806 of NC_079151.1, read as the reverse complement.
ATGTTTTTCAATGTCACCGTTATCAGCTACCGTTATGCATACAAACATCTGAAATGGAACTAATGCAAAAAGATCTGTCATGTATAAAAAGATTCCATCAAAGCATACAAAGATATTGAATAATAAATTTAAAACCAGGAAGAATATCGCCTGCCACTTTTTGATTTGTCTGTCAAATATTGATTCATTTTTAATGCGCAAAAGTTTCTCAACCGAAGATTCAATAATGAAATGTTTATTCTTTTTATTCTCTTATTCGAACAGGATGGCTGTGATGATTTAATGACAATTCGTGTAACGTCCTATTACGATGTAAATGGGGATTCTTTCTGTTGACAATTCGGTATTTCCCGTTTAGTGCTCATAAAATTTGACAAGGAAGGAATAGAGAACGGCAGTTAGTGTTTCGTTACGAACAGTTAATAAAAAAATAAAATAAAATAAAAATATTTTTTTTTGAATTTCGTTATCATATTCCGTTCGGTGCCTTGACGAATAAATCAAAGTTAAAAGATATTTTTATTCTATTTCGTTGCTTGGGAGCTTTAGAATAAAGTAAATTAAAATTAAATTATATGTCTGAAAGTATTGAAATGAAAAAGAATAACCATTTTTTTTTCAGATTCTACTTGTAATCAATTAGTATTAGATTCAAAATTGAATTTATGTATGCCACCTTTTGAAAAGTATTAATAAAATTTCTTCACATTGTCTCATTCTCGACAATGAAATAAATATGAGAAGCAAGTTCTCTAAACATTGAAATGTTTTTTTAAAATTTATTAAATGACCTTGTTTTAGTCTATATAGTTGTTTATCAATAAAAATATTTACTAGCAATTTTAAGCTTATAACAATATTTTTGTTATTGAATAGACAAAAATATTTTTTTTTATTTCAATTATAAAATTAACTTATTTTCAAAATTTTCTTTAATAACATAATCCCAATTTTATTATTTTTGTCTCATTATGGATATCAAATTCGAATAGAGAGCTCTTGATTTATCAGTAAGTTTTTTTTATTCATTTATTTAATTTCCTAAAAGAATTAAAAATGTAAACATTTATATCTTCTAAAATCTTTTTAGGATTTATATTTGTAAAAAATTTTCAAATATAACATTATTTCATTCAGTTATTTCATTCATAATTAATTTATATATAAAAGGAAATTAGTCAGATATATTTTCGAAAATCTTGATCATATTTATCATGGAATGCGTTTAAACAACTCACAAAAATTTCGAGTCATTTAAAATTATATCTAATATATTATATTAGTAAAATAAATATTTTATTCAACGAAATGGGTATGCTTTCGGTAATCCGGTTCTGCACTAATCCGGATCCTCTGAAAAACCAGCATTTTCAAGAGGGCAAATGTGAAACATTGAAGTTTAAAATAAACAATGCATTTAGATTTTAGTGATCTTAGCAAGTTGAAAACAAAAATTTAAAGAATATTTTGTAATATTTATTATATATAAAATAATTTTCTATCTAATTCGTTACATTTTGCTATACTTTTTTGCAAAAACATGGGTTTTATTATTAAATGCATTTTTTAAATGAACTCCAACTAATCCGACACTTTCGTTAATTAAGCTGTTCTCTGATTTTATATCTGCCGAATTACTGAGAGTCTACTGTAAAGTCTACTTGCTTTTTATTAAAGTGTTGATTACATGTAAAATCACAATTACACGATAATTGTTACTAGTCATATCTTCTAAGCAAGTAACTGCATTTTATCTTATATAATATTATACCGCCATTTAAATTTGTGCTGTGTCTTTAGTGTCTCCATTTACGTGACTTGAATTAAAATTATTGGAATCCTGGAAAATACTGCTATCTTTGGCTGTTGAACAATACAGGTCCTCCTACGCAAATCTTCCAATGACTCCTTCTTTTCTTTTAGTTCTAACTATTAAAAATATCATACAAATGTTTATTCTGTATTTCCCATTTAGTGCTGTTAGTCTTTTTATTTTTTATGGTTTCTTGAAAAGTGGAAAAACAGGATAATACTGTATATGCTTATTCTTTATTTATTTTTGTCCTTTCTATTAAAATCACGGAAAAGATTCATTTAATTTAAATGTATCGTAAGCACATGAAACGCACTGAAATAGCTCTGTATCATTTTTTTTTTTGTTGTTGCAGTAGGTTAGGCAAACTTTTTATGTTCTATTTGCTTTCCTAATAATACTCAAAAATAAAAATATTAAATAATTTTTTTTTATTTTTATGATTTTTATGACCATAAAAATAAAAAGTAATTAAAAATATAAAAATGAAATTTAATAAGAAAGCATAGGTTAATGGTTATTATTATTATTTTTTTTATTTTCAAACTTTATACTCGTAAACTGCAACAGTATCGGAAGAAAAAGCGTGACATATAATGATGTTGCAACAAGCACGAAGAAGAACAACAAGCTATTTTAGAACTAATTTATTGAAAAAAAAATAGAATGTAAGAAAACCATTCAAATAAGACAAATAATGGGTAAAATATTTTTTGAAAGAGTATCATTAGGAACAAACATATTAAAATTTTAAAAAATAATTTTTATTTTCCAGTTTTATTGAGCGTTTCTTTCAAAGAAATAATCAAAATTTTATTTTATTCTTTTGGCATCAAAGCGTCAAATAGAAGCCAGTAAAAAATCTAAAAGTGACTCGTTCCAAAATTTCCTGTTAATACGATCATTATGTTTTATTTTTCAGTAATTTTTTTTTTTACCAAAGTTGATAGAGCGGGAAATTAAGTATAAAAAAAGTCAATTTCAATGCCTGAATCAATTCTGTAACACTATTTAAAAGAATAGATATATTATCGATTTAAATTTCTACATTCCCTTCTAATTATCCAGAATATGAAATAGCATTATAGTAGGACGAATATAGAGATATAACTTTAATAAGATAATATAAATAAATCAATTAATTTAATAAATAATAAAGAACGTTAACTCATGAAACGGAAGGAAGAATGAAAACTATTTTAATTTTATTTTTGTATGAAGTTTAAAAAGAAATGGAAGGAAGACTGAAAACGATTTTTATTTATTTTGAATGAAGTTTGAAAGTCAGTTGAAAGCTAAAATAAAAAATAGTGGAACTTAAAAATATTTTTTTGGATTATTTTTTTTAATTAAAAAGTATTTTTTAACAAATAAGCAAGTACGTACCAACAGAAAAGTATTATTGATCTGTTCCATAAACACATGAATTACCTTCATTATTTAATAATATCTTCCAAAATTCTTTATAAAAAATTATTCTTTACACAAAAAAAAATCTAGTTAAATTATTCTTTGTTCTAGAATCTTTTCACTAACAAGTATTTCTATAGATTTATTCTTCAGTCTTTTCTCTACATGTTTTAAGAAAGATTTTTCAATGGAAATTAATGATAATAAAAATAAAAAAAAAAATAAAAGATTTTCATTTTTTATCTGATTTTAATATGACACACCATTTTTTTTTGCATTAATCTGATTAAAACTTTTGAAATTGAACGCATTTATCTTTTTTATTTAAGTTAATAATGGATTTTATTAATTTAACTTTTTAACTTTAACTTTTACCTCTACAAAGATTCTATCATCGAAAATTTATTTATTCTCAGAAATAACGAAATTTATTTGGCAATAAAAACAGCGTTGAATTCATATTTTCAAAATCACGTCTTGTCATAGTTAATATTCATGTAACTATATTAGAATATTTAGGCAAAAATTTAAAGAAAAAAATCGTCTTGGTTGATAAAATTCAAGACCTATCAGTTCGTGTGCTGACAACCAGAACGAAAAACAACAGATATTTTGCACTGCTTTCGTGATATTTACTGAATTTGCACTTTAAATGAAAGACACTAGATTAAATAAAGACATCAGTCATCCATAATATAAGACATAAAACTAAACTGAAAAGGGCAGTAAATCTCGAATAAAATTAGTTAAAAATAACGTTTGTAGGAAGTTCAAAGACCTGAAACTTACAAGAAGACAATTAGTGGAATTCGTCATACGGTACATGAGTTCGGCATTTAAAAGAATATTTATACTCCGTATAACTGACATGTAATCTGTTTCTAATTACCTATTCTTGCAGCTGTCCGAACTAGGAAATTAGAAACTAATTTCCCGATAATTGCATTTAATGAAAACATTAATCAAGTCACTTCCTCGTATTCACATTTGATGTTGTAAAAATTTCATTTTTAACGAAGTCGTTTGCTTTTAATTTGAATTTATGCATTTAGGTTCTTTGCACTTCAGTTCCTATTTAGGAAGTTTATAAACTTCCTCTTAGTCAAGCGATAATTTTCGACTTCTTTTTTTTTATTATTATAATTTTCATAACAGCGAAAGGAATGAAATTATGAAAAGTCCAGTACATTTTTTAATAGCAAATGACGTTAGAAAACTGGATCAGAAGGACGTCAACCTTGTTCATTTCTTTTTCAACTGGATGTAACCGTCTTCAAAGAACAATTATAAAATACTTGAAAGGATAAAAAAAAAGTTTAAAATTTATTCTAACGTTTTAAAGAAATTTTTTAAAAGTCCAAACTGTCACTTTCGTTGAATTACAAACAAAGTGTTCAGTGAAATATTTTTCAAATAATTATACATCTTATATTTTTGTAAAAGTTTGAAACATAAATGTTTTATTATTATTATTATTATATATTTTGTTTTCTGTATTGCTATAGAAATCGATTCCTCTTTTAATGATTTTTTTCGCTTATCAAATTACAAGTTAAGAAGCAATTCGATTTTAGTCTTTTTAGAAAGATACTTTAGGGACTGAGGTGCTGCATAAAAAATATTTGCCAGAGTACTTTCCCCGAAACTTTCTCGTATCTCTTGTAAACGTACTTTGTATCATTAATACCATTGATGAACAATAATTATGAAAGAGCCAATCTTTGGCAATTAATTTATGAGATGCGGTTAATAAACCAGAACCAGAATACCGAATGTGCATTTGGAACACCTTTCTTCTCACCGATTATGATCATATTTTGTCACAGAACTAAAATTGCAATAACAAATTCAAATGGCATTTTTTCATGTATTTGTATCATGTATCATGTATTTAAATCATTGCACTTTTGAACTACTGTGTTAAGATGCTTGTGAAAGCACAAATGGACATACAATCAATCTCTTGATTTGGTTCACAATTTGATATGCATCTACACTTCAGATGTTACATCTGTATACCAAATTTTATCCATCTAGCTCTCTATATTTTATAGCTATCGTGCTAACTTATATTCGGATAGTCGATCCAACAGACTTCTTCTGAAGGGATTTCGCTCCAAATTTGACAGAAATCTACAAATTCAGAATAGATATCATAGATGGAATGTCACCCGTCTAACTCAAAGCTTTTTCGAGTTATTGTTTCCAAAAACAGACAAAACAGACGGGACCAACAGACAGACATAATTCCAAAAATGCTTTTTTCGAACTTAGGAACTTCTGAAATGTGGAGATTCTACAAAACCTGTGATTAAATGTTGACGGTTATAATACTTCCTGTTTGTAAACTTCGTATACGAAAAAGAAGGGAGGGGGGATGCAGAATTTTGGGGTAAAGCTTCGGTATTAGATAATCGTAGCTTCCGAACAGTCTAAAGAAACTGAATGCATCGATTAGCCCATATTGAATCTATTATCGGGAATCGGTCATCTTATTTCTTTAAAGTGGAAAAAATGGAGGATGTAGGCTATGTATTAAGATTTATGTACCGTAAAATTTATGATGGAATTCTGAATAAAATTCCAACTAAAGAAAGGGTTGTAAAAAAAAAAAAAAAATTCCCTTTTTTTTTTCTTTTTTTTTTTTTTTCTTTTTCTTCTTCTTTCTCATTCTTTTTTTTTTTTTTTTTTTTTTTTTGATATGCGATGCATACACTAAGAAAGTGACGTCATTCGATTTTGAGGTTATGATTAATATTGACGTTTTAGTGCTGCATCCGCTTAAACGATTAAATACAAAAAATAAATAAATAAATAAATTTAAAAAAATTGAAATCTGTTATTGCAAATTTCATGTTATCATGTGAGTACTTTATTATTTTTAAATCATTATTTGTCTTAGTTTAAAAAATCGTTCGAGCTCCAAAACTTTTATCTCGAGGGCGGATTTTTTTTTTTTTTTTTTTTTTTTTGAGAAAATTTGGTCACTTGACTATTGTTGAATATATATATATATATAACAAATTCGAATCCTGTCGACTCTTTAATATGTAACATTATTTTATGTGAAGCAGAATGCAGTTTGAAGACAGTGAAGAGACTTAGTAATTTTTAAAGTTCGATTTATTCTGTCCGGGAGGCAAGCATGATTATTTACAAGAAGGAGCGGACATCGCACGTCCGCCACAAAGCGTTGCAAAAGCAGAAGTAGACAAGAAGGGCCAAATAAATTTTCCCTCGTCTTATATAACCTGAGATTTTGATTGGGAAAATATTTCTCCACAGTGCTAATATATTAATAAGATTTTGATAGGGTTTTCTGACGCATGTCAATCACCTGTAAGGGAAACACAGGGATCTTTTAAGAAAGAATGTGCTTACTGGACATTTTTACCCCTTCACACCGAGAGTGTGAAAGTATCGGCGTTTAGCCAATTCAGCAATTTAATAAAGCTTCTCTTGAGTTAATTAAGTAGAGAAAGTGGAATTAGATCACGAAATAAGAGAATATTTTAGAATGAAGTTACTATGGCTAAATTAAGATAAAACCTTGTAAATTAATTAAATTGAAATTAAGAGTTTAAAATATCATTACATATATATATATATATATATATGTTACTGCAAATGTGGATAATCATTATTATTAATAATACTAACCGGTCATTATTAATAATAACCGCTTCTTTTGGTCCAAGGGAGCAATATCACCAATTATTCACTTTAACCGGTTATTATTAATAATTCCCAATGAAGTTTGATCAGTGTGATTAAACTGTTTATATACAATAGTATTTGGGCATGGGTGTGCCTCTTTGTATATGTTTTTTAAACTTGCTCTGAAGTTTTTCTATGATATTTTTTTCTAATTTTTTTTTAAAAATTTCATAATTAATTAGTCTCGTCTTTTTTTTTGGGGGGGGGGCGGGGAGAGGGAATAAGACATTGAACAATCCCAATATCTATCTATTATATTCCTCTCTTGTAAATAACTGATGGTTTTCCCCCTTTTTTTTTTATTTGAGCATGTCTAAATGGTTGGTGAAACGTGACTTCATGACTTCTAAATCGTCATCCATTGTGTCGTAGTAAAATTTATTAAAATAACTGTCTTAATTTGTAAAAAACAATAATATAAACGCCAAAAAACTGACAATGAAAGAATCGGGATCCTACTTGAACTTGAAAGACGTAGGTTATTGGGATTTTAGCTACAATGGCTTTTATATAACATTGGATTTCTGGCCAGGCGCCAATTCAATACACATGGTGACCTTTGACACCTTTTCAAGGGCACAGAAGATATCACTTTCATTTGATACGTAGTACTGATGGCGCATTATTTTTACAAAGGGATTAATTAAACCGAAAGTGGAATTGCATCAAGAAATAAGAGAATATTTTAGAATGAAGTTACGATGCCTAAATTAAGGTAAAATTTTGGAAATTAATTTGGATTAAATTAAGAGTTTAAAATATCATTACATATATATATATATATATATTTCATTATTATCGCTCATCAATGCCATCCACAATGTTTGCGACCTTACAAAAGGTCCACAGTTTTATGTACAGGAAGAAGGATATGACCTTTAAGGGTGAGAATGCAAGAAAGTTTCGTGGAGACCCTTCCTGCGGATTTCAATTCCTACCATTCTCTTGGGAAGACAAAGACGAAGTATTTTCAAAATGAATGAGTCATAGGGAACGAAATCTATGGAAATCAGCCTCTGTTTCTTGCATCCAAACTCAAATTACTTTTCAGCATTGTACTACCAGAAAAGAAAAGAAACTTGAAATTTAAATAAAAAAGAAATGATTAAAGGAAGACAAAAAAGCAATTTGGACAGGTTTGAGCGATTGTTACAATCCGACACAAATTTGGCGCTCGGTTTGCAACAAATGTGGCCGACAGTCACCTGTCCCCTAATCCATCAAACAGGTAGTCGAGCCTCGTGGCGCATGTCTCGGGCGACGGATGAAAATTTAAATGCGCGAACAATGACGGCAAATAATAGTTTAAAATAACTCGGCTGCCCCGTCGCATTCACGTCACGTCCCCTCGCAGTCGGATCCTGTTTTACGTCTGTTTCTTGAGATATGCGCGATGGTTAGAAAACGCATGTCTTTGATGGATGAGAAAATTCGGCCCTTGAAAATTTTGGTGAAATGTTTGGCGATTTGAAAATATGATTTGACTAACAAATGGAATGTTATGCATGTGAGAGTGTGATGCCCCATACCGATGAAGAACACAAGATGTAGTATTTTAAACTAGCCGCCTTTGATGACCAGCTTATTCACCAAGATTAGTGACTTTTCAGGTTGTTGCATGTTAACACTTCGTTGCATGATTTTTTTTGTGTGTGTGAAATAAATTTGGGTGATATAATTCACGCTCTAGATGAAAAGAAAAATATTTTTAAAAAATCCTTGTATAAATATATAATATAAAATAATTAAAAAAAAAACAGTAGGATGGAAATATCTATCATCATGCAAATTTACATAAAATAATCTATCTTCCATAAAAATAATATATATTTTATTCCTGATGATAATTAAAAAACACCGTTATTATTCTTATTTAGAATACACTTGTTTTGAATAGCTTCTTTTTTTGTTCACTAAATGTTATAAAAGAAATTGCCATCATCATGCAAAGAAGGGTTAATTTGAAATATATATTGAAAAAATATTTAATCTTGATATTTAATACACCCGAAAACTTGAATTTAACAGAATAAATCAAAACAAATCATAACGCGTGCAAATTTTTTTAAAAATATGTATAAACTACGGAATAAAAACAGAAGTAGATATCTTACATCGAAATCAATGCCCAGAAAAAAAGAATTTCTTTAATCTTTATTTTAACATTGGCAAAAACACGCGATTGAGTATTTTGATAGATGAGTTTAAATTTCATAATAACAATAAAAATAAAATATTAATAAATAATCTATACTTATAATAAAGCTCAATGTGTGTATGTGTGTGTGTTGGCGCTCTACAGGCCAGGTCATTTGACATACAGCTATCAAATTTGGTACATGTATACCTTAGAGGTCAGGAATGTGCACCTGGGGTCCCTTTTTTGAAATTTTAATTAGAATTTTAATTATTAATTAAAAACTAACTTTCCCACCAAAAAAATCTTCCATTTTCCCCACCGCCAACTTTTGCGCCAAAAAAAATCTTTCATTTCCCCATCGCCAAATGAGTAAGGCTTTTTTTTTTTTCTCCCAACAGTAATGCGGCTAGGGTTAACATTTTTCGGCGGATTATTTCAAACGATTCTGTTTATTTTCTTAATGTTTTATGCATTTAAAATTAAACATTGTTAATTAATCCATGTTTCAGATTCATTCTGAAGTACTTTTGAATTAAAATAACACAGAATAAAGGGAATGAAAAATGTATAATCTGCATAGCGTTACCCCAACTGGAGTAGAAAAATTCACGCATTTGCGTTACAGTAAAAGGCGAAGAAAATTCACGCATGCGCACTGTGTTCTGATTGTTGGCATGGCAACCATTATCAACGGACGATTTAAATTACTTTTAGGTTAGTTGCATGCTTTTGTAAGTAAATTGTAATTATGTTAGTTATATATTTTTTGTATATGCTTATAGTTTTAAGTACATCGTTTTTTAAGTAGTTTTTTTTAACCTGTTTTCAATGATTTAAATTATTTTTAGGTTAGTTGCATGCTTTTGTAATTAAATTGTATTTATGTTAGTTATATATTTTTTTGTATATGCTTATAGTTTTAAGTACATCGTTTTTTAAGTAGTTTTTTTAAACCTGTTTTCGACCGATTATTTTAAAGGATTCATTTTATTTTCTTAGTGTTTGATGCATTTAAAAAGAAACATTGTTAATGAATCGATCTGTTCATGATGAATCTGAGAAAATTTTGTTGACAAATTCTTGAGATATTACATAAATTAAGAAAGATATTCTTTAGTGCCCATAAAATTTAAACGCTCAGGGACTCTATTATCAGTATTATATTATTAAAAAAAATGCTTTGTTTCAGTAAAAAATATTATTATATTAATTGCAGATTAATCATTTACACTTTAATTTAAAGCATAAATTCTACGACGGGTAACAGAAAATGAGAGAGATACATATTACGTTATGACTGAAGGCCTTTATAATATTATGAGTGAATTATATGACTATAAGAAATTTGAAGTTTTAAAATATTTTACTGAAGAATCTATTAAAGTTGGAATTGCATAAAATATTTAATTATTAAAATTTTAACAAACATTAAGATTGGCGTACCGGCTGGTCGCCAAAGGCGGCTAGTTAAAAATAAAGAAAGCGTTGTAGAGAAATAAAATTGATATAATTAAAAACGTTTTTTTTTTGTGTCTGTGCGTGTGTATGTGTTTTAAGATAACATAAAAATCATTTTTGTGCGATAATAGTTTGATTAGATAAGGTTATCCATTTCTATACTAAGTCATAAGAATTACCCATCAGTCAATGATTAAGCCTATTTTCACTCTTGATGAAATTTTGTTTGCAATCTTTTTTTTAAAATTTCTATTATATCTTCTTTCCTCTGAACAAATAAAATTGTTTGCAAGCCCTATCCAGAGTATTTCTAATAACAGTTCCAAGCTTCATCAATTAGTGAAGCGGTGAAAATCAGAATCAAATCAGGAAAATCATAACTGAAGTTATCTGAAACTTCCATATACATTCTATATATTGTTTACATTTGTGTCTGTTAGTATTCGACAATTTGTTATTGGAACGATTTCTGGGTCACGTGCGTTAAAGTTTATATATAGATAGATAGTTTAATTTACAGAAAGGACTTGTCTATATATGCCTATATATTTAGAGCATATATAAACAAGAAAAAACGTTTTAAATTATAGCCCAGTATAGATATTATAGCTTATTATAGATAGTTTAATTTACAGAAAGGACTTGTTTATATATGCCTAAATATTTAGAGCATATATAAACAAGAAAAAACGTTTTAAATTATAGCTTAGTATAGATATTATAGCTTATTATAGATAGTTTAATTTACAGAAAGGACTTGTCTATATATGCCTATATATTTAGAGCATATATAAACAAGAAAAAACGTTTTAAATTATAGCTTAGTATAGATATTATAGCTTATTATAGATAGTTTAATTTACAGAAAGGACTTGTCTATATATGCCTATATATTTAGAGCATATATAAACAAGAAAAAACGTTTTAAATTATAGCTTAGTATAGATATTAAAGCTTATTATAGATAGTTTAATTTACAGAAAGGACTTGTCTATATATGCCTATATATTTAGAGCATATATAAACAAGAAAAAACGTTTTAAATTATAGCCCAGTATAGATATTATAGCTTATTATAGATAGTTTAATTTACAGAAAGGACTTGTTTATATATGCCTAAATATTTAGAGCATATATAAACAAGAAAAAACGTTTTAAATTATAGCTTAGTATAGATATTATAGCTTATTATAGATAGTTTAATTTACAGAAAGGACTTGTCTATATATGCCTATATATTTAGAGCATATATAAACAAGAAAAAACGTTTTAAATTATAGCTTAGTATAGATATTATAGCTTATTATAGATAGTTTAATTTACAGAAAGGACTTGTCTATATATGCCTATATATTTAGAGCATATATAAACAAGAAAAAACGTTTTAAATTATAGCTTAGTATAGATATTATAGCTTATTATAGATAGTTTAATTTACAGAAAGGACTTGTTTATATATGCCTAAATATTTAGAGCATATATAAACAAGAAAAAACGTTTTAAATTATAGCTTAGTATAGATATTATAGCTTATTATAGATAGTTTAATTTACAGAAAGGACTTGTCTATATATGCCTATATATTTAGATCATATATAAACAAGAAAAAACGTTTTAAAAGGCGGACTGCCTTTGACAATGATAAATCAAATTAATGGTCTAGTTATCAAACAGGCAAAGTAGGTTTAATAGCTCCCAAGTACTCAAGATATTATGGTGGTATTTCACATTAATTAATATTTTGCTTTTATTTGATTTGCGGGTACTATGTAATTTATAGGGACTGCGTGCTCGAACATTAAAATCAATCATTTTAATTTTCAGAATATTATGCATAGAATTTATTCATGCCTTTCAAAATTTTTTTTTTTTTCATTTTGCAAAATAATTCGTACTTAGACATTTCTATCATAGATTAAATTTAAATATTTACAGTGTATTAAGTTTTTTTCCGTCTTATATAAAATTAATTTTTTAAATTTTTTTATTTCCAAAATTTGAAAGTTGTTAACTCTTTAAAAAAATTATTCGCGATAAATTATTTTGTTGTTTTAGTTTTTGAATAATTGTCATAAAAATGCTTATATAGATATTAAATTAAAAGTAATATGAAATATCTGATTTTTTTGCGTTGCCATTATCAATTTTCAAAAAAAAAAAAAAAAAAAAATCGTCATAATCTTCAAGGTGCAATCATCATCTTCCATTCTCCGTCTATCAAGTGCAGGCCAAAAAATGTAAGACATAGTGATGTCACTATCATTCGATGTGTTACCATTGAGTGGGCCAAATATCCTATCCCTCATATACATACTTCAGTTCCCAGAGTGGTCAAGGATCCCAGGGGCTAATCTTGAGAAAAATGCTGGCAATAAATTTGAATTTGCTCCATGCTTCATGCTCAGTGTCAATGAATGAAACCCAGGGATCCGAAAAATAAATACAGGGTTGCCTTTAAATAAGTTTTATAACCGTAAAAAAAACTAGTTACCGTTGGGGAACAAAACTATTCCTGCTAGTGAAAAACAAAGTTCTTAAGGAAAGAAGCTTAAATGATTTAAATCTTTTTAATGAAACATTAAAGGACATAACACACGAAAAACAATAATAGTACAAACAATTAATACAAAAGTTTAAGGAAAAGTACAATTCTCGGTGGTAAACATCATGCTTAATCTATGACCCCAGAGCACAGACTGTAGTTTTTTAAAGCGGCTGCTAGGTGGCAAGCTTGAAAAGTTTCCCGGTTACAGTTTCTCTATTAGGTATCATCTGTATAGGTATGAAATCATTTTTCATACCTAGACTATCGAAAGCATAGGGAGTTAAATTTCGTGTGGGAAAATATCCGATAAAACCAGCGGAAGAGATCTCCCCCAAACTTTCTCGATTACTCTTTAATAAAGGTGTAATCACAAGAACGACTTCCAAAGCATTGGCGTACAATAGTAACAAAATATTAACCTTTGGCCTGAATTTAGCATTTTTACTGAATCTAACGTGTTATCCTTGGCGAACTAACCCCTGGTATGAGGTAATAGATCTGAAAATCGAATTTGTGTTTGAAACGCGTTTTTACTAACCGATTTAAACAAACATTTAATACAAAATGATACTTGTTGTCTTAAAATCCCCAAATTTGATATATTTAAGTCATTGTGTTTTTAAATTATTGCTTTTATGTTTCTGAATGTGCAAATCGACAGACGTTGAACTCCTTGCCGGACAGACAGATTTCCTCTAATCGGATTTTGCTCAACATTTGATAGAAATCTACAAATTAGACGTAAAGACCGTGTACCAAATTTCATCCATCTGGTTCAAAGCGTTTTTGAGTTACCTTTGTCACAGATAGAATAGATGGACATTTTCCAACAATGGAAACTCAGGGAGGTCTAAAACATTGAAATTCGTCAAAACCTCGAGTTCGAATTTGTTGACAATTACAATAACTTCTTTATACTACATATAGGAGAAAATAAAAATTGCATTAAATGTAGTACCAAAAGTCATGGGTAAGGGAAGTTTTAGCGTTGGCGTTATGAAATCAATAATAATTTCAACAAAAGCAACGGAAATGGATTCTACAAAATTATATTATGTTTAAATGATAATTTTTTTTAATACAGAGATGAATAATGAGCAGTATGAAACTCATAAGAAATTTCCATGTATTAATCAACATTAGTGTTGCATTTTCACAGAAATGATCTTGCTTTTATATTGCATCGATAGCTTTGTATGAGTGTGCATGTGTGCGACTATAATGTTGGTTACAATGCCACTAAAGAGGAAAAATCATTTCGTAGGACGCATGGACAAGAAGATTAACGGTTTAAAGCAATTATGGAGATATGGAGGAAAAACAGTACTATGTCCTGAGAACCTGCCATTTTTCAATGCAGTGCCACTAATAACTACAAGGGTGGAAACTTTATAATTACTGCACTGTTTCTGATTGCAACTCTAATCAACACACATAATTAATTTTGAATGAGTTCAAGAATCTCTATTAAAAAAAAATATATGATTAACTTATTTTTAAAATGACACTATAAAGCCTTTGTTTCCATTCGCTGTTCCTGGAAATTGAAATAGCTGATTCGAAAATATAATTCCTTTTTTTATATTAAATTGGAGAGGAACTCGTGTAAAATCATTATATCACGGGCGCCAATGACCCTTGCTGCGCCAATATTTCAAGCTGGAACTCTGATCAGCGAATCAAATCGCCTGTCAAGATCTGATTTGAAAAAAGAATATGATCAGCTAAAGTTGAAGCTATTAAGCTCTTATTTCTGTTCTCTGTTCCTGGAAATCGACGTAGCTGATTTGAAAACATAATTCGTATTTATATTAGATTGGATGGCGGACTTGTTATAGAACAAAGAGTTTCTTTTTTTTATCAACTCGAAATTCAGCGTCAGATGTTACAAACTTAAACTCGAATCGAAAACTTCTTTTTGTTTCACTGTAACATAGTAATTTTGGTGGGGGAAAAAAATAAGAAACAAGGGAAATTTTAAAGTGATAACAAAACGGATAGCTGATACCTTTAACGATCCTGACTTAAAAAAAAAAAAAAATACGGCATGATCAATTTCTTACAAAGGCAGCCAAGCTTTTGTCTGATTTGTTTCCCGGTAGACGAAACAAAAATATCGAAAAGAAAACTGTTCAATGTACTTGGTCCATTTTTTCCAAATCTCGTCACGGAAAGCGGTAGGTCTGAAAACCCGATTCAGCTCGTCAATCAACGCGGCTGAGGTCCGACAGTGACTTGGAGAGGATGGCGGGCTTGGACCCTTAAAATCACGGTCTCTCAGAAAAACTCTGAAAGAAGATTAATTGAACGGAAACGTCGCTAATTTGCCTTTGCCTTAACCTCCAAAAAAGACACAATTTCTTAAAAGAGCAATTACCCGTGTTTCCGCGGGAATTGCGCGAATGGAACATTCAATTACTTCAATGTTTTTGTTAAAAGAACGAAGATGAGCAGCAAAGAGAGACGCAATTAGATTGCTGGAATTTAAATTCGAACGTTATAAGGTTAAATTTATCCTGAACTATTTTTGACGATCATTTACTTCTCCAATAATACTGATTGAAGTTTAGTTGAATCCTTCATGCATATGGATTGAAATAGAGTTTGGATTATTTAGCTGCAAAAGCTATCATATAGCCGTAGCTGTAGTCCAAGCTGTAGCAGAGAGAGACGTAATTAAATTGCTTGAAGATTAAATTTGAACTTTATATGGTTAAATTTTTTCTGAATGAACTTCTTTTTGGCGACCAGTTACTTCGCCAAGAATATTGATTGCATTTCCATTGAATCTTTTATTCATATTGATTGACATATATTTTGGGTTATTTAGGTGTCTTCCCGAAATTCTATCACAGAATTTCTATCAACAGTCAGAAATTTTAGATTTTGACTGTTGATAGAACTTGAGATTTTGTTTATTTTCTGTAGGAATTTGTTCATGAATCATTTAGACAGCTCATTTATTACATAAGCACAAACACGCTTTTATAGGAAAGATGAATAAAAGAAGATCAACAGCATTTTCAGTTCAATGCCTCATAAACACAATAGCTACGTCTTCAGAAGACTCGCAAGAAAGAAGAGAGAGTGACTGGAAAGAGGGAAGAAGAGAATATAATCACTTAGATATTCATTCACACAAAAATACTGCGGAAAAATCTTATTGATCATAACGATAAGGATGCAGAAAAATAGTCCGATCGCTTGGTGCCAACATTTT
Organism: Argiope bruennichi; assembly: GCF_947563725.1. Taxonomy (NCBI): domain Eukaryota; kingdom Metazoa; phylum Arthropoda; class Arachnida; order Araneae; family Araneidae; genus Argiope; species Argiope bruennichi. The sequence goes on along the minus strand of NC_079151.1, from coordinate 132,483,503 downwards.
CAAATATTTTGCAGATCAGTTAGTTACTTGAATCTGAAGATAGCTGTATAGTTCAAATTCAGACAGATACAGAGAAAGCATCGAATAGCTAAATATCTTAAGCAATGAAATAAAATATTGTTACGAATCTGTAATCTGTAATGCGGCTTCCCAGCATAGTTGGTTCCAAAGGAGGTTCCAGAGCTTGGCGACAAACTTGGCGACTTGGCGACGAATCTGGCGACTTTGGCGCCAAAATAGATTATACCCGAAACATCGAGAATTTTCCCGATCCGTCCAGTAGGAACGGAGATACGCCTCGAACGTTCCTGATTGGTTGAGAGGTTTCTAACCCCGCCTCCTGAAACCTATAAAAGGAGCTGCAGCTGCCGGGGAGACGACGGTGAATTCATCCCCCTACAAAATTACATTAATAATCTTGAAAATTGGCTAACCCGCTGGAAAATAAAACTCAACGTGGACAAAACAGAGGCAATCTTATTCTTCAAGAAAAATAATAACTGGCCCAAAATCCAAATATACAACTCTGAAATCAGCTGGAGAAACGAGATCAAATACCTGGGAATAACACTAGATAAAAACTTAAATTACAAAACGCACATAAATAAAACAAGAGAAAAATTTAATTTGGCTTTCAGAATCCAATACCCGCTAATTTGCAGAAATTCAGGTCTCTCAATAAACAATAAAGTCCTCATTTACCTAGCATATCTAAGACCAATACTTACTTATGCATGTCCGATCTGGGCTGCTACGGCGAAAACTAACCTACAATAAATAGGCGCACTGGAAAACAAAACATTAAGGATGATAGTCAGGGCCAGATGGTTCATCATAAATGCGGAAATCATTAAAGCTCTGAACATCCCCCCAATCAAACAATTCATCCTCAAACAAGCCCAAAACTTCTATGGAAACATCATAAATATAGACAACCCCACCTTAAGTAACCTACCGACATATGATATAAACGACACCTGCAACAAACGCAGACCTCGCTGTGTCCTTGCAATTTAAATTGCAGACAAATTATAAATAACCCTTTTTTTTCCCCCACACACAAGAAAACAATATTTCCAAACTAAAATAAACCATGTATGATGCACTGTAATTACTAAGGTCAGTTTCTTATCACTCCAAAGTTAACCATTTTTAGATTTACGGATGGTGGGGCCTGCGGCCCCAATGAGCCGTAATTCCTCTCAACAATTCAGACGACGGTGAATTGAGTGGTCGTGGACCAGTGGAGTCGAAGAGTAGTCGGGACCGACAGTAAAGAACTGGCCTTCCAGAGATAAGCGGAGCAGCGACGGAGTCAAGCTAGTGCTGAACTAAGCTGTGCGCTACTGTCTGTAGTAGGGACTTGTGTATGCTGCTGTGTATGCTGTTGTTGCTGCACGTCTCGGCTGAAGATAATCGTCTTCTGTGCTGTATATAGTTGTCGTCTTTGTGCTGTCCTGTGTGTCTTCGTGTAAATAAACGTCGTTGTTTTATTTTCTACTGCTGCCTGGTGATTGAGAGTTCTTCACACCATATAACTTCCACTATCCAAACGAACCCCCGGAAGTTTCGTAACAATATGATTTTTAGGGTTAACGAATTAAATTGATGAGCAATTGATAAAATGAACTAAATTGATGAGGAATTGATTAAAGAAATTAATTTGATGAGGAATCGATTAAATGAATTCAAGTGATGAGGAATTGATTAAATGAATTAAATTGATGAGGAATTGATTAAATGAATTAATTGAACAATGAACAATGAATTTTTTTGGGTGCATATACATTTACATATTTGGGTACATTTATTTAAAAGTCCTCCTGCTATTAATATTTTATTGAAAATTCTTGACCAAATAAAATCTTCCCTTCTGTTTCTTGCCCACTTGGTGCGGATTCTGATATCCAAAATTTCTTTTATGTATAACTTGAGGTGGTTCTTCGTTCTGTCAAGAAAGGAAGAGTTTGGCTTATAGAGTCGAGTCTTATGACATCATTAATTAAAAATTTCTTAAGTATCTGTATCTATAAGTTAAGTATATCTTTCAAATTGCACGTTTTCTTTTGTGGTTGTACAATTTCACTTTCACTTTATTTAAACTATTCAGATAATTTGCAGAATCTTTCATCTTTTTTAAATAATGAAAAAACAAAACACACATACACACACACACATGATTACATATTTGATGAAATAGAGAAATTTCATTACGTTTAATTATATTAACGTCCCTTTTTAAATCAAAGCTAGGGTTATTTTGTAATTTTGAACTGCAATCAGATGACAAGTCGACAACTGAGCTGGCACTCCCCTTCTTCAAAACTTCATCTCTACACCAACATAAAAACATTTGGCACCGATGGATTTAACGTTTATCAGACCCGCTTACACGGTGGTTCTTGGGTTGAATTTGGTTTTGAAACTGGAAACATCTGGTCCCAAAATCGAGACCTTACCTCCAAACCATCGCAGACTTGATGATATAGTGAAAATGGCTTGGATTTCATTTCAATAATAAAATCTATTGTTAAAAATCATGCAAAAATATTTTTTATGTAGGATAAAAATTTAATGTAGAAATTGTATGGCAACTAAATAGATATAATTAAAAAGGCCAAATTTTAAATTTTAAAATATCTCAAAAGCCAAATTTGGGCTGTAATAATTTCGAATGGCAGGGCAGAAAAATGCAACATTTAACTTATTTTAACTAATTAAAATTTCAAACAAAACAAAAGCTTTGAAGAGCACATTCTCACCATCAAAAGATGTATTTGGGCAAAATTTGGCAGCTTTAAATCTAATATTCTGTTCTGTAGAATGCCGACACATGAACATTCAAACACTCCTCACAGCTGAAAAGGTCTACTTTAATACACAATTATTATATTACTGGTTGATAAGTTTTATTCAGTGGATTAATATCGATCCCATTTCATCCCAAATAACTTTTTTTTTATTGGCACATTATAGCTGTCTGCTCTATGTGCACTTAAGACCTTTTTGCAAACGATTGTACAGTTAACCCCCGCACATCGGGATCTTTCTGTCTATTTTTGCATCCTTTTCTGACAGGTGGAGGAAAAAGTGGTCTGCAGAATTTACTGTCGTCGTGACTCCTTTAGGCAAGTTCCATAACGGACGAGAAAGAAGTACGTGAGAAATGGTTCGATCGGTGAGCATTTATGGAACTTATTTATGGAAGATGTTGTCACGGAAAAGAGATTGGAATCGGGGACCGCAGAGAACTGTTCGTCAGTAGTAAAAGTTACGGATGAGTAAAGCGACATGACACGAAGGAGTTGCACCGATGGCCATTGCTTCCAAATTTTCTTCGACTATTAGAACATTCACCCCCTGTTGCATCCGCCAATTACAGCGGGGATTGCCACTGCGCAAGAATGACACCGACTGTTTGTAGAGGCTTTTCTTATCAGAAATAAAGTTTTAATGCAACAAGTTAGATACAGATAGGATATCAGAAACAATTCATATCAAGACGAAGAGATGAGAGATTTGTTACTATTGCAACTGTCAGTTGGCGGGCATTTTCGGTGTTTTGTACTGAGTTTATTCGAAGTTCGTGGAACTCAAGAAACAGATATGATGTTTGAAGTAATTCATAAGAAGAATAAAAGATAAGAGATTTATTATTAACAGCGCCAAGAACACCAACCAATCAGAGGACACATAGAAAAGAACCAGTAATGGATTTGGCATTTTACGACCTTAAACAGTGAACCTTAAGAGACAACTTATTTTAATAAACTGGTCAATTTAGTTTCATATTTCAGCATATTTTTAACTTAATCAATATTTTAATTATTTGTTTTAGATTTAAATTTTTTTCTCTTTGGTAACCTTGGGAAATTAAGCGTTTTCCCCCCCTCTATACGTAGTATAAATAAAGTATAGTAATCGTTAAAAAATTCGAACTCGGAGATTTTTCGAAAAAAACATTTTTGGAAAATATCTGTCCGTCCATCTGTCTGTCTGTTTTTGTTTTTTTTCGAGGGGGGAAGGGAATAATTCAAAACCCTTTGGGGCAGACGGTTGATATATGGTCCTTACACCCAATTTTCATATTTCTATCAAATTTTGCTTTAAAATCTATTCAAAGGAAGTCCGACTGCCCAAATGTAAGTTAACACGATAACTACAAAACGAAGAGAGTTAGATAGATAAAATTAGGTATAAAGATTTAACATCTATAATGTAGTCACCTGTGAAATTTTGAGCGAAAACCTACAAAGAGTTGACTTTCTGTCTGTCTGTGCTTTCAGAAACATGTAAACGCAATTATTCAAAAATGCAGTTACTTATATTTATGAAGTTAGGTATGGTATTTTGTGACTACAAGTGCAGTTTTGTGCCAAATCTTTGTTTCAATTGATTAAGAAAAACGTGTCTAAAACACAAATTTGATTTTTCGATACCATTAACGCATGCCAGAGATTGATCACCAAAATGGTCACCAAGGATGACACGAGAGATTCAGTACAAATGCTAAATTCTCGCCAAAAGTTAATATTTCGTAACTATTGTACACCATTGCCATACAAGACGTACTCTGGCATGTCAAGTGTATTAGAGATTATGCGAAAGTTTCTGAAGACCACTACCACCGGTTACTTATTTATTTTTGTACTGGCATATTAGTCGTATCCCAGCAATTAATCGCCAAAAAGCGCAAATTAATAAGCTCCTTCGTAACTATTGTATGCCAATAGCATATATTGTTGATATTACCCATATCACTCCCACTGCTTTTATTGAACAGCTGTTTTACTTGAAAATAATGACTCCCCTACGCAATGGCGTAGCTGGAGAAAGCAGCTCCAGGATCATATCATTTTCTTTTTCGCCCCGAATCGTCCTGAGTGGTTTAAGAAATATAAGTGGTGCCCAGAACATGAGTATATGTGTTTCGGCTTCTCATTGCATCTGATAAAGAGATCTAAACACACCAATACTTTGCCTTCATAGCTTCCTATTAGACCGATAACTGCTGCCAGTACAACGGGCCGCGGTGGCCTGATGGTAAGGTCTTGGTATCAGAACCGGAAGGTTTCAGATTCGAGCCCGATTCCACCGAAGAGCCGTCGTGTAAGCGGGTCTGGTGCAGTTAATTCCGTCGGGGCCCACTGGCATGGTGTGGAAATTTGGAGGAGGGGTGCCAGCTCAGGTGTCGTCCTCATCATCTGACCGCAGTTCAGAATTACGAGGTCCGTTCCAAAATAATCCAAGTATTGCTTTAAAACAGGACGTTAATATATGACTAAACTAAGTGGCATGTACAGCCTATTCAACCGCTACTGCTACGCCACTATATTCATATTTTACCCCACGATATTTTAGCTGATTATTGCTATCAAATATGTTTATATTTGCGAAATTGTTCAAGTATTAACCACACAAATGATTTGGGTCGAGTCCCAGACAAAATGGATATTTGAAATGCTAATTTTCTAATCGACCCAAATTATGCGAAAATCAATCATTCAATCGCTGCTTCGGCCCCAACCCTAAACTTTGCTTAAATATCTATTCAATCTCTGTTTGGCAATTTAAAAAACATGAATAAATATTATGAAATCATTTATCATACGGGTTCAGAATGCCAATTAAATACATCATTAGAGTGTGAAAATACTAATGCTCTATTTTTGCTCTATTTTTCACACATAGTGAAAAATTCACAAATTAGTTCTGTTTCCATTTCTTTCTACCTTGACCGATGGTTGTGTTCCCAATGAACCGTATTTTGTTTGGTCAACCCCACCCCAGCCCAGAGCAATGTCATTAGCCAAATTTCTGTAAGAGTTTAGAGAAGTGCATTTTAAGAATTTAAAATGATACTTTTACTCAGAGTATGATACTAACGATATCACACCGGATAAATTACCAAGAATAGCTTTTATGTTTTTTAACATATTGTATACAGTATTTGTAATTTTAATTTAATTATACACTCATGTCCAAAATTAAGGTCACAAACATAAAATCTGCGAAAAATGAAAAACTATTCACTGTGTTGCCACGAAATTTGGCACAGAGGTACACTACAATGGAAGAAAGAACATAGACACATAACAACATGGAAAATATTTTAATTGCGAATTAAGAAACAGGATATATCAAAAAGTGTTATATTATGAATCAGAGATTAAGCATTTATCTCCGGAAAAGCCTATCTAATATGAAATGTGACCACCGTGCACTGCTATAGAGGCTTCACAACGAGCTTTCATACTGTTTATGAGGATGTCAATAAATGCTTGGAGCAACAAAGCCCGTTCTTCCAAAAGCGCGACTTTTAACTCTTGGAGGGTATTAGGAGGGGGGTTAAGCTGTGCAATGGCTCTTCTGAGACCATCCCAAAGATGTTAAATAGGATTGTGATCTGGAGTCTTCGAGGGCCAGTCCATACGTCGAATATCCTCTTCCTCAAGAAAGTAATCAACAATCTGGTTTCTGTGTGGAAGCGCGTTTTCATCCATAAACATGAAGTCTGGGCCAAAAGTACTCCGGAACAACCTCACATAGGCTTCAAGGATCTCATCCCTATAGCGATGAGCATTGACAGTACCCGCATCGAAGACGTGCAGTGGTGTACGACTGCCCAACATTATGCCACCCCAAATAAGGATTCCTCTGCCACCAAATCTGTGGATTTCTTTTACGTAGAAGGAATGATAGCGAGCTCCTCGTTCTCTCCAGATGAAGATTCGACGAGTGTCACTCTGTGTGGTAAATATCGGCTCATCACTGAAAAGAACACGCCCCCATTCTTGCTGTATCCAAGACTGATATGTTAGACACCACAACAGCCGGGCTTTTCTGTTGGATGCAGTCAAAGGGGCGCATTCAACTGGTCGCTGGGCATAAAGGGCCCTCTCTGCTAGACGTCTGTATACTGTTTGTCTGGAAATTCTTATTCCAGACGCAGTAGCAAGGTCACGAGCAAATTGAGGAGCCGTTGTCAGCCTATGCTGTCGTGCGCTTAATGCCAAATAGCGATCCTGTGTAGGCGTTGTTGCTCTGTGACGGCCTTGGCCAGCCTTCCTGGTTACAGCACCACTTGTTTGGAATTGATTCCACAACCTGGATACCACTTTCGATGCCACTTGTAACCACCGAGCCACCTCCGCTTGAGATTGCCCAGCTTCAAGCCTACCAAAAGTTCTCCATCGCAAGACATCGTCTAAACGATTATGAGAACTCCTTCTCACTGGAAACAGGTGAAATCTTTTGTTTAAATGCAATATTCACAAAATTGCAGGCAAAATTCCCAGATGCCTTAACGGTCTAATTTCAGTAGTTCCCCAAAAACTAATGCCAAACAACACTTTTCCCATAACAAAGGTTAATATCGTGTTAGCGGTCCTTCACAATATATAAAATATAATTTGTTTTAATTTTACTGGTAGCCATTTAGAATTACTTTGAAAAACATTTTTGTGACCTTAATTTTGGACATGAGTGTACATAGTTGGTGCGTGAAATTCACATTGATGTAGCAGAACTATATCTAATTTTGGTTTCAGTCAGACGAAGCTTGATTTAGTTAAATTAATGCCCGTTTGGAATCAATAGTAAAATTTTCTTTGGTGCTGATTTCGTTATTTTGAACTACAGTCAGATTTTCAGTGGGAAAATAGCAGGCATTTTTTGTAAGAATATTGAAGAATTTTATTTTCAAAATTCACATGTGAAATAGATGCCTCAAACAAGACATTTATCACATTGGATCCACTTTTTACCTTGCTTTGAATCGGAAAAATAAATAAATCATCAGAATACAAACAATTAATGTCTGTTATGTTTTTATCGTCTTCACCGGACAGAATCATCAATCAAGGCAGCGGCGCTTTTTTTCTGATGAGATTGTTTTGCTTTCTTTGTTCTTAAATTGCGTTCTTTAATTTCAGAATGTTTTGTTTCGGGATTTTCCTTTTTTGTTCTTTGATTCTTCACAAAACAGTCTTCTCCTCCTGTCGTGTACTCGCCTATGGTACACGGGTTCTTTTACTGTAATTGAAAAACTTCTCTCCTTGGAAAAATAAACTATAACATTTATTTCTACGGTAAGACAAATTATTCCATATACATATTAAATTTAAATGACTGCATTTCCGAAAGAAAATAGTTCAGAATCTTTTTCAGCTGCTAATTACAACGTTTTTTCAGTTTTTCCTGTTTTTAAATTCCAATACGGAGTTGAGTTGTAACTCGCTTCGTCAAAGATCGCGGATTCACGCGACACCTTCTTAATAGCTATCTTTTTTTCTTTTCTTTTACCTGATATACTAATTTGATTTTATATGGTAAAAATGTTAATAATATCAGTTTTTCCCTCCATTTTTTGCTTTAGTCTTTTTGCTTGCAACTTTAGATTGTGACATTATTTCTTTGGTTGATATAGTAAACCCTAAAAACGTGGAAAACGTATCTAAAACAAAAATTTGATTTTCGGATCGTCAAAAAACTCGCAAAGTTTACGGTAGATTCAGTAAAAATATTAAATTCATGCCAAAGGTTAATATTTCGTAACTACTGTACGCTAATGCTTTGCTATCTCTTTCTCTGAGAAAACATCTTTATTAGAGTTAATGCGAGAAATTCTTGGGGCGACAATTCCCACTGGTTTTACATTAATTTATAATCATATACTTGAGTAAAAATACACAAGAGAATCTCGGAATTTCTTTAAATTAATATACATCGGTTTGCTTTATTGAAAGAAGATTTTTATTTTTTTCGCGAGTTCACAAATTGTACAGACTAAGTCTATGACAAAGGATACCGACGTGCTCTGATTGGTTTAAGCCTTGGCATCTTTTTGGCAATGTTTTGCACTCATAATAGTGTAGTTTTCGCTTATTTGACTCAAACCTTGTACCTTTCATTAGTTTTATGGAAGATACGAGTGAATATCAACACGATCCAATTTTTATTAATATAATTGTTTTCTCTAAATATTACTAGTAATACTACTACTAATAATTAATAATAATATCAAATATTACTAATAATACTAGTAATACAAGTAACTAATGTTGTTTATGCACAGAACTATAAAAACTGAATGAAAGTAATTACTCAACATATGATGCAGAAATTAGATATTTCTTATTTTTCTATGATTTTTGTGCCTTAAATTAGATTATTTATGCAGTCATTGAAACTTGTTGCTGAACGTTTATTACTTTCCCATCAACTACATATGGGGAGATGATTACTTAATGCCCAAAACGTATAAATATGTAAGCTTTAACGGAATATGTGATTTCGTAGCAAATTTTTTAGTTATATCAAAATAATATTAAGAAGAAACACACACAAAAATATTTTTAATAAATTGTAATTTTTATATTTCCTGAATTTAGGTTTCAGGATTTGATCTTTTCTGCTGTATATGTATTCCAGATTAATATTAAATGTAAAACGTAAAAAATAAAAGGGGAGATAAAATCACAAATTTTATTTATTTTTATAAAAATATATTTCGGTATGGCATCTTTTTGGAAAAACATTGCCAAAAAGATGCCAAGGCTTAAACCAATCAGAGCACGTCGGTATCCTTTGACATAGACTTAGTCTGTACAATTTGCGAACTCGCATTTTTTTCACTCTTTTTGAACAAATAAATAAATTGGATTAGTTTTTGAACTATTATTTATATCAGAAGATTATCTTGACAAATAGGACACATAGAAGATCACTATTGCAACTTATATCCAGTGAAATATACTTTCGAATTTTTCTGCATGTTGCGTTCCTGATGAGTTTTGCAGTATTGAGAAAGGAATCGAATGTACTTGTAAACAATCCTGCCCTTCACCAATTGGATTGTGATCACTGATCCACAATTTGATTCAGATTGGCATGTGTTGATGTACTTGATGACATATGTTCAAATACATATTTCTGTTGTTAAGTATTTAAAATAATCAATCCTTTTACCTTTTAGTTATTTTTTGGCATCATTTACATTTTACGCATACCAGATCACAAAGATTCAACTTAAAATAAAGCAGAATGATATAATTCATGCCCTAGATGAAAGGGATAATGTTTAAAAAAATCCTAATATATAATACAAAATAATTTTAAATGTACAAAACTGGAGTGAAATTAAAATGAAATCTATGATTGCAAATTTCAAGTTATCATGTGAGAACATTATTATTTTTAAGTCATTATTTGTCTTGAAAAATTTAAGTCGTTAACCAGTTTAAACCGGCTTGAAACAATCACGAGATTTCACTATCAGTCTCTATCCCTCTCTCTCTCTATGTATATATATGTAATGATATTGCCGCATAATGAACTACTGATATCAATTCCTGTGGCTTGGTTGGCAAGACACGAGACTGTAGACCTTCACGACCCAGGTTCGAATACCAGCCAAGTCAGTTTTATCCAAAGACTGGAATTTTAATTTAAAATGTTATTTATTATTTCTCTAGTTTCTAGTTGATTCTAGATCTTTCTTTAAATGTTCTATCTGGATGTTTCTCGAACATTCTGAGAGTGTATATAAAGTCAAGTGTCACCAGTTGTGATCGAGTTATCGGTCCTGTACGCTTGAGAGTTACTTTGCTTGAATAAATCTGATTACTTGTTCAACCTAACAGCCTTGTTATTTCCAATCTTCGTGACAAGTTTGGTGGAGGCGCCGGGTACTTATTCCTGCAACCGTGGACGATAGCGAAAACCTACGGAGGAGCCTTCGATTGAGAGGATTATCTCCCGAATTTGGATTTTACTCTCCAGAAAGCAGAAAAAGGACAAAAATGTCGGTAGAAGCCAAGCCCGTAGTAGTGACTGTTCCTACGCCCCAACAACTGAGGAGCCCATCGACATTCTCCGGAACGCCTGGAGAGGACCCTCTTAAATGGCTAAAGGAGTATGATCGAGTTGCCCATTTCAACAAGTGGGATGACATGGTGTGTCTCGCCAATGTATATTTCTTCCTAGATGGCACTGCTAAGCAGTGGTTTGAAAACAACGAAGACAACTTGAATTCCTGGGAAGCGTTTAAAAATGGATTACTAGGACTTTTTGGTGACCGTCAAAAACACACCAAGAAAGCCGAAGAACAACTTAAATACAGAGCCCAGGGGAGAGTACGCAGTCCTATATTCAGAGCGTATTAGGTCTCTGCCTAGAGGTTAATCCATCGATGTCTGACTGCGAAAAAGTGTCACACCTAATGAAAGGTATTGCCGAAGACATTTATCAGGCCCTTTTAATGAAAGAAATCACCACTATAGCTGATTTCACAAAATGGTGCAACTATATAGAGGATATGAAGCAAAAGAGAGTAAAACGACAGAGATTTGAGAGGCTACCAAACGTCGTACCTGTAGCATCCATGGAGGACGAGCCAGATTTGACGTCCCTCATTCGCAGAATAGTGCAGGAGGAAGTTCAGCGGTTGGTTACCGAACTTAAAGCACCTTCGGAACCATATTCCCAGTCGTTAGAGGACCTGGTGCAAGACGAAGTCGTAAAAGCTTTGGCACCGGTTTCAGCAAAACCAATCGAACCTCGACCAAGACCATCTTATGCAGCTGTGGCCAGACGAACCAGAGCCCCTGCTCAGAGGTTGCCCGTACAGTCAAGAAAAACTGATATTTGGAGAACTGCCGACAATAGACCAGTTTGTTTCCACTGTGGCCGTCCAGGACATGTTGTGCGCTATTGCAGAGAACGGAAAGCTGTATTTGACAATTATCGACGCCGCCAACAGAACTTCGAAACTGACGCTGAAGAAGAAGAATACCGCCGACCAAATACCATCCGCCGTTCCACACCCAGTCCATCTAGAGGCCGATCCCCTACACGCCGTTTCAGATCACCGTCACCGTATCGTCGATCCAGTCAGTCGCCAAGCCGCAGAAATGAGGAAAACTGAACGGAGCGACCTTCCTAGGAGGTGAGGCCGCATGCAACGGAAATCCTCCATCGGCCGCCAAGATGACGGGAAATCAACTGGACGTCATTATAGATAAGAAACCTATACGTGCTCTAGTCGATTCTGGAGCCTCATTTTCGATCATTTCCGATAAGTATCGACGGTCGTTAAAGAAGGTTTTGTTTTCTGACACCAAAAACCTTGTACTGAAAGTCGCTGATGGAAGTTTCATCCGACCGATCGGAAAATGTATCCTGCGTGTTCGGATAAACAGCCGAGAACTGCCGTTTGAATTTATTGTTGTGCCGCATTGTAGTCACGAAATAATCCTTGGATGGGACTTTTTAAAAGCCTCGCAAGCCGTGATCGACTGTGGTCAAAGTGAACTATACGTAGAAGACATTTGCCAAGACGTTGCCACACCAGACACATGGAAATTGTATGCCACAAAAGACTACACACTTAAACCCCATTCTGTGACAAAGGTAGCAGTATCAGGATACCATGTTCAAGGAGACCTAAACGTAGTCATTGATGGTAATAAGCAGCTGCTCTTTGAGAGAAACATCGCCGTGCCATCCATGGTGTCCTTATACCATAACAGGAAAAGTGAAATTTGGGTTGCCAACTTGCAGTCCACGAACAGAGTAATCCCTAGAGGAATGTGCATAGGCCAAGCCGAACCACTGGATGGGGGACATTTATGTGTAATTTCTAGCAAGTCAGATGACATCGATGCACAGCAAGAGACGCCAAACGTCGAAATGGATTGTTCACCGATGTTGTCACCAGAGTTGAACAATGAACAGAAAAACAAACTAGCTAAACTGCTACGACGTTTTACGGCAATCTTCACGAAGACTGACAAGCAGACAGCTGCACGGACGAATGTGAGACACCGGATTCACACGGGTGATCATACTCCAATCAGCCAACGAGCCTACCGAGTCTCATCGACCGAAAGACGCATCATTCGTGAAGAAGTTCAAAAGATGCTCGATAACGATATCGTCCAGCCGTCTGAAAGTCCCTGGTCTTCACCCGTTGTACTCGTGAGGAAAAAAGATGGAAGCTGGCGTTTTTGCGTTGATTATCGCAAGCTCAATGCGATCACGAAGAAAGATGTGTATCCTCTTCCTCGTATCGATGATACATTAGACTGTCTGAAGGGAGCCAAGTTCTTTTCTTCCATGGACCTTCGCTCCGGATACTGGCAGATAGAAGTAGACGAGGCTGATCGTGAAAAGACGGCATTTATAACACCCGAAGGATTATACGAGTTTAAAGTCATGCCGTTCGGACTTTGTAATGCCCCCGCGACATTCGAGAGAATGATGGACAATTTGTTGCGCCATTTCAAATGGATTATGTGTCTCTGTTATCTAGACGATATAATAGTGTTCTCGGAAACTTTTGATGACCATCTCACTCGATTAAGACTTGTTTTAAAAAGCCTTCAAGATGCTGGTCTTAAACTCAACCCGAAGAAGTGTCTTTTCGCGGCCAGAGAAGTAAAAATACTGGGCCATCTTGTATCTAGTAGTGGCGTTCGTCCTGATCCTGACAAAGTGAAAGCCGTTAGCAATTTTCCTACCCCCAAAAACGCACATGATATACGGAGTTTTCTTGGCCTTTGCTCATACTTCCGGCGATTTATCAAGAACTTTTGTTATCTCGCTGAACCCTTGCAGATGCTGCTAAAAGGTGGTGCGGAGTTTCATTGGGGTCATGAAGAAATGAAAGCTTTTAACAGTCTGAAGAAAGCGCTTACGTCTGATCCTGTATTAGGAATGTACGACGAAAATGCCCTTACAGAAATTCATACGGATGCCAGTGGTTATGGTATTGGAGCTGTCTTGGTGCAAATCCAAAATAAAGCTGAAAAAGTAATCGCATACGCCTCCAGAACTTTGACAAAAGCCGAAAGAAATTATTCCACTACCGAACGGGAATGCCTCGCCATTGTGTGGGCAATCAACAAATTTAGGCCATATATATTCGGAAAACATTTTACAGTTAAAACCGACCATCATTCGTTGTGCTGGCTTATGAGTTTAAAGGATCCTTCAGGAAGGCTTGCAAGATGGGCCCTTCGACTTCAAGAACATGATTTTTCCATTCAATATAAAACCGGTAAGAAGCATAGGGATGCCGACACTCTCTCGAGAAATCCAGTGGAAGATGAGACTCATACAACAGACAAATCCCTAGCCGTTACCACGAGTATGAACCTTGCAATAGAACAGAAAAAAGATCCAGACCTTGTAAAAATTAACATTGACAACAACAGCCGATCCATAGAAAAGAAAGGATTTGAATTAATTGACGGGGTTCTATACAGAAAGAATTTTGATCCAGCTGGACAAAAATGGCTACCAGTCATTCCGAAACATCTACGAGTCGACATACTTCGACACTTCCATGACGCTCCTACGGCAGGCCACCTTGGTTTCGCAAAAACTTACGACCTAATCCGCAAAAGATTTTGGTGGCCAGGGATGTACCGAAATGTTGTCCGATATGTCATGCATTGTCGGGATTGCCAAAGACGAAAACCTATTCCTCAACGACCACCTGGACGATTAGTTTCCATCCCTCCAGCTATAGCACCTTTCCATCGCATTGGGGTTGATCTCCTCGGAAGATTTCCAAAATCTGGTCGGGGAAACAAATGGATCATAGTCTGCACAGATTATTTGACACGATATGCCATAACAAAAGCCTTGCCGACCGCCGAAGTCGAAGAAGTAGCAAAGTTCTTGCTCGAAGAAATTATTCTAAAGCATGGAGCTCCACGAGTAATTATTTCGGATCGGGGAGCCGTTTTCCGAGCAAGACTTGTTTCCACCCTTGTTGACCTGTGCAATATCGATCATCGTTTCACGACGGCGTATCACCCTCAAACAAATGGACTGACAGAACGCTTTAATAAAACTTTGACCGACATGCTGTCCATGTATGTGGATACAGAGCAGAAAAATTGGGACGAAATTTTACCGTTTGTGTCCTTTGCTTATAATACCGCTAAACAGGAGACGACAGGTTTTACGCCTTTCTTTTTACTTCATGGACGCGACGCCGAAACGACGTTAGATACAATGTTGCCATTCTCTCCCAATGATGTAGATGATGATTACGTCGCTAAGATGGTTGCCAGGGCTGAAGAATCAAGACAGTTAGCCCGAGTGCGAACCCTGAGTGCCCAAGATAAAGACCGTCGACGTTACAACGCCAAACACCGAATGGTATCTTATGCTCCTGGAGATCTCGTATGGATTTATACTCCAGTCCGAAAAGTTGGACTCTCCGAGAAGCTCTTAAGGAGGTACTTTGGGCCTTACCAAGTTTTACGCCGTTTATCAGACGTAACATACGAGGTGCAAGATTTTGACCCTGAATCCCGAAGAAGACGACCAAGAGACGTTGTCCATGTACTGCGAATGAAACCGTACCATGATCCCGACAAGCAAATTGAAATTGAGGACAGTCAAAATGAAAATGTCGTACCTGCCGAAAATCAAGAAATTTACAAGGGTCCCATGACACGTTCCAGAGTAAAAGCCCTTAACCTGATTGACAGCGGGGCGCTGTCTTTCTTTGGAGGGGAGTAATGCCGCATAATGAACTACTGATATCAATTCCTGTGGCTTGGTTGGCAAGACACGAGACTGTAGACCTTCACGACCCAGGTTCGAATACCAGCCAAGTCAGTTTTATCCAAAGACTGGAATTTTAATTTAAAATGTTATTTATTATTTCTCTAGTTTCTAGTTGATTCTAGATCTTTCTTTAAATGTTCTATCTGGATGTTTCTCGAACATTCTGAGAGTGTATATAAAGTCAAGTGTCACCAGTTGTGATCGAGTTATCGGTCCTGTACGCTTGAGAGTTACTTTGCTTGAATAAATCTGATTACTTGTTCAACCTAACAGCCTTGTTATTTCCAATCTTCGTGACAATATTTTAAACTCTTAATTTAATCCAAATTAATTTCCCAAACTTTATCTTAATTTAACCCAAAGTAAAATATTCTCTTATTTCGTGATCAAATTCCACTTTCGGTTTAATTAACACCTTTGTAAAAATAATGTGCCATCAATACTACGTATCAAATGAAAGTGATACTTTCGTTGCCCTTATCAGAGGTCAAAACGTATATTGAATTGGCGCGTGGCCGGAAATTCCATGTTATATAAGGCTAGTGATCATTTGTTTCGGGCCTTCTTTCTCTTCTTCTGCTTTTGTGGTGGACGTGCCTTGTCCGCGTCTCAGCTTGTAAATAATTATGCTTTCACGAAATGGATATTAAAATTAATTTAGAAATATCTGTTCAACGTCTTCGAACCTTCATTCTGCTTCAATCGAAAATAACATTACATATATATATATATATATATATATATATATATATATATATATATATATATATATACGTCAACTCTTTAAAAACGCACCTGCTGTTTAAGAAGCATACATAATAATAATGCAATACCGGTAAAAGCAGGTCAACCTTTTAAAAACGCATCTGCTTTCAAAGAGGCATATATAATAATAATGCAATACTGGTAAAAGCAGGTAAAAAAATATATGCGATTAAAAGACGATGATGAAATTTGCCATTTATATTTTATTCATTTCGCGATTTCAAGCTTCAATATTCATTGCCTACGCGATTTCAGAGCTTCAAAAACCCCTAACAAAAACAACATCATGTTCTCATATGATAAAAATCAAAACATCTGGGTAATAATTCGAAAGCCATTTTAAATTATAATTACCGACTATTTACCGATTCCAAATTCAGTTAGCCTTGTTTTAGCCAGACTGAATTTCCCATCGGTTAGGGAAAACGCGTTTTAGATTTTCCCTTTTTGGGTGTTACAGTGGTCCGAAGTAGTCACATCATGATGTCATGTTATTTAGCGGGATAAAATGCCATTTAAATGGTGTTTTTCATTTTTGAATGCAGTATTTAAACATTGAAAATCGCAGAGTTGATTGATTTTGCTCAAAATTCAACACAGTTATTCAATTTTCTTGAACAAACACATATTGAAATTTATTTCTAACTTATAGGAACTACTGTTGATAAGTGAATCTAAAATCCTTTTCAAGAAGATTACATTTAAAAAAAAAAGGGGGAGGGATGCTATCAAATAAAAAATACCATGAATTGAACTCTTATGTGACAAGAATCCAAAATCATTTCTTTCTTTCTTAAAATTATTTCTTCATTAAATCATTCGTGCCATTGTGAAAAATGTTTGGCAGCATTATCCTACTGTTGCCAAACTTATTCTAAAACATTTCATCGAGTTCTTGACAACTTATCTTCGCAAAAGTGCTGTCTCAACTTCAATTATTGTTTTTTTAAACTTAAATACATGGTTTAGTACATGGTTAACTTTAATACATGGATAATTGGTTTGGTTTGGTTTGGTTATATTAACGTCCCGTTTGAAGCAACACTAGGGCTATTTTGGGACGGACCTCGTAATTTTGAACCACGGTGAGATGACGAGGACGACACCTGAGCTGGCACCCCCCTCTCCACACCACACCATACCAGAGGGAGGACGTTTGGTCATGACGGATTTAACGTGCAACAGACCCCCTTACACGACGGTTCTTCGGTGGAATCGGGTCACGAACCTGAAACCCTTCGGTTCCGAAGCCGAGACCTTACCAACAGGCCACCGCGGCCTTACATGGATAATTAGAATTGACATAAGGCTAAAACTCCCAAATTTTAACCTTGATTTTGACTCTGTCATGGAGAAGAAAGCAATATCAAAATTCCCCTTGAGATTTGTATCTATTTATTTATTTTATTTTCAGTCTTGATCCCTCGTAAATTTTTATGTGAGTTTTGCAGTCTTCTAAACAATTCTACTAATATTAAAGAGGAATGTGTGTGTGTGTGTGTTGGCACCCTACAAGATAAATCAGATTTAAAATTTGTCATAGATATACTTTGGAAGGAGGTGTACTTTTTAAAAAAATCAAATAATTAAAGTTTAAGCGAAATTTTGGCACTTTTCATATAACTTTGGAAAATGCGTATAGTTCAGTATTAATAAAAAAAAGCAGCGACCGTTATGCCGTGTTTAAAATAATTTATGCAAAGTTTTTATTGTATTCAATTTTCATTTAATTCTGCAATTTGAAGACAAAAATAAAGTAGCATTCCTAGTAAACTGATTAAGTAATTACAGATTTAAGGAAATAAAATTAGAATTATTTACTTTTGAAATTATCGAAACCGTAATATCGTTTGGCGAATTGTCTTCTCAGCTTCATCAGTTTAAAAGAACTTTGCAAGCCTTCATTCGAATATCTTCTTTCTGAAACATAATCAATAGTTGTTCATTAGTTAATCCAGTTTTCAATTTACCTCTTACGCAGTTCTCCTTTTAAGGCTATAGTATATAGATTAAAAAACAAAGAAATATGGCAACCTATGAATTTAGTCGAAATAAAAAAACAAATTGTAATCAAAATTCAGGTATTCAAATGATACTTTTTTAAAAATCTACCAAATGAACCATAGTGACTATTTTTGGTGCATGGACGATGTTTATATCACGCTTAAAAAGAAAATCTTTTCTAATATATCACTCATTTTATTAGAGGATCAATTAAAACTTTCAGTTAATTATTGGTCTGAAGAATTCAATCAAAAGTTCATCCTTTGCCAATGTTGATTTTATTTTCATGTTTTAATATATTAGCTCACATTGATCCTACAATTAAAAAAAAATATATTTGGATTCAAGAAATCCCCCCCCCCAAACTTTAACTTCTTTGGGTTCAACGAAATAATTACAAAATTAACTATTCAACAACTCAATTAAAATATCCATCTTTGCTTTGTTTTTGATTTCATGTTGGAACAACTTAACCGGCGTTGATGCCCCGGTTAAAAGAAAAGATGTTTACACTTAGATGATTCGAACAGCTTTGAATACAATGCAAGTGACTTACATCCAACTGTATCAAATAATAATAATTCATTAAGGCACTGATACTTAACTGCATATGTGACTGACTATTTAAATACTTCGTACAAGAACATTAAAGAATGTGTATTCATAATATTAGTATTTTTGAGTATATCTACGCAATGATATCTCTTAATTTAAATTCTAGTTAATTTCCTAATCTTTATTTTAAATTAGTTCAAGTTAATTTCATTCTAAAATGTTCTCTTATTTCCTGATCCAATTTCCCCTATTTTTTTTATTTCATTAATTCTACGCGCATTGAATAAAAGTTATGATTTAAACATTTTCTCCCTCTACGAAAGAGGAGATAAAAATCCCTAATGCTTACAACATTCTTTTAAAGATACCTAAGATTCTCTTGCCTAAATCGACAAGCGGCAAAGAAATCCCTTTCCGAATCTCACTGTAAAATCACTGAAGGGACAAACTTCCCTCTCTTTTGCTCTTGTGTCGCGATATAGACTGGTGTATCTTTTATCGCTTTTTCTCTGTACAAATTATGATTCCCCTTGATGAAATGAATCTAAAATCCAAGTTAACATTATAAAAGTTTCTTCTATTCGGTCACGCAACTGCTAAAATATGATTACATATTTTAGTAAATACAAGATGATGTAAGCAAATTTTGTTGACGATACGAGCTTCCTTTTAGAATTCAATCCTGGCATAGATGCTTTTGTTTCCACTGACCGTTGCAATATTAATTTTTTTTTAAATCTTCACCACACCTAAAAAAAAAAGATCAACTTTTAATCATATGATTGTAATCTCAGTCGTTACGGTTTGTTGTACAACTTTATGCAATGTGAATATGTAATATAATACCTGTTGTGTCAGGAGCCATGGGTCATTGTTTAGGTGTCCATCACTCAGATTAATCGTCCCCGGACCGCTTTCACCCTCCAGTTTCTGCAACCTTGACTTGCCCAACCTTGGGCACGTCCCCAAAAGACAGAACAAACCTTGCCATCCCCCTCCCTATCAAGTGAAATAATCGAACGTGTGCTTTTGTTTCGAACCGCCGTAACAGTAGAAAGCGAAAATTGCATTATGATTATTTCCAGAGGGCATCTCGCTTTTATTATTTCTCATTTTCTTCTTTTTCTTTTTGATGTACCTCTCCACTTATTTTCGTCCGAATAAAAACTTTTATCCGTTCTTTTATTATCTCCGCCAACACGCATGTTTGGCTCCGCACGCAACCGGACCGGAAACCCCTCCATTGTTATCACGTGACTTTGGTGAAGGTTGTTGCGTCACACAGAGCAATGGCTTGGGGATTAGCCATTGACATTGCTGCAAACGAGAGACCCCAGAGAGAGAAGAATAAGAAAATAAACACGAACAAAAAGTCAACTCCTGCCCCTGACCACGAAACACCGTTGCATAAGAAGGCAGTAGGTCGTTAACAGGCATGTGGCACGGTGGGAGACCTTTTTAACTACAATTTTGCATCACTTCTGCTGGCAACAGTGAATTTAATTAGAATCTTTAAAGGGATGTTACTTAACCCCAAAAGAAAGAGCTTCTTGCAAAATAGTTTCATCATCAAATGCCTGTTTTGGACACACAGCATAGAGTTGTTTGTATCTTACTCAGATTCTTTAGAATGTAATTATAATTATCTTATTTAGAATTTAATTTAAGGAACTTGAATTGGTACATAAAAGTCGGCTTAAAAATTTAAAAATCTAACATATAACGCTAACATACATCGCATAGACATTGCTCTTATTATTTATTGCTGAATGGCAACAATAAAATGTAAACAAATGACTATACGAACGTTTTAAATTGATTCTTTGAATGTTTTTAATACTGCGCTTGATTCAATGTTTCTCTAATTAATGGAGATGAAAAATGTTTTGGAAAAAACAGCATGCCATTCAGTCAAAAAAAAAAAAAAAAGAAGTAAAAGAAAGAGACGTCAAATAGAACGTTTAACAAGCGCTAAAACAGGCTTAGCCAATACCAGATAGATAATTTCTATGATTTCATATAATCGTTTAAAACGTCAATAATTTGGATGAAGCTGGTCCCCGAATACTGTTAGTACAACATATACGTCACATAGCATGTCAGGTCATATATAAAATATGCAACATATACGTGACATAATGTATCATAAAACGTATCAAACCACACACATGTCATAAGACATACCACATACGTATTACATAAGGAGTCATAAAACACGTAAAAATATAATACATATCTGAGTATTTAATATAGATACATGGATATACAGCATTCAGAACAAACAATTATCAGAACATTATTATTAACAAACAATATTCAGAACATTATTATTAACAAACAATATTCAGAACATTATTATTAACAAACAATATTCAGAACAATTATCAGAACATGCTATTAACAAACAATATTCAGAACGATTAAGACATGGCAGTTTAAAACTAATTAATTTACAAATTCGTAAAACAAACTAAATTAATTTTATTGAAACTAAAATTTGAAAATAAAACTAAAATTAAAAATAAAATAAAAGATATTATAAATTAAAAAAAATAATTTACGATAGGATTGACCATAAGATTATTCAGTGGAAAGGAAAAATGATATATAAGTAAATAAGCATTAAAAAATATTTTTTAAAGCAGAGAAGCAGCCTGACTGTTACGGATTATAGTGTTAAAGAAGTAGGTGGCGCTGTATCTAGTCGCTTTCATTTATATATATTTATTTCATACTTTTTTTTCTTTGTACTTTGCTTACTGTTGTAAATACCACGTGCTGGAAACATGCGAATTTAAGAAAACATGCGAATTATTTGAGTTTTATCTTAACAATAATTAACCGGACATGCAGGCCAGCTGCAAGGAGTGAGCCCCTTAAGCCCCGTTTCGATGACCGTGTGCGCCTTTCATCCGGCTCATTTTGCCTTCTTTACATCTCATTTATGGTTATCCGGGGTTCTTTGATGTCTATTCATTTTACCGACAATTTGCGGGAAGCTCCCGATCGTCATCTACAGACGATAGTGGTCAATGGGTCATGATGATGAATTTACAACCAGACAACAGGCCGTCGGCATGGGGCTCTTCTGAAGCATTTCTACAAATCTTAAATATACCATCATTCATTCTGAGAAGTGTTCGCTTCAAAACATAAATTTGTTATTCGAAAATAAAAATCTTCTGATTTTAAGAAGACCACTCCCGCTGGTTTTTAAATCTTGGATTCTACTTGAGTCTATCGAACATTTCATTTGTTGATATCATGAAAAATGTAGCTTCGGTCCAAGTAATCTGAACCTGGGGATTATCTAAACAAAACTTCAATATTCTCAGTGTATATTGATATGTATCCAAAACAGTCGCTAAATATAAATATCATCATTTTTGGCTTACGCCAATGAATGTCAATATTCAGCATGCACTTATAATAAATGCCGAATAAAAATGTTTTTGTTGCGTTAAGAATAAACTGTATTTTTTTGTACATCTTTATAATTAGAGCACATTATCACATAGATATCAAAATAAAATAAAATAAATACCCAAACAAATGAATTGCTGAATCTAAAAGGAACAACACAAGGAACAAAAGAATTTAAATGACAAGAAATTAATAAATTTATACAGAAATTGTGTGATCAACGATATAATCTCTTATTATTTGTTGCAACTATTTAAATTGTCATGTTTGCATGTCTGGTTCGGATTTCTCATTTTAGCTCTTGTCAGAACTTATCGTCAAACACCAGCGATGTTTCGAATGCTTAAGAATGTAATAAAATGTTCGATCCTTCTTCGACCTACTATCTATTCTTAAAAAAGGAAACACTCCATGATTTTGCGCATGCTTCAGGAAGCGTTGATTTCATCAAAATAGGAATTAAATAAAAGAGGCGGAAGGAACAATGTTGAATTACTCAAGTGAGCAGTTACTACACAAGTTCCGACCAAAATAAAATTGTAGATTTCTAATTGACCACAGAAAGAAAAGAGCTGGGAGAAAATGCATCTATCGGAACAAAGGTTCGGCCTAAAAAGAACTCCAGAAATGCGCTGATTTTACTCATTGCTTATCACTCTTGTAAAATCATCCAAAACTGATAATCTCAAAGTTTTTGAAACGAACAGTATTTGATATGCGTAAATCGATATTCATCGGAAGAGAATAATGCCTTCTTTAATTTAATCCATTCTGTAATTTCAGCCTGACATGATACATCGAATAAAAATGCTAATTTTTAAAAAGATCTTAAATCTTAGGAAAAGAATCCCAAAAGCGCCAAAAATTAGATTAATATATATATATATATATATATATATATACACTTATAATAAAGCTCAATGTGTGTGTGTGTTGGCGCTCTACAGGCCAGACCATTCAACCTACAGCTACCAAATTTGGCACGTGTATACCTTGGAGGCCGGGAATGTGCACCTGGGGGTTATTTTTTCGAATTTTTAATTAGGATTTTATTTATTTGAAAATTAAGTGAAATTTTGGCGTGTTTCTGCTATAACTTCCGAAAATATTACCGCACAAAAAAGATTTTTACATGAAGTTAAAGATCAAAAATTTATCTTTTAAATGATACCAATGTTTTAACCTTAAAAATAATTTTCTATTTTTAATGAATTTTTAAATAAATATTTTAACTATATTTTTCAATAATTTTTTTTTGTACAAAATAAAAATAAAATTTAAGCTGCACCAGCACGTTTCGCATTCTTGGGAAAAAATTAGCTTTTTTCAAAGTGTTGCCATCACATTGATTAAAGCTCCAACTAAAAATAAATTAAATCTTTTTGGAAAGGAAATCTGCAAAAATATAATTTTCGGCACGTGTCTGTAGGAAATGAAACAAATATGAAATATTATTTTTTCTAAAAAATAAATTCAAGAAAACTCATTTTATGATGTTTTACACTCTCTATATTATTAATCCAATACATCAGTTTTATTTTAAGGCAAGTTTTGTTTAATATGAACAGGATATCCATTCAAATCAGGGCCACACAGCTAATTTGTAAACCTTTAGTAAGACACAGATTTGCTAAAATGGTCTAAATGGAAAATGATTATATTTTATGTAACTTGATTCAATAAATCCTCTAAAAAATAACGAGTTTTTGATTTTACATAAAGCTTCTGCTGTAGAAATCATGAATAACAAAATCTTCTTGAAACACTAATATTTTAAATAAAAAGAGTTAATTTCCAATCAACTAAATCAATCACTTAAACTGACTGATTTATGAAAATTTGAATATCACTATTCAATAAAAAAAAAGGATAATTTTAGATTTTCCATCGATCGTTTCAAAGGAAATACGCCAATCAGCGCGCAGGTTTCTCAAGATTAATTGGCCTAAGATTATGAAAATGTCGAGTTTTTCTAAATTTTTAACATTCAAAACTTCATAAATAAGTCTTAGCTGATCGTGGAAAATAGAAACATTCATTGATTTATTTAAAATTTGGTGTGTCCAGAATATTTCTCAGAATATGATACCTTACTGCATAAAATTTAGACTTCATAATTTTTGAAATATATTTATAGGCCGGAACAAAATATTATTATTGATTTCATTTCAATTCTTTTGAAAGCAAAACTAAAAACTGAATTTTATGCTGAATCTGAGAAATTTTTTTTGAATTATTGTTTGAGATATTACATAAATTATAAAAAATATTTTGTAGTTCACATAAGACTTAAATACCGAGCGATTCTGTTTGCAATACTCATATTCAATAATAATAATAATAAATAAATAACAATAAAGATGATAAATAAAATAAAACGCTTGGTTTTATTAAAAAATATCTTTATATTAATTGAAATTTCATCATTTCCACTTTAAATTAAAGTTGAAGTTTTACCGGAAATGACAACACATTAGCAAAATATATATAGTAAATTGAACGGAACAATCTAAACAACAGTATAAGTTTGGTATGACTATCAAAATTTGAAGATTAAAAAGGTTTTGTTTGAGAAGCTATTAAGAGACAAGTTATTTGAAATATTTAATTGAAAATTGTAGCGAGCGGTAATACTGGCGAACCGGCTGGTCGCCAAAGGCGGCTAGTATATATATAAAGATAATCTTTCAAGATTCAATTTACGATATTTTTAAGTCATATCAGCTACACTTGGCTTTTAAAAAAATTAAGAATAACGAATCGCTAGAAAATAGGGAAATGGTTTTTGATATATGCTGGTTCGAACCAACAGGCATCAATCATCAGGTTCCTACACGGACGCGGTGACAGCAAAGAAACAATGCTTCGACGCAAGTTTTATAAAGTATGCGTCTGATAACAATCTCAATCTCTTAATTCGTTGAAAGTAAATGGGACGTCATTTAAGAACGAGTGAAAGTCGCTTGGCTCTCTTTCTTGCATTTAGACAAGCTCTTTAATTGCTATCTGCTTTTACCGAATGTAAATGGTGGAGATCTTCAGAGATATGGCGAATATGTCAGCACTCTTCATTTTCTAACACGCGAGATCGGCAGTAAAGCCTTAATCACCATGCACTCGCTGCTCGCCAATTATTAGATCGAGAGGATGTTTCACACGTGAAGTCCATCACGTCCTGGCTTGAACGCTAGCCACACATGTGCATACTTTATACAGAATCCATTTGAGCGTTGCAAATAAATAGGGATTAAAAATGTCAACAGTAACTTTATGTGAACATTGTAGCAAATCGGAGAGTGGGAAATTTGTTGACTAGATTATTATTTATTACTCGTATTTGGTCACCAGATGGTTTGGCCGCAATGTTGTTTTCGATTAATATCACATATCTTGTATAGATAACCTGATGTCCATGATTTCTCCAAAAAAATATTGTTAAGTATCAGTTTGAGAAATTAGAGCCACGTTATTTTAATAGCTTTACATCTCTTCTGTTTATTGGGGATATAATCTTTCGTGAAAGATTAGAGTCCCATGACATCATTGAGTCATTAGGAATTTAAATGTTTGGGTAATATATTTCATATTGCGCGTTGTCTTTTTCGGTATTGTAATTTCACTTTCTGATTGTTCAAATAAACATGAATGATTAGCAGAATCTTTCTGACTTCAACAATGGACAAAAAATCACGCTATTAAATCTTCGATGAAGCAATGAAAACGGTTTGAATTTTAGAGCAATGGTATAATCTATTATTGGAAATTGGGCAGAAAAACATATTTTAAAAAACTCTCAAAATTCAGGGAAAAACCGGAACGGCAATCAAACCCATTAAAAAAATTTCAATTTTAAAATACTTACATTTTTTAAAATGTAAGAATCAAATTTCTGTTGTAATATTTTCAGAAGTTATGGCGGAAAAATACAAACTTTCGCTTAATTTTTAATTAAGTAAAATTAAATGAAAATCGCAATTGATATGCACATTTTCAGTATCCAAATCATATTTGTACTACATTTGGTATTTACAAATCAAATGATCTGACATGTAAAATGCCAACATTTGCACACGCACATCCTTTTTTATTATTAGTAGAGATATAAACAATCAGTCAAGTGAAAATTGCTCAGATGCTCAAAGAGTTAGTGCCTCTGCATCATAAACCCTCTCATCCTCATCTCGTTTAACCCTTTATTTACCGAATTATTTTACCATCAATTTTTCAAATTTAATTTTGAACTATTAGTTAAGTTTTGGTACAGAATAAACCCAGGAAGAAGAAAAAGACTTTTTTTAATTAATTAAAATAATTTATTAACTTAAATAATAATAAAAGATTTTTAATTCTATTTTTAGTTGATATCCACTGTTTTCAACTGGAAATACGTTCTTCGTGTTCGTTCATATACTTTTAGAAAAAATAGTCATATTGTGAAAATATCAGCCGATTTAAATGGTACTTTAAAGTACCGTCCGTAAATAGAGGGTTAACATGTGTGTTTCAAATCACTACTGAAAGAATAGTAGATACTTTATATAAACTGAAATGGTATGGCTAATTTAACATGGGTCTAATTTCGAAAGACTTATATTACATAATACCAATTTTGGGAGCAAGGTTTAAAATATTTTGTTTTTAAAGAAATTTCTACAAATATCAATATCGGTGAAAGTTCATGCATTAAAAACTTAATCAGAAGATATAACAAGACTTCCTTGTTGCAATACAAACAAAGTCCGTATGAAGCGGTTGGTTCTAAAAGAAGATGCGACACTTTTATTGCCTGATGACATTTACAAGGTTTAATCGAGCCTTTTTATACAACATCCGCATCATGTGATACCTACAGGATTCTTACAAAAGTGGAATTTTTTAGTTCTTAAAATTCTCGCAGTTTTTTTATGCAAGTGCTCATAAATTTTGAGATAAAATTTAAATAAGCAATTTTCTTATAAGGCATTTTTTACTAAGCCAAAATCTTCTCCCAAAATTTTAAGAAAATGATGTTTAATATGTAAGAACACTTTTATTATCCATTTTCAAGTAAACTTATCAATTTCAAGTGAATTTATACACTAATTAGTTGTTTTAATATGGTCCCAATTCACTCATATTCATTTCAATGCTTTTAAAAATTCTTGTTATAACGTAGGTATTTGACGAAGCATCACTTTCTTTTTTTTTAACTTCCGATAACATATTACTAGGAAGAAGATTTTGAAGGATATGATTTGGAATCACAATGATTTAATCCAAATACCAAATCAAATGTATAGAAAATTGAAAATAATAATTTTGTTTTCATAACAAAATTAAAATTTAGATAATTTTTAGTTAAATTTCTCTAAAAATAAAGAATCGATGCCACTCTAATAATTAATTTAATTTTTATAAAATTGATTTAAAATATCAAATATCCAGTAATTAGAAGTACTGTTTTATTTTCACATTTTTCTATATTTTAAGTTGCATGTGTATGGATAAAATTCAAGAAGGAACAAAAATGTACATATACTTTAATTAAGAAGCATTATTGCAATTTAAATGTGTAAATATGCATGCACCTATTTAATGTTATGCATTTATTTAAAATTAGCGAATGAATTTTAATAAAGTTTAATTATTGTTGTAACAATACAATAAACTAAAATGTTTATGAGATCTATAAAGTGCTCTTGTATAGATCTGCTCCTGCGTATTGTTCATCATATTGTTACGAATCTGTGATGCGGCTTCCCAGTATAGTTAGTTCCATAGGAGGTCCCAGAGCTTGGTGACAAAATTGGCGACTTTGGCGCCAAAATAGATTATACCCGAAACATCGAGAATTTTCCCGATCCGTCCAGTAAGTACCGAGTTATGCCTCGAACGTTCCTGATTGAATGAGAGGCTTCTAGCCCTGCCTCCTGAGACCTGTAAAAGGAGCAGCCTGCAGCTGCCGAGTCGTCGTGGACCAGTGGAGTCGTCGTAGTCGGAATCGACGGTAAAGAACTGGCTACCAGAGATAAGCAGAGCAGCGACGGAGTGAAGCTAGTGCTGAACTAAGCTTTGCGCTACTCTCTACAGTAGAGACTTGTTGTACGCTGCTGTTTATGCTGTTTTGTATGCTGTTGTATGCTGCACGTCTCGGCTGAAGATAATCGTCTGTTGTGCTGTATATAGTTGTCGTCTTTTTCTGTCCTGTGTGTCTTCGTGTAAATAAACGTCGTTGTTTTATTTTCTACTGTCGCCTGCTGATTGAGCGTTCTCCACACCATATAACTCCCATTATCCAAACGAACCGGAAATTTCGTAACAATATTATAAATCAAAACTGGATAATTTTATAGTTTTTGAGACATATTTTCAATAGTGTCC
Organism: Argiope bruennichi; assembly: GCF_947563725.1. Lineage (NCBI taxonomy): Eukaryota > Metazoa > Arthropoda > Arachnida > Araneae > Araneidae > Argiope > Argiope bruennichi. The sequence continues at coordinate 132,454,811 of NC_079151.1, read as the reverse complement.
TAAAGACGTTTCACCATATAACACAAATTAAAATTATTTTCATTTCTTTAACAAATCTTTTTTTAAGAATTTTTTTCTATAAGAAATCAAAATATAAGCTCATTTTTGTCATTAATACAGCAATGCATCTATCTACGATTATTTTCTTTTCTTTCAATTAAAACATTATCTTTCTTCCCATAAGATTCTTCTCCACGTTCAGAAATGACAAATTAAAATTCTTTCTGCGAAGTGCGCTTTATCAGCGCTTGTAAACAATATCACCTCTTCCTGCATTTCCTTAAAGCCACAACAATTCAATAAGATGACAGCTCGTGTCACCCGCGCGGAAAACACAATAAATAATGCTCTTAAAGCCATTCAGTTTCTGTGAGAAACCACAACAGCTTTCTTCTGGGACTTGGTTATCAAAGACGATTTCAAAGAAAGTTGTTCGCTAAGTGTTACATTTTTTTATCTTTCCTTTTTATAGCTTTAGCAAGAACAATCAATGGTAATGTTCTTGAGAAATTCTGGCATCTGAGTCACTGTCTATTTACGGTCATACAATGCTTTAATTGGAGTGAAACTGAATCTTCATAAATATCGATTAAATGGGATGGAATGGCACTGGACGTTTCATGAATTATTGGTTTGTGGTTTATGCTTTTTGTGCGTCTGTTTTTACGTTGTGTTTTTTTTTAAAAGAAATTTTTACAGAGCTTTTAAAGCACAAAGCTTTTAAGGTGTACGTACACACTAGAAGATATTTTTTTAAATTTTAACTTTAAAAATCTCGTTTTTTCACAGTAGGCCATTAATATATGTTTAAACTCCTTTCAGTAAGAAAAAACCATATTACACTAATTATTAATTAATTAAATAATATTTAATGAGCTAATTAGCCTATTTTTTGAAACATGATATCTTAAATTCTAATTTGTACAGACACACAATTCTAGTTGGAAATGAGGCCTAATATTAGTCTTCATGTTGTCTGCCTCAATCAAGTTATAAAAATATATAGTTTTTTTTAAACAATTTTTTCATTAACGATGAATAGAAAAAGCGAGATTTTTCTCTGTCATTTTAACTTTTAAATAGCTATTAAAAATTTATTTCTATAAATATAACTTTAATTGAGGCGCAAAACATCTGCTATTTCATGCAGATTATTTTGATATATAAATAATTGTATTTGATTAATTTCTTGTTGAGTTATGATTGTTTGAATGAAGCAACATAGTGGAAAAATATCATTCTTCATAAAATGAGTTTTAAAATACACCGAAACTAGAGATTTTAATGAAAGCACCTCAAGAAAAATAATTATAACTCGAGAAATATTTCGAATATTGACAACATCTCGGTATCGTTTGAAAGCTAAAGGATCAGAGAACATTATTAAGTAATAAAAAAAAATTCGATATTTTGAACGATTTTCGAAGTTTAAAGTGTGTACATACACCTTAAGAAGTCTTGAATAAATTTCATATTCTTAACAAAAATTATGACATTGAAATGTATTTTTTCGTAACAAAATTAAAATTTAGACATTTCATGGTTAAATTTCCCAAAAAAATAAAGAATCGATATCACTCTAATAATTATTTTAATTCTTATTCCCTAAAAATGGATTCAAAATATCAAATATCCATGTTTTATATTTGGGCGTTTCATGAATTATTGTTTTGGGGCTTATTATTATTATTATTATTTTGCGCGTTTGTCTTTCTGCCTTGTTTTCTTCAAAGAATTTTTTGCAGAGCTGTTAAGACGTGAAAGCTTTTAAGAAACCTTGAGTAAATTTCTTATTTTGAATAAAAAGTATGACATTGAAATGTATTTAGAAATGTTCTATAAATTAAAAAAAGTATTAAAAATAAAGTTTGATTTTTCTGAAATAAATTGTTATTATAATGAATAAATTTTTAAGATTAAGCAGTGTTGAATTCCACGTAAATCTTTCGCCAATAAGCAAAAAACTTACTTTTTAAAAAAAAATCTATGTGCTCTCATGCAAATAAAATGACAAAACAGCGTAGCATTCAAAAAGTTATGTTATAAGTTTTGATTTTTTTATCATTTGTAAACATGCATGCAATAAAAGAATATATGCATGCATACTTACATGTATATAAATATAGATATAGATATAGATATTGATAGATAGATAGATATCGGTGAAATGTAATGCAACTTTTTGTTATTCGATATGTTTGGCCCAAAACTATTCAATCCATTTTTAAAATTTATATATTTCAGTACATTTATTGAATTTGTCAATAACTTTTCAAAATGTTATTATGTAAAATTAATTTATAATTTAATGCAATATGCAAACTAGGGTGTTTATAAAGTCCTGGACCCATTTTGATGTTTAATAACTCATAAAATAATAAAGATAGATTTAAATTAATAACATAAATGGTTAAATAGACTCAAAAAGTTTCATGACCCTTGTCAATGAACTTCCACGTGTGCCCACTTCGTCGCACGGAGAATAACAAGTCGATAGTCAATTTCACGCCAGGTAGCGACAAGCATGTCGGCATCCACAGAGCCATTTGCGCACATTATGGCGATTAACAATGCCAGAAACATGAAAGGATGTTTCATCGGAGAACATTATGCACTTCAGAAAATCAGCAGCATCTTCTATCCTTCTTAGCATATCTGTTGCAAAGGCCATCCTCCTAGACCTATCGTTCGGTTCCAAAACTTGAACAATTTGAACTTTGTATGCATGCAGTCTTAATTTTTTCTTAATAACCTTGTACACCGTCGAAATTGGTATATCCAATTCTGTTGCCGCTGATCTCACAGATATTCTAGGATTGTGTAAAAATGTCTCTCTGACACGCTCAACATCAAAATCACTTGTGAAAGGACGTCTGGAAAGTTTCTTATCTTCGATACTTCCAATTTCTAGAAAATTCTTTTTCCACCGCAAGATGCTGTTTTTGGATGGAGGATCTTTTTGGTAAATTCTTCTGAAATTTCTCTGTGCTTGCACTATCGATTTAATTTCTATGAACCACCATAAAATCTGTGCTTTCTCTTGTGGTGTATGCATTCTCCTTAATATCCGCTCGAATAAAACATCACATACAAAAGTACTACATAGAACAAACACATCAAAAGTAAACATAACATTGCAATAGTTGCCAAAAACAAAAGAGAGAAAAATGCAATTAATAAGTAGACAATATTTAGAAAAGTACAGATATTTAGACTGGAAAATGAAATTATCTGAAATTAACCACACGCGCAGACGATATTTACAAAAGTAAAAATATTCAAACCTGAAAAGGAAAATATATGAGTTATTCCATCAATAAATGCCATAAGTTTGTTTATATCTTTATTATTTTATGAGTTATTAAACATCAAAATGAGTCCGGGACTTTATAAACACCCTGTATATTTCAGTACATTTATTGAATTTGTCAATAACTTTTCAAAATGTTATTATGTAAAATTAATTTATAATTTAATGCAATATGCCAACTTCCTAAGCTTTTAAACTGTCTCTTTGAATTGATATATTCAAATATATTCATTTTAGATTCTCTTAAACAACTATTAAATTATTATTTCACAGTAGTCCATAGAAAATTATTCTATTATTATTAATGCTGATTATATGCTATAATAATTTTAATATAATAACCTTTACACATGGCGATACATTATGTAAATTGCATCGAGCAGTGCGTCGTTTAAAACGCTTAACGGAGTTATAAACAGAAATTTTAGCATCTAACTAGAAAGTACCATATTTGACTCGTGTTTACTTCTTGGGTTGAAGATGCTCATTGAAAAAAAAATGTTTTTCGATATTTTAATTAAAAGTTAATCAAAATGTTAGTCCTTTTCTTTATAACTTCTGTTAACCCCTCTGAAGACCAATCCGTCCCAACGGAACAAAGCTCTCACGATTTTATTTGCAGTGAAAGAATAAATATTATTGCACAAAAATTATTTTTACACTACATTAAAATACGAAAAAAAAAATCTTCGGAAATACAATTTCCTTATAATATTATTTCTCTAATTTTAGTAGTTTTTCAAAAAAAAAAAAAAAAAAAAAAATTATATCTTACAGAAACAGGTTTCATTATTTTAATTTCCGTGTTTATATATATTTGGACTTTGAAGTAATTTATATATATTTTTTTTCTGCCAACATGTTGCCACTCTATAATTAAGAATAATTTAACGTTTGACGAATCAAGTTTAAATAAAACAATGTCATGCTACGATGTTTCGGACTAGAAGTTCAATCTCCTTTAAATTTGTTTTAATTACTGATTTTATAGATAAATATATGATCTAAAATGTATTTCCTTACAAATCGTTTACAGTGCTTTTTAAATAAGAAAGCTTGATGGAACGTCGCGCGATATCACACACAATTGTATCTAAAAGTTCCTTCCTTGCTTTTTTTTTTTCCTTCCTATTCTGTTTTTATCGTTTGCTGTTTTGTTTAATGTCTTTTATTTTTTAAGGTCTATCTTGGCTTTGCTTTTAAACTAATGATGCGGTTAGTAACATTCGCATTTAAAGGTCAAAAGCTTCTGTATTTCCAATTAAATTTTTTTTCTAAGCACGATAAACGAAAACACTATGTAACAAACGAATAACTTCAAAATCTTATACATTTTTACGCCTCAAAGGGAATAAAATATATTTACCAGTTGTTCGTATAGCGATGAGTCATACGTTAAAGGGCATTTTCAATACATTTATGATGAAACTAAGCCTATTTTATTATATCAATAAACAGGCAGAAACACATCAAGTGATTTTTCTATGAGAATATCAGAATGAAATTCTTTTCAAAGAACTTATTTATTTCAGAAAATTTTACGATTGTTGATTCGAATGGATCGATCTCTTGTATAGAGCTTCATTAACTATTCGTTATTAGCTCAAATATGCAAAGATGTTTATAGTTAGATAAAGAACAAGGTTAAAAGGTCCTGATAATATGAAACAAGAAGGGTTTTTTTTTCACCGCCTATAAAAATAGTTTGATTAGAGTTGAATTATTTTCGTTATTTAGACACAAAAGCATTGTAACCAAACAACAATCCGAACGTTTTACGAGATCGTTAAATTCTTAATCCCTTTTGTAGAGTTTATGTAAATACAATCATCTCCATTGTACTTGTTTTGATAAAGAAACATAAACATTTCAAGATGAGATCTGCTAACATTTGTAGCCTGTTGTTCGGTTAACATGTGCTTAGCAACCGAGAAAAAGCAAAAAGATCTACGTTCTTTTAGCTTGTTAAATTTAAAATTATGTTGATAACTCCTCTTCTTAAGCCTGAATAACAGCATGACTATAATTGAATGTTTTCTAGAAAATTACAGGTATTGACCTTCATTTAAGGTTTCATAGTGAAGTCATGAATACCTTTGTATTTACAGGCAAAGATGATATCATTTGATCTGAGAAAAGAATGTCGTGCTCCTTTTTTATAAATTTTATTTCGTGAAATTATTTTTTTCTAAAAGCTAGAAATATATTTTCGCATATTTTTAAAATCAAATAATAATTATTAGAAGTAAAAAGTTCTAATAAACACTTTTTTCCCCCTTTCTTTCTTCCTTTTTTTAAAAAATTTTTTTGATCTAGTTAAAAAACAAACTGAAAACTTTTTTTTTAAAAAAAAACTCCATTTTTTTTTTTTTTTTTTTTTTTTTTTTTTTTGTAATGATGAAAAATGGAGCAGGCCATCATCGTTCAGGTAATTTGGTTTCCATTGGAAAGCTAGAAAAAGCATTTCAGATTTTAACTGTATCGCAAAAATTATTATGAACTTGCAGGAAAATAATTGTGTATTTCGTTTGCTACTTTCTTAGATATATAAACGAACCTCGCTTCAAATACGTGTTTTTTTCCCCGCATAAACAACTATTAATTTTTTTTTTACATCAACATGAAATATTCGGGAGAAAAAAAATCTTTGTTGGTTTTCAGACAAGTTCTTTCATTGAAACAAATTTTTCTGAAAAGTAATTATTTATATTTTGAATCACAAGCAACAATGAAACGAACAACAAATAAATGTATCAATAAGCAGGCAATAAAGTCTAGAATTAAATTAGAACGATTATTTCCAACTGTCTTCCATTTAGTTGAAAAATTTCAATTTTTATTAAAAGTTTTCTTGAACTAAATTTAATTGAAATAGACATTAAAAGAATGCTGTAGCCTATTTAAAAAAATTATTGCACTTGATAATGAAACAAATATATCCTTATTTTTTTTTTCCGACAGTCGAGTCATACAGCTTAACATTTCCAATAGTATAAATTTCGTTCATCAGATTTTATTTAAAATTCTTCATTGAATTAAAAAAAAATTATAAATGTAGTCTAAATCTATATGTTTTTGAAAGATGATATTTAAAAACTATTGCATATATCCATCAAAAATGCCATTTTATTTTAAAAATAATAAATGTTGCGTTTTCAAAAGGAAGAAAAACACTTTCAAAATGCACTTGCATTTGAAAAACTTTCTCTTTCATACTTCTAGCAAATTATAAGAATTTGTTATTTTTCCATATAAAACCTATTTCTGAAAAATAATTCTAGTCGCTACAATTAAATCCTCATTTTCTTCGTGTCTGCCAGTTTCAGATTTAGCAAACATTATCAAGGTAAGTTTCCTTTTTTAAGAAAAATAGAAACAAGAAATAATAAGAATTCTTCATTTGTTCGGCTTCACTGATCAGTTAAACTAAAAATGGCAACTTATTCAAACTCGATTAAACGAAACTGTTGTCAATAAACGATAAATTATGTTCTGAAGAACAAAAGAAAAAGAAAAAAAAAATAGAACACAAGTAACAAATTCAGCTGCTACAGACACAGGTGTAAAATTGATATGAGTATGGTTGAGCGCTGCACGATCAACTTCGTTAATTTTGTTCGTTTCGCTCTGATAATAATCGTGTCACGGCCATTACAGTTTTCTTGATTTCTGACATTTTGAAAAAAAATCGAGCCGCGTGGAAACAATTTTCTGGAATAACGATGTTTGATTCCCGATTTTTGTTTTTATTTTTCATTCGAAATCTATTTTATGGTTAATGTACTTGAGTTGTTAAACTTTTTGTAAATTCTTTCAACATCAAAGCAAAGGAAGCTAACTGTAAAGTTGCAATTGTGATGATCCGTTATTCTTTTATGGGTCAGTTTCGTTCATTAAGTTTAAAGAGGAAAAAAAGATTTCACACTTCATGAACTGAAAGAGGAGAGAGATGATTGGGAAAATAGAAAAAAAAAAGGATAATGCTTTTTAATGCTGTTGAACTCTATTTTACTATGAAAAAGGAAAAAATGTCACTGCATGGATGATATCTATTGTTGATTGATTAGTCAACTGTTTAAAGAAAAACTGCAAACGATCTTTGCAGTTTTGTTCAGTCCATATTGCCGTCGGGTTTTTTTTTTCCCCTTCATATTTATTTTATATTGTTTGCAGATTCTTTTCCTAAATATTTATTTGTGCCTAAAATTAAAGAAAAATTCTAATGATTGTAGAAAAGAATTTCAGTTTAGTGGATTTAAAAACGAAATTTGGTGGACTACATTTGCGAATGTAATTGATTATCAAGTTAGGATCAATAATCTGGTGATTTCAAATAATTTCCATCATTAAGGAAAATTCATGTTCATTCATGTTTAAATTTAAATTTGGCTCTGTAAGTTAAGATCTGTCAGTGTGTAAAAAAAAAAAAAAAAAAAAAAAAATCAAGAATCAAGAATTATTTTTCCGCATCCTGATTGTGAAGATTATTCTAAATATACACGAATTTGAAAAAAAAAAAAAAAAAAGATCAGAAAGAATTCGAAATAAAAAAAAAAATTATATTTCAGAATTCTTAAAAAAAAGTTTTCCGTAAAACAAATCATCATGGGCAAATATTTATGTTTCTTCTTTTTTTTTATATATATTTATTTAAAAATTCCGTTCATCTCTTATTTATAAAATCTTCACACTTCCCATTGCTGATAATAGTATTTGAAGATAATGTGTGGAATTCTTTTTCGAATTATTATAAATTTAAAAAATATATTAAATGAGAAAATTTGGAAATATGAAAAACAGCCTAAAAAAGCCTTCTTTTCTCAAAATTAAATTAACCGTCTTATAAAAGTGCCATCAAAGAAAACGATATTAAATTAAGATGAAAATAGTGTTGGAATAAATTATATGTGGGAAAAAATGACATTGCTTTACAAGAAAATACCAACCAAGTTTGTTATTATTCCTTATTTTTCATATACGGATTGCAGTAAAAAAATGAAATGTTCTATTTACACAGTTTGGAATAATCCAAAAAACAAATCACATAATAAGTAGAGGAGTAGAATAAAAATGAAATGCCTTATTTATAAGAACAGAAAGTAAGAAACAAAATATTATTTGTGCTGCTCTAGTATTAATGTAAATCAAAAGAATAAATCAAAAATGCTTTCTTTATTCCAGCGAAATGGTTAGAAAAGAGATGGCGCGAAAAAGTGTACTGTGAGTAGCAATAAAAAATTGTTTTTCGAAAACTGTGCGAATCTAATAAATATGCACAATAGTATTAAATACATAAGCGTAATAATATTTCTTTCTTTTACAAAGCTATATATCTGCATATTCTATTGAATCAATACAGAAATAGAAAAAAAAACCTTTTATAATGCTGAATTTCTGAATGATGCTGAAAATTAATTACAAATGCATAAAACTTTTAAAGATGAAAATAAAAAGCATACAGTAACTTCCAAAAATGTTCGCTCACTTACGAATTTTAATGAAATGCTGTTACATTACTGAAAATTAATATTCAGAATGAGAATTTTTTAATAATATCTACAACTGTTTATTAACAAAATTTAATTAAATATTTTAAGAGCACACACAAAATAAAACTTTTTTTGGAAATCAATATGTAAAAGGAAACTATATATATATAACTAAAGTTTTCGTAAACTTTAAAGAATTTTTACATCTTAATAAATATTGTGATATTACTGTCAAATTATATTTAATACGATATAATGCAGCATCTACAATACCTTTTTACTTTTGGGCATAGACTGTTCCTTTTTTTAAAAATTATTTTTCCATCAATGTTCCTCCATTTACCCATTTTTAATGTTTATAATTCGGTTTTAGTATTAATATTGTATCTTCAACTTTCAGTTCTCTTCAAACAAATTTTATTAGTTTTAAATACGGTGATTGAGGTGGGTTTTCAAATTTTGTGGACAAATATATAGACACCAGATGTTCGCTCAGAACAGTGTTTTTAAGTGTAACAGTGTGTAACTCTAAACCGTTACTCAGAAGCTTTAAAGATTGATAGAACGCGCTAAAACAAACCTTTTTTTTATGCATTAATATATGGCTGAAAAACCTTGTTTCCATGACCTGTGATTTGACTTCGTCGTATTTAGGTACCTATTGCTCCAGGCCAAGTAGTCTGATAAGTAAAGCATTTTGAGCGATTTTACATCATATATGTCACATCGCACACTACTCAGTTTATCGATAAAATCTAGCATTTAAGCATTGCCATTATAAAATAATAATAAAAAAAAACCCATTTAAAAAATAAAAAATTAAACATTTTGAAAAATTACTAAATAGAAAAACAGAATGGCTTTATAACATTTTTATCAATCTCGCGTATTATAATGAATTTAAAAGGATAATAAACGAAAAAAAAGTATCATAACAAACGGCATAATAATCCAAATCGGCAGTATCCAAATCTTTAACAAATTACATCTAATAAAACCTAACATTAAGGTATTAAAGAGCCTATTATCAAAGTCGCAAGAAGAGGTCATATTGTCTGGTCTACGAATTAGTCACAGTAGACTGACCCATATACATACACTTGGAAATGATCAGATCTTAAATGCAGGACTTGCCAATACCAATCTAACTTTTATCGCGTTTCCATCGAATAAACATCATTTCAGAGTGTTTTTTGATAGCAGTTTAAAGTAAAGTATCAGATGTTTAAGAAGATTTTAAATGGCACATCAATGAATTCCTTTTAGTTTTTGAACATTGTGTCAATGTAAACTGATCTCTTTTAAAATCTGAAACGATTTCATAGCTTTGGCGCGGTACCAAGCATCAAATCTTATGAAGTAACGTAACAAGAAGTAATCTATACTTATATATAAAGCTCAATGTGTGTGTGTGTGTGTTGGCGCTCTACAGAAAAGACCATTTGACCTACAGCTACCAATTTGGTACATGTATACCTTGGAGGTAGGAAATGCGCACCTGGGGTCCCTTTTTTGAATTTTTAATTAGAATTTAAATTGTTAATTAAAAACTAACTTTCCCGCCAAAAAAATCTTTTCATTTTCCCCACCACCAAATGAGTAAGGGTTCAGTTTTTTTCCCAACAGTAATGAGGCTAGGCTTAAGTTTCTTCGGCCGATTATTTCAAACGATTCTGTTTATTTTCTTAATGTTTGATGCATTTAAAATTAAACATTGTTAATGAATCGATCTTTCAGATTCATTCTGAAGTACTTTTGAATTAAAATAAAACAGAACAAAGGAAATTAAAAATCTCTAATCTGAATAGCGTTACCCCAACTGGCGTAGAAAACCTCACACATTTGCGTTACCGTAACTGGCGTTGAAAATTTACGCATGCGCATTGTGTTCTGATTGTTGACATGACAACCATTATCAACGGATGATTTAAATTATTTTTAGATTAGTTGCATGCTTTTGTAATTAAAGTGTATTTATGTTAGATATATATATTTTTGTATGTGCTTATAGTTTTAAGTCCATCGTTTTTTAAGTAGTTTTTTTAAACCTGTTTTCAACCGATTATTTTAAACGATTCGTTTTATTTTCTTAGTGTTTGATGCATTTAAAATGAAACATTGTTAATGAATAGATCTGGTCATGATGAATCTGAGGAAATTTTGTTGACAAATTCTTGAAATATTACATAAATTAAGAAAGATATTCTTTAGTGCCCATAAAGTTTAAACACTCAGTGACTGTTTTCAGTAATCATATTACAAAAAAACACTTTGTTTCAGTAAAAAATATTATTATATTAATTGCAGATTTATCCTTTCCACTTTAATTTAAAGTATAAATTCTACGGGAGCTAACAGAAAATGAGAGAGATACATATTACGTTATGACTGAAGGCGTTTATAATATTATGAGTAAATTATATGACTATCAAAATTTGAAGTTTTAAAATATTTTGATGAAGAAGCTATTAAAGTAGGAATCGCATAAAATATTTCATTATTAAAATTTTAACGAACATTAAGATTGGCGAACCGGCTGGTCGCCAAAGGTGGCTAGTATTAAAAATAATACAGATATTTAACTTAAGATTTTTTTTTAATTTACCGAAGATATTTATAATTTTATTTAACATTTATACGCAGCATGATTCTGTCTGAGAATTCTTTTTTATTAAGAATAACAAGAACAAAATCAATGAACAAGAAAAATTTGTATAAGTTGATATATTGTTTGACAACGGATTCTAAAACCCTCCGCGCTTTTGAACATGCGTTAGGATATGTTTAATTCATCAAAGTAGGGGTGAGAGGAAAATTTGAAAGGAGGGGATGTTTATATTTAACAATTAAATAAACTCGGATTACTTGCAGACTGAATTAAAATAAAACGGTCAGAAACAATATGATATTCGCTACACGTGAAAAAAAAAAAAAAAACTGAACAAAAATGTATCTAATAGGGCGAAAATCAAGGTCGAAGAATTCAGGAAATGCGGTCATCCTGCCACGTCTCTACCCTTAATGAGATAGAATCGTCGAAAAGTGGTCGTCTCAGAATACTGAAACCAACAGTACATGTAATTAAACGACAGTTATTAAAAATGTATTTATGTTTAATGGTATTTTAAATATTAAAATCGCCTTTATGCTTATTGGCATATCACCATGCAGGTGATATTTATTCCTCTTTTCATCGTGAACATTTAAATGCCAAAATGTGTTAAATCTTCAACGGCATGCCAAAAATTTGCATTGTTTTAAATTCTTTTTTGACATGTAATTTAGTATGATATGAATGACATTCTATCTATGAATTGAACCAAACGATAGGCATGATAAAATAACAGTTCAAAACGTTCTTCATTAATTAATTTTAAACCTACAGCAACCCGGTTTTACAAGTAATTATTTCTAAGGTATTAAGTGCTCGAAGAAAAAGTTGCAAGAAAAGTTTTTTTTTTTTTTTTTTTCCAAAACTGTGTCATATTTTTTAATAATTAAAAATAAATCGAAATTTGAACGTTTCTACTCAATAACTGCACAAAAATCATTTTCTAAAAACAATTTAAAACTCAAACGATTATTTTTAGAGTAATATCAATTTACATGTATTTTTTTCTTTGATTTTAATAAATTTTTCAAAATAAGTTTTAAAAACAATTTCGTAACGGTGATTTTCTTTCGCGTAACTACGCATAACAAAATATTAGGTTTGTGAGTAATCGTTGTGCAAGTGTTTCAATACCTTTTGCGTAATTAAATTAAAATAAATATTATATTCTTGAATTTATTTTTAACTCCTTAGCATAACATCGATGCATTATTAAAAATGACTAAGTCAAAAGCAAAGGAAGAATGAATTAATTAATGCAATTGTGTGAAAAAAGATAGGGCCAGTAAAAAAAAAGCATTTGTAAATTTTAAACAATTTGCGACAGTGAATTATAATTTTAAAAACAATAAGAACCTAAATAAATGCAATATTTGTAGTTATTTTGAATAATATTTCATTTAAATTTATTACAATTTTACCATTGTTAAAGTTTTGTACAGAAGAGAAATTGGGAAATAAAATAGGGCCAGTTACAAATTTGGCTCTCAAAACAGTTAATTATTCAGAAATGTGCTCTTTTTTTATATATAATTTCACCCTATCAAGATGCCATAGAATCAACAAATCTTTCTGAAAGTTGTTTCAATATTTTTTTCCACGAATATTCATTGACATGATTTATATTTGTTGGTGTAACAATGCCAGCCTACATAAATATCACGAGTCATTACACCTCATAAATTTTCTGTAGGGTCCAAGTCAAGTTTTTTGATGACTAGTCCAATATTTCATTTACCCTAGTCCCTAGTGGAAGACTAGTCTAGTCTTTTCTGTAAGGTCCAAGTCAGGGTTTTTTGATGACTAGTCCAATATTTCATTTACCCTAGTCCCTAGTGGAAGACTAGTCTAGTCTTATCTGTAGGGTCCAAGTCAGGGTTTTTTGATGACTAGTCCAATATTTCATTTACCCTAGTCCCTAGTGGAAGACTAATCTAGTCTTATCTGTAGGGTCCAAGTCAGGGTTTTTTGATGACTAGTCCAATATTTCATTTACCCTAGTTCCTAGTGGAAGACTTTTGATGACTAGCCCCTATTTCATTTACTTGAAACCACGACTTTTTAGATGAGTACACATGGAGAGGCAACAGTCTTGTCGAAAAATATAATGCCCATTTGCAATGAGAGAAGTTTCTCGTAATACTTTTTCAGAAAGTATGCCTTGATATCTTTCAAGGTTAGTTTTTGGTTTCAAAAATATCGAAAGCCGTCAGGTCCGTCCAAATGAATTTTCTTTCCCTCTGAGAAAATTACGTCATTCTAGTTATTCCCAAGGACAATATGCTGTTTTGCCTATTTTATACGATTAATCTTTTATAGTTTTCTTAAAGGAGACTGTTATCTCATTCTGATATATCTTACATGGGAAGATTTTAAAATTACACGACGAACTACTCTACTCGAAAAAGACAGATGCAATTCCTTTTTAGTTTGAGTCACAGAGAAGGAGAAAAGGTGTCTCAGAGAAGGCTCCTTCTCTGTGGTTTGAGTAGAAGATTGATGTTGGGAATTATAACTCTTTTTGATCGATTAGGCAGAGTTGTTTTTTATCAGATCATGTATATCGAGAAGAGTGGCCAGCATCTTTCAAGAAGTTATTCAAAACACTTTTTGAGCTCCTTAATCGTTTTGCAATTTCTCTAGAAAACAAACCATATTCTCTGAAATAAGAATTCTTCTTCGCTTTTCTTGATTACTCCTCTTCCCATAAAGGAGAAAATATTATGATTTCTTCAAAAATGCTTTTAGCTGAAAATTGAAATAATATTAATAAAAAAGTATTTGCTATAAAAATAAGAGGGGAAAAAAATAATAAATAAATATGACAACGAAGAACAAAAAATGTTTTTTTTAAAGATTAATACAAATTTTACAGTCAAAACATTGGGTGAAAACAAAAAATATCGTTTGCGATAGTAAAATTAACATGCACAGTTTATAATTTTTTAAAAAAATCATTTGCTTTTATAACTGAATTCTAATAAACTAAAATCGTTTGAAAAAGCTATTGTACCATCTAATAATTGATTCAGAATAAAGATAAATTAAGAAAATGTAAAAAAAAAAAAAAAAAAAAAAAAAACTTTCATGATCCTATTTTTGTTTCCAACTTCCACTCAATACAAATATTTTTTTAAAAAATGATTAAAACATAAAACATTAAAAAAAATTACTAAACTTTTACTATAAAATAGCATCTTTCTGCTAAATATTTAGCTCCCTAAAATATTTCGTATTTAATATTATAAAATTTAGTAAACATCGGAAAATGATATCTCTATGTTCAAGTTGCTCTAAAATATCATTCCTACAGAAAAAATCATGCTTATCAATGTATCACTAGTATATAATATATGCGGCACATATATTGATATGTACAATTTTTTTGCTATAAGAATGTTGTTTTAGAACAATAAGAGCACATTAATTTATTCCCCAACCCCATTTTTTTACTTCCACTTTTAGTTGTATTCTGATGATATTTGAAAAAGCTTAGTATTTTTTAACAAGGCGGTTTCATGTTTTTATCCTCTCTGTAAATTACCTGACATAAAAAAGTTACAAGATGCAAGAGCAGATGAAACCAAACGAAGCAACGATAGATGAGCTATCCTTACTGTTTTGCACTAGAGCTTCGAATTTACTCAAATGTTCTTTCAATAGCTATAGATTCAAACTTAGCATTTTAAAAATTTATTTGTTTGTATTTATCTATTATTTATTCATTATTTTCGTGGCCAGCTGATTGCCAATGAATGTCGCTGTAATCGCCAATATTGTCATCCATCTGCTTATAGCAACGCGGCGTGAAAGAGAAATAGTAAAGAAACATAGCATGGCATATGACAACGCGCCACCGCTGTCTTATGACGAAACAGAAATAATTAGAGTCAAACGATTGTATATATCGTCAAACGTAAATATTGCTTCGTAAATAATGTAAAAACTTAATTCCTGCATATAGAAGAATCGCCTACTTCCTTTATTGAACCCTTAATCAACTCGTATATTTGCTTGTTATTTATCGATTATTATTTATTTATTATCTATTAATTATTTTTAATTACTTTTATTTATTTTTTATTGTTGTCATCTAATGGGGTTAAATTTGGTTCGTTTTTTTATAGACTTATCAATTTTTTGTCTAGGATAAAATGAAGTCAACATATTTAACCCTTTAAAGGGCCATTTTTTTCTAGTCATATTATGTTTAAATATTTTTAGCCTTGAAATTAGAATAAGAAAAGGGATTCATTTAGCTTATTAGATAAATTTAATTTGATTAATTAATTCATTTGGTTAATTAATAATTAAGTAACAAATCAAAACACATCATTTTGTCTGAGATAAAGAACTGACTCGTCTAAGTTTCTGACTTACTAAAAAAAATTGTCAGAACTTATGCCAACCTACATAATTTCATACGAAGATTGATAAATTTGGTGGGACGCATACTTTCCACGGCCCTAGAAAGGGTTAACTTGTATTTCTTATTCCCGAATTTTTAATCTATATTTTAATTCTTATGAAAAAATCGAAGGTTGCTGTTAGAATGTAGTAGCTATAAATAATTTCTGTTTGAAAATTTTTGTTCCATATGTAGAAATTTTATTCGTCGTACTGAAGTGTAACAAAACAGAAAGTTAAGAAAGTTGTACAGACTAAGCAAAGTTGTAAACAAGCAAAAGCTAAAAGATTTTTTAATGAGATCATTTGATTACAGTTTGTTGTATACCTATTGTAAAATAATGGCAGAAAACCCAATGATATATGCTCCTTTTTTTTTAATTGAAAATCTTATTCATCTCTACTTAACTTTCCTATTCTTTTATTTATTTCCATATTTAGAGATTAATAAGAATTCATGCAAAAAAAAAAGTGGGTTTTCCTCTTAAAAAGCTTTTACTAAGCTAATTTATGTTCAGACAGCTTTAACTGTTAAAAATCTGGTTCCACATATTTGAATAAATAACTGAACGTAAGCAGAGTGAAACTTTTGCTATTCAGTGGACACAGAACATATGCATATCAACTATCAAATAAATAATAAACAATCCACTGTTCTTCCTGTCTTTCATTCACTTCGGAGAAGAATTACTTAATAGAACTGAACGGAAACTATCAAGAAACTTTTTCCTTTGACTTTCTTCTATTTTTTCACATCACGGAGCGTTTTGTGTTAAGCTTCATAATATAGTGAATAGAATAGAATAGGTGCAAAATTTGATTTGCACTCTCAAGCTTCTATGTATAGTGTTAAAATTCCTGGGGAAAAATTCAAAAATATAAACTGCAAGTTATTTATAATTTTTTTCAGAATACAACGATCGTTCATAATTAATTTTTAGCAATAAAACAGACTTAAACAAGCAAAGAAATAAATAAAATGTTTAAACATGTATTAAATTCGCACATCTTGTTCTAAAACGTTCCCCATCTCTATTAACACTTTTGAAAGTTTTAATAAATGAATCAAGTTTTTTTTTTTTTTTTTTTTCGAAATTGTTTATTTCGTCTTGTTCCATATTTTTTCGCCACATTATTATTTTCCGTTGTGCTTTCTTTATTATTTTATGAAACTGAACTTCTATTTCACATTCGAAAGATTTTTGTTTAGTGGCCATACTTGCTATAAGAAATATAAAGCTTAACCGAATTTAATATTAGAATTCATATCCAGGTTATGAATTTTTATTTTAACTTGGATAAATCCTTTGAATCTAACCAAGTCCTTTTCCGTCAAACGACGAGGACGACACCTGAGCTGGCACCAAGTTAATAATAAACCACTGTGATAAAGTGGCGTTGTGGGGTGAGCGGCCCTCAAGATATAACATGATTTAATGTAATTGGCGCTTGTCCTTTGAGCAAAAAAAAAAAAAAAAAAATGTTGTATCTTATTCTAATAGGATTATCTGTTCTATAAAATTCCACACTTTGAATGCCAGGTAATATAGTGATAACAGCGTAAAATGGTTAATTTACATTTTGTAATAATAGAGTTAATGCCATTAATTTTTTTTTGTTTCTTTATTATATTTGATTTCATAAAATGATATAAATGCACTAATGTTTCGTCTGAAGGCTCTCTCTAAGACTGGGGCCCAGGATTTCTATACCCTTTTGCCCCCAGTTGCTATGCCACTGGACAGATAACATAATGATAATTGGAGAATACATAAATATCCCGATAGCGACGGAACCTGTGTAATTTTTACAGTGCCCATAGCTTGTAAACAGTACCAAAAGATAACTAAACACACACACACACAAAAAAAAAAAAAAAAAAAAAGAAAGAAAGAAAGAAAAGAAAGAAACGGAACAAATGCGAAAAGTATACGAAATAAATCTGGCCCTGACCTTGTGGAACAGCAAACAAGCCACAACAGCTGTACACAAAAAAAAACCCGGGCGCTTCTAGCCATTAATGTCGAGCACGTAATAATTTCATCAAATGGAATAAATATCACGTAATTCGAGGTTGGTGGGGGGGACAGCTCATAGATCAGACTAAAAGAGCTTTTAGCGGCGGTCCCATGGCTTGACCTCTAGACAGGAAGAGCGAAGGTTTATCTCTTTTATGCACTTTTGTATCACCCGGAATGGACGTGGGTGCACATATAAATTCGGGACATTACCGCGAGTCGGTGGGGTCAAAACCGACAAGCTTATCAAGCTTCGGTTCGGGAACAGAAACGTTTAATATGTTTTCAAGTTGCTGTTTCTTTTTTGCCATTCTTTTATCTTTTGTCGGTGCCCGCGTTGTGTGATGGCGATAGGGCCGGAGAAGTCTCAATTAAGATTTTGCAAAAAAGTCACATTTAGCGTATCTTAATCGCTGGAAGGATTTATGTTGACCGATGGTGAGATGCCTTTTAGAGGAGGTTTGGTCTTCCAGATCACGTCGCATTCGGTGCCGAAATGTGTGAACTCGCATGTGTCGGACCCTTCGTTCTCAAAATAGGGTTGACGAGAAAGAAAACAAGAAACTTTTTATGACTGTTTTTGTCGTCTGCCAGTAATTTTTTAGAATTTCGATCACATTTTGGCATGCTTATGTCAGAGTTATTTTTCCCCCTTCGGCATTTTAAGTTATAACAAATAAAAAATTGAATTTTATACAAAGGATTTTAAAGAACATTCTGCGTTTTTATCTTTTGATACATCAAAGATAACAAATTTAAACTTGTTGATGGCCTAATTTGTGCGTTTACAGTTTGTGTGTTAGAGTTTGTTTAAAATCTGAAAAATATAAATCGTTTAATGTAGGATGCATTTAAAATGAAATAGTTGCTTTCTAAAATTGGGCAGAGACACTAAGAAAGGTTAAATTCGAATCTTATTGCGCAGTAAAGAATTAATAAATTGAAAGGTCCAAAACCAAAATTATCTCCTAGAATTAGTTTATTATTACGCTCAAAAATGATGGTATTTGTGAAATAGTAATTGCCCAAAAACATTGAAGAATCAACCAATACTTTAATTCAACATATTATGGTAGTTTCTATATAGTATTGTCATCAACACTAATTTTTCTAACTGATTTAAATTATATTTTCAATCACATAAATTTGATACAAAACATAAAATGAAATCTTATTTATTACTAGCCGCCTATGGCGACCAGCCGGTTCGCCAATCCTAATGTTCGTTAAAACTTTAATAATTAAATATTTTATGCAATTCCTACTTTAATAGCTTCTTCATCAAAATATTTTAAAACTTCAAATTTTGATAGTCATATAATTCACTCATATTATTATAAGCGCCTTCAGTCATAACGTAATATGTATCTCTCTAATTTTCTGTTAGTCCCCGTAGAATTTATACTATAAATTAAAGTGGAAAAGATTAATCTGCAATTAATATAATAATATTTTTTACTGAAACAAAGTATTTTTTTGTAATATGATTACTGAAAACAGTCACTGAGCGTTTAAACTTTATGGGCACTAAAGAATATCTTTCCTAATTTATGTAATATTTCAAGAATTTGTCAACAAAATATTCTCAGATTCATCATGACCAGATCGATTCATTAACAATGTTTAATGTTAAATGCATCAAACACTAAGAAAATAAAACGAATTGTTTAAAATAATCGGTCGAAAACAGGTTAAAAAAAAACGATGTACTTAAAACTATAAGCGTATATAAAAAATATATAACTAACATAAATACAATTTAATTACAAAAACTTGCAACTAACCTAAAAATAATTTAAATCATCCGTTAATAATGGTTGTCATGTCAACAATCAGAACACAATGCGCATGCGTGAATTTTCAACGCCAGTTACGGTAACGCAAATGCGTGAGTTTTTCTACGCCAGTTGGGGTAACGCTATGCAGATTAGAAATTTTTAATTTCCTTTATTCTGTTTTATTTTAATTCAAAAGTACTTAAGAATGAATCTGAAAGATCGATTCATTAACAATGTTTAATTTTAAATGCATCAAACATTAAGAAAATAAATAGAATCGTTTCAAATAATCAGCCGAAAAATCTTAAGCCTAGCCTCATGACTGTTGGGAAAAAAAACTGAAGCCGTACTCATTTGGCGATGGGGAAAATGAAAATATTTCTTTGGCGGGAAAGTTAGTTTTTAATTAATAATTAAATTTCTAATTAAAAATTCAAAAAAAGGGCTATCCTATCTTTTAAGTTAGATCAAACTGCACACGGTGTGCAAATTTGATTAAAATCGGTTAAGTAGTTTAGGAGTCCATCGCGGACAAACAACGTGACACGTAATTTATATATATTAAGATATTGTTTATTATGTAAAATGGCAATATAACCTGACACTAAATTCAGTGCAATAAACAATTATATATGCAATCGACCCTCTATTTAACAATTTCAAAATTCCTGGAAAAAATTCCATTTATAGAAATTTCAACATACAGATATATTGGAAGTCATTCTTCAATTTTTATTAAGAAGAATTAAGGATAGTTAATTTTTTAAGATTAAAAAAAAATTAAAATAAATAAATCGCCAAAAAATTAATTAAAAAAGTTTAAAAATAATTATCTAAAAAATTTACAAATAGCAATGATTTTTCAAAATTGCTTAACAAAACAGCAAATTTCAAAACAGCAAAAATTCCGACTTTTTTTTTCTACTTCTTCAATTTTCATTCATCTTTTCTAAGGTTTTTTTATATATATATATATAAAACTGTACCTCTATTTCATATTTAAAGATTTCCGTCTCGAGACCTTAGTCACTATAATATATCTAAAGCCGAACTGAGTTTAGAATAAAAATCTTACTCGAAGAGATCAGTAGAAAAGAAACTAAAAATAATATGTGACCCACCGGTAAAGTTTTTTTTTTTTTTTTTTTTTTTTGTGACCCGCCGACAAGATTTTTTTTTAAACAAGTATGGGAGAAAGACTTTTTTTCTTATTTAATTTATATTCTCTTTTATGAGCCAAGTAAATGGCGGATATTTCATTTCAATATATATATGCATAATGCATTTAAGAGAAAAATTTTCATTCCATATACAGATATCTTAGTCGATATATAGAAATTGTTTTTTTTTAACAAAAATCCACAATTCTTGGAAAAGTTAGATGCATAGAAATTTTTGATGTATTCAAATTTGATATATGGGATAATTACTATATATATCTCTAAAAGCATTCCATTAGGAATTTTGATTTCACTGCACGTTCATAACTGTGATGTAATATTTCAATGGATTGAGATAAATGGAATATCTTGAAATGTTGCAAAAATAAATAAATAAATTCCTGAAAAATTTTCAAAAAAATTATTTAATTAAGGCAACTTTATTATATAGAAATATCTTTCATAATATGGAGAGCATCCAACTTTTAAACATCTTTCAAAGCCAAGATTCAGTTGGAAAATTCATTAAATAGAAAACTTTGTGAAATAGAATTTAATTGAATGAAAACTCTAATGCATTTCTTTTTAATCAAATTATTGTTTATTTAATTGTTATTACTTATTTTTTTATCAAAATTATTTTATTTATCTAAATCAGACAAATTATTTTCGAGCATTATACATTATTCATTTTTTTGTAAAAACTTTTTGTAAAACACTTACGGACTGTTGCCAACTTTTGTCAATAATGATTAAATATTTTTTCCTTCGCCATTCTTTGTCCCTTTTATAATACTTTAAAATGTATACTTATCTTTACGGCCTTATTTATGCATGAAAAAATCCTTTCTGGTCCATACCATAACAAAATAAATATGAAAATGGAGCATCAATATATGATAGACAGAAAATATATTTGATTCAAAATAGCTTATCTTCGGGCTGGGCAAGGTCGACTCAGCCCAGGGCTGCCGCGTGGGTATTAAGCGCCCTTGTTCAAATTGAAATTTGGCGCCCCTTTATGGGATTCTGTTGCACTCTTATAAAGTGCTGCAAATTATATGTAAAATACTCTTTTATAGTATTCAAAATTTGACTTTCGAACTGAAAAGCTTTAAAATTATAATATTAAAACACGTTTGTCTTATTGTTTATTGTTTTTTATTATTACTTAAATTATCTTATTGTTTTTTATTATTTCATAAATTTTAAAAACAAGACAAGGATAAAACATTTTTTAAGTAAAATATAAGAATTAGAAAATATATTTAAATATGGATTCTCCTAGCTTTAGCAGCTACAAACGCTCGTATCAATTCCTTTATATTTATCCAAAATTTCTCTGTCTATGGATATAATTGACAAGTCCAGTAAGCTCTCTTGCGCCATGGTAGACCGCATGTAGTTTTTTATAATTTTAAGTTTTGAAAAACTTTTTTCTCCAGTAGCCACCGATGCTGGAAGGGTTAAAGAAATCCGTAAAGCTATTCCAATATTTGGAAATGTATCGGTAAGATTGCTTTCATAAACATCGGTAAGATTGTTTTCATTTAAAATATCAATAGGTGGCATATCCACTTTGGTAAAACAATTCAAAGATAAGGTTATTCCCTGTTAATTGACGGGCACACTCACACGGCGGTGCCGCCACCATCATTACGAAAAAAAAAAGCAAACTAAACAACGACGTTCAGCCGCAACAGCTTCACAGCACATAAAGAATAAATATATTCCGATACAAAACATTCCCAATTCCTGTTGTTACATGTTACAAATTCTTATATTTTTAACACGTTCCGTGTGGTAGCACTAACTCTACACGGAACGTGTTTTTATTGTTCGTATCGGCAATCAAATTTTATTTTACACAAACGAAAACAACCCGCAGGAACGAAAATGAAAATAAAACTAAATTAAAATATAAAATAAAAATAAAAATTAAATCTCATTTTATTGCTTAGAAAATACAAAACATGCAAAATTGCTAGCGTATAATTAACAACTTTTATTTAAGTAACATTAAATAAAAAAAACTATAAGTAATATAAATTTTGACGCCCCCGTGGCCCAGGCGCCTTGTACTGTGAACAATTTTGCCACCCCTACGCGGCGGCCCTGACTCAGCCTTTCATCCCTTCAGTGGATCGATAAACTGATGACTAGGCATGCTTGATAGTTAAACACTGGAGGTTCCGCATTAGACTGACCACCTAACTGGGACATATGCCTTGCACCTCAGGGCCCCCGATCAAGAAAACAGATATGGGCACTGTAGGCCTTAGACCACATGGGCTCTCGTGTCACTGAGTTTAGTTTTACAAAATAGCTTATCGACAAATTTAACAAAATGATTTTAGATAACATATTTCCTTAATAATAATTTTTGATTATGGCTGTTGGATAATCTGAAAGAAGAAGGAAATTGAAAGATTTCCTAAACGACAGCATATCTCATGCTGCGTAAATTCATATCGTACCGTTGTAGCTCTATTGAAAATTAGAGGAAAAGCTCGCATGCGATAAATTATTTTATTCTTTATCTTGATTCAGATAAAGACTTACGAAATCATTTAAAATAACTGGCATAGATTCATATCTATATCTCTTATAAAGACACGATTAGTCGTCTTTTTCTGGGAAATGGGGAATTACGCTATTTTCAGACTTTTAAATTTAACTTATCTTTTAACGCCATCGAGGTCACGTTCTTTTACAGAAAATATGATTAACTATCTTTTTGTCTCCTCATTTAAGTACACAAATTGAGAAATTGTTTGGAATAAACTGCAAATGCTTTTATCATCTTATCGTAGCATATTGTTGCTTAAATTTTCGTTATCACCCTATAAAATAGTCCTTGAATTTAACTAAAATTGAGTGAACTTTCCATGGATATTACAAAAATTCAAAAAACTGATTTTTTTTTTGTTCCAAGCTGAATAAGCTGTTAACATTCCATGCAAATTATATATACACTAAGAAGAAATATTTTTAAATGATATTTAGATAAAAACAGTTTTGAAATCCGTCATTTCAAATTTCAAAGAATTTTAAATTCATTTTTCAAGTGAGTACTTAAAAGTAAACAAGAAGTACTATAAAGAATAAATCTTAATTCCAGTTCAACGTTTCTAAAGTAATTACCGTTATTACAAGATTCTCCGTTATTCTCATTGTCATTGATAAGAAAAGCAATTTAAAATTGTGATGCAATTTTAATTTAACATTCTTTTTTTCTGCGGCACGGTTATTTATTCTGAAAGAGCATTGCGACATCCATTTCATTGTGAGTGTCGTAATTAAGCCTGAAAAGGCAAGACGTGCGTACGATTGCCACACAATTTAGCTTGAATCTTCATTTGAAATCGCATACCTGGAGGCGAATTCAAAATTAGGCTTAATATTTATGTAGCTTCGTACCTGAATTCCGTTGAATTCAGTAGAGAATTGCTGGCGCCTTTTCAAAATGAGGTGAAAGAAATCTTTTATGAAATATTCTTTTTCAAGCCATGTATTCAAGAAAAAGGTGTCATTTCTCAGTATTCAACTGATTTTAAGGGTAACTGGGCAGTTTTTATTTCTTTCATAAACAAAAATCATAGAGAATTTCAGATGTTTACATAATTAAGAGTAGTTTTTGGTAGTGTTCTAGAATTCCATAGAAAATTCGACATTTTAAGTTAACTAATTTTTTTTATAAGACAACTTTATAACTGGAACAATCTTCATTTAATTCAAACGCGGATTCTAATAGTCTATCATACCTCATTTCTACTAATAATAAAGAAGAATTTGTGTGTCAGTTGGCATTTCACAGGACAGACCGCGTGACCTAGAATTATCAAATTTGGCCCAACCATACTTTGGAGAGAGGAAATGTACACCTCCTAACAAGGTTCTCGAAATTTTAAATACATTTTAATTAATTAAAAATGAAATTGAATTTCAATGTTTTCTGTGATTATTTCCTTTAATTTACCATTTTAATTTATCGTATACGAAGTATAGAGAAAGTATTGTTAAAGAATTCGAACTCGAGAGTTTGACGAGTCTATCTGCACGCTTTAGAACTCCCTCAGTTAAAAAAACACATTTGTGGTCTTCTGTTTATGTTTGTCTGTCCGTCTGTGACAGAGATAATTCAAAAACGCTTAGAGAAGAGAGATGGAATTTGGTACACAGTTTTTACACTAAATTTGTAAATTTCTGTTAAATTTTGAGCATAATTCTCTCACAGGAAATCTGTCTGTCCGGCTGTTCGAATATAAGTTAACGCGATGACTCCAAAATAAAAAGCTGAACAGATAAGATTCAGTTTACAGAATTAGATCTATAGTGTAGAACACCTGTCAAATGTGAAACCAAATTCAATGAAGGGTTGAACGTCTGTCAGTTTGTATTTTCAGGAACATGTAAATGCGAGAATTCAAAAACGCAATGACTTAAATACATCAAATTACAAAATTACAATAATACATTTGTAAATACATATCGTATGTAAAGATTCAGTGTACATAAAATCCTAGAGGCAACAGAATAATCAAAGACTGATTGGACTCATTCAGCGAAACAGGATTGGAATATCATCATTACATGAAGACAATACAAGAAATGAACACACATAAGTAAGTATGCTAGTTATTACAAGCAATAGAGAGATTTTGGAAACAGTCCGAGATCACAGGAGGTGTTCAAACTCGGTAACATGAGTTTTACCATATATTTGATGCGTGTGATTCTTAAAATAAAACTGTAAGAGGGCGATTCTGAAAAAAATAAAATATATTTATCACTTAGAAAATACATCAGCCATTGTTCAATATGATAAGGGCTTTATTGAAATATTCCCCATCGAATTGTATATGCTTGTCCAAAAATTGTCTACCAGTTCTGGAATGTTTGAACTAGGAAACATGTTGGAACTCATCTTTTTATACCTTTAAAATCACTTCCACCTTCTTCAAAAGAGCATTGGATGAGTCAATTTTTTTTTACCTCTCATTTCAGCTACAAACGCGGGAATTAAAAAAAGTTTATGAGGTTAGATTCAGACTACATGATAATAAGGCAAACATTTAACATTTGGTCGATCTAAATATTGTACAAGAAAATATGCAACAACTATAGAAATATGAGTGGTTCCATTATCAAGGAATAAGTGTCAACAGATTGGGGGCACTCTGTGTGATTTTATTGGGCAGTTTACTCAAAAGTTTCAAGTAATGCATCCCAATAACTGCTGCATACGGAATTACTCTATGCTCATAGTTCGTAATATGACACTCAAAGAATGAACTGCTGTTGTCTTTACCATTGATTTCCATCTTGGCCTTTTTTGGTATCGGAAAACCTAGTGCATATCTATTTGCTTTGCAAATCCTATTAGCGAAGCCAGATGTCATCACAAGTAATAACGGATTTCGTTACTTGTGATTGATTACTTCATATGATTCACAATTCGATTTTGAAGCTTGTGTACCTGCGTGCTTGTATGGCTCTGATTTTATTCAAATGATATACACTGAATTAATATAATAAGCTCAATGATGGATTAAACACTATGAAGTCTTATGCTGTACTAATTTTGGGGGGCCTCTTTTCTCCTTCCCCCACCATCAAAAGAGGACTTATCACGTGAAAACATGATGTTGTTTTGATTAGAGGTTTTTAAAGCTCGAAATCGCGTAGGCAATGAATAAAACATAAATGGCAATTTTCATCATCTTTTAATCGCATATATATTTTTACCTGCTTTTACCAGTATTGCATTATTATTATGTATGCTTCTTTGACAGCAGATGCGTTTTTAAAAGGTTGACGTAGAACTATGACATCATAGCTGTTATTTCAACTCAAAATCGGTCGAGCTCCAAAACTTTGTTTGCCAGCTAGAAAAATTGAAAATGAAAGTTTAAAAAAATTATCATTAAATATATATATATAGAGAGAGAGAGAGAATTCTCGTGATTATTCCAAGACAGTTTAAACTGGTTAATGACTTAAATGAATTAAGACAAATAATGACTTAAAAATAATAATGTTCTCACATGATAACTTGAAATTTGCGATCGTAGATTTAATTTTAATTTTTCATTTATTCATTTTTTACTGACTTAAATTTTATCTTAATATAGGGAGTTTCTATGTAAATATACTATGAAAAATTGAAATAACAAATCATTAAATTGTAGGTTACGTTTAAAAGAGTGGATTTCAAAATCTCGACTTAAAAAGATGTTAATTAATTAATTATAAAACTAGATAATTAAACAAGAAGTTTTAAAAATGCAAAACGTTTTTCAACCAGATCTAATTTGTCAGAGTTTTTAACTTGTGATTCAGTCAACCATCTAAAAACAAAACAAAAGAAAAGACTACACATATTAGCAAATGAGTTTATAAACATTTAAGAAACTCTAAGAAGAATGTCTAAAAGTTTTATTATACTTAATTTTAATTTGAACAATCCCTGTAAAGCAACTGTAGATGCAAAATTGAATTATCTTGAAATTGCCTCAAAACTTTATCAAGTGACCCAAAGTTAGGGAACCCCATAGTTGTTGCTTTTCTACCTATTTGATAATACGGTCCTGAACACACGAATAATGATTAATCATTCTTTTTCGATTCATTATTACCAAATGAATATTCAGTAATTTATTTTTTTTATAAATCTCACTACAGATAAGGATTCAATCAAAATGTTAAACAACGTGTGAAGAAAATTATCTTCGATATATTTTTTAACTTGTTTACACATATCTGTCAGATTTGGGATAAAACCTATAATCGAGAAGATATATTTTATTCAAACATTTACTGGATTTTCTACAATACACTGTGGAATTCAGCATTCGCATTACCACTTACGTTCATGGAAAATACTATTTTATACTTTTATAATTACCTTTTTTATTATTTTCTTGCTTATTGTAACTCCGTTAAAAGATAATAATTAATATACATATTTATAAACAAGTTATTAAGGTTTAAGCACAAAATAATTTTTTTGTAAAATTGTGGGAAGCGAAAAAAATTCCATGACAATAAAATTTTCATAAATGAGTAGAGACATTTTAAAAACATAAGATAATATAAGAATCGCTTCTTTTTATCAATAATTAAAGAAATTAAAATCAGAAAGCACAAGAACTTCGAAACCAGAGCAGACAGTTAGAGAGACATGTGTGTTGCGTTTAGTTTAGTTATATAAACGTCCAGTTTTAAGGCAACACTAGGGCTATTTTCGGAAGGACCTCATAATTCTGATGACGAGGGCGACACCTGAGCTGGCACCCTACTCTCCACAGTACGCCACAACAACGGTGGAAAGATTGGCGCGGACAGATTTAACGTACACCAGACCTGATCACACGATAGTCATCGGGTGGAATCGGGTCTCGAACCAGAAACCCTTCGGTTCCGAAGCCAAGACCTTATAACCAGGCAGCCTCGGATCCGATTTGAATCTGGGATAAAGGAGTTGTAATCATTCACGCTAAACATTTCATATTGCAACACTGTTAGATTAATAATACCAAACCAGAAACAAAACCATAGTTTTTACTTAATAATAATATGTAATGAATGAAAAAACTAATTAAGTTTAAAAATAAGTGAACAGTGTTTCAAATAGGATTAAAAAGAATTCAAAAGTTGGAAAAATTTCAAATCGTTTCTGAATCAGTCCAATACGAACATCGAAAAAAAAAATACATGCATTTATTTTATTCTAAAAGAATTCTAAAATTCAAATGTCGTTTGTTTCCATATGCAAACGATTATTTGGTAATTTTAAATTTCATGGCCATTGCCAAGAGCAAAAGATAAATTTAACTAAATAATTACAAATGATCTGCGACCGAGTTGCATTTTAAATAATAATCTTTAAAAAAAATCTTTCATGCACGTTTGGATGAGAAGATTAGCGAAAAATAAAATTTCAATTATTTAATCTCAAATACAAATTTTTAAGACGCGCTCGAAAGATTTTCGAATACAAAAATGCCTTCTTTGCTGCTTCTCGTTAAAGGGTTTTTTTTGTTTTTTTTTTTTTTTTTTTTTTTTGTCAGCTTGATGTCCTATTTATATGCGTTGAGAAATAAATTTCTTTCTCAGCAGGGCAGGTGATGTTCTTTTGCAATTCGTTGATAAATTATGACAAAGAAAAAAAAAAAGACGCAGTTCTGTGTTCAATGAATGAGACATATTGTTGTTTATGAATATCCATCGGAACGCCTACAGAGTTGTCCTTAAAAAAATGGAGCAAGAATCCTTCAAAACCCATTAGTTTTGACATTCCATCTGTTTTAGCAATTACTGTGCTTGGTATTTTAAACGGCACAAATCACGGAAAACACATTGTGACATTCGAATAGCAGTAGGTAAAAAGTAATTATACTTCTTGTAATTTTCTTAAGAGATTTTAATATTTGTTTTTGACGATATTATGAATCCTGAAGATAAATTTAGAGCAGAAATTAACTTCTGACAAACTTCTCAAAAACATTTACTTTAATGAGAAATTCTTCAGATGAAAAAAACTTTTTCATAATAATAAGTGCGAAAATGATAACTCTGCTTTGGAATAAATACCCAAATAAAATTATTATTTTTAATCAAAAAAATTAATACTGACAAGTCTCATAAAATCATAAAATTGAATTGAATTTCATAATAGTGGTAAAAATTATCATTATAAATTATGTTTAAAAGCTTTTTTGAAAAAAAATGTAATGAAATAAAATCGGCATGATTGACAAGCTTATTTTATGAATTTGAAATTTCAGTAAAATTTGTACTATATTAGTGTGAACATAGTTATTTTGTAAAAGATTTTATATTTCGACTCATTTTCAAATAATTAATAAACTAGTCAAAATTTTGATAACTCAGATAATTTACTCAACTTCTGCTATCTAAAAAGTAATTATATACCAAATGTGTAAGCTGCAGCACCGAAAGAATTTTCTACATAATAATTTTCACGTCACATAATTTATAGATAACATATCAGGCTTATCGATTAATCTTAATCGCGGTTGGCTATGAGGAGAGATAAAATTGGACTTCACAGGTCCCAGAAGATGAAATTTGTTTGAAGTCATTCTGCCATTTCGCCTTTATCGAAGTTTCATCTTGTTGTTGTTTATTATGACACTTATAGTCTTCACATGTTTCTGAAATTTCAGACTGACAGATGATCAACCTCTTCTTCGATTTGGCTCAAAATTTGATAGGTATTTACACTATACATGTTGAATCTGTGTACCGAATTTTATCCATCTAGCTCGCTTCGTTTTGTAGTTACCGTGTTAACTTGTGTATTCGAAAAGCCAGACAGACAGTCTTTCTTCGAACATCGAAAAGCCAGACAGACTGAATTTTGCTGAAAAATTGATAGATATCTACAAATTTGATATGAAGATCGTATGGCAAATTTAATCTGTCTAGATCAAAGCGTTTTTTGAGTTATCTTTGTCATAGACAGACAGACATTTTTCCAAAAATGTGTTTTTTCGAACACAAAGCGATTTAAAACGTGGAGATTCATCTAACTCTGGAGTATTTTTTAACGATTACTTTCCCTATACTTCGCATACGAGAAAGTAAAACTTGTGTTAAACACTTTACAAGGCTGATCTTTGGATATAGATCTACCGAATTTGGTCTCTTACTTACTTCTTGTATAATAAATGCTTACTAAAGAAGGGCTTTAAAGAATCTTAATAAATTCTCAATTAAAAATTAATCCAAATTTTAACATTTTTCTTCAATAACTTCGGAATATATTATTATAAAAGCATTTTTACATTAATTATATACAAAAAATAATATTAAAATAGCGGTTCAGTAATATATTAATTATTCGCGTAGGCCAAGTATCGCTCATTGTCTGATTGCGGTTCAAAATTATGAGGTCCATCCCAAAAAGGCCGTCTTGTTGTTTCGATAAGGGACAAAAATGCAACTCAACTCAACTATTGACTAAGATCGATTTGTTGCTGTCACTCTTTACATTTTCGACAACATATTCTACGGCAAAAAAAAATTATTTGTCTTGATAAGTACGTTCACCCCCTCAAAGTGAGTCGGTGAAATCTCGCACAGTCTTGTATTCTCCGACATCGTAAGAAACAAATAATTAAACCTACATTTTATTCTATATCTTCGATCACTTTTTGAAATGTATTTTTATTTTTTACATACACAATCCAATCATGCAATTCTTATTTTAGTTTCCATACACAGCAGAACTTCCTCGTGAGGGTCGCCGTCATCAGTCACTCGTAAAAGAACGGATCTTCTTCGAATGGCCCAATCCGTAACATGCGACCGCCGGTCCTTCCTCCAGAGGTCCTTCACAGGACTGTCGTGGGAGGTTAGACATAGGCGGAAGAATAGAGGGACAAATGTCAGCTCCTGTCATACATCAAAGTCATTCAACGCGGCCACCCAGAAGTTGGGAGATTCGGATTCAAACTGGCCTTGTTTTTAAGTTTTGAACAGAACCAAAACTTTCCATCAAAAGCTTGATGTAAGTCTTCTCTTTTATCCGATAGGTTAAACCTTCCATAAATCTGGGAAATTTGTTTTTAGAATTTTGTTTATTTCTGGATCGATGAACACGACAGCACAAAAATTCAACAAACCAGACTAGAAGTCCTCAATCATACTAAATTTCAAACTTTAACAACAAGAATCAGAAATGGGTTTAATATCTTGAACGTAATCTTTGACTAAGAATCAATGCACTCTAAATTGAGCAGTTGTAATCAAAGAGTAAAACATTTTGATGTAGCGTTACTCAATTATATCCTTAAATAAAACTTTTACAAAATAATAAAATATAGATATGCTGTGGTTTTGTAAAAAGATGATAATTAAACATAACTAAACAACTTTGGCAATCCTCACCATATTCTTTTAGCATTGATGATCTGTATTTTTTCACACCCACTGAAAGTATAATGTTAAACTGTATTTTCACAATAATTCTCATTAGAAGGCTGTGCTCTCGAAGGGACGAAATCTGTCGAAGTGGCATGGAAGTTTGGGTCCAACCCGTCCTGTATTTATATCTATTTACTTCTATCGCGATATTTCGAATAGGTTAACACTGAATTCGGGTAGGTAAGGAGAGGCTATTGTGTCGTAGAAAGAGTATTGGTTTACAGTGTACTCCAGCAAGAAATCCATCAAAGAATTTGAGTGAAGCTGGTGTGAAGTGTTCACGAATGGCTGTTCTAAACGGAAGGCGTAGGATGTCATCATTCCATTGGCGTGGCGTGGAGTGAACAGAAAAATGACTGGTTTAAAAATGTGTAAATCCTGATGAAATAAAAGATCTCGACAAAAAAATTTTAACTACAAATTTTTAGGTAAATATTTACAATTATTTACAGATCTAATATTTTATAAAACAATGATGCTTTTTTTTTCATTTGATTATTTCATTAAACTGGTTTTCACGAACAGTCCTGTTTGCTAAAAATAACAATACAAACTTCTGTCTAGAAAAAAAAATTGTTGCGGTTTTAAAATGATTACCAAGAACCATAAAAAGAATAGGCAGTCAAAAGTTATTAAGTTACAGAAAAACGTTTTAGGTTGTGATGAGGGTGGATTGCCGAAAAAAAAACGGGCGGTTTGCTTTCTTAAAAGGAACCACCTGTTAAAGTTTATCTTTCTTTTTTTTTCTCAGATACTTTTTTTTTTCTTTTTGAGTGGGATTTCATGGAAAGGTGTCTGACTTTGCTTATTTAAGGGTGTAAAACTTGGCCTAGAAACACATATAGAAGTAAAGGCACAAGTCATTCCTTAAATTTCTAAGACATATACTGACTGCAGACAAGGACTGCTATATTTGGTAATAACCTGATTTTTTAATTTCACGTACACGAAATATAGAGAAAATATTGTAATCGTCAAAAAATACCGCCCTGAGTTCGAAAAAACACATTTTGAGAAAATATCCGTCTATCTGTCTATGACCAAGATAACATAAAAACGCTTTGTAAATTTCTATCAAATTTTGAGCAAAATCCGTTCAGAAGAAGTCTATCACACCGGCTGTAAAGATACAAATTACACACGATAACTACAAAACGAAGAGAGCTAGATTAATGCAATTCGACAGATAGATTTACCATCTATAGTTTAGACAATATCAAATTTTGAATTAAATCCTGTTAGGAAATTTCGGCATTAAGGTTATAAATTCCAAATTCTTTTGTCTCCCGTACTTTATTGAAAAATGATGCAATGCATTTTGAACCTGCTATTGTGCGTCATTAGTATGAGTAAATCACTTCACGTGACATTAAACATTTAACTATTTAATCGGTATCGCATCTGATATTTATGTAACCTAGCAACTGTAATATAAAAACTTTAGAATTAAGACATGAGATAAATACGTGTCGTGATGTTTGTAAGATGTTTTGGTTCGGTATTGGTCTCAGGTCCTGTAATGACCGTTTATGTTTTTTATAAGTTTTCCCCGTCATATCTGTAAATAGTTCATCATGTGTTCAATTCTATTTCCTCGTAATAAATTGTAATTAAATTAAATCTTTCCTTTTGTCGGATGCCAATCTTTGGAGACTTTTTATTCATCATCATTTCCACTGCAATACTCTAATATCAAACAGCTGAATTCCCAGCAGTTTTATAAAATATCATTGTAACAAATCCAATAAGGGGTGAA
Organism: Argiope bruennichi; assembly: GCF_947563725.1. Taxonomy (NCBI): domain Eukaryota; kingdom Metazoa; phylum Arthropoda; class Arachnida; order Araneae; family Araneidae; genus Argiope; species Argiope bruennichi. Next base: position 132,421,329 of record NC_079151.1, on the reverse strand, counting down.
CCGTCTGTCGGTCTGTACTTTCAGAAAGATGTAAGCCCGATAACTCAAAAACGCAGTGAAATATATCAAATTTGGCAGGGGATTTTTTTAACTGCAAGTGTAGTTTTGTGCCAAATTTTTACTTCAATGGATTGGGAAGAACGCGTCTAAAACGAAATCTCAATTTTGCGATACTATTAACCATATGCCAGGAATGAATGGCCAAAAAGCTCGCAAAGGAGTCTCACGATAAATTCAGTAAAAGTGCTAAATTCACACCAAAGGTTATTATTTCGTGACTCTTGTACGCCAATGCCGTGCAAAGCATTCTCTTGGATAACGCCTTGATTAGATAATGCGAGAAAGTTTTGATGAGACCACTCCCTCTGGTTTCACATCGTTAAAGTCAGGCTTACCCTGTAAGGGCTTACACACAATATAAGTTTCAGGGCTTACCTTTCCCTTTCTCGAACTTCCAAAAGAATATTTTATTCATTGATTTTAATTTAATATTCCTTTAGAAATACCTTAAGCAGTTTTATTTAGCATTTAATAAAATATTAAATACTATTGGGGCCGTGGCGGCCTGATAGTAAGGATTTGGCCTCGGAACCGGAGGGTTTCGGGTTCGAAACCCGATTCCACCGAAGAACCATCGTGTAAACCGGTCCGGTGCACGCCAAAACCGTCCGGGCCAAGCGTCCTCCCGCTGGCGTGGTGTGGCGTGGAGAGGGGGGCGCCAATTCAGATGTCGGCCTCGTCATCTGAACGCGGCTCAAAATGACGAGGTCCGTTCCAAAATAGCCCTAGTGTTGCTTTAAAACGGGGCGTTAATATAATCAAATATTATGGCAAAACGGAAATAAAATAAATACTAAGTAGACCATAGCGAAATGTTTTATCACCATGTTAATAAAAAATTAAAAATATAACAGTTATTTTAAATAAAATGATTAAAAAAAACAGTTAGAACATTTTCGAAAATAATCTAAATACTTTAATATAAAGACTCTTAAGGCTTTCGGCTTCTGAGTCAGTCAGCTAATTACTAAATAATTTTTACCACACAAATGTGCGAGCGAATATGAAAACAAGAAAAAATAATGTATAATGTATAATAAAACACATAATAATGTCTTGAATATTATATAAAAAAAATAACAAGAAGGTATTCTTCAATTTAAATGACGCTTGACTTTGATTTGAATATATTCAAATTCATGGTCTTGCTAATTAAATAAAAATAAAAAAATAGTTAGTCTGAAAAAAAAGAAACTCAAAGCATCGAAACCTAAAGAATTATCAGGTCCCCTAAGTAGTTTTCAACTTTGCCTATTTGATTATACGGACCTGGTTGAAATAACATGCATATTACATCATTTCAAATTGTAGTTTACATAAAAAAAATTTATATATAAAATGAAAGAGCGGAATAAATTCACATGGCCTGCAACGTGTCTAACTGCGCATTTTCTTATGATTTGCTTTCCTTTTTGTCATGATCCTTTTCCCATCTAAGCTCATTGGATTCTGAAATTAGCTTTGCGGGATTGTTGTTTATCACATGACAGCACAGATAGTTTACTGAATACTCGGAATACCTATGCCAATGGCTTTGAACATTTCAAATCATCAAATTGAAATATAAAGTTCTTGAAGTATTATCAAAACATTGTTTGACTAATTATTTAACTTCTGGGAGCTTCCAAAACATTTTATACGGATGTATATTTGTATTCTTAGAATAATAAACAATGAGCAGAAGCACTAAGTGCATTTTTTTATTCCATTATATCTGACAAGGTAAATAAAAACAACAAAAGGCAGAAAAATTTGATAAATACATTCTAAAATAGAACTTTGCTTAGCTAGTGCTAATTCCAATGCTAAAATGACAGGTTTTACGTTGCGTCATTCTTAATTAATTAGCCTAGACATGATCCAAATGTATATAAAAGAAGAGGAACAAAATTGAGTCTTCTAAAATATCATTACGTTAATTGGATGAAATAGAATTCTGTATTTAAAATAAATTGTTTAAAGTTGCTTCTTTTCTCATTTATTCTCAGAGGCACAAACGTTGATAGCGTTGATGAAAAGCATCTCAAAAGTTTCTCAGATCCAAGCATTATCAGGTGAAAAGAAAAGACAAAATGCAATTTAAATTCGACATGAATGAAGCTGAACATCTGTTAGCCTACTAGACTGCAAAGGAAACTCATTACTACTGACAACAAAAGACTCGGAAGCTCTTCTGCCTTCATTTGCTTTCTTTTTCATTATTATTTTTCCTTCTCCCAATATTCTACCATGCAAACATCGCATCTAATCAATTTTTTTATCTTCCCTTAAACACAGTGTTAGAACAAATATGTTATTCAACTGTGTGAAATAGTTACGGATAAGAGATTATAGGTATTTATGTAGAGATTGCAATACCGGTATACCGGGATACCGAATACCGGTATTTTGAGCCATTTCTACAATTTTGTAATACCGGTATTCACAAGTTTAAATACCGGTTTTTCGATATTTACTAGAAATTTTTAAAATTCTCTCCACTATATGTTCAGGGATCGTCAACATGACAAAATAGCATACGTTTTTGTTTTATGTCTCCCTAACGGGCGAAATTAATTAGCTAATAAATGGCTTAATTAATTGCTTAAATCTAAATTAGCGAAACATGGATTATCCCTGAAAGAAAATCTTGTATCCATAACGACTGATGGAGCAACAGTTATGAAAAAAGTTGGAAAGTTGATTGGTGCAAATCAGCAGTTGTGCTATGCACATGGAATTCAATTAGGACTAATAGATGTATTATACCAAAAACATAAAGAACAGAAGAATCCAAATACTGTGGATATAGAAACTTCGGATTCCAACTTTGAAGAGAGTAAGAGTGAGAGCGATATTGACAATGAAGATAATGACAATGTGTTGAAGAAGATATTGCTAATGAGGATGAAATATTAACCTATCAAGAATTGCTTCCAAAATTTATAAAGTTCGAAAAATTGTTAAGATATTTAAACTTTCCCCTATAAAAAGAATATTTTACTAAAATATATACTAACTGAAAATAAAACAGAATATATATTAATATTAGATTCTAAAACACGTTGGAACAGTTTACTCCTAATGATGGAAGGATTTTTGAAACTGAGAAATCCAATCCAAAAAGCAATAATCGACTTAAACCTGTAAATTAATTTTTCAGATAGTGAATTCGACTTAATATCCAGAACTATATCAGCTCTACTTCTAATAAAACTGACTATTAAGGCATTATGTCGGAGAGATTCTAATTTATTAACAGCTAATGCAACAATAAATTTCATGTTGCAGTCACTGAAAGAACAGCACACATCACTATCTAAAGAATTACATTGAAAAATCGCACAGAAGAAAAGCATACCGAAATAGAAAATGTGTAATGGTATTTAAACAATTATAATGATTTTAAAAATGAAAATGAAAAAGAAGAAAATAACCAGTTCAAACCTGATTACGTTTAGAGTAAATTTTCTTAAAACGTTTTACTCACAAACCTATCCACATTCAGAATTCGGTTCAATTATCGAAGATTATGATGTCACTACTGTCGATAGTGAAAAGGAATTGTCTTTTGAACAAAAATTAGAATTAGCGATAAATAAGAAAATTTCAACGAACCAAAATACAATACAGAAATCAGCTATATCCAAAACCATCTGACGAGAAATCGATTTATTTGAAGATGAGGGTTTTAGAGGTAAATACTTGGAAAAAGTATATCGCGCATTGCTAACAGTACCACCAACTAGCGTAGATGCCGAAAAAGCGTTTTCGACTGCTGGTAATTTTTACACAAAATTACTTTTCAGGCTTAATGACAGTACAATGGATGCATTATGTTTTTTAAGATCACATTTCAAAAATTTGTAATAGTACCACAGACTGAATAGTGATATTTACACTTTTTTTGTGATTTAAATAAATAAGATGTTCTTTTACTTTTTTGTGATTATATACTGTTATAATTTATAAGTTACAAATTATTTTTGTGATATTTACACTCTCTAACAAAACTATCAAATAAAACAAAGAAACACCTGCGTTTTCTTTCTGTCTCTAAAATTTCTAATACCGGTATTAAAACCGGTATCCCGGTATTAAGATTTAAAAAATACCTAATACCGGTATTGTAATTTTGGTCCGGTATTGCAATCTCTATATTTATGGTTTGATTCTTTTTACCAATATTCTATCAGTTAACAAAATTTTAAGCGCATGAAGATGTTTTAATAATTGAATTTGTTTTCTAAAAGTCCTTTATTTATTTATTTTATTTTTTTTATTTTTTATTTTTGTTATTTGTTCTTTGCTAACAACTATATTCTAGTTCTGGTATATTCTAGTTCACATATTACCAGAAACAAAGAAAATTAACAAAAAATTGATATTTTTTTTAACCTAATAATCTTTTAATATATATATATGCATCGATCTATTGCAATTAATAAACAATATGAAATGTGAAAATTACGGCGTGATTAGGAACTAAAAATTGCACATTAAAAAAATATCACTCAACTTTTTTTTTTTTTTTTTTTGTTTATTTTCTAGAAGATTTGCAAACAGAAGTCATAGATAGATTTTGTAGTATCTTTTGTTATTCCTTCTTTATTAATAATGATATTCTAGCTTTGGACCTCAGTTTTGAAGAGTATTATCATAAACAAAGAAAATTAACAAGATTGATCTTTTTTTTAATCTAACAATCTTTTGCTATACATATGCTTCGATGTATTGCAATTAATAAACAATATAATATGTGAAAATTACAGTGCTGATTAGGAACGAAAAACTTGCACATTGAAAAAATATTACTCATTTTGTTCCTTTGTTTATTTATTTTAAAGAGAATCTCTAAACAGAAGTTGTTGAAGAAATAAGTTTTTATTATTCTTAAGAAATTAAATTCTTAACGCAATATTGAATAGATTGAGAAAATGTTAAAATGAATGAAATAGAGTCGATTTTAACCATTTTTTACGATTTTTAAGTTCCTTACGGGAGCAACAGATATCAATAAACTTTATTATTTTTTCTCTCATTTCATTTTTCAATTCGCAACTCTTCCACTTTATAGCAACCTGATTTAAAAAAAAAAAAAAAAAATTCTGCCACCATGTTATCTATACTTATAATAAAGCTCAATGTGTGTGTGTGAGTGTGTTGGCGCTCTACAGACCAGGTCATTTGACATAAAGCTACCAAATTTGGTACATGTATACCTTAGAGGTCAGGAATGTGCACCTGGGGTCCCTTTTTTTGAAATTTTATTTAGAATTTTAATTATTAATTAAAAACTAACTGTCCCGCCAAAAAAATCTTTCATTTTCCCCACCGCCAACTTTTCCGACAAAAAAAAATCTTCCATTTTCCCCACCGCCAAATGAGTAAGGCTTCAGTTTTTTTTTCTCCCAACAGTAATAAGGCTAGGGTTAACATTTTACGGTGGATTATTTCAAACGATTCTGTTTATTTTCTTAATGTTTGATGCATTTAAAATTAAACATTGTTAATTAATCCATGTTTCAGATTCATTCTGAAGTACTTTTGAATTAAAATAACACAGAATAAAGCAAATTAAAAATGTATAATCTGCATAGCGTTACCCCAACTGGCGTAGAAAAATTCACGCATTTGCGTTACCGTAAAAGGCGAAGAAAATTTACGCATGCGCACTGTGTTCTGATTGTTGGCATGGCAACCATTATCAACGGACGATTTAAATTACTTTTAGGTTAGTTGTATGCTTTTGTAAATAAATTGTATTTATGTTAGTTATATATTTTTTGTATATGCTTATAGTTTTAAGTACATCGTTTTTTAAGTAGTTTTTTTTAACCTGTTTTCAATGATTTAAATTATTTTTAGGTTAGTTGCATGCTTTTGTAATTAAATTGTATTTATGTTAGTTATATATTTTTTTATATGTGCTTATAGTTTTAAGTACATCGTTTTTTAAGTAGTTTTTTTAAACCTGTTTTCGACCGATTATTTTAAACGATTCACTTTATTTTCTTAGTGTTTGATGCATTTAAAATTAAACATTGTTAATGAATCGATCCGTTCATGATGAATCTGAGAAAATTTTGTTGACAAATTCTTGAGATATTACATAAATCAAGAAAGATATTCTTTAGTGCCCATAAAGTTTAAACGCTCAGTGACTCTATTATCAGTAATCATATTATTAAAAAAATGCTTTGTTTCAGTAAAAAAATATTATTATATTAATTGCAGATTAATCATTTACACTTTAATTTAAAGCATAAATTCTACGAGGGGTAACAGAAAATTAGAGAGATACCTATCACGTTATGACTGAAGGCCTTTATAATATTATGAGTGAATTATATGACTATCAAAATTTGAAGTTTTAAAATATTTTGCTGAAGAATCTATTAAAGTTGGAATTGCATAAAATATTTAATTATTAAAATTTTAACGAACATTAAGATTGGCGAACCGGCTGGTCGCCAAAGGCGGCTAGTATATAATAAATTTCATTTTCTTATGAAATTAAGAAGCATTTTCAGGAAATACTTGAGAAACTTTGCATTGTCATGCACCAAGAAGATTAATTAAGCCCAATTCAAACAATATCTAAAAGTGTTTGAAGATTCCTATAATGGACTCTGCATAAAGGATTAAAATGCGTTATTGTAATGCTTTACACTGAAACCTTCCGTTTTTTGTATGCGAGGGACTAGGGCTAGTTGTAACAATTTTTGAAAATGATATATATCCATAATCTTAATCTAATTTAAATCTTAATTAATTTTCGAATTTTCTTCATAATTTACCCCATATTAATTTCATTCTAAAATGTCCTCTCCTTTCCTGATCCACTTCCCATTTTTTTTATTTAATTAATCCAATACCCGCTAAATTTAACTGCTTTAATTAACTGCTAAATTTAGCATTTTCCCACGCTCCGAGTGAAGGGATAAAACTCCTTAATGCTAACAACATTCTTTTAAAGATACCTAAGATTCCCGTTCCTAAATCGATATGAGTAAAAAAAATCTTTTCAAATTCTCATAGTAAAACCACCGAAGGGGGAAATTTTGGTCTCTTCTGCTCTTGTGTCGCGATGTAGATTGATGCGTCTTTTAATCATCGCTTTTTCTTTGTACGTGAATTATGTCCCCACCCCCATCCCCGTGGGCAAATAAATCGAAGTTTTAAAATTTTCAAAAGTTTCTTCTATTCAGCTACGCAACTGCTAAAATATTATGTTTACACATATATATATTTTAATATAATTGCAATATCTTGAATATAACCATTTTCTCGATAACTTAACTCTTCATTCATAACAGGCATGCAGAAACATTCCCCAATTTTGTTGATTTTAGCATCAGAAATATTTTTTCAAAATTTAGGGGTTGTTGCAATTTGTCCTGAACTTGGTTAAAGTCATAATAGATGTGGAAAAATTTAAAACAAGGAAAATAATAATATTTAAAATTGTTTTCTCTTTAACGTTCTTTTAATCATTAAAGTACATAGGGCATTTGGCAATTATTATCATTCGGTATAACCATAATAAATAATACCAAATTGTTTAAGGTAAAATAAAGGCTGTAATGGAATGGAGATCATTATGATCCTTGCTGTGGAAGCACAGAACATATGTTTTCGGGAACATTTCTTTAATGATCACATTTCACACAAATCAAACACAAACAAGAAAGAAAAGACAAGACATTAACCCGTGAACACCTTAACAGAACAATATCTCATCTCCTTATAATTACAATCGCAATGCACTATGGGATGCGTACCTAATCAGGCATCGCCATCTATTACACAAAACAGAAGATAGACTAATGCAACTGCTACAAGATTAAATTATTTCCTCTATCAACATAAAAATCAGTCTCCAAATACCACAAGCAAGTGATAGATTGCTTCCTATAGTACACTTTTTGTACCTACTTTTGCAAGTTAAACTTCACATCCATCATCAGGATAAACATCAATCCTTCATCAGGATTGCCTATTTTAAAGCATGTGACAACGCTCCGGAGGAATTTTTTGAAAAAAAAAAAAAACGCTCTGAAACAGTTTAGTTTTGTTTAATTATATTAACGTCCCGTTTTAAAGCAATACACTAGGGCTATTTTGGGACGGACCTCATCATTTTGAACCTCGGATGACGAGGACGGCACCTGAGCTGGCACCCCCCCCCTCTCCACACCACACCTCACCAGCGGGAGGACGTTTGACCCGGACGGTTTAACGTGCACCAGACCCGCTTACACGGCGGTTCTCTAAAACAGTTATATTTTAGAATTTTTGCATAAAAAGGAATGAAAAAGCATCTATAAAACCAAAATATACCAGTTACATTGCAAAAGTTTTTTTTTAATTGGAAGAAAAATTACTTTTTGGAAGGTGGGATGGGGGACTAAAAAGAGGTACAAAGAAAAAAAAAAATCTTTTAGTTTACAAGTTTATTAAATAATTGCTTAAAATTTTGCAGTCAGTTTAAGTAATATATTATCTAGTTCTAGAACTAAAAAATACGATATATTTCTATCCATCCTTTAAATATTGAGATTCAACTAATAAATAACATGATTTTTTTTTTTTTTTTTTTTTTGCGTTGTGAAGCTTTAAAAGAACTATAGGATATTTCAAAATGGTTAGCTTACTTATTCTCTAGATCAAGAACTGCAGAACATATTGAGAAATTATTACACAAATTGGAACATAAATGTATGCATTAAATTTTAACTTATGAAGTTTTTCGTAATAAAAATTCTACCAGCGATTAGAATTTTTAAAAAATAGATTTAGAAATTTTTTAAGAGGTGCAAAATAACATTTAAACATATATAAATGCGAATTTAAAAATCAGGTGTAACTTTCTAAAATATATATATATATAATAGGTTTTTATAAAAAAAAAACTACTTCTCATATTTTTTGGGGAAAAAAATCGACTTTTTAACGTAGTCATCTAGCTCAACATCTTGGTTCCGGGGCCTGGATGTATTTTGTTCAAAACCTAGTTTCGTCGAAGAACTACCTTGCAAGCGAACTTGATATTAGTAAATCTAGAGGCTGAACGCCTCCTTCATCTGTTGCGCGGTAAGGTGAAAAGGGGTGCCAATTAGGGTTTGTCGGTTTTCAAACCTGGTTTTAAAAAATCGTTTTTTTAAAAGTAAATTTGTCACATTTGAAAACCGGTTTTTAAATTAAGAAAACCAGTTTTCCTGAAAGCCTGAATATTTTCTCTTCTTCAAATAAACAAACAAATATTTTGAATTTTATCTGCTGGGACCGATTCGTCTAGCAGTTGAAGACTTAAGGCAATGAGATGCAAATTTATTAAAAAGAGAAGGCATATTTGAATTTCTGTTAATTGAACTAAAAAATTTAAATACTGAAATAAGTTTTAAATTATTATATGCTTTAGAAGAATGAATTCAAGAAAGAAGACAAGTAGAATTACCAACTCTTCTCCTGTATTTGCAAAATCCACAAGACATTTCTAGTTCAGCGAAAAAATCTGGTGTACTTTCTTTAGCTCCAAAAACCGAAATTATTAAGTTATCTGAAAAGATATTGTCTTGAATATTTCCATATTCTTATGTGGAAACCGATTCTGATGAAGAGCAAACCGAAGAAACTACATTAGAGTAATGCTTTTTTAAAAGAAGTCATGGAAAAATCAAATCAAAAGTTTCTTGAAGACCCCGAAGAAAAACTTACAAATCCAAAGACACTGTAAGCTGAACTTTCATTATTTGTGGCAACGAGTAAAAGAAAAAAAACTTTAAAAATTATAAAACCAAGCTCAATAGCTAGTGAACTAGTGAACGAGTATTTTCAATTTCAGCCAATATTATGTCCAAAATAAGAAAAAGACTTAGCCATCGTTCAGTGAATATTTTATGTTTTTTAAAATCCTATTTTCTTAGGAGAAATTAAAATGAGTGAAAATAATATAAATATTAGTTGAAATTTTTGTTTGAGTTTTCGTTATTTTGTGCAAGTAATATGTATATGTAATCAATATTTTTTTTTTAATATTTTGACTTTGATATTGATTTTGTTTGTTATTTTATATAAATTAAATATTTTTGCCTTTCATTTTTTTGATAAAAATTCGAAAACCGGCTAAAACCGGTTTTTTGGAAATACTGAATTCGATTTTTCAAAAAGTTGGTTTTTGTATTATCCCTAGTGCCAATCTTGGAGTTAACCTCTTTTCAAATCCCAAAATAATAATTACCATTGCTTCAAAACAGGATGTTTATGTAATATACTGTATCTGTAACAAACACAATTGGTCAACTGTAACTCCATTCCTCAATGAACAAAATAGTGTAAATTACACGCTACTGGTCGTAAATATAACACTTTCCTTTTCAAAACATTAACATCAAACCCAGTAACATGAGTTAACATCACTAAATTAAACAGAAGAGACTCCAGCGTTCTGGAACACGATATATTTCTAATGAAAAAAAAAAAAAAAGAGTTCGGGCAATGTGCTCGCACTCGAATCGGAACAGGTATCATCTTCAGCGGAGGCTGGCATCCCAAACAATGTCTGTTCTTTGGCAAAGGTGATCTGATTGATTCTTTTTTTCCTTGCTTCCTCTAGCGAAAATTGACGATTGTCAGCGAGTCGCGACAAATGCGCGCGTGGGCGTCGGAAACTTTTCGCATCGCCGCTCCTTTACGAATGACCGGAAAGTTTTTGTAGTTTACGGAAACGGGGGTGAGGTCGACCAACTTCAGGCCTTTGTTGTCACTGTCACGGGGTGAGCAACTTTCGCTCGGGTTAAGAAATTTCCGGGATTACCAATAATTTCCACCGGATTCGATATCGAGCCCTGGCCGGCATTAACAAACCTGAGCCGGCTCATCAGACTGTGGGGAAACCGATCCGGTCTCTTTTGTCAGAAGATCAGCTCTAGAACTTTGTCCGATTTTGCAGTACTCGTGACTTGCCGCCTTTGGAGACCGGTTTGTTCACCCAGATTATAGACTTTTTAAACTGATTAATAGGGAGTCTGTATATATTTTTAAAAATCATCTTTGACATGACCAAAAAACATGCATCAGTTTTCTGCAAATTAAAAGTCGAACATATTACGAAATAAAGGTGGAAGTAAATATCCTACTATGGAGATGACAATTAAGAACACTCTATTGAATGTTTCAATGGATGAGTTTGAATTCCATCATAAAGTGCGTCTCAAAAGTATATGGGCATGCGATTTTTTGAAGTAACCGTAGAAAGAATAAAGCAATGATCACGAAAAAGATAGTTAGCATATGAAATCATAAAATGCGTATATTACAATACAGAAATATTATACTTGTATCACAGATTGTGTGTAAAAAAATAAAATTCAAAATATGATGTCCCAAAAATATATGGACAATGAAAAAACATCGCTTCTATTTCTTCTGTACCAAAAAAATTTGCATATTCTGCTGTCTATACATCTGACGTAATAACTTCGGAATATAAAATCGCAGCTCGTTCTTCAATTCTCGAGTAGTTGAAAAATGGCTCGTAACGCTCAATTCTCTGCTGCTGATATAGCTAAAATTTGGCGTTTAAAAACTCAAAATGTTAAAGTTTTTGATATTGCTAAACAAATAAAGCGTAGCAGATCTGGAATTTATGAAATTTTGTCGAAAGATACAAATTCTATTGTAAAAAAGCGTTCAGGAAGACCAAGAAAAACATCCCAGCGACAAGACAGAGAGATTTTGCGTGCAGTTTCAACCCAGAAGAAGTCTATTCTTGAAATTGCGAGGAATTTAGCGTTTCCAATTTCAAGATCTACTGTTCATCGTCGCATACAGTCAAGCAAATTTCATAGATATCGCAGAATGCGTCGGACACCTATGCTGAAATTGCACCACAGAAAAGCACGCGTCCTTTGGGCTAAAAAGGTACATGCATTGGATGGGTGAATGGTTAAATGTTTTCTTCAGTGACGAAAAAAAAATTCAATTTAGATGGCCCTGATGGCTGGGCATACTACTGACATGATTTACGACGAGAACCTCGTGAGTTCTTTAGTCGACAACAAGGAGGGGGTTCTCTCATGGTGTGGGGCGCGTTCTGCTTCATCGGAACAACCGATATTGCTTTTCTTGATGGTCGACAGACCTCTGAAGATTATCAAAATGTCCTCAAAAGCAATCTTCTTCCAATTGGAAATATCCTAGGAGGGAAAAACTGGAAATTCGATTCACACCTCGCACTCAACAACAGCTTGGTTTACTCAGAATCAAGTGACTGTTATAGACTGGCCAGCTATTACCCCAGACCTGAATCCCATGGAAAACCTTTGGGGAGTACTTGCACGGGATGTGTATGCTCATGGTTTGTCAGTTCTCGACTATTCAGGAATTAAAGCAACAAGTAGATCAGAGTTGGTTCTCTTTAGAGCCGCACTTTCTTCAAAATTTAGTTCGAAGCATACCTGATAGGATTTTCAATATAATTAAAAGCATTGGATCCAAAATTTGAATTTAAATACAAAACATTTGAAAAATCCATATATGTTTGGGACAGCCAATTTTTATTATTATTTTTTTACACATATTCTATAAAAACTATACTGTATTTCTTTGTTGTAATAAACTTACATTATGATTACAGATGCTTATTATTTTTTTCATGATAATTGCTTCATTTTTTGAACTGTTACTTCAAAAAATCGCCTGTCCATATACTTTTGAGACCCGCTTTAATATTTAAAAACAATGTTACAGATAATGTACAAACTGAATTAAAAAATTAAATATAAGAAAAAATTGTAGGGAATGGAATTAATACCATTAGAAAGGGATTGTTGAGTCTTAAGAAAATAAAAAAGATAATTTTTGTAAGGCAATTGTTTTGAAAGATTTGAATATTAATTTCAGTAGGCATGTGAAAGTGATTATTCATTTGGTGACAGTTAAACCTACTTTTGAGCTGAATTAAACTTCCTATTTGAAGCATGTTTCGTGATTTCTTTTATGCCTTCTTTACTTAGACTTAACAAGCGTTCCCGTTACAAGGCGAACACTCTCCAAAACATTTTTAATAACATTCTGCAACTTTGTTCAAAATGTTGAATTCAATGTGCCTGTAGAAATGTTGAATGAAGCAGTCTGGAATTCATCAAATGATTTGTTTACATTTGACTGTTGCCATTCGATACTAAGTAATAACAGAGATTTCTGTGTCGTATATATATATATATATATATATATATATATATATATATATATATATATAATGTATGTATTGTTGTTGTTGTTTATAATGGCACTTGCCATGGACAAGCTCGCTGACAAAGTCGGTGATTTTAAGCCAAGGGAGCGCCTTCTGTTTTAGTAGGGGCAACTAGGACCAAGAGTACGTCTTAGCTACTCACACGTCACATTCGCTTGCACAACCCCTTTTTACGAACCCGGAAATTTCGTAATATATATATTACGAAATTTCCGGGTTCGTTTGGATAGTGGAAGTGATATGGTGTGGAGAACGCTTAATCAGCAGGCGTCAGTAGAAAAAAAACAACGACATTTATTTACACGAAGACAGGACAGCACAAGGACGACGAGTACACAGACGACAACTATGTACAGCAGAGACGAACACAGTAGACGACAGTAGCACACTTCAGTAGACAGCAGCACACGAAGCGGATAGACAGAATTCAGCATTCGCTCTACCGTCTCTCCAACGGCTGAACTTCTCGCTTTAGCTGCCGACTCGCTACTTCTCACACAACTTCACTTCCACAACCACTTCTTCTTCGCAGCTTCAGAGTGCCCATCTTTTCCGGGTTCCAGGCCATAGTTCCGGGAGGCGGGGCTATAATCTTCAGACCAATCAGGACGTCTCTGGGTGTATCTCGGTTCCTACTGGATGGTTCGTGAAACTTCTCGAACTTTCCAGTATGATCCATTTTGTCTCCAAAGTCGCCAAATTCATCGCCAAGTCTGTCGCCAAGCTCTGAGGTCATTGACGCGGCACCCGCTCAGCATGCACAGGACAGATCGTACATCCTGTCTTTTTTTTTTTTTTTACGATGTCACTAATCGTACTGGGAAGCAAAATTACAGGTTTGTAACATTATATATATATAAAAGAGGGAGAGACTTTTTTCGCACTCTGTAGTCATCAGTGGCGTAGCGAAATATTTTTTTTTCACTCCTAGATGTATATATTTCAAAAAGTAACATAAATGCATTGAACTTTATTTCTATGACGGACAATAAAATGAGGCCCGGAATTTCTATGTTCTTTTTCCTTCTGATCACTACTTCAGTGACGTTTTGTTAGGAATTATAGTCATTGAATAAAAATAAAATCATCTTTATCGATCTGTATAATTTCCTCTCGACTTTATAACATATTTAACAAAATGGCGGGTTTTATGTTTACCCCTACTGTAAAGTGAAGAAAATTTAATATAAATTTTGAACTATTTATAGACCTGTTGAATGAGTTCAAAATTTGATATAATTTAGAATCTCAGCGTCAAATCCACAAACAGAATTTGTCATTTTCCGTATTATTTCGAAGCTCATATATATGTCAGAATTAATATGGGTAGCCGTAACATATTGTTACAAATCTGTCATGTTTCTTCCCAGCTCGATCAACAATCTCAGAACTTGGCGACCATTTGGTGACTTTGTGGAGATTTTGGTGACAAAATAGATATTACTGAAAATTTCCAGAATTTTAGCGATTGAGTCAATAGGAACCGAAATTTGTCTGATTGTTCCAGAACTTTTCTATTCGCCTCCGGGAAATATGAAAGGCTGGCAGTCTCAAGCCAAAGTTCATCTTGTGTTGAGTCATGAAACGAGTCGAAATCGTGGAAAGAGTCAATGTCAGGATTAGTTGGATCAGTCCAGCCAAGAGCAGGCGTTGTGTGGAGATCAAACGATTGCTGAATTGAGCTGTGTGCCGAGTCCTAGTATTTATTGTGGAAGCAGCATCGAGTCGTGTGAGGAGTAGCAGTCATGTAGTAGTGAGTCGACAATTGGATACAGCTAAAGCGAAAGACAGTGGAGAATTACAGGCGCCTGGAAAGACCGTAAAGAGTAGCTACGAAGATTCTTCCTTCTGAATTCTGTCTGGCCGCTTTGTGCGCTGTGGTCGTTATTACTACTGATTACTACTTGTGGGTTATTGTTTGTTATAGTGTGCTGCTGTTTGTTGCCAGTGCTCGTCTCGGCTGTATATTTGTTGTCCTTGTATTAGTGTCTTCGTGTTTAATAAAAGTCATCGTTCTTTACTAAAGGACTGTTTATTTCATCGACCAACAAATCGCAAAGAACTTCGGAATTTCCGTAACAGTATGTACAAATAAAAAGACAAATTAAGTTTAGTCTGAACTTATTAAGAAATACTTCGGAATGTGTCTTTCTTTTCCAGTGCTTTGATCCTAGTTATAAGGTTGAGCAATTCGAACTCATATTTCGTCACATATTTATCTATAACAGAGTGACCTATGGCTTATCGGGAATATATGATGAATGGATAAAAGTATCTCCTTCCCTGTTCGTCCCATTTTGCTTTTCAAAAAAAAAAAAAAAAAAAAAAAAAAAAAAAAAAAAATTGTAGACATTCTGCTTCTGCAAACACTGCGCATTAGGGGAGGACCCCTCTTCAAATAAGCTGATCAATATAATCACACATTTTTAACTCGATTGATATTTTAAGTAATTATTTAAGATATTTTTTTATTTTAGTAATTTTTAATGTGTTTATATTATTTACTTATTAAAAGTGATGAGAACAGTTCACAATTATACACAAGCATATTTTAAGTTGACGCCTAGTGTTTATTAAACACTCTAATATTAATAGAACGGAATGAAATCTGCCCAATTATGGTTGATAATGAGATAACATTACTCTAATATTTTGCAACTCATAAAATTTATATTTTTACTATCCTAATGATTTCACAACTAGAATAATGTCAGTCTTTTTAATTGATCTGCATGTGGCATTCTTCAACCCAGTGGCCCTACACAACTACCTAGTCAGACATCCATCACAGTTAAGAGCAGTAATATTATGTCTTTGAGATGCACCTCAAGGGTGGCACCAAACTATATATACCTTTATATATATAACCTAAAATAACCAGAATGTATAACCTAACATTACATAAGCACTGAAAACAATAATCAGAGAAAATAATAATATATTCAATAAAAAATATAATGTAGATTAATTTATATATTTCTATTGCTTTTATTTATTTAATTTTATATAAATAATGACAATTTGTAGGAAAAAACAACAACCATCTTGTTCGGAATGCAATTTGGCAGGTTGAAATCATGAATAAAATAATATCAATATCCATTCTGTGGCGGATTTCCAAATAGGCAGCTACCTACGGCACTCGACTAAAGAATCTCCGCAGACTTGACGATTAAAAAAAATTATCAATCTCAATAGCTAAATAAATAAATTTGTGTAAAACACAAATTATAAGAATTATAACATGTGACAATATTAACATTTTATTAAATATAATTAGTTAAGTTCCTATGTATTTTGTTCTATTTACATTGTTATTACAGTATTTAGAAAGACTGGGCAGCGGCTTTTACAGTATTGTGTAGAAACCTGAATGTTGTGCAATCGTACACTTTTCGGATAATATACATTCTCATTAAGTTGCTCAGTTAAAAATTATTATAAAATAAATAATTTTAATGTTATGAAATTAAAAATATGAAATTAAATTGATCAGTTTATTAAAGGGTGGCCTTAGTACATACTACCTCTTGCCGCAAAATCTCTAAACTCTCTACAACATGTACCTGACAACTAGTGTTGGTGGTGAAGAACAAACTGAAATAAATAGCTTTAGAAAGATAGAGGTACATTTGAGAAAGCTTTTTAAACTATATTGACTCTCAGTAAAATGGTAAAAGAATGTAAGAAAAGAATCCTAACTCTGGATATTCTTAAATTAATATTTTCCGTTTTTTTTTAAACTAAATTTAACACTAAATTAAAAATATCTGTTCTCCTATAAAATTAGAATTATATACAAAAATATGCGCCTGTATATTTTAAAATAGAATGAGATAACAATACATATAGAAAAAAAAAGTTTTATACGAGTAAAAAAAAATAAAACGCATATTTAAATATATTTATAGTACATATTATCGCAGAATTCAACAAAGCATGTCGTGCTGCCATCTATCTTGTATTTAAAGAACTTAAAGAATTAAGATATAAAGTACATTCAAAAGTTTTTTTTTAAATATTTATCACGTTTAAAATAAATTTATATCTATTGATTCTTATTATAAATTCTCTCCATGTCTGAAAAGAATGATAAAAAAAATTTTTGTAACTTTTATTTTATATTTAAATTGGTTTTGTTCAATCTCTTTGGCAACAGGTGTTTATTTGAATAAAGAAAACAAACGCAACATGTGGTCCTTTTCTTGAAACCGGTATTTCCGAAAAGTTAATGAATAAGAAATTAACGATTTCCTATATATATTCATGTCTTAATTATAAGAAATCACCTGCAGAAACACTCAACAACAACCTTACAAAGCTCTCTAATTATTTAAAATAGGGTTCTTTTTTTATTATTGTTTGGAAAATACATCTATATAACCGTCTCTTTCTTCGGGAAACTACTTATTATTTATAATGAATGACCCAATTGTTTATCTAACACGGGTAGAATCCTTCAGTGCAGCCCATAGATTACACAGGTAGCTGAAATAAATCCTTTAGTTTGTAAAAGTAAACATATATATTTTAAATGTATGCTATATCTCTTCACATTATTATTTAGTTTCCCATTTTTTACGCCTTTTTTTTTTAATCTCTTGTTTTTTACTTGTTTTTATAATCTCATTTTATGTTTAAAAGTATATCGAAAAAAATTAAATTCTTGCAAATCTTAACATAAAAGTTTGCAATATAACTAGTGATAAAAGTGTTTCATGTTCATTATTTGAAGTACATGATACTTATTTTCTATTTTTAAAAGAATCAGATTAAAACATCTCCTGTCACAAAATATTTTTATCAACATATTTGTGATTTATTTTTGATTATCGGAAATTTATTGTCTTTTAATTAGTTTCTTGTTGTCAATATGAATGAAGTCATAAAATATCCCATTTTTGTTAATAAACAATTTTTATTTTTGTACAAAAATTTTGACTAGTATTGGTTAGTATAAATAGTTTTCTAGACATGGTACTTTAACCCTTTAAAAGGCCATTTTTTTTCTAGTCATAGTATAGTAAAACATTTTTAGGAATGAGACTGGCTCAAGGAAAGCGATGAATTTAACTTATCAGATAAATTTAATTTGATTAATTAATTTATTGTGTTAATTAATAATTAAGTAACAAATCAAGACCCACCATTTTGTGCGAGACAAGGAACTGTGGCATCTAAATTTCTGTCTTATTGAAAAATTTGTCAGAAGCCAATCTACATAACTTCATCCAAAGATTGATGAATTTGGTGGGAAGCATACTTCCCATTGCCTTACAAAGGGTTAAAATGAACTTTATTTTTAATAATATTTTATTGAGATAACTAAATTTTTTTAGCTGCAGAAAATAAGAATTTACAAATGTATTAAAATTATTCTTAATATATTCTATATTTTTATATAATATATTAAATATGCTAGTTTGACATCATGGGACAACAAAAGAATTCTTATTTTATTTTCTCTTACTTTCATATGTCTTACATTTTTAGCCCCCATCTAAATGATGAAGAAAATCGACTACTTTATGGAAAATGCAATAATCCCAATGGACATGGGCATAATTATAAAGGTAATTATTTCCTTTTGTAAAATAATCATTTTTTAAATTTATAATTACCTTTAAAAATTATTCTGGATATAAATTTTTTTTAAAATGAATTGCAGTGATATGCAGCAACAGAAATTATTTTATATCCATTCATATAATTTTATACTGCTTGATTTTCATTTTCTTCTCTCTTTCTTGCATAAAAAATATATAAAGTGAATTGTCATCATAATCATCAAAAATTTGACCTGGAAGTTTTGATAAGTTTCCATATTTTATATGTTCTTAAGAATTAGAAAACACATTTTTGGAATGTCTGTCCATGAATATAATAATTCAGAAGCTCCTTGAGCAAGACAAATAACATTTTTAATGCAATCTTTGCAGATCTCTATAACATTTAAGACAAAATACAGGAAGTCTATCTCTATCTGAGTACATGTGAAAGCAAAATTTGAAATACATAGTTTCACCATCTGAATTGTAGATATGGATTTTGTATCAAATCCTTCAATGGATTGACTATATGTTGAACTGTATAATATCACATATATGAATATAATAATGCAAAGTTCTGCACAAATTAAATTTAATATGCCAACTTTGAACAAAAGTTATAATTTTATATCAAATTTTGGTTTCAGTTAGTTAAAAGGAGTTATCTAAATTTTCTTTATTATACTAGAAAGTACAAAATGTGCCATATTTTGTCATTATGCGTGAAAATCCAAAGAGGAAACTTCTAATTGAAATGTCACCCTTTTATCATGTCTTGGTCTCTGATTCATCCTGCAATAAAATTCTGATTTCTTATGATGGTTCTAGCCTTTTCCCAAGGGCTACAATTTTCATTCACTGAAATGGCTTTTTAATAGGATTATATAAGAAAATGCATAGGAGATCACTCATGCTATTTTATTTTACTTCACCATCACATTAATATGTGCTGCATCTATGTACTAGAATTTCAGACACAAATATTGCTTTATATGTGTTAGTTTCTTTCATTTCCTAATAGTTACTTGTACAATACTGATTTCTTTATAAAAGTTCAATTTATATTATAAAATTTATAAAACTACTGAATATTGGGAAAAAATTCTGTGATTTTGAGCATAGAATTTTATTTTAATTCATGATATCTTTTCAGATTGTCTCAGATATGCCTTTATAAAATTCGTGTCATATCTTTGTGAAAGAAATGAAAAAAATTATTAAAAAAAATCTATTTATTCTGAAATAATAATTAATTGATGTCAGACAACTAAGGTCGTATGTGCCTCTAGCATTTTTACAAAGAGTATACAGTTATGAGAAAAAGTTTGATTTTTTTCCCAACAATTTCCAATTAATTATCAGTCCTAATTTTAACTAAACTTAATACATTTTGTGTATAAAGCATGCCATATTATTAACAAAAGTACAAAGAAAAAAGACAAGGGAATCAATAATGAATGAACTAAGGGTCAACATTAAGCAAATTGAAACAGTTCTAGTTTGTACTTCAAAGAATGTATAATAAAGATTTATTATTGTCAAAAATTCTTTTGCAATCACAGACTGCAACTTTAATTTTAAGAGATCCATCTTTTAGACTTAAAGCAGATATATTAAGATATTTACATTTAATATCATTTGATTAAAATAATTAGTTGTTGAAGTTTTTATTTTATTTGAATAATAACTTTTATTATTAAGATCCAAAGTAGTATTTAACATTTACTTTAATTGTTGTATTTTTTATTTGACTATAGAATTTCTAGCATCCTTTAATTATATCATTTCTTCATATTAGTCATGTATTGTATCAATTCAAGAGAAAGTATTAAATTTGAAGTTTCTTTTTAAATATATAAATATTTTAATATTCTAATACATAAAGCGATTGTACTTAAAATCCACAATTATTCAATTGGAAAAAAAAAAAAAAAAATTATATGATTAAATTAAGAGCTATATTTTGAAAATCATACACATATTTTTTCTTTACAGTTGAAGTTACAGTTAAAGGAAAGGTAAGTAATATCATTTTAATTTATAAGGAAATTTATAATTTTGCTGAGCAGTTACTTAAAAGTTTTGGTATATTTTATCACTAAACAGAAAATAATTTGCATATTTCTTTATTTACTTATCAACTCATTTTATTAAACAATCTCCATTCATAATTTTGAATTAATAACCATCTGCACACGCATGGGGTCTTTTTGAAACTATCTTTTCAACTTTGTTTAGAAATTTTAGGAATTTATCAAATTTTATATCTGTTTCTTTCTATACTTTCATGAAGAAAGTAGAAGAAGATTAGAACAGCAGATATCAATGAAATCATGTATCTCATTTTTTACCACAAATTTAGGTCAAATTGGCCCATGCCCTTTGAGATTCATCTAATGTTAAACAATGAGAACATTTGATTATGAACAGCAAAGATTCAGACATCTTCATGCTAGTGTTCCAACTTATTGAAAAAATTATGATAGCTCAAATTTGTGAGATATTGATGAAATTTTTGTAAGTTGTCATGATACAAAATCAGAACAAAATGCAAATTTTGAAACTGTAGAAATTTGTATCAAATGTCTTTTCCTGCTCTTGAAAAAAATAGCAAATCCTTATATAAAATGCACTGTTTTATGATATGAATAAATTGTCTTGAAATGTATGTTAAAAATTCATTTTATTCTGAGTAAGAAATGATAAAAGTGTTTTTCTTTGAATGTGTATATAAAAATGAAACTCAAAAGTTATGAATTTTCCAAATTATATGTTTACATTTATTTTTGCAATATTTTTATACAGAAAAATCTACTTGCTTTAAAAAAAAAAAGAAGAAGAACTTTCATATGAATTGAATAGAGGTAAAGGAAATGAGTACAGAAAAGCAGTGGTAAAAAGAAATGAAGTTCAACTTCGGTTTTTCTTATTAAAAAGCACATTTATGTCCTAAACAGAATGTATTTCCTTGAAAAAAATATTCATATTCTCTGACCATATTTTATTTTTATGCAAATATCTAATAAGGTCAATCTAATAATTGTCAGGAAATGCCTGACAGTCTGGAGTCAGAATGACCGCATGCATCTGCTAAACTTTTTTAAAGAATGGACGTGAGTGCTGAATTGTTAAATACCCATTGTTCTTCACAGTTCTATAAAATTAAAAGTTATTGCAAACACATGATAAATTTATAATTTCCGTAAATAATTATTTCAGAAAATGTTTGATATTCTTATCATTTTTTTTTATTTGTGTGTTAGCTATTATAGAAAAGAAATCTTTGATCTATTGGTTTAGTTAAATACTTCAAGACCCATTTGATATCTAGAATCCACTGCATGTATATATATGAAAATATGTTATATTTGTGTTTATAGCTCTTATTTATGTTTTTTGTCAATAAATATACAAGCATATTTAAATCAGTAATTATCCCTTTTATAATTAATGTTTTAAGATATGAATAAAGAAATATATATATATATATTTTAAATAATATTTTATGAAATGTGGAACTTTTTAAATTTAAATGTATGAGAAATAACATCAAAGAATTAGTTGAAGATTTCAACACCATCATTTTCAAAAAAGTATTTATTGGCTCAAACAATTCAAATATTATTCTTTATGTTTTTTAAGCATTTTTCCATTTGAAAGTATGTATCTGTCTCTAATGATTTAAAAATGAACTACTGGGCCATGATTTGAGGGTCACCCTATATGGTGATGAATTTAAATGTATTGCATCCCTAGTCAATGAATATTATAAAATCCCCCATCTAATAGAATAATCAATTCAATTCTGGATTTTAGCAAATTTTTAACATGTTATTACTTTGTTTTAAGTTAATATTTTTTTATATTGTTAAATTTGTGAACATATATTTGTATTAATTTATCTATTATGACACCAAGCAGCCCAGCATCCACGTTTGTACTGAATGGTATTGAAGCAGATGTTTAATTTTATCAATTTTCTAATAACTAAATGATTGTAATGAATAGAAAACTGACCAGTTAAACTTGATAAAGTGTTAATATTATCATAATATTTTTAAATTGATAGAATTTATAATTTTAACAAATTTATTTATTTTTCAAATAGAAAAATATTTACTTAATTGATCCACAAGTACCTAGTTCAAAATCTGACTTCAACCATGTATATACATGTATAACCTTATTTATTCAAAATTTGCTGCAGACATCTTTTAATTCCCTGTGATAAATGGCACTTTAGTTCTCACTCATGGGTCAGATATAGCCAGAATTTTGAATTTCTGTATTCTATTAATTTCCAGATTTGGAAAAATCATTCCTTGATTTATTTTGAGCAAGTATGTCATTCAGAAATTAATTTTATGGATGATATTAAGACAAAATGCCAAACATCCTTGAGTATAATCAGAATTTATAATACTGTACAAACTACAAACTGATAATTCTGATAATGCAAAAATACACTTCAAGCTTATTGCATTAGAAAATCTTTCTTGATATCTTATTGGTAAAAATATACTGATAATTTACAGAAAAGTTGAACAGCTTTCCAATTAAAAAAAGATATTCCAAGAATTATTTTCTTCCTTTCATGTGATTTTTCTTCTCTAATATGAATGCTTTAAATTTTAATCTAGCACTTGAAGGGTTTGTTGAAAACCACTGTCTATATAAATTTATCTTGCTGAATTTTTGGCTATTAAAATGAAAAATATAAACTCAACAATTTCCAAGTACTTAAGATCCTTAAAAAGAAAAAAAAAAAGCAAACTTAACTTGGTGAGTATTTTTTTTTAAAGAAAATTAATAAGTTAGCAATTTTATAAAACAAAACAGTGAAACAGATTATATGCGTTTTGCTTCATTTATGAAATTGTTGACAAATTATATATATATGTATGCATGTATAATTGTGCTTTTTTTATTATCCTAAATTATAGATTTTAACCATTATTTTTAGTTATCTGGATTATTAAAATGAAATCACAATCACTGTTTGGGATCATTGCTGTGCACAAAATTCTAGTTGCACTTATATTTTGTTAAAAGAAAAAATATTTTTTGACGATTGAAAAGAAATTATTTTGCTAAAATATGTAATGAACTGATAAAAATGTTGTATAATCACTTTTCTCTTTTTTACATTAATACATACCATGCTATTGATATAAAATTTTGAAAATCATTGATCATATTTTAGCAAAAGAAAAAGAGATAGAGAGTCTGTATAATTCTATATTATTAATTTTTAGTTGGATAAGAAGACCGGTATGGTAATGAATATTACAGATTTGAAGGAAATAATGCAGGTAATAAAAATATTTAGAAATAGATTACTTAATATCATTTTCTATTAACATTTGTATCCAAAATGTATTTATTCTATTTTTATTAGAAAACTATTATGGAATTACTTGATCACAAGCACTTGGATAAAGATGTTCCTTATTTTAAAGATACTGTCAGGTATGTTTATTTCCTATTTTATTAAACTATAGTTGTAAAAATAAAAAATGTTACTTCAAGCAACCTCACATTAATAATTTTATTTTTTAGTACTACAGAAAATGTAAGTGTTTTCATCTGGAATCAGTTGTCAAATTCTCTGCCAACTGGTATGCTTCATTGTGTGAAAATTCATGAAACTGATAAAAATGTGGTAAAATTTTATGGTGAATATTTTAAAAATTGAATTAATTATTCAAAAATCGTGTCTGTAAAATTTGTTATGTTCTAAAAAGTTGTTATTTTTCAATTGTTTATTCTGTTATTTGCCTGTTAGTTGACCAAAATAAATGTATTTATGAAATCAAGCTGTTGACATTTATTTAATAGTAATAATTATATTTCAGAGAATCAAAGTGATGATAAAAAGACTAATCACAGTAGTTGTTTTTGTATTAATTTGACACATGCTAATGTTGATATTTAATAAAAATTTCAAATTTCTTTGAAGTAAAGTTACAGAAATAGTCTTCAGCATAAAAATTCCGTGTGAATATTTTTTAATCTTACATATTTAAAGCATTATTTTGTCATAGATGATTATGACATTTGTAAATTCAGAGGAAACATGATATACATAATAATTTTTTAAGCAGGTATTATAACTTTGATTCTTTTCCCAGAAACGTATCTAAATGGCCGCAAAATTCAAGAAATCAAGCATTTTTTTTTTTTTTTTTTGTCCTCCTTTCTTTATGATAATAAATTTATCAATCATGTATCCACAAGAAAAATAATTATGATTTTGAAGGAAGGAAATATTTTATATCCATTACCTTCCCTCCTCTTCATCTTTGTACCTTTTAATGTCATTTAGACAATATCAAATTTTAAAAATCTATTTATAAGCTAAGATACTTTATAGACACCTATAACCCATTTCTGTTACAAATAGCTGTTTAACTGTTATATTTTCTTGTAATAACTAAAATCCCATTTCAGAGTTATATATAAGTGTGTGATTTCATAATCTCTAACAACTGAATTAAAAGAAAGGGGAGGGAGTGTATAATATCTTAGAGGATGCCACAGAAAAAAAAATATAACTACATAATGTTTCTTTTTAAAACTGGATATAATAAAGGCAGAATGAATAAACCTTGCCCTAGATGCATATTATCCTTTCTAAGCTATTGATAATGAATGAAAATGAAAAGTTCAAATTATGTCTCAGGTACTAGGAGTCACAAATAACTAGTTTTTATTGGTAAAGAATTTTTAAAAAAACACACTCTTGGAAAGAAAATTTGACATTTTTTTTATTGTGCCGAAAGAATATTGTTGTCTATTAAAAATCACTTACTTTATTTATGCATATTATACTAAATATTTTCAGATTTATATATAGAAATTTTTCAGTATGACTACAAAATATCAAAGTTCCTTCAAAACCATTTTTTATGTTAAATATTCAAACCACTGAGATAAGAGAAAAGGATTTATGGTATGATTTGTTATATACGAAAGCATTTCCAAAATTAGATTGAAAATTTTTTTGTTTAGGATTCCTTATGAAGTCAGTTTATGCTTACATGGTAATTTCCATGTGCCATTTTTGATTTCATTGCACATTTTGTAGGATATATGTAATATCATATCAGAGCATAACATAATGCAGTTTTCTTTATTATAAGATTATGATTTCATATGAATTAACATGATTATATTTCCTGCGGTGAAAAATAATTTTCAAAAGAAACAAGAAATAGCTTATTGCTTTTTAATATTTTTGCTGCTCAAATAGTAATATTTCATCCAAAAATATATGAAATAAGTATGGTTAAGAACATTTAATAAAAATAAAATTTTAAATATGATTTACACCAAGCATAAACATATAAATTTAATTTATATATGTTTGACAAAAAAAACAGAAAGCAAAAATCAATAATCTCCTTTATTATATATTTAAAAATATTAGTAGCTGTAATATATGAATTTGAAAATAAAGGGAGATTTGATTTATAATTTTAAAACTTTTCAAAATGGAGATCAATGGATCTGAAATATATTGATGCAATTTTTAAATAAGAATAACAAACTTTACATTTTCATAATACTTTTTTATGTATCAGATGTTTGTATAACTTTTATACATTGAGAATCATTTTTATTCAAAGCATTCTGAAATGTTTTCTTTTGTTAAAGCATCCAAGAAATGTTATAGAAATAATAGGGCATCTCATGTGCATAAAATACAAAACTATGCCTTTTGAAAAAAATTTCATCAAAAAGACATAGTTTTGTATTTTATAAGTGGAAGAATAACTTCTATAATGATAAAAAAAAAAAAGAAGCTAATTATTCAGTTAACTATATCTTAACTCCAAACAAATGATTTTTATTATTTAAATTTAACTTTTTAAATAATAAAATGTAATCTACTAATGACAGTTCAGTTCCTTGTAATTTTAATGAGTAGCTCTAAAATTCCTATATGCATTTGCTATATTATTTTGATAACACAGAAAGCAAAAGTATCTTTAAGATAGGAAACCATACATGATGATATGGTTAAATCTAGTAACATTTGGGGAAAGAAAAAGTAACAAATAATAACTAATAGAAATAATTTAGAAAATTTAAATAAACAACAAAATGCTTTTTTTTTAAAATTTTTATTTTATTGAAATATTATCTGCCAAAATGCTGTAATGAGTGATAATTCATGTTAATTGTATGGTTAAAAGTTTGAGTCCTGACAACGAATTCTATATTTAAAATGGATACTTATGCATCACTCTGAAATTGATCAGTGAAATGAATAACATGCATAAAAACACACGTTAAGTCATCAATCAATAATGCAATTGTTTTTCATCATGACAAACTTGAATTATCTTTTAAATTGAATATAAATTTCAATAATTTTGTTTTATTATGTTTGAGATATTTTAGAGAAATAACATATTGTGAATGTATTCCTCCCCCACCCCAGACAAATCATCATTTTCACTTCATTTGCCAACTAAACAAAAATGTTTCGTTTCTCTTAACTTTGTAGTAATTCATTCACAGGTTCTCAAGTTTCCCTTAAGTCCTATATCATTTATATTTTAACTTTTATCTTAACATTCCTTTGCAGTTTCATTCTTTCATGTATGCAGTGAAAAACAATTTCAAAGTTAATAATCTAATCATAATCGCAAGTTATGGAAAATATTTTCATATTAAATTAATATATATAATTCCTATGATAAGATCAGTTTCCAATCCTTTCATCAGTAGTAAATTAAGATATTCTTTATAATATTTTGAGTTTGCATACATGAAATTCTCATAAATGAGCAACTAATAAATGTTAATTCTTATTAGTAAATATTTAATAACCTAAATATAACTCTCCATCACGATGCACCATAGAGGCATTTAAAAAGCTTATTTTTCACTCCATCCATACATCCCTCGGCTTTCTATGTAACCACCAAGTTTCATATAAATTGATCCATTTCATGTTTTGATATGAATTTTTTTTTCAACTTCATGATAGGTCTACTTTGTATGTTAGTAATATTTTGGTTCAATTGCTACAGCTTTTAATGAAACAGTTTTCATCAATTTTATATCCAGTTAATTAATTCAAAGTCAATGTTCTTGTTTTGCTCTAGAATATCTCATTCAGAAAAATAATTCATTCCAACTCCCCCAATAGTTTTTTTTAAATTATTATTATTGAGAACAAACTTCAAATATGACACCATCTCTCCAAAATATCAAGATGTTAGAGGAAATACTGGTGCTAATGGTGGGTGTTAAAAATAACCAAGCAATTTTTGAAATTTATAGAGAATCAAAATAGAATACAAGTTTAGGAGGAAAGATTCCATTTCATATACCCACAATAAATTTGCTGTAATATGGATATGTATTCAATACATCTTAATTATTATGGTACTTGTTGATATAGACTGCTTTTCTAGTGATTAAAAATATTTCAGAAATACTTTAATCTAGAAACTTTCTACATGTGTATTGAAATTTTCTTATTGTAAAATAATGTGTCAAAATTGCTTGATAGAAAAATTACTCAAGAATGAAATTTGTATTCATGGAAAGGTAGTTTTTAAGATGGTGTAAATTTTTTCAGAATAATTTCCTGAGCAAAATAATGGCCAATTTTTCATAACCTAAAGCTGCTGCTGTCATTAAATATCTATGCCATTTGTTTGTAGCAACTATTTTGTAACTTTATCATTTTTCAAATTTTTATTAATATCAGATAAATTTGTGCTATTGTCACTTTCACTAAGAGAAACTCACGCTAGAACATCTCAATCTCAACTGCAACTAAAAAGGTCAATTTGATCCCAACTGTTCAATAAAAAAATTCCATACATTTGTTTCATTGATTCCTGCTACTCTTAGTTTCCTCAAACGACAGATGTAAACTCATTAAAAATGCCCGTTACTCTGGTCAGCAACTCTTGGTAAGTACCTTACTGTAAAACATTTCAGGTCCACCTCCCCCTCAAGCCTTAACCACATTCAATGTGTATTCATAGATTCACGATATGCTACAATTCCAAATGAACAGAGATCTTAAGTCAAATTTTAAATAATGCTTCTACATTTACCATTTTCCTAAAATAAAGCTCTTCAATTTTATTTAACTCTAATTTTAGGTAGGTTAAACTGCCCTACTTTTTGTTTAGCTTTTCAAATATGTTGGAATATATTTTAGCATATCTTGAAAAGTTACATTTTCATAGAGCTTAATTTTATTTGGCAATATTGTAGAACAGTAAATGCATAAATGAGAAAAATGTATACAAATCAAAACACATCGGTAAATACTGTGTACTGTTGTAATTAAGATTGGCATACTATTTGATAACGAATTTTTTTTTGTTCACAACAGTATAATTTGAGTGAATTAATTGTTTGAGATTAAAAGCATTTGATCTTTATATTTTTGTAAAGTGATAGAATTATAAATTTCATTTTCAATAATACTTTAAGATAAATAATTCAATGATTCTTTCCTTCATTTTTATAAAATTCTGTGCAACTAGGGTTTTTATTTTCTTTAAAATTATGTAAAGGCAATCTTCAGCCTCAACAATAGTAATGATCCGAGTTATTTAACAGTTAAAAGCATCAATGAAACAAGTTAAAACTCCACAATAAAAATATTTAAACCCTTATGTTTCAGATTACATTATAAATAATCAATTTAAAACTGATTTCTCAAAGTTCCAAGGAATTTGTACTTTAATCAATATATCTTTCAAATAAAGATGTTTAATTATCTCGTTTATAAAAAGATAAACTATTTCTCACCCTAAAAAAATAAAAATTCTGTGTTATGTTAACAATTTTTAATAATAAAAACAACTTAATAAAGAGTAAAAAAGACTTTAATCAAAGAGACCGAATCCCATGTCATCGTCTGATTCATCCGATTCTTCTTTCTTGGCTTCTTTCTTATCTTCTGCAAGAAAAAAGAAATTTTTTAATTATATAATTTACTTAAATATACCAAAAGTGAATATATAATGCAAACACTTATTTTAAGCAAAATTCTATTATGAAATATTTTAACTTTTTTAAATAGAAAATATCAAATTACCCTTTGCAGGTGAAGCCGAGCCTCCTCCTGCTGCTGCAGCAGGTGCACCACCAGAAGAAACTGCTACTGCTCCACCAGCAGGCATAGATGCAAGCTTTGATTTTCCTAAAATTGAATTTTTTTTTTTACCATTACACATTAAAAATTTACCAAAATCACATCAGGCATCGAAATTTAATATATGTATTCACTCCATGAAAGACAACAGTTATTATGAACCATCATCAGATTAAAAGTGAAATTTATATAACCCAGCAATGATTAGAAACAAGACTTGAATGAAGTCTTTTTCTTGCCCAGAATGCTGGGTATGTATGATTTCTTTGCACAATTTTGATATCAGATATATTATACATAGTTAATTATCAGTGAAATGCTTTAATAGACAAAAATGTTCAAAATAAATCAAAGAATAAAGACATTTTATTCTAAAAGTATACTTTTAAATTGAAAAAGGTGAAAATACTGAAATAAAACTTGATAAAAATGTGTTCACCCCATGAAAGACAATGGAGATTTTAAACACCATCATCAGATTAAAAGTGAAATTTATATAACCCAACAAAGATTAGAAAGAAAAATCCTTTCTTTCTTGCCCAGAATGATGGGTATACAATACTAACACCAATAGCAATAAGTCTAAGGTCATTAATTAAACCAGCTACTCAAGTGGAATTATTGATCAAATAACCAACTACTCTTTATTCTAAATGTTAAATAAAACATAGAAATGTAAAACTAAACATTTAGATATGTTATAAAAGATTGAAGTATATCAAATCTGAAAGCATTTAACAAGACTTGCTGATGAATCTAAATTTATGGACATGTATGCATCTATTGTTTGTAAGACATTTCAGTAAAATTTAAAAAAAAAAAAAAATACAGTTGAGAATTTTATCAATGTTAGTCAAACCAAACATTAGAAAACTCATCACAAACAATAAAATTGGGTTACTTACGAGCTATTACTGTTTTTTTTTTTTTCTCTATGAGACTGCACTTGAAAACTACTTTTGTAATAGGATATATAAAAGTCAATCTTTACATACTATATTTATAGGAAAGTAACAGAAGTTTATTTTGATAGCTTCTATATCAAAATAAAATGAATTCAATATTAATAAGTGACATTTCAAATAAATTTTATGTATGAGTGTGAATCTAACTGCAAGCCACAATTCCAATGGTTAAGATAAACTTGCAATATGATAAAATCCATACAATTATCTAGAAAATAGAAAAATCCAAGACTTACAACTACAGATTTGATCCAAAATTTCTCATCTCTTAGAAGTCAGCATTTTGAAATTGCCACAGTTAAACAAATTTAATTTAGTACTAGGAACTACTCTAACAAAAATTCTTTTTGTCATATATATACAATTTAGATAGAAATAGATATTTAAGATATTTTTTTAATTAATCTTTTGTCAATTCAATTTCTCCAGTAATTTTTAACCTTCAAAAGCCAACTAAGCTTAATAGTTTTCAAGTATAAAAGTTAATAATCCCTTTCACTAGTTATCCAAACCTTTTTTTCGATTACTTCATATCTCTGACAAAATTTGCAAGTATCTTTAGTATAACCCCAAAACTACATTTAACTAAAAATTGTCCACAATTACCACCCTTCTGCTGTTTTGTACATTTCAACTCCCAACATAATTTCAAAAAATGCTGTCGTTTATGCATTGGACAACTGCAATAAAATTTAATATTTACTTTCTTAATTACTAATGTATTTACAGAAAATTGGTATGTAAAAGAAACTTGTACCATCCAAATAATCATGACCTATTTTACAAAGAGAAAATGAACTTCATCAACCATTCAGTAACACTGGAAATTGCTATGTTTATCAACAGGTAGGTTTAATGAATATTCCAGCCAAGTATTCTTTTTTAACCATACTTATCAAATGAACAGAACTTCATACTAATATACAAATTAAATGTAGAAATGCTTAAAGTACTAGAATATTAAATGTAATTAGACTAAAACATCTACTCTCAAAAATTTAATAGATACGAGTATTAAGAGTAAGTATGTAGAGCATCAACTGGTATGTATAGGACAAGCAAGTTATAAACACTCAAAATCATCTAGAGTACTAAAATATATAAGTAAACTGTATGATGCCAACTTACCAGCTGCGATGATTTCATTAATGTCTTTACCACTCAGTTCCGACACTACTTTCTTGGATCTTTCTTTGTCAACTTCAATTCCTACACTAGACAAGATCTTTTCAATGTCTTTCTCAGATGGACTTTTGTTTCCTCCGAGGGAGGCTAACATGTAAGCGGCTAAGTAACGCATTCTGAAAAAAAAATATATTCAAATAAGTAAAAACATTTTAGATTTTTCTTTATTATAGCGAAACCAAAATTTTTTTATTCTTTACTATAGCGAAACCAAAATTTTTTTATAAGTCCCAGAAAAAATTAGTCTGAGAATGCACGCTTCTTTGAAATCCCCTTTTTAATCCAAACTGTTATATCCATTAAGTTTTAAAAAGTTGTTTGCGATAGTAATGTGCAATGGTATCACTAGAATAAAATACACGAAAAAAACAGTAACCATATACGACATAAGTTAACTTTATTGCATTTAACTGACCAATGCATTCCGGCTACTTAGTTCAATAATTCATAAGAAGAAAGAACTCTCAGATTATTGAATAATAAAAGTGGGCAATAATCTGTTTTAATCCTTATCCTTTATTTTTCAACATATTCATCAGTATAATTAGATTATTCATCACTGCATTCATTAATCAGTAAGGCAAGAGGTGTAGGCTTAACTCGCATGCACGTGGTATCTCATTTTTCTAAGTTTTAAGGAAATTTTAAATTACTCAATAATATTAGGGCTAAAAATGTCAAATTCTATAAACAGAGTGCAATAATTGAACTAATAAGAAAAAAATTATACCTTTTAAGTCGCAAGGGACACGAAACAAGCTCACTTACAATGGAATGAAAAACTTCACACGTTACGTTCGCAAAAACGTTGAAGAATGAACGGGGCTCGTGAGCACTTCTGATTCAAACAGTCAAAATCACAGTTAATCGTTTAATAAAAAACGTGTCGTGATAGAAAGCCGAAAAATAAATGCATGGTAGTAAATGAAGAATTTTGTGCCGAAATCATATTCAGCCTTAAGATTTACGTTAGATACTACTTTACAAATAATGGCTTATTTCTTTTATATTTCAGAAGAACCTATGTTACAATGATATAAAAAATTCGGAGAATATTCTATAAATGGCATTATGGTCTTCAGAAAATACTAGCGGGTAGATTTTATCCTCGACGTTAGATTTATTGACTATTGAGCTCCACATATGCTGCAGCTTTAAGGTAGAATAGGATTTTATACCTTAAAGGTCGCAGATTTTGAAGCCAAACATTTTTTTTACCAGGATTGTTGCTATTAGCGATAAGCGAGGATCGAACTCGCAACCTTTGGGTTCGTAGCCGAGTAACAAGGCCACTAGACAAAAGAAATTTCTCATGTCTCGTAGCTGTTATCTGGCTAATAAAGCGTCACCACATTACTCCCCCTTCAGTTCGTCGGAGGTGAGACGAACGATTTTTTGTCCTGTTTTTGCTGTTATTAGTGGTGATATATTGGCTGTAGCGTCTTATCCATTTTTTTTTATTGGCTGATTATTTATCAGCTTCAATTATCTTTTATTTATTTCTGGTAAAGGGCACCACAACAGTTGTATGAAGGTTTGCGTATTTTGCATCATCGGGTCACCAATGTTGCTATTAGCGATAAGCGAGGATCGAACTCGCAACCTTTGGGTTCGTAGCCGAGTAACAAGACCACTAGACAAAAGAAATTTCTCATGTCTCGTAGCTGTTATCTGGCTTATAAAGCGTCACCACAGGATATAGAGGTCGAAAGGAAAACTTGGAACACATCCAAGTTTACAGAGACCTTCGGTTACCAAAAATTTAAACATTTCCAAACAGTTTTCTGGTTTTATGAACAATACTGGATCTTAATCAACGACAGAAAATTCGCATTTAAAACATAATTAATATTATCCCTATTAGAATGAGATATTATAAGATATTTCAAAGATGTTGATGGATGTTCCTAATGCCAACTAATAGGGAAAGATATCGTTACAAGGTTGTTTGACAATTTATGCTAATAGAGGTATTAATTCAAAGAAGTCGGTTGAAAACTGTATGTGGTAGAAATTTTTTCTTCAAACTTATAATCATTTTCAGGGCTGTAAAAGACAGAATATATGACTTAGATTCATAGTTCCATGTGCCAAATTTCATTAAT
Organism: Argiope bruennichi; assembly: GCF_947563725.1. Taxonomy (NCBI): domain Eukaryota; kingdom Metazoa; phylum Arthropoda; class Arachnida; order Araneae; family Araneidae; genus Argiope; species Argiope bruennichi. Next base: position 132,387,091 of record NC_079151.1, on the reverse strand, counting down.
ATAGCTTGTATTAATTTTTATTGATCGTGTGGATATGCAGATAGAGAAACTTCCTTCATGGATTTCTCTCAAAATGTGTTTCATACTTCAATTTCAATTCAAAGACCATAAACGGGATTTTATTTTTCTATCTAGTTTTGTTTTTAAGTTTTGTATTTAAAAATATGCAGATTGACATAATTTGTTAAAAACATGATGTTTCCTTTTTATATTTAGGGATGTCTAAAATGGGATGATTTATCAAAATGTCCAAGTCGAATTTTTGACAAATACAAAAAATTAAGACTAGTATAACTTAAGACCAGTTTTCTTTGTATACGAGAGAGTAAAAGATGAATCATGATGCAAGTTTGATGCGTCGTCGAGTGCAAATGTGATGAAAGGAATTAAATTAGTAAATACTCTTCAATGTGGAAAAAGAGATTCTAAAAAAGAAATTCTAATAAGAGAAAAAAAATTTTATTAATAAAAAAAATTAAAAAAAAAAGAATATTTTCGAATAAACTCCCTCGTACTTTGGCATCTGTGTCCTAAAAGGCATAATTTAATGATTCAATACAGAATGTCCTATAAAAATGTAAATGATTAGACATCAACTGATCTTATTTAGCTCATTGAATTTTTTTTACCATTCTGAAGGCACTTATGAACGAGGCTGGGTAGATCAATGCAGCGGAGTAGTCGGAGTAAGCATCGCCTGGTGCATAATAAGATTTTTTCGCCCCTGTCGTCTTCCGTGGTTTAGCAATTACAAATAGCTTTGGAACTGTGTTATTTTTTTGCCCCTAAAGATTAAAAATTCTCCCACTTCAAAAATTAATTAAAAAGTACTACTGCTTTGTTCCAATAGCGCTTCTTAAAAGAGATGTCGGACCATTCATAATCCCTTGTCGCCCTGCAAGGCCATTCTAAACAACAAGACAATGTGAACGAATTAGATACCAATACAAGCGAATGAACGCAACATGTTATTTCTCGAAACGTGTAAAGTGTTGAAAATTGCCAAAATTCAAATAAAGCAAAAAGTTATCAATCTGAGATTCAAGATCATTAACATTATGATAATGGGGTCAATTCATGTGACGTAAAAATCACATGTCATGTACCTCTTGCGCATGGCATTTAAGTTTCATCCGCGCCGCTCTCGTCGATCAGTCTGCCATTAACGTTCTCCGCCAAGTATGAAGCGGATTTTTTGTTTACATTTGAAGTTATAATTTTTGAGTCATTTTCTTTCCTCTTATTATGTGTTAACAGAGGAAATACTGGTGTGCTGATGGATGCATGCTTTAATGCGAAATACAAGAGTGACTGTCATGATAAAATGTTTTTTTATTTTCCTTTCAACAAACCTGACTTGGGTTGATAGCTTTGGTATAGATTTTTTCAAGCCTTCGAAGTCAATGATATGCTCCGATCATTTTGAAGAATTCCTTCAGTTTGTGTCCATTTATTAAATATAGCTGTTCCAGTAATTTGTTAGAAAAACTCTTCGAAGAAAAAGAAATCGGTAAGCGATTTGCCACCAAATACAATCAAACAAAATCATGAGTGCATTTCTAATTTACTTCATTCACATTTGATGAAATTTCTGATAATTTTGAATATGCTTAGAAGGTTTTAAAATGTTTACATGAGTATTACATTGCATTTTTTTACAAAATCTTATCTAAATTTAATTAACGTAAGTAAACAAACTCCTATTGCAAAAATAACAACTGCTATAATGCTAAACTTAGGTGGAAGTGAATATTACTAGCTTTCTAATTACATTTGCAGATTTGTGATGGATTCAAAGTGAATTTATATCAAACATCTTTTCTATTGTTCAAAATGAAATGTCAATAGTTTCTTGTATTTAAACTGAAATTCACTGTTATCATAATATCCTGTTATAACACTGTGCACCTCAGTGATTTTTGTTTTAATAAATAAAGGTCTTTTCATTGAAAATCAATTTCCATATCAGCATTTATTATATAATTTTTATTCCCAACTTCATTGCTACATGCATGTTTCACTTTTTTTTTTTCTATTTCTGTAACATATCAATTTTGAATTATAAAATTCTGTGAAAGCATAATAATGTTTCTTTCAACTCCTCTTTATATCCTATTTAACTTCTCTCTCTATATATATGTATGTATATATATCATGACCTTATTGTTGTTTATTAAATTTACTCTATTATATGTTTTTGTTTTATTTTATGATATTCATTCAATTTAATTTTTATCAATGTAACTTTAGCATTTAAAAAAATTTCATAAATGTTCTGTTTTAAAAGTATACTGTTCAACATTATGTTTTTATTAGTGATAAAAAAAACTGTTCTTTAGTATCTAGGATGTTTCTGTTGAATAAAATTGATTTCATCATTTACATTGACATTCTTGTCATACTGTGTTTATATTATTTCTAAGTGTCTAGAAAAATAAATGTTGATAAATAGTTAATATGTTTTTTTTTTAGTTTTTTGTATTAGTGAGTACATTGAAACATACATTGGATCATATTTTTTCAACTAATTATCACATATATTTTATATATATCTCTCTCTTTCTATATATATATATATATATGTGTGTGTGTGTGTGTGTGTGTGTAATGTGTAAATAAAAATTATGAAAGTGTGATTTTGTTTGTTTTCCTTTAATGATTTCTACAAATTAAAATGAAATTATTTATTCATAAGTTGCATAGATTTAAAAAAAGGTATCCATACCTTTTATATTTCATAATTTGAAATTATAAACATAATTTATTCAATATATACTAATTTGAGTTTCATGTTCTTTCTTCTAAGCAAACTGAAAACATCAAATAACTAACTCTCAATATTTATAAAAGTAATTACATAAGAAAAAAAAATACAATAATTTCATAGCATTACATGGAAATCATTTTAAAGAGTCCAGATTTTCTTCTTTTCACTTTTTTTTTTCATTACACAAAAAAGAACTACAACTATCAATCAATTTATTATATTCAGCTAAAAATTAATTTCATAGAAGTTGTTTTATCAAGAAATTAATTTGTGAAATATTCGTTTTTAGATTCCATAATATTCCTATCCAGAAATTATGAAATTCATTAAAAACTATAAAATAAAACAGATAAAACTATTTTGAGTACTACTTCTTTAGCATAGCAAAAAGTAGGAAATAATACTTTTTGTTGATAATCAAGCAAATAATATTATTATTAGGATATCATTATTAATAAGACGCAATGTAATCATAAGAAGGAAATTTTAGATATTCATTAAAAGTTAAAATATATAATAAATTTACCAATATAAATATAAAATACCAATTTACTTCGAGTATTTCTGTTTGAAATCAAGCTATGAGGGTTTTGTTTTGATATCTATATTTTAATAAAAATAATTATCGTTTCTTTAGAAAAAAGATCTCGCCAATTACAAAAAAATTATTTAAAGTTAGAAATTGTGAGCATTTTTTTAAAAAAAAAATATTTTTAGAATAGGAATATTACTTACACTAATTAGAATATTTATTATTCTTGTAAAAAGTCAAGTATTCTAGTTGATATTCCCGGTATTGCTCAGGATTAAAATTCTTTCAAGTATAACATTTTTAAGTTAAAAACCACTTTTGTTGAATCTATTATAATACATAGAATCCTTTTCAAGGCACATATATTGAAATAAAAGAGAAATTTTAAAAACTATTTGGAGAGTAGTTCAAAATTTTAATGTTGACCAGAAAAAAGAGTATCTATAAATTTCTAAATATTCTAAAGAATTACTAACAAAAATAAAATTGTTATGGTTGAAAAGTTAATTTTGAAGATAACGTAATTTTTTTTCGAAATAATTTCTTCCAATATTTTTATGGTGAAAAAAAGTCTAAATATTGCTTACTTTCACATAGCCTGAAGTTACTGCTGTCCTCTTTCTGTTACATTTATTCGCAAGAGCTTTATTTTCTCCCCTCTGCTTAGAGCGATTGACTTATGTCTAGTTTTAGCATTGTACGATAACATTTCTTTGAAACAAAATAAGCCGTGGTAGAAAGGTACTCATTAAAATAAAACAAAAATTTAAAAATAATAGTGGTAAAGAATTAAAACTAACTTTCATTCGTTTAAACATTTTAATAATTAATAACAGCTGAAGGAAGTGTTGAGTAGAAATGAAATTAATATCACTAAAATGATAAAATTTTAGGATTTAAAATATTAAAAAAAAATTCCCTTGAAGGTATCGAGGAAAAATAGATGAAATTTTGGTTAATTTCTAATTAAATATATATTTAATTAATTTTTTTCTTTAAAAATCTGACTGTACGCTTTCTCTTGTCTTAAATAATAACAGTGCAAAATTTGGTTGAATTCAATCATGAATCAATTGTTTTGGATGCAATGTGGAGAAAATAGTAACAGATAATAGGAAGATAATAGATGTCACAGATAACAGGAACAAAGTTTAAAAAATTACTTGCTGATATTAACATGCTACTAACATTTGTGAGTACATAGCTGCCGAAAAACATAGTGGTGGCAAATTTAAGGGCAAGAAAATTCAAAAGCATAAATTATAGTAATAAGCGACATGTAATTAGTATAAGATATTTTACAATACCTACTATTACAAGATATCATACAATATCTTGATGATATTGTATGGCTGTCCGAATGTCAGACAATATCGTGAAAATATCCTAACAATATTATTGGGTGTTTTGGGCAAAGATGTGAAGGATCCTCGAATAATATTCATAGTAGCAGTTAAAGAGGATATATGTCCAAGAAAAATACATTTTGTGTATGTAATGATATTGCATTTAGTGATATTATATTTATATATGTTAATAAATACAACTGTAAAGATCATAAAATATCTAAATGTATGATGTAATATCATTGATATATTGTGATGTCGTGTATTTTTTCATCGTGTAAATGCAATAATAATATTATGATATTATGAAACTATAATAATATTGATACTTCGGTAGTATTGGAGGACGTTAAGCGAAAATTTTACCACTCTTGAAGAAAAATTCATCGGAAGATATTTCCTATTTATCATTCAAAACGATTGGAGTTATGCTATCAAAAAAACCTCGCTACAGAACTTGGAAAAGAAATGAGTTCTTAGTTAAAAATCTGAAACTTTACTATGGCAATCTATTGAGGGGAAAAGAAAAAACTTTGAAGATGAATTCCGAAAGACAAGAAAAAGCTTCGTCGTAATGTTTTCATAAAGTACATATTAATAAAAGAAAGAAGCCCCATGAAGATAATGAAAAGATTGAAGCTTGGGAAGATCATAAAATTCTAAGAGGCCCTTAAAATGAAATTTTCTTCTACAAATTCTGAACAATTATCAACTAAAATTAATTTCACAGCTTAGATACAAATGATGGCATCATCATCCACCATAACCATTTTAATCAGCGGTCTTGTGAAAAATGTTTCTGGAATGTAAAATCTGCCCACTTGAAACTTTTTTTTTCTGAAAAGGAGACGTTGTTTTTTATAAACGGATAATAACAGACTCTCAAAATAAGTTCAGCAACCGAATTGGGATTTTTGATTAAATTTTGACTGCATGGAATTCATAAATCATTATATTTAAATGAATGATTTTTAATTCAAACCACATTGATGCAATAAGAAAGATTACAGTAAACTTTTTTTAAATTCTAGGAGACCCATTTTTACTTTCTCGCTCATGAAGTATGGTGAAGGCCTCATAATCGTCAAAAAATTATTCGAACCAAATTTTTTCAAATCTCCATATTTCTGACCTCTCTGAATTCGAAACACCCATTTTTGGCGTTATTTTTGTCTGTCTATGAGCAACATGGATGAAATTTGATAAATGGACTTAAAACCAAATTTGTAGATTTAAATCAAATTTTGTACTAAGGCACACGGAATCTATTTGTTTGGCTGTTCAAGAAGAAGTAAACTAGATAACTATAAAACATAAAGAGCTAGATGGATAAATTCTGTCATGTGGACTTAGCATCTGAAACATAGATTCTTATCAGATTTTGAACCAAATCGGTCTAAGTATTGACCGTCTGTCGGTCTGTACATTCGTATGCATGTTAAAGCAATGAATTTAAATCAATGAAACTCGGTATGTAATCTTGTGACTACAACTGTAGTTCCGTATCAAATTTTGGTTTTAATCGGTCAACAAAAATTTATCCAAAATACATAATTTGTTCGATAGATTCAGTAAAAATGCTAAATTCACTCTCAAAATCTTAATTTCGTAACTGTTGTTCATTGTTGCTATGCAAGGCATTCTCGCCTTAACCCAAGATATGGCGAGGTTGAAGGGGGGGGGATAAAATCTTTACTGCGGAGGTAGACTATCCTTTGGTTACTCTCAAAGCAATGTTTTATTTTTTAAAATTTATATCAATAGATTCATCAAAATAGGTTTAAAGTATTTAAAAGTCAACGTGTACAAAAATCTTTTATGTCTCAGAAAATAATGTTAGAATTACTTTTCTGCATTTGTGTCCTTTATATTTAAACAAAAATTCCAGAAGCAGGAGGATAAATACATGCTCGAGGCACAATATTTATGGTCCTCGCCATATCCGATTCTCATCCATCAACCTTATGGCTTTAAATATTTAAAGTAAATGAAAAAAAAAAAATGCTGACTTACAAGCGGCGATATCGAAGATCTACCTTTTTTACAGATTTATTCCTGTTCACCATTTTAATCCATAGAGAGTAGTCTTCTCGAAACTTTCTCGCATACTTTCTATTAAAGATGTTATTTCTATCTCTGCATAAATTTGTGGACCTTGGGAAAGACCATGATAGCCATGAGTACACATTTTTTATTGCCACACATGAAAGTTAGGTGCTTCTTAGTATAGCATTGAGAAAAACCCGGCATTTATGCATTAACTACAGGCCATTGACAAATAATAGTTAGAAAACTTAAAAAAGATCGAGCTTTGGTTTGAATCTAGCCTTTTTCTAAATCTCGCGTATATTTGATCTTTGGCGATTAATCATTAAAATACAGTTAGTGTACAAATAACAGAAAATAGAATAAGTATTTTGGATGAATTTTTCTACCGAATTTAACATAGAACTACGCTTGTAGTTGTAAGATAAAGTAACAAATTTCATTTATTTAAGTCATTGCCATTTTTGAGTTGTGTTATTTATATGATAGAGAAAATACAATTCGGCAGACGGTCAATACTTTGATAGATTTGATCTTTGATAGATACGAATCTACATTTTAGATGCAGAAGTTTATCTATTTTGCTTTTTGGGTAGTTATTATGCATTTATATAGCCCGACAGATAGACATCTCAGAATGGATTGCTTCCTAAATTGAACTGAAATCTACACATTTAATGTAAATTCTAAGTAATAAAGTTCATTTGTCATTTTCAATGCTTTTTTTTTAAATTATCGTCTCCATAAACAAACAGAGCGACAAGCATATATACATAATTCCTAAAACATGTTTTTTCAAACTTAGGAAGGTATGAAACGTAGAGATTCGTCAAAGTCTCGAATTTTAATGGTTGAAAGTTCCAATATTTTCTCTTTGTATATTTTGCGTACGAGAAAATAAAAATGCTAAGATCATAGGCTTATTTTTATATATAATTTAATTTAGTTTAATGGAACGCATATTTTATAAATTTAAATATATAGGAATATATCATGAAGATATATTTAGCCGTTGTAATTCAATTTATTATTTAGTTAATAATCTAGATGCATATATATATATATATATTATTTAATTAGTTGGTATGAACTAGACAGAAAAGATTGGAGAAGGATGGGGAACTACTTAAAAAAACGATGTACTTAAAATTATAAGCATACACAAAAAATATATAACTAACATAAATACAATTTAATTACAAAAGCATGCAACTAACTTAAAAATAATTTAAATCAAGAATCATCCGTTGATAATATTGTCAACAATCAGAACACAATGCGCATGCGTGAATTTTCAACGCCAGTTACGGTAACGCAAATGCGTGAATTTTTCTGCTCCAGTTGGGGTAACGCTATGCAGATTAGACATTTTTAATTTCCTTTATTCTGTGTTATTTTAATTCAAAAGTACTTCAGAATGAATCTGAAAGATCGATTAATTAACAAGGTTTAATTTTAAATGCATAAAACATTAAGAAAATAAACAGAATCGTTTGAAATAATCTGCCAAAAAATGTTAACCCTAGCCTCATTACTGTTGGGGAAAAAAATTTGGTAAAACCCTAGCCTTACTCACTTGGCGTTCGAGAAAATTAAAAGATTTTTTGGCGGGAAAGTTAGTTTTTAATTAATAATTAAAATTTTTATTAAAAATTCAAAAAAAGGGACCCCAGGTGCACATTCCCGACCTCTAAGGTATACATGTACCAAATTTGGTAGCTGTAGGTCAAACGGTTTGGCCTACACAGCGCCAACACACACACATTAAGCTTTATATAAGTATAGATATATATATATTTACCACTTTTGCTTGATACATACTCATACGGCACCACCTATTGATGAATAAAAGTACATCAAACGAAGCCTTATAAAAGAAGCAAAATATTAGCATTTCTTTTGAATTTTTTTGGCAATGCAAAACGTTTCAACATATCTTTTCAGTCTTTTTTTCAGTCTCCAATAAACGAAATAAATAATAAAAGTATGTGCGCGTTGCCATTCAACTGACCAGACATTTGGACCAAAAAGCTACCAAATATGGAACATATGAATCTTGAAGAATGGGAAAGTGAATCTTGGAGCGATTTTTTTTGAAAATTTAATTGGAATTTTAATGCATTAAAAATTGAGTTGAATTTTGGCATTGCACCGTCAACTTCCAAAAGTATTATTGCACAAAAAATGAATATTATTCTAAAATTTAAAAAAAAAAATATCTTTTTAATGATATGATTTAATAGTCATACAAATTTTTCTTCAATTTTAGAAATTATTGAAAATTATTTTTTATTTAATTTCCAAAACACTTACATTCTTACACTAGGGATTACATTCTTGTCTTGAAATTCAAACTGCTTTCATTGTTTCCAATAACACTGAAAATCAGGGATTACATTCTTGTCTTGAAATTCAGACTGGTTTTATTGTTTTATCAAATATTTAGTCGAGTGTTTTTCTACCATTGTTCAAATATAAAAAACAAGTATTCCGTTTAATATCTGTGTAGTTTACAGCCTCCCCCTTTCCCCAAAAAAGTGTAATTACAGTCGCATGAAATTTTGAACTTAAATGAAACGCACTAATCGTTAATAGTCATTTTAAAGCTCCATGTACATAATGAACAGAACATATGTTATTAAAATAACATGTTTTCAATACCTATCAGTTATATCCTATAAGTTATATCTATATCATTATCTTCAATGAACCAACTGGTTGTCAAAGACGACTAGTTTTAAAATGCATTTGTAATCAGAAATTTCGCACTTTTAAAGACTTTTAGAGTTAATACAGTAAGTGATGATGACTTAGATGTGTTTTGAGAGGCAAAAAATGTTTGAGCTTAAAAAAGGACCTAAATTGCAATAACAGTTTGATGCATTTATGAATCAGGAACTAACTACCATTTTAAAGATTTCAAATTCACTGTTAAAATGCTTCTTAAGAGTATACTTTGTTGTGCAGAATTCAATTAACTCCATCGAATAGCAGAGTTTTCAATAATGAGTTTTGCAATATTTTTAATATGGTTTAAAAACAGCTATATTTTTAATCGTGCATTTTACTATTGGTTTCCAACAGCATAACAGCATCCAATTTAAATTTTATTTCAAGGAATAAAAAAAATCCTTGGTTGAAATGAACATAATTGTTTTTCTACAGAAGCAATTTATCACATTTCCAAATTAAACATCACTCTTTGCACAATAAATTCTGCGAAACAAGTCTTCTTTAATAGATTTCAGTTAAATAGGCAAAAGTTGCCACATTTCGTTCACGAGTATTTCATTACGATGTGATGAAATCCTCGTGAACGTCACTGCAGTATCAATACAGTAGAGTGCAGTATCAGTTATTAGCATTCTACTTTTAATAAATTAACTAATGTAAGAAAAAACGTTAAAAATTAATTTTAAATATCCTTATAATAAACGCTTTACGCACGACTAATCATTATTGTTCTGGTTTTGATTTAAATTCCGCGCCTTATTTTTTCACAATATTAAAATTATTTTGGATATCATTTACAGAATACTAAAACTTGTGCTCATGTTTAATTATTCTAAACATTATATTTTATATGAAAAACATAATTTTGAACGTAAATTTCAAGTGACCTATAATTTGATTTTTACATTATTTACTACAGCGAAGAAGCCGGTGTTCTTTAAACGCCATTTTGTGCCGTGGTGCGGTGGTGGTCGTAGGTGGTTACATGTCAATCTGCTGGACATTTAAATACTTCTAACTTTCAGTGTATTCCCCCTTTTCAGTTTTTTTAAGTTGAACGTTTGACGTTCAAGATGACGGGCCAAGGCTTGCCGATTCATTTTCAAGAACACTTGCAGGTAATTTTATAAAGTAGATCATATTATTATGAAGGGTGATGACCTAAAGCTTCATGATCTAACCGGAAAACCTACACTTTTATTTTCCATTTTTACATAATAAATGAAATTTTATTAAAATCACGTATTTAATTTGTCATTTTTGTAACTCAAATAGGTTTTATATTGAGTTTCCGATAATTTATTATGTATTTCACTTGACCACGTAATGCTAAGATCAAGTATGAAACGCCCCTAATTGACAAACTAATTTGTGGCGTTCTCTTTAAAAAAGTTAGCTTCATTGTAAATTGTTAAAGTTTTAATCATTTCTTATTTTAAAATTAGGAACGTTTTGGAAAGAAATGGTTTTATTTGATACTAAAACCAAAACTAGTTTCCCTGTGGTTGAGTTGTATACACACAATGCTAATTGGAGGTAGTTTCATTTTCATGTTTTTATTTATATGTGCTATATCAAAGTACGGAAGTTCTCGAATAAGAACTTTTGAAATAAAATCTAATAATTCTAAAGGAAAAATATTTGCCAAATTTGTTTTATTTAGTTTAAGAATTAATTTATAAGAAAGCTTAAAGAGTGCTGGTATATTAACTAAGTTTCCATTGATTAAACATTACCTTAGATTATAGTTCATTAGAAATGCTGCATTTGAGTTGACCTAATTGACCTCAGTTTCATTTTTAGAAGCAAAAATAAAGTTAATGTTTCAAAACAAGCATTATCTTAATGATTAACCTTTTGTAACTAAATTTTAATTTTATTGATGCAATATTTTTCTGCAAAATACTTATTCTTCTGATCACTTAATATTAATTATAACTTCAGTTATATGAAGTTATATCCTGTATATCCTGTAAACATTTACTTAGATTTTATAAGTAATTGAAAAATGTTTTAAATTTGGTGTATAATCTAATCTCTATTTAATTTTAGGTCTAACAAGATTAAAATTTGTTTATTAAGGCAGCAAATTAGATCTTGTAAAATATCTTATTTGTATTAAAGTAATAGTAACATTTGTTTTTAATTTCACAAGGGAAGAATATATATAATGATATTAATGTATTTTTGTTACATTGAATATTGACACATATGGTACTCGTTTGACTTCAAATCTTTTCAAAACTGTTAGCTGTCTTTTATGATGTTGTCTATTAAAAAAAAAAGCAGCTACAAAAGAAATAACTTAAAAAATAGACATTGAGAGATTATAAAATTAAAGTGTTTATAATATTGCATAATTCTTTTTTATTAGTCATTAGTGATACAACTGTGAGTTACTGTAAATCTTAAACTATTTATTTAAATATGAATTCTTGATAAATTTATTAAATTAAATGGTTAAAGAATTAAAACTACTAGGAATTGAAATATTTTTAATTCAGGAAAATAGTTTTAAATATTATGAAAAATAAGTGTTCTTGTGTGTATTAACTGCATAATAGTAGTTAATTGCCAAAGATGTCATGTTAATCTTTTGACTATGTTCACTATTTGCTTTAATTAAAATGTATATTAATTGCAGGCCAATGGTAAACATACAGTATCCAGGAAATTGTCTTCATTCATTGTTTTAGAAATTGCAAAGAAAGCATGTTAACTTCTTGCAGACGGAATTCTAAAAATGAACTTCAGATAAAAAATTTCTAATTGAAACACAAAATCAAGGCATTTCAAAAATAGTTATATATAATAAACATATCTTTTAGCTGAAATTAATACATATATAGAACCATGTTGGTTAACAAAGTTTTATGATTAAAATACTTCATTATTTTTATAGATTATTTCAAATTATCATAAGTTCCGAGTAATAGATAACTCTAATTAGACTATAAAACAATATGTGAATTTATCAGGCTTTAATTGTGTAATGTGATTTGTCAGTATTTTGAGTTTTATATTTTAAATTCCATAATTAATGAAATTATTAGATACTTTCTGATGGGTGGTGTGAAAGGGGTACTAGGGAATGAATTTCTCTTCTGTATGATTTCATCTCTTTAGGTTTTTATAGAAATGCTGGTTGATAAAAAATGGCAATGCTCAAAAGAAAAGATGCAAGCTTAATGCAAAAAAGGTCATAAGTCATTAAATTCAGTTTGGGATGAAACTTTGTATATTAATAGTATACATTTTAATTTGTTCACATCATTTTGAAAGTATTAAAGTGCAATAGCTAATAACCTTTATTGCCAAAGCATTAAAAATGCCAAACCAATAACCTTCTAATTTCGGTACAACTTGCATATTAATATTTTACTGTTAGTCAATGGCTAAACAGTATGTTTTGTTGTGTATCTTCCTTCCAACAAATTCTGAGGATTTTATCTTGCAAATTTTTGTAAAGTTAATAATTTAAAAGTAATAAATAAAAGCTATTAAAATTAATGATTCTTTTCTTATAAAATTACTCCTTCATGTATCGGAATATTAAATTTTTAACTAGAATAATTTTAAGTACAGTTTTAATGATGACAAACAATTGATTTTTGCCATGAATAATTCAACTATATAAATGAGATTATCTAGAATATCATCCAAATTTTCTTCAAACTAATATATATATGGAATATATACAATATAATTTATTTGCGAAAACATACACGGCTTTCTCAGCCAGAGAGCTTGTAGGGAAAACGGTTCCTCCTGGCTGTTCATAGTAATAACTGGGTAATTGAAGTTACTTCTCCAATTGCTTCAATAAATAACAACTTATTTTTTATATATAAATTAAATTTTTTTCCTACATCTATTGATTTTCAATTTCATAAAAGAATTAAAATTATCAAGAACATTAGAAATAAAAATGTCTTGACATTTTACTCCATTAATAGGTATAATTATGTCTATGTTCACAGGAGTACTGTTTTTTAGGAGTAAACTGTAAATTTTATATCATATATAATTTTTTTACAATTATTTAAATTGATTAACAGATGCTATTTGTATCATATATAATTCCAATTAGTTTTATAAATAGAATAAATTATGTAATTTTAATCTAATTTTTAAAAATTATTAAAGGCCTTTATTATGATAAAAATAGTCATAAATGGAAATTATAATTAAGGTTTTTATAGTTTTGAATTTTCAATTGAATTCAATTCATTAACTTTCTTCAGTTTTTATCAAATCATTGATAGTATTATTAAATAGATAAGAATTATTAGTATTTTTATAAAAATTTTACAAATTGTTAATTGTAGAAAATAAAGAAATAGAGATAGAACTAAAGAACAATACATATTTTTCACCAATCTTGGTTAAAATCAACCCAAACATTTGAAAAGTCGGCAAATATCAACTAAAGAATATAGTTGGATGACAGTTACATTTTGTGAATTACCACATTTAAACATTACCAGTTGGCAATATTTCTTAGTTTAGCATAAATATACAAGACCAAACCTCGATTACTGGTTAGAAAAATTGATGTGCTATCAGTCATGTTGACCAACAGTAATAATTTTACAATATTGAAAATTTGGATATTTTCTAGGAAGGGCTTGGCTGTTTTTAATGAGTGAATAAGAAATCATTGGCTGTATAACAATTAATTTAATGAACCAGGACTCATCCTAAACTGAATTCTTCTTTAATAATTCAAGAATCTTAAAGAAAATCAAATCCTTATCTATACATTTTCCATAATTAATAAAGTATTCTTTTGCTGCAGCATCTTTTGCTTATTTTTATTTGTTGTTGTTTTATGTTACCCGACCTCCTTAGTAAGGAGGGGAGAAAAAGGAAAAAAAAAAAAAAAAAAACACTTTTTGTCTCTGTGCTTTGATCTACCTGGCACATATGTATTGATTCTTGGGGTTCCATTTTTTCCTTATCATTCTTACAAATTGGAATAAAATTTGAAACAAATTTTTCATATTATAGGTTTTTATGATCTGAATTAATCTCCTTTTATTTAGCATTTGTGTGCTCGAGTTAAAAAGCATTGCATGATGCTCTTTTTTTTTTTTTTTTAATCCTCATTTTTATGCAAGATGGACTTTTGCTGTCACATTGAATGTTATACATTGTTTAATATCTTTTAAAATTCATGGAAACTAAACACATATTACATAATAAAAGTAACATCCTATAATTGTTTGTGCAATTTAAGATTATCATGTTTTAAATTATAAAAATATTTTATTATAATTTTAATTAAATAAGAACATTTGTATCAAGTATTTAATAAAATTATATAATTGATTTAATTTGCATATAACATTAAAACAATTTATAAACATTAAAGAAATTATGTAGGAAGTAAATTGGTATTAAAGATTATTTGTCCTTTAAGATGTCTGTAAGTCATCCATTCATTCAACTGTCTTTCTTTCAATATAAATAGTTCTTTTGCTATAATTTCAGAAGCAAGCAATGAAAAACTAATTAAAAATATAGATTGGCTTTAAATAGTTATTGAAGAATTGACTTGGTATTATCAATAGTTCCTGGTTGATAAAACTCTACAATTCAAATATTCATGAATGATAAAATTCTGAATTGTTTAGATTAATTTGATTTAAATTATAAAAAAAAAGCCTTTTTTTAGGCTGGAAGGGAGGGTATTAAAAAATTAATTTGTGTATGATAAAACTGGCAAAATAAAACTAGTTCTTCAAATAAGGCAATTTGTGATGTCTTTATTTTATTTAAAAAGAGATAGATTAGGACTTCAAGTAATATAATTTTATAAAATAAGATTTATAGTACTTGGTTTTGTGAACTGAAATTAAAATTTGGTTCTTTTTTAAAAAAATATAATCTTATATTATTACAAATACTAAACTTATCTTTCATTCTTTGTAACTTATTGTATTTTTGTTGCTTACAATAATATTCTATACTATATTACTATAATCTATATTGTATGCCTATAATTTTTTAGTCATTTGTTTATCTTGAGTAAATAAATAACCGCTTATTCTCTTTTGTTTTCCTTTATAAATGAGGTTACCTATATATTAATTGCAAATTTCTGTAATTTAATTTCAAGTGAATATTTTTACACTTGTAAATAACTATTTGGATATAAGTTGTAACATTAAATTCTTAAGTTGATCATAATTTATTAAAAAAAATTTTGAAATATAATTTTTGTATTTAAAATCATTCTAAGACTATGCAAAACTATTTAAATATTTTTAACTTGAATAGTTTTAAAAAAATCAATTACTTCTAGTATAACAGATTTTTATTAAAGAGTTTAATATTTTTTTTCTGCTTTGTTGAATAATGTTTTACAAATTCTCATAATTTTAATTGTAGATTTAAAACTATAAAGCAACTTTGAGAAATAAAATAATTGTAATTTAAAGAATTGACTATATGTAGTACAGGAAAATTTTCTGAAACTTCCACCTTTTCATAATTATAAAGCTCTCTATAACTTTATTTTTTGTGTTGTAGAATTTTTTAGTTCATATATATTTTAAAAAAATCCATCTAGGGTACTAGAGGAGGCCTATTTAGATTAAATGAAATCCATTATTTATCATCTCAATCTTAAATCTTCTATAAAAAATAATTGTAAGTGTAAAAATAATCCCAGAAATTAAATTGAAATTATCATATACTTCTAAATGTATTTTTAAAAAATGCTAAAATTCAACCCATATACAAGTAGAAATAAAATTATATATGTTACATGTTATATATTTTTATATTTTATTGTATTTAAAAATCTTTTAAAATACCTATAAAATTTTAAACTATTTTCTACTGAATTTTTAAAATATTTTATAATTTTGAATTGGTTATATATTTCTTAGAAATTTATTAATTATCAATGAAGTCCATGCTTTTATTAAAGTTCATTATTTCACTAGTACTTATTTTGTCATTTGAAGGTGAAAACCCTTTCGCATTGTCCAACTGTTTTGAATGGCTAATTTAGCTTTAGACCAAAGTGTTAAGTTTTCACTGTATTGAATGGGAGGTGGATGGGAAGAACCTAACTAGATTTTTTTTTTTTTTTTATTTTACTATGAATTAAGCTTATTTAATGTTGTTACTTTATGGAGCATTTAAAATCTATGTGCAGCATTTATTTTAAATTTATATATTTGCTCGTTTTTTTCCCCCTTCAGTTTTTATCTCAATTCTAATTATAAGAAAGTTTTGAAATGGGAAATTATTCGCTATTGTGGAAATATTTAAGGAATTCTTAATTTCTGTATAAAAATTACCGAGCTTGATATTGTTACAATACTTAATGTTTTTAACATTTTCATTTCCAGTAACAAGGACATACTTCCTATATTCTGTGATCAAATAACACGAGTTAATCAATAAATGATCAAAAGCTGAAATGTAAAAATTTTAGATGTAGAACTGATGGAAACTTTGATCCAAAATTATTTTAGTTGTCACTTTATTAAAGAAATTTATTATTTTATCCATTGTAAGATATTTTAGAATTATTTCTGTTAGCATTTGATTCTCACTCGAATACTATTAAAAATTTATTCTTACCAAGTAAATGTTTTTTGTTATAAAGATTGATTTTTTCTTATCAATAATTTACAATATGTACATTTGATTACAGTAAAAAGAATAAATATTTCATGACAAAACGTTATAGTTGTCTGTTATCTAATGATGGGAGGGGGGGGAGGGATAAAAATAGCTTATTAAAAAAATACTATATTTTAATGCATGGATTCTTTGAAAGCTTTTCAAATGGGTTTTAAGGAATATTTTTAGACAAAATTCTAATTTTTAAAAATTTATCTTTTATTACTTCAAAAGGAAAAAAAAAAAAAAAGACTTTTTATTTTAAATCTACATTTAAAGTTTAAAATCTCGCTTTAGATTTTAAACTGTTTTATTCGTTGTTTCATTTTTTAAAAGTGTATTTTATAATTTTTTACATAATCAATATGGTTTTTTACATTTAATGTACATTTTCATGTACATTTTTAATGTACATGAAAATGTACATTTTAAAAAATTCTATTTTAGCTTACAACAATTGGCATCAATGCTGCGAACATCACCTTCAACAATCTTACAATGGAATCGGACAAATTTATTTGTGTCCGTGAAAAAGTTGGAGATTCAGCTCAGGTTGTTATAATTGATATGAGTAATCCCACAAACCCAATTCGAAGGCCAATATCTGCCGACTCTGCTATTATGAATCCCACATCTAAAGTTATAGCACTGAAAGGTAAATACAGATGTTGAAAATGTTGGTTATTCTTGCCTTTTTTGTTAATATAAATTTTAATTTTTCCTCAAATTATTGAATTATATAAAATGTTTGTATTAATCGAGATTATTATGTAAAAAGAAATGGGAAAATGTCTTGTATTATTTACTTCAATAACTTAGATATCATTTTTATATAAGAAATTAAGAATTTATCTAAATATTAGTAAAGTTTTTGTCATTTTATTTTTATGTATTATGAAACCATTCTTCCATTCTAATAATTAAAATATTCATCTTTATTTTTGGTTCAGAATCTTGTTTTAGAATTTATTTTTCCTCGATAATTTTAACTTCAAGTTTAGGTTTTTTCATTAGTTTTGCGTATTTTTGTGGATATATAATTTCACTTTTTCTTTAAATCTTGAATTCAGAAATTTCCTGTCATCAGGCTTTTCTTTTTTGTGTGCTTGATGGTTTATATTAAATGTTACTGTTTGCTTTAAAAATAAATTAAAATTTTAATTCTACTTTGAAGCCTATGGCCTTGCATTGTCTTTCTATTGAATTTCTTTGAAACTTTGTTCTTTAAATTACTGAATTATTTTAAATGGAAAACTCGTGAAATTTATTTACATATTTACTATATGCATGCAAGTAAACTTTCTTTCTTTTTTTTCTTTCTATAGCATCTTCTGGAAGTAAGTGAATTTTGCTTATTATTATTTCTTTAAAATTCTTATTTTTAATGCTCTGCTAGAATTTTTTAAAGTTCTGTTGTGAACTTCATTAGATCTTTTTTGAAAATATTTTAATTTTCTGATTAGAATTTTTTCTGTATAATTGAGTAATATATTCTTGAAAGTCTAACCTTAAAAATTGTAATTATTGAAATATATACAAAAATATTATTTCTAAACATTTTTAAATCTGATGAAAGGCTTCTTGGTCATATTTTATAAGCATTTCAGAAGCTGAACTTTTTATTTTAATAAATCCTTTGACAAATTAAAGGTAACTTTAAATCTGAAATTCCATTCTTTTATTTGAAAAACGCATCATATTCTTACTAACTGGTGGATTTTTTAAACATTCAGTAATGAAAGTTGAAGTGTCAGTTAAATTACTATTAGCTGGATTCCTAAATCATTTAAGATAACTTTTTGCGTTCTTTCGTAAGATTTCTTAAATATATTCCTGGAAAATAATTCATTCCTTATTATGTAAAACCCGAATTTGTTTACTTCGAATATTTCTTGTCTAATATGATTAGAGAATTTAAATTTCATTTTAGAGATATCGCAAGAGAATTTCATTCCTAAAAAAATTATCCTAATATTCCTAAAAAAGATATATAATTATTCAATATACAGTTTCTTGAAACCTGTTGATATATTTCAAGTCAAAGTTTATATTTTAAAAATTTTTATACTAAAAAAAAACTGATTTTTAAAATTTATTAAAATCAATTTGAGTATGCAATATTAATAATAGAATATTTAATTACTTAAGATTTCTGTAAGTTAAATGTATTCCGTTACTTTTTAATCCTTCTTGATAAATTCTAACTTTGAAAAGTAATTAACTTTAACTAACTAGCTTTTTGAAATGTCCTCATAATAAACTTGGAAATTTATATAAAATTGTTTATTGGATTATTTGATTTAATTATTTTAATATTGTATACATATAAATTTATTCTTTTATTATAGATGTAGGAAATTGTTTTAGAATGCCCAGTGTTTGTTTTTTAGGAAATGTAAATATCTGTAATTAGTTATTCGTATTGCATCTATAAGCTGTCAGTTTCTGTATTTATGTTTGCTAATTTTTTTAAAAAAATTTGATTCTAAAAATTGTTAGAGGAAAATATTCATTTTTAGTTTGAAACGAGGCTTTTTACTTTCTCTTATATTGTTATTGTAATTAGTTAGGAAATAATGAATCTTTGTATATAGGTTTAAATGATGATTTACAGTTGATAATGAGATTGTTTTTGAATTTAATTTGGAAACATTCTATTAAAGCTCTTTAACTTAACTGATCTCGAGTTTTTCCACTATTTTTTTCTTAAATATTTTTTGAAAATTAAGTGAAATGGTTGTGAAGAAAAGTATATTAGCAGATTTTTTAAATATTTAAATTATTTCTGTTATATTCGTTTTTAATAATAAAGGAAATGGTAAATTTATTTTAAGTTTATATTCAATTTTGGAATAAATTTGAATACATATATTAAAACAAGCCTGTATTTTAGTATATTTCTTATGTATAATGTTTATATTGTACCATACATCTCCAAATTTGTTTATAAATTTAAGTATTTTTTCTTTGATATTTTAATTTAAAGGATTAAAATTGTTTAAAATCATTTGTTTAAATGTATCAGATTAGCTTTGTTTTATACATTAAAAAATTATCTTGTTAGGAAGCAATATTTTATGAGAATCTTATTTTATGTTAAAATGTAATTTTTAAGTGAATAATTAATTTATTTTACAAAGAGTTGAACACTGTAAATTGATAAAACCATGAGTTGAATATCTTGAGTTTTATTTTCTTAGCCGCACGTACACTACAAATATTCAACATTGAAATGAAAAGCAAAATGAAGGCACATACCATGAATGAAGATGTTGTGTTTTGGAAGTGGATTAACGTTAATACCATTGCTCTGGTCACCGAGGGTGCAGTGTATCATTGGAGTATGGAAGGTAGGCAAATTGTACAATATGGATTTAATTCATTGTAATGGATTTTTAACATGTGTCCATATAATATACATTTCTTTAAAATTATGCATTAATTCATAATATGCCGAATTAAGTATTTTATATATTAAACTTGATATGCTTTATTCAATTTTTTTGGTGGGATATTTATTACACTTCTATCTATCTATCTATCTATATATATATATATATATATAATATTAAAGCTAAAAAATAAAACATTTTTATAATTCTTTAACTTAATTTAAATTATCAAAACAGTCAAATAAAAAAAACTGAAAATCATGAATAATTTATTACATAAAATTTTAAAATATATATAATATAGAGAATATGCAATATTTAAACAAATTACATAATTTTGTTTTTAAATAATCTCAAAGTTTAAGTAGAAGCTTTATTTGTATATTTATTGATAAAATTTGTGATAGTTTATTAAGGAACCAATAGCCGACAATCCAGGAGGCTGTTTTAATTAGGGGTATAGGCTTATAAAATGTACATATTTATGATGTGGTTTATTTATATATTTATTATTGTTATATTTATTAACTTCTGTATTCAAAGTCATTTCAGAATTATTAGAAAAGGCTTATCCAGGATATGGCAGAATATTTTTTGTATCTATCTTTACTCAATGTCATAAACTTTCATTGCTTTCTCCGTTTCTGTTTTTTTCAAAATAATTTAAACTATTATTGTCCAAAGTTTTTTCAGCAACATACTATTCTTTGAAAGTTTTCTAAAAGGTAGTGATGCTTGTGAAGTCCATTGATCTCCATTATACAAATGTAAAAAAAAAAAGTGATGATCATAATTTCATTATATAAACCACAGAAAATATGACTAAGCACTTTCAGGATTATTGAAAAGCTAAAGCTTTGGTTTTGTGTTGTGCATTTTGAAAATGTTTAACATTGCAATACATGTAAGATAATGTACATTCAAATGACCTTAACATCCATAGTAGGAAAGGTTACGTCTGAATGCAAGTATGTTAGAAATAGTTAAATATTGAAAATATTTAAGATTTCATTTTATTTTTAATTATAAGGGTATTTTAAATAATTCTAGAGCAGGTATATCTTTGACTTTTGTAAAATGCGAAATTAATTTTATAGCTTATCTTTGATTTATATTTATGAACAAAGTGCAATTTAAAATTTTGTTTAATAATGAAATAAACCTGTAATCCCACAATTCAGTATAAATTCTGTAAGAATAAGAAACTTATCATCCATCTAGTCTTTTTAAATATGAAATACATTGCACAATAATCAGTAGGGGAAAAAATGTCTGTTTTAGAGAAATAAATTCTGTAAAGTGTTTTTATGAACCAATGGATATTAAAAGTAATTTTGCCCTTTAATGCTTAAGTTAATAATTTTGGTTTTAAAGTTGTGTTAAAATCAGAGTTTGAATTCATAATTATAAAATTTTTAAAAGAAAGTTAATAAAAAGATCAAATTTATTAATCTTTTTGTTTTAAAATTTTAAAATATAATAACATGTAAATTGGGAGATTACTTTCAAAATGAGTTTGACTGTGGCTAATGAAATGAACGGGAAAATTAAGAAATACAATATTGACTTATTGAGAAAAAAAAATGTTAAGTAATGGAATGCAATCAGATAGTTATATGTTCACCTCTATGGCTATCTTTAAATGAGGAAGTAGAGTGATAATGGATCGTGATGATAATTTTACTCGATTTGTTTCTTGATTTCACTGTGTCCCCTTCCTCAATCTTTTTCTGTCTTAAATTAATATCTGTAGTTCTACAAAAACTTTTAAATATATTTTTAAAGTATTGGCTTGTAAATAATTGTAAGTTTTTTTTTTTTTAAATAAGATAGTCGAGTATAAATTTAACACTATTTTACAAAAAGTTATGAAATGTAGCTACTTTAATGTTTATTTTGAGCTTGTATATTATTTTTCGTAAGAGAATTATGAATGTTGTTGTAAATTTTTTTATCATTTCATCCTGCTATCTTAAATGGGAGATGTATATAAAAATATCATATTGTAATTAATAATCAGTATAGTTAAAAATGAATATATAGGTGATCTATAGGTCATGTTGATTTGTATTACATTTTTTTCCCCCTTCTCTCAGGGGAGTCGCAACCCCAGAAAATGTTTGATCGACATGCTAGCTTAAATGGCTGTCAGATCATAAATTACAGGTGTGATCATAAGCAGCAATGGTTACTGTTAATCGGCATTTCCGCACAGGTAAGCCTCCTTACTCTTTATGTAATGTATGCAATTCTAGATCCTGAAAATTAAAAATGCTTATTTAAATTGGTATTCATAAACTTAAAATTTTTATTTAACTGTTATAATCTTGCCAAATTATTCAAAATTCTTTCAGTATGGATAACGGGTTAAGAAACAGCCAGAAAGATGGTTAGTTTTAATGTATGTTAAGGTCTGTTTAATTGTGTGTAATCTTTATATGTTTGTCAATTGTAAAGTATTGGATAAAGTTAATATAAGATATGAAACTAGCTCCTATCAATATTAGTTTGTTTTTTCTTTTTATTAAGTTCTATGTATACTTTCAGATTGGTAGTTCTTGTTCTCAGCATATGTTGTATTCAAAATTGGAAATTATTTTATCTTTATTTTTATTTGCATACTTAAATATGTATTAGATTAATTAGTTCTTTTTCAAATTTGAATAGGAAACCTCTCTTAGAGGGGAAAATGATTATATGAAATTTATAAAGAGATGATGCCTTTTGAATCCCTAAACTATTAATTTAATGAAAATATTGTTTACAAAAAGAAATGAAAGTGAAGTCGTTGAATTAATAGAAAGTTGATTCAGAATGTGATCTTTAAGCTAATATTTTTTTTAATTATGGAAGTTTCAACTGAAAGTAATATTTACATAAATCTTGTGCTGTGAAGTAAAAAAAGACTAGAAATTGTATCTAAAATTTAACTTTAAATTCATTGTTTGGGAAACTTGATGCTGTGGTTAGTGTAATGAAAACTTCGAAACAATGTGAATATAGCCACATTTATAAGATTTATAAGTAGGTATAATTAATATTATTTCATCTTTTAGAATATTTTCCAGGCATTGGCTGTAGCCGAGAATAAATCTTTTAAAAAAAATTTCATTGCTATGGTAATGATTTGATGTAATAAAATTTACTTACATAATTGCTATAATAAATTGATTGTGGTTTCTATAAGTAATTGCTATTAATATTTAACTTTTTTAAGTTAAATGTGATGAGTTTCAATGATGGCTTGATTTTATGCTAGCTGTAAAAGTTTGGTGTGAACTGGCTTGGAGTGAATAATCATTGTTTTGTGATAGATTATTGATCATCATTTGATATATCATTATTTTGTGTTATGCATGACTACTGGAATAAGGAATTGAAATAAAAAAAAATTAATAAATGGCAAATGTTAAAGAAAAATCTTTAAAAATATCAAGCTCATGTTTTCTTAAATTCATTGTATGCTAA
Organism: Argiope bruennichi; assembly: GCF_947563725.1. NCBI lineage: Eukaryota > Metazoa > Arthropoda > Arachnida > Araneae > Araneidae > Argiope > Argiope bruennichi. The sequence continues at coordinate 132,363,166 of NC_079151.1, read as the reverse complement.
GAATTTCTAAGTTTGTATGTGATTGTGATGAATAGTTACGGTTTTATTCAGAGTGTATCTGCACTTTCAGAAATGATTATCTGCATGTTTCTGAATCTGTTTGATCATTCTTTATTTGGTAGATGTCCCAAAATATAAATTTGTGATGTATATAATAATTATAAGGAGGTATTAAAATATAAATCGTGAGGCAACTGAAGAGCTTTGGTTTCTTTAGGATGTTTTGAGAAATAGACGAGATAAATAAATTGAATTATTTAGAAGTAGATAAGAAAATAAGATTAAAATTCCTTAACTTTTACTAAGCACTATTTTATTATCTTTATTTTTATGTTGGATAAATTACATATCTTTAAGTTTTGATTTTGGGAATTGAAGATTATTTTCACCTTATTTGATTGGCTATCTTATTAAATGTTATATTTAATAGGTTTTTGACTAATTTTTAAATTTTATGCTACAACCTTTTTTTCCTCCTATAGCAAAACAGAGTGGTGGGTGCCATGCAGTTATATTCTGTTGAACGTCGAGTTAGTCAGCCAATTGAAGGACATGCAGCGGCTTTTGCGCAGTTTAAATTAGAAGGGAATCCTGAACCATCGACCTTGTTTTGCTTTGCTGTCAGGACGGCCCAAGGTGGAAAGGTAATTTTGGATTTTTTCTGCTTATTGAAAAAAAAAAAAATAATAATAAAATAAACTTATTTGAAATAATTAATGAAACATCTTCTACCTGTAGCTTCACATCATAGAAGTCGGTCAACCACCAGCTGGTAATCAACCTTACCCAAAAAAGGCTGTTGATGTATACTTTCCATCAGAAGCTCAAAACGATTTTCCTGTCGCTATGCAAGTAAGTTTAATTGTCAAGTACAGGTTGGTTATTGCTAATCGGAAAATATTCTTGACTATATTTGTTTTTTATGTCTTAATTTAACTATTACATAATTTAAAAAAATATTTACTTTTCGGCTGTTTTTCCATATAAGAGCTTGCAAGTTATAATTAATTTTTCTTTATTTATATTTTTTGTGAATATTTAATTTCTAAAATTTTAATCGTACATTTAATTTGATATTTTAGCAAAGCAAATAGTTATTTTCTCTTGTACTCGTTCAGCATTTTTTCGTATGGGAGTAAATTTAAATCTGGAATTTCCTGTACATTTAAGTAAAAAAATTATGGTAATGAATTTTTTTCCAAATTATTTTCAGATCAGTTCAAAATACGATATAATTTATTTGATTACAAAATATGGCTATGTTCATTTGTATGATATTGAGAGTGCTATCTGCATCTACATGAACAGAATCAGTGGCGAAACTATCTTTGTGACCGCACCACACGAGGCAACTGCTGGAATAATTGGAGTCAATCGCAAGGGACAAGTAATTATTTTACTATTTAATGACATCAATTTATAATATTTTATTATTTAATATTATTGTAGTTAATTGCGGCATTCATTTTAGGTGCTTTCAGTAAGTGTGGAAGAGGAAAATTTTATACCATACATAAATAATGTGCTGCAGAATCCTGATCTTGCTCTTCGCATGGCAGTTCGTAATAATTTGTCTGGAGCAGAAGACTTGTTCGTTAGAAAATTCAATACTTTATTTACTAATGGACAATATGCTGAAGCTGCAAAAGTTGCTGCTAATGCTCCAAAGGTAAAATTAGCCATTCAAATAGTGAACTGTATCTTTGACATTCTATGTACTCTAAAATTTAGTTATTATGTAAACTTTTCTTGTCAAATTTCCTTGGATATAAATTTAAAGTAAACATATAAACTGACAATTTACTGAGCTGAAGCCATATCGTATTTCTGCAAATCGTGTATGCTGCAAATTCAGTTTTTACAAATAAAGACTAAATTCATAATTAAAAAAAAAAAAAATTCAGTTTTTATTAAACACTATTTTAAAGTGATAAGTGTATTCTGGACATTAATTAGTAGCTTATGGTCAATTAAAATGATAGATTTAAGATGCATTTCTTAATATATTATTTTTTTTTATTTTAATGTGTTGCGTATATAGAATATTTTTTGTATATGTGTAGTTCTTTTTCTCTTTACCATAATTACTCAAATAATCTGATTTGGTATTAAAAACTATCTCAAAATGAAACAAATTACAAATCGTAAAATGGATTTTTCTTTTAGGGTATTTTACGAACCCCTCAAACCATTCAAAGATTCCAACAAGTTCCTACTCAAGCTGGGCAAACAGCACCTCTTCTGCAGTATTTTGGTATATTACTTGATCAAGGACAATTAAATAAATTTGAATCATTGGAACTCTGTCGCCCAGTTTTACAGCAAGGTCGGAAGCAACTTTTGGAAAAGTGGTTGAAAGATGATAAGGTATTAAAATTTTCTTGTACATCATAAGTACTATTAAGAAGCATTAGCGAATTTTCCTATTCGAAAACATTACAGTGTATATATATGTAATGTAAATATGTTAAATATATACAAATAGTAGTTAAGTATACACTTTTAAAGGATGTAAAAAAATAAAAAAATCATTATTGTAATTCAAGATGCACAGAATAGTTCTTTTCTATGTATTTTAGTTTGTGGCATTTATTATTTTTATCTGTATCCTCCCCCCCCCCCTATTTAGCATACGAGAACACTTTTCATTTAGTTTTGCATATGAAATTATTTTAAAAAATGTAAAAGGTCAAACTTTTTTTTGTATCCTCTCGTTTCTGATTTTTTAAAAGTTAATATTTTAGAATGTTTAAAATTTATTACAAATACCCAGAAGATTGGCTATGATGCCATTTGACTAGGTCAGATGCCTTCCAATATGTCCGACACAAGGAAGGAGGCAAAGTCGTAGCAGATTTAATGTTAACCAGGGTGCACATGTGGAGGCCTTCTAAATTACACCCAAGAATGCTTAAAATTAATAAGGTAAAAAATTCTTATATATAATTTTTTTCACTCTAATAAATTAACTGTCTTATTTTAGTTGGAATGCAGTGAAGAACTAGGAGATCTGGTTAAGCAAGTGGATCCAACTCTAGCCTTGTCAGTGTATTTGCGTGCTAATGTGCCAAATAAGGTATGCATTTAAACAGTAATAAAATTTCTCTTTTCATATTGTAGTTTCTTATATTTAGCTATTTAGTAGTTTTCTTGACTTTAATTCAACATTGAAAAAAAGGTTAAAGACTAAAATTTTCCTTTTTAGGTTATTCAATGTTTTGCCGAGACGGGCCAGTTCCAAAAGATTGTTCTGTATGCAAAGAAAGTTGGTTTTACACCCGATTACGTCGGTTTGCTCCGACAAGTGATGCGAATCAACCCAGACCAAGGAGCATCTTTTGCTCAGATGTTGGTACAAGATGATGAACCTTTGGCAGATATAAACCAGGTATATAGAATATTTTTGTTTGAATATTTGCTGTAATTAACAAAAGTATTACTGCTAAAATTCTGTTTCTTCAGATTGTAGATATCTTTATGGAGCAAAATCTAGTTCAGCAGTGTACCGCATTCTTGTTGGATGCTTTGAAAAATAACAGACCATCTGAAGGTAGTCTACAAACTAGACTTCTGGAAATGAATCTTGTAACTGCTCCTCAGGTATGTATTTCTATATAGAACTAATTTTGATTTATCATTATGTTCATAAAATTGTCTATCATTTTCTTTCAATTTCTTGGGAAAAATTCTTAAATTTAAACTTTTTATAAGCTTATGAAATATTTCATTTTTTAGAATTCACAAAATATTTATCCTAAGTAATAAATTGTAGGCTAATTGCAGTCTGTTTTTGGTGTCCATTTTATATTAATTTGTCAAATTTAGTTAACTCCTGATTAATAAGCATTTTTTATTATATTAAGTAGAGTATTTGTTTATCTTTTGTTTTTTTAAGAAAACTAAGATTTCCTGTTTATACAGTAAAATGCAAAGAACGATTTATATGAATTAAAATGAAACTTTTAAGTCTTAAAGAATTGTACTGACCTGATTAGATTAAATACCGATTGCAGATCTATTATCTTATTAATATTAGTGAAGCCTCTAAAAAAAAGCACAGAAGGAAGAATGAATGTTAATAAATGCCAAGAAATAAAATATTTAATGGAACACTTGAAGAAGCTGCAACATATATTAATCTTTTTATATATGTTTTATGTTGTTGTTTCTTATGGCACTTGCCATAGGCAAGCCCGCTGTTCGAAGACAGCGGATTTAAGCCTGGGGGGGAGCGCCTCTTGTTTCTATAGTAGCGCCATCTAGGGGCAAGAGAACGATTTAGCTACACTCACGTCGCAACCCTTTTTACGGGGCGGATTTACGGGATTCACGCATTTCATTCACTCAACCACAAATCGTAATTTAGACCTGAATCGGAGAACGATCACCCCTGATCCAGTAGCCCCAGTGGTATTACTCTCGACATGGAGGACTTTGTGACCACGACAGATTTAACGCGCGTCAGCCACCAAGCACGCGAGGAATCTTCGGCCGGCGGGGTTTGAACTTGGAACCTAAGGTACGCGAATCCGACGCTCTACCAACCAGGCTATCCCGGCCTATATGTTTTATGAACAGATGTATAAAAACTGGATATGGTCAGAATAGATATTATATTCAGTGTTTAATATTAAGTTTTATGTAAACTTCGTCTCAAAGTTCCAAGAACATCTGTTTAAATGCACTACAATGTTTGCTTTTGGGAAAACTAAAAAATGAAATTGGTTATGAATTACTCAAAATAAATACAGCGTTTCTTCACAAAGATTGATCTAGTGTAAAAGATTGAAATGCTGCCATATTAGGAGAAAGTTAGAGGTGCAGAATAATTAATACATAAGCATATCACTCTTATCAAGAGTTTGAAATAAACCGTAGCTTTTGATTGAAAATGACAAAGCTAGTATAAGTGTGTGGATTTTTCCTTCAGGTGAAATCGGAACTTCTATTTTCCAACATAAATTCAATTTGTGATAAATATCATGGGAAGGAAATTAGCATTAAAGAAGTCTTCTTCGATATTATAAAGTCACTAGAATTTTAATCTTGGAAATTTTTTACTTCCATATTTTTAATAAAATCTGATGTTTTGCATTGTAAAAGTTTAGTTCCTTGAAGTAAAGTGCATGGCAGCAAAATGTAGTAATTATATAATAGTGAATCATGGCAGTAAAATTTTAATATGCAATGCAACTAATGATGCTGTTCTTGTATTGATTTCTTTATGGAATTGCAGAACTTTTAATTATATTGGGCATATATAATCCGTGCTTTGTTTATACTTAGGCAATTTCACCATAAAAAAATGTTTGTATTGACTGTAACTATTTATTCTAACAAACTTTTTGTTTTCAGGTTGCCGATGCCATCTTAGGCAACCAAATGTTTACGCATTATGACAGAGCTCATGTTGCACAGTTGTGTGAAAAAGCTGGCCTTCTTCAGAGGGTATGTTATAGCTTATATTTTACATCGAGTAAAATTATTCTTAAAAAAAAATTCCTTCACATTATTATTTGAATTTTTATTTTAGGCACTGGAACATTATACCGATTTGTATGACATAAAAAGAGCCATTGTACATACTCACCTGCTGAATTCTGAAGTAAGTTTTATTTCAAATTTTATATTTTCCTTGTTATTTACGATTTTTGAAATTTTTTTTATTTTTCCAATTTAGAGTATTGGAACTTGTTCTTGTGGCTATCAAAGAATGATATTTAACATACTTCAATATTTAACTGATAAATTTTGATCTCTAACTTCTAAAAAAAAAAAATCTGGCATTATTTTTTAAAACTCCTTGATAATTCTATTGTAGATTAAGATTAATATGAAATTTTACAAGATTGTTTCCTTATATTTTAAATTTTTATAATTTTTTTTAAAAAAAATTTTGATTGTAAGAGATAGTTCTGATTTTTTAAATTAAAAATGTATCATTCTGTAACTTTTTTATTGTTAAGGATTGGGTTTTATATATTGTAAAATTATAATTCAATTTTAAATTCTACTCGTGCTCCCAGCTTTAACTTTATATGTTACATCATGTTTTTACTGTTAAATGATTTTGTTACACCTAAATATGCTGACCAAAATATTTAGTGTTTTTTGTTAAAAAAAAAAAAATGGTACGTTATAATTGGTATTTGTCTTAATGTGTCATAAGTAGTGAAAATAAAACTGATTTGAAAATTTAAGCTTCTTTTATATAAAAATTTGTAGTAATTGAATTTGATAATCTAAATCCTTCTGCTGTGTATTGATGTTGTTAAATATTTTTATATAATGCATTTCAAACTGGTATAATGAAAAAGTATGCTAAGTTAGTTGCTTCTATTTTGTAGCTCTATCAGAAATTAACATTTGTGATATTAAAAAAAAAATTAATTAACATTTGTGATATTAAAAAGATATATAAAATTATAATTGTAAAAAATAAATTTGTAAATATTAAATATACTGCTGTGTAGATGAGGAAAAAAAAAAAAAATAACAATAATGCTGTATGGGATTAGGGAAGGAAAAATGTAAAATTTACATGACCAGCATATTTAAAGTCTGTTAAAAGATATATAAATCTTATCAATAAGCAGAATAAGAAAAAGAATGATTATAATGTTTTGGTTTTCTTTTGTATAGAGCAGCAACTTGCCATCTTAATAGTTTTAAGTTTATATAAATAACAATTTGTTTTTAAAATTAATATAACTTTTACCATTTAATATTCATCTCTAAGTAACAAGTAAGATTTTTTAAAAAAATATGTACATAAAATAATTTATAGGTTGGTTATTTTATTTGACTTGTATTTATTTAATACTTATTTCTATTTCAGTGGCTGGTCAATTACTTTGGCTCTTTATCTGTAGAAGACTCAATAGAATGCTTGAAAGCTATGCTTAGTCATAACATTCGTCAAAATCTACAAATATGTGTTCAAGTTGCTACAAAGTACCATGAACAACTTACAACCACAGCTCTTATAGATTTATTCGAATCATTTAAAAGTTATGAAGGTAATTTCACTTTTCTGTATTTTTATAATTCTGTCCCGAGATTTATTAAATACAATTATTTCTCAAACTATAAAAAAAATGGAACCCAAGGTTAGCTAGTATAGAAAAGATTTATTTCAAATACCTAAAAGATTGGCTATGATGCCATTAAATCTCTAGCCTTCCAAATGTCCGATACAAGGAAGGAGGCAAAATCGTAGCAGATCTAGTGTTAACCAGGGTGCACTGCATACAGGCCTGCTACATTACATCCCATATAGAAAAGAAATTTGTACATGATTAGAATAACTGATAGTAAAAAAGGAATTTTAACAGGACATAAATTACAGGAGGCAATGCACAAGTATATATAAAATGAAAAATGTCTAGTTTGCAGAAGTAAAATTTAGAATTGACTTAAATCATTATCAATTTAAGATTCCCATTGTTTCTCATCCAATCGTATTCTAGGGAAACTATAATACTTGTCCTATTGTGAATTGTTGGACAATTTCATCTTAATTATAATATTAAGACTTCTAAATTATGAAACCTAATGTAAGAATTTGTGCTACTATTCAATTGTTGCTTACTTTAGAAATGTTGGTACTTGTTTATTAACCTCGTATTTTTGATGGAAAATTAGCAAAAAAAAAAAAAAAACCATTAATCTTTGACTTTTTTCTGAAGATGAATCCCTGGCATGCAGTCAATTCATACTGAAATTTTCTAGATTTAATTTTTGGTTTCAATCACTAATGCATATGATGCATGATATACAGTGCAAGTAAAATTTTACATTAAAAAGTATAATTTAAAATGCATTCTAATTAGCACTACCTAGATAGTTATAATAGGTTCTTTTTTATACTGAGAAATTAGGAATTGATAACATACAGCAAGGTTTAGAATAAATGATGTCAAACCTTTTTATATAAAATGAATTTAAATTTATTTTTTCTTAATATTTTCATGTTTTTATCATTTTTTCTTTTCCCTAGGTTTATTTTATTTCTTGGGTTCTATTGTGAATTTTAGCCAAGACCCTGAAGTGCACTTCAAATATATTCAAGTAAGATACAGTTTCTTTATAAACTTATTAGTAAAAATTTTCTTATTTTCAACTAAAACTCGTCTTCCTTTTTTAGTCTGCCTGTAAAACTGGTCAAATAAAAGAAGTGGAGCGTATATGTCGTGAAAGCAACTGTTACAATCCTGAAAGAGTAAAGAATTTCTTGAAGGAAGCAAAACTTACTGACCAGCTTCCCCTCATAATTGTGTGCGACAGATTCGATTTTGTACATGATCTTGTACTATATTTGTACCGCAATAACTTGCAGAAATACATAGAAATTTATGTTCAAAAGGTAAGCTTTTTGATTACTTTGTTAGTCATTCTTTTATTCAGTATTTGTTATTCGGAACAGCCATTTAGCTGTCTTGTATTCTGTTCTATGACAAATATTGCATGTAATGTGTTTTTAAATATAGAATGCATTGGAAGGCAAAATAAAACAATGTATAAAAGCTTGGATATTAAAGCTGTTTTTCAAAAAAATTGAATTAAATGTAATTTGTTTAGATTAATAATTCAAATTAAAAGCTGCAATGGAGTAGAAATAAATTGTAAATTGCAGTCACAAAACAAGTGATCTTGGTCATCATTCAAACTAATGTCCCCTCTCCTTTTTTTTTCTGTTAATACAAGAGTAATAAATGTCTTTAGCCTAGGTTTTCCTTCAATAAATGAAATAAGTAAAATGGGTGAATTTAAGGATTTAATATTATGGAATTTAACATTTTGCTCTCGGGAAAAGTAATTTGATGCATGGTTATTCTTCCTAATACTTTTGTTTAGTGCTCTGAAAAATAAAATATATATATATTTGTTTTAAGTTGAATTTCCTCGAAAAAATAGTCTACATCTTCTTGCAACTTTATAGGCACTTTTAATGATAGTGCATTTTTTTAAAAATTTTTTTGTCTTGAATAGTGAGTTTACTACCCGAATGCAGAGGGTTAATACTAATTTAAAGGATCCATGTATAAACATCAATTTTTTTCCAATTGCACAGTTACTTAACAGTTCGTCTTGAATTTTACTTGAATGCCTATAACATTTTAACTATCTTGCTTTTATTTGTTAATTGTTTAAAAAATATAGGTTGGTTTGCATTTTGTATTTTAAATGATTATCATTTTGAAGTAAAAATCTTTTTCTCAATTTCCTTAAATAATAAAAATATTAATGTCATACTTGTGATGATGGATTAACATTTTTAAACTGTCCTACTTTTTCCGTAGTAATAAAATCTTGAAACTTGCATTATGTGTTTTATCATATATTAAGCTTAATCTAATTTCAGGTTAACCCCTCTCGTCTTCCTGTGGTCATTGGAGGCCTTCTTGATGTTGACTGTTCTGAAGATGTTATCAAATCACTGATAATGGTTGTACGAGGTCAGTTCTCAACAGATGAACTGGTTGAAGAGGTCGAGAAAAGGAATAGATTGAAGCTTTTGCTGCCTTGGCTGGAGACGAGGGTTCACGAAGGCTGCAATGAGCCTGCCACTCATAATGCTCTTGCTAAGATCTACATTGACTCCAATAATAATCCTGAGAGATTCTTAAAGTACGTACATTCAGTTCTTCTTACTGAATGTATAAATTATATTGAAAGAAATTAAACTTCTGTTTCTGTTTATAATAAATTGTTTTAGAGAAATTGTTTATCTGAAAAATGATGCATAGTTCAATTGGAACTGCCATTAGAATTTTAATGATTAATATAGTACACTCCAGAGTTTCTGGCCTAATGTGGTAGAAGGGCAGGCCAGATAGCAAAAAAGCCAGATAGGCCGGAGTTCTAAGAATTCATTTCTTTGCCCACTAATACCAGAAGACAGTTTTATACCAAAGCTCACTGTAACATATTTTCTCGCTTATTGATTACTAAGCCCTCCATTTATCTCAAAGTGAATACAGCTCACTGATTTATGGAAGCAGTTGCCAATAATGTGTCGAGTTAAAATACAAGACACTGTACTGGTAGTTTATATATTGTAGCGTATGTTTCAAAAATTTATTAGAGATAAAGTTAAACTGTTCACATTTTAACATAAATTTTGTTATGTCCATCTTAAATGCAGGAAATATAAACAAAACATTAACATAAATCTTAGGCCTTATTCTTAAGAAAACTGACTCGATTGATTTTTTTTTCACTGATAAATGATTACACAGATATGAAAAGGTAACCCTAATTTTAGAGTCAAAACTTAGTTTTTAGGTTTTGAAAAAGTCTAATAGATGCCTTGCCTTCATCATTTAATTATGATAAAAAGAAAACTAGGCCAGATACTAATGCTGGATAGACGTGAACTGGATACTCAAGAATGTACTTTAATTGATTTGTGTATTAATTACTAATATAATTCATGTTTTAATACTAATCTTCACTTAATTTTTTTCTTTCTTTTTTTTTCATCCAATTTTTTTTTCTTTTCTTAATGAAGAAATATGCATCTTTCAGTGTTATAAAAATCGTATTTAAAAATCATTACAATAAAAAATAATAAATTGTTTAGATTCAGTAATAGACATTATCATCAAAGTGTTTTAGTTTCTCTTTTTTTGTATCCTGGGACTTGTTAAACAATTATACTAGCATTAACTAGTACATTCAGTAGTGAATTTTAATGTATCTCTTGTCATTTCAGGGAGAACCAGTTTTATGATAGCAGGGTTGTTGGTAAATATTGCGAAAAAAGGGATCCTCATCTGGCTTGTATAGCTTATGAGCGAGGTCAGTGCGATAGAGAACTGATTAAAGTCTGCAATGAGAATTCTCTCTTCAAAAGTGAAGCCCGTTATTTAGTGAAAAGACGTGATCAAGAGCTGTGGGCAGAAGTGTTAAATGAAAATAATCAGTACAGAAGACCTCTGATTGATCAAGTAGTGCAAACTGCTCTTTCGGAAACTCAAGATCCTGAAGACATTTCAGTAACAGTAAAAGCATTCATGACTGCAGATTTACCGAATGAACTAATTGAATTGCTGGAGAAAATTGTATTGGATAGTTCAGTTTTCAGTGACCATAGGCAAGTTATTTATTATTCATCATCTAATTGATTTTTTTATATTCTTTCAAAGTATTTTTGAATATTAAACCTTATTTTCTTTCAGAAATCTACAAAATCTACTGATCTTGACAGCAATCAAGGCTGACCGTACCAGAGTAATGGAATACATCAATCGTCTGGATAACTATGATGCACCAGATATAGCAAATATTGCAATTAGCAATCAGTTGTTTGAAGAAGCATTTGCCATCTTTAAAAAGTTTGATGTCAACACATCAGCTATTCAGGTACATGATTTAAAACAAATATAAAATAATCTATTCTGCATATAGATACCAGTTATTTTTTTTCATTGGTCTCCTCTTATTTCCTTTTTGCTTTCAATGTATCAAATAATTTTCTGTTATATGCTTCTCTTCATTACGATTCTAGTCTCCAGGTTCAAAAGAATGAAAGTTTGAAACTTGATTCTGTACAAGAACCACTTTGTAAGCATGCCTGATTTAATTAAATGTTAGGTCTAATATCTTTTTGCTGCTGTAATGTGGAAGTTCGTAGAGGGGACACTAGATGGAATGTTGTTCTTGCCATTTGACTATGGTTCAAAATTGCAAGGTTCATCTGAAATGAGCACTAATGTTGCTTCAAAATAGGATTTTAATATCAATGAAAGACCAGTTCCAAGGTGTAAAAAAAAAAAAAAAAAGTAGCAAGTAATGTTTTTAGTTATATTAATGTTCCATCTTAAAGCAACACTAGGGGCATTTTGGAATGGACCTCGTGATTTTGAACCACAGACGGATAAGGATGACACCAGAGCTGGCACACCCCTCTCCGAACTTCCAAGCAAGTAATGGTATTGTAATTCAATACTAGTTTCGTTTTAAACTAGATTGTATATAAACTGCCTATATTTGAATTGTTTTAAATGTAATTTATTAACTAAGGTACCTCATTGAAGATAAAAATGAAATTTTTAAGCAGAATTAAGGCAAGACGGATTTAATTAATATTTTAAGACATTAACCCCAATAAAATATTAAAATATTGCTTATAATTTTTAGGTGTTAATTGAGCATATTAAGAACTTGGACAGAGCTTATGAATTTGCTGAAAGATGCAATGAGCCTGCTGTATGGAGTTTGCTTGCACAAGCTCAGCTCCAACAAGGAATGGTAAAAGAAGCTATCGATTCATACATCAAAGCAGGAGATCCATCATCTTACATGGATGTTGTTCAAACTGCTCACAAAACAGGTAAATTTTTGTTCAAATATCTAGTGAATAATTATACTTTTGTATAATTACTATTTTGTTGGTTGTACTGTAATGTTGAATAGTATTTTTAGGTCACTGATAATGCCAGGTTTTTTAAGTTATAAAAATGAATACTTGTAATATCTAATAATACCTGTTTACAAGTTAGTAGTTGTAAAATATTCCAAGTTGGTACACTACTCTTGAAAGTTAAAACTTTGAGCTCTTAGACCATGTATTGGAGATTTTTCTCCACAGAACAATTTAATTGCATTTGCTATTAATTTTAAGAAGTTTTTCTGTATCTTTAGTGCAACTGTATTTGACGCAGAATATTTTGATTATTTCTTGGTTGTGTAGAAATTTTGAAATATATGTTTAAACACTATTTTATTTATACTTAATATGCTAATATAAAAAATAAAATTTCATCTAAATTTTAGGAAGTTGGGAAGATTTGGTGCGTTATTTGCAAATGGCCCGTAAAAAGGCCCGCGAATCATACGTCGAATCTGAACTGATTTATGCCTATGCTAAGACGAATCGATTAGCTGACTTGGAGGAATTTATATCTGGTCCTAATCATGCTGATATACAGAAGGTAGGATATTAAAACAATATTTAATGTATTTTATTAGATGTTTGTATTTAAATAGTGGTAGTGCTCATATTTGAATTTTTTCCCTCCATAGATTGGTGATCGTTGCTTTGATGACGGACTCTATGAACCTGCTAAACTTCTGTACAATAATGTCTCAAATTTTGCTCGCTTGGCAATTACTTTAGTTCATTTGAAAGAATTTCAAGGAGCAGTTGATAGTGCACGTAAAGCTAATTCAACCCGAACATGGAAAGAAGTAAGTTTGTGAATTTCAAATTATGTCAACTTGTTTCCTGAATAGTTGTAAATATCTAGTTTCTAGATTTAGTTGCCTTTTGGCAAGCAGATGAAAGTAAAGTCTTCAGTAAATCCCTAATTGTTAACCTTGAATGACGGTTGTTTGAAGGAGTTTGGTACTGATCCTTATGCTACCAAGATCCGAGTTAATTCCTTTAGTCTAAATCGCATATAAAGAACTCGGCATCAAATAGCAATCTTGGAAAATTGCTAGTTTTCCAAAATAAATAATTAAATTTTGATTTGCAAAGCAAACTCCATGAAATCTCCTTTGGGATATATTAAATAAGATTTGTCTTTGATATAAAAATTCGGTTTTGGAATGAACTGCTATAGTAAATAATCCTGTAGTACCTGGTTCAAGCAAGGAATTAATGCTGGAACTTAATATGAACGTTTTAAAGCAAAGCCAATTTTAAATCTGATCAATGAGAATAGTTTTTCTGTTTAGTTATGAAATACGAGTAAAATACTTTGCATTTTTATCTAAAAATGCATTATAATTCAACAGCCAGATATTATAATACATATGCAAGAGTATTTTGATTAGTTCTATTTAGTTCTAGAATTTTTATTAGAATGAAATGACATTCATTGCCATAAAGAATGTTATTTTCTCATTTGAAATTGACCTAAAATATTCTTGTTTTGACAACCTATAAATCAAATATTCTAAATTCTTTGTTTAAATGGCTCCTAAGGTTAAAATGTTTACTAGTGCAAAATTTCAATCTTTTTTGATTTGAAAAAAGTTTTTCTTCAAAAAATTAACCTGACCTTAAAAGATTGATTTTTGTTTTTAGAAGCATTAAAATAAGCCCTTCTATTCAATAAATTATGACTGCCAAGAATTAATTACTTAAGTGATTCGAGAATCAAATGTTATTGGAGAGTTTGTGAATTTAAGAATTGGTTCACTTTAAAATGTTATTTCTAGTTTTGATTTCTATATAATATGATTTTCAAAGTTACAAAAAAATCATGTTTCAAAAATAAATAGTCAAAAATTTACATTTCTCTAACCAGATATGATTTAAAATCAGAAATATTAGTTCACTGAAAATATACGTGAAATTTCAAATTCTTCTTTCTTATGGAAGGATATCATCTTTGATTGTTAAATTTTTATCAGCATAAAATTGTTTATTTCAAAATATGTTTTGCAGCAAAATATCCTTATAATTAATAATAGTTATGATTTTAAAATTTATAAAATTGTGAAAGAAAATGTTGTATTAAGTGTTGATATATATATTCAACATTTTTCTAGGTATGTTTTGCTTGTGTGGATAATGAAGAATTCAGATTAGCCCAAATGTGTGGCCTTCATATTGTTGTGCATGCCGATGAACTTGAGGACTTAATCAATTACTATCAAGATAGAGGTTATTTTGAAGAGCTTATAAGCCTCCTTGAAGCAGCTTTAGGTAAAATTTATTTTACAGTTTTATAAGGTATATTCTAAACATTTGAATGCAATTTTAGGATTTTATTGTTTGATTTGAAATGTTTCAATTTTTTAAACTTTAAATTTACTAATAACTATTCAGGGTTTTGATTTGAAGTTTAATGAAATAACTAGCTTATTTTATTTAAAATAACCATGTGAGTGATTATAGGTTTGGAGCGAGCCCACATGGGTATGTTCACAGAACTGGGCATTCTTTATTCTAAATACAAACCATCAAAAATGAAGGAGCATCTTGAGCTCTTCTGGTCTCGTGTAAACATTCCAAAGGTAAATGCTGAAAGTTTTTCGTCTTCAGATTTTATAATTTCATGCATGCTTATCCATGACAGATTCAAGATGAATATTTTTTTCTTTCTTGAATTTTACAGGTTCTTAGAGCTGCTGAGCAGGCTCACCTGTGGGCAGAACTTGTTTTCCTTTACGATAAATATGAAGAATATGACAATGCTGTTGTGACCATGATGAGTCATCCTACTGAAGCATGGCGAGAGGGTCACTTCAAAGAAATCATCACAAAAGTTGCAAACATAGAATTATACTATAAAGCTATCCAGTTTTATTTGGATTACAAGCCAATGTTGCTTAATGATCTCTTATTGGTTTTATCACCTCGCATGGATCATACTCGTGCTGTTAACTTCTTTAAAAAGGTTAATTTTATTTCAGTAATTTAGTAGATATATTTTTTAAGTATCTTGCTTTTAAATAATATAGTTTAAATTTTAAAATCTTTTAAATATTATACAAGAATTGTTCATATAAAGCTATATATATATATATATATATATATATATATATATATATATATATATATATATATATATATATATATATAATTTATTTTATGTATCTCGGAAACAGCTCCGATAATTTGGATCAAACTTTATATTTAGATTTTCTTTTAAGTTTGAAGGGGGTTTTTTTCCTGAAAAAAGAACACTATTTTATACAGAAAACCCATTTTTTTATAACAATTAATGCCTTTTTTGGTATCTGCTCTCATGTGGACAATGTCATATAACTCCATCTTGTAAATTTTTGTGGTATTTGCATTGTTGCCATAGGTTGATAATCTAGTAGTATCTCAAAATTATGCGAAATGTGGCAAGATTGAAAAATATGAATATGTGATTTGTATTTAAATATTCTCCAAAAATACATGATTTCACACATGCGCACAGAAAAAAAAAATTGCTGAATAATAATCGATTTATGAGGTACTTTGCCTTGATTCAAATCATTCATTTAGGTTGCTATATATTAAGATAATACTTTTTCATATATAATTATATTTTTTCATTTTTAAACATTACATACATGATTAATTTAACTTTCTTTGCTATTAAATATTTAAAGCATCTGTGGTTTAAAGTTTTATGCTATTAACTTTTGATTTTCTTTATTTAGAAGGACCATCTTCCTCTTGTTAAGCCTTACCTCAGGTCGGTACAAAGCTTAAATAACAAGGCAATCAATGAAGCTTTGAATGGTTTGTTAATTGAAGAAGAGGACTTCCAAGGACTTAAAGCATCCATCGATGCATTTGATAATTTTGACAACATTGCTCTAGCACAGCAACTGGAGAAACACGAATTGATTGAATTCCGGCGCATTGCTGCTTATCTTTACAAAGGAAACAACCGATGGAAGCAGTCTGTTGAACTGTGCAAGAAAGACAGATTGTTCAAAGTATGTTTTAAGTTGGACTTCAATGAATCCATTTTAACTATGCTTCTACATATTATATGTATCTAATACATCTTACTTTAATACTAAAATTATTTAAATTCATTGCTTGATGGTAACTCTTAAAAAAAAAAAAAATACAATTTGTTTAAGGATGCCATGGAGTACGCTGCTGAATCAAAAATGGCTGAAGTTGCTGAAGAATTGTTAGCCTGGTTCTTGGAAGAGAAAAATTTTGAATGTTTTTCAGCTTGCCTATTCCAATGCTATGACCTTCTGCATCCTGATGTTATCCTCGAGTTGTCATGGCGACATAATATTACAGATTTTGCAATGCCATATCTCATACAAGTTATGAGGGAATATATAACTAAGGTAAATCCATTTTATTGCAATTTCAAATATTTTTTATTTTGAAATGGTCAGAAATAACAATTAAAAATAACGAACCATATTTATGTTAAAATATTCTCAGTTGTTGTAATTGATATTTATTTTGAACAGTTAATTTTTAAATTCACCTGAATTTTTTTTTTATCTAAGCATCCGATTCTGCCTCATTTGTCTTGTCGTATCTTGAGTAGCTTTAAGTTACTGTTTTTATATTTCTGTTCAGACCCTAAATTAAAAACACTTCTTGCATTTGGATGTAATAAGCTTTGAATGCTTTTATAGACAAAAATAAATGGAATATTTTTCTATTTATTTTTGCAGGTAGACAAATTAGAAGAATTAGAAACTCAACGATTGGAAGAATCGGCTCAGAATGAAGCTAAGCCCATTGTGTATGGTGAGTGTAAACATTTAAAAAAAAAAAAAAAGTTATTAAAGCTTTATTTTATTTTATTCTAAATGTTTTAGAATAGAACCTTCTGGATATCTTGGAAGGTGCTTTTTGGGATGAAATTAGGCATTTCTTTAATATGTTGAATTGACTTCGGCATATTCTGTATATTTGTTAATTAAAGCTTTTGAAAATTCTTTTTTAGTGTTTTGGCATAAATTATTTCTTTCTTTCAGCTCCTGAACCCCAGCTTATGCTGACTGCTGGACCAGGTATGATTGGTGCTGGATATCAAGCATATGCTCCGCCTATGCCCGGTTATCAAGGTTATGGGATGTAGGATACAGATGCTAGAAAACTTCTGATTATTTAGTGGAGTCAAAAAAAAAAAAGCCTGCAGGTACCGGGCCAGCACTGGAAGAAATAGAACTATTTAAATGTTTACAACCTGTTATGTGTATATGAAACTATGGATCAGGAAAATGATGGATTACAAATAGAATATATGAACTTCTATCGAAATCAAATGCTTCATCTTGTCAATAGATCATTTTTCTTTCCATTGATGTGAGTTTTGTTACAGATCTATTCTTCTCACTTTCAAAGCACTTAAAAAAAATGTCTTTGAAAACTTAACATCTTCCCATGAGTACTTGTTCAGATTTTTATTTGGTTTTGGGTGTAACTCTATTTTTCCTTGTTTACTTTTATGTTTTAAACTGTGTATCGGTGACTCTCCATTTGTTCATCTGTAACCAAAGTAAGAAAATTAATTTATGAGGACTTAAATTTTTCTAAATTTACTTGATATTTTTCTTGAGTTATTTGTTCTATACAAGGTAGGAGGACTTAAAACTTTAAAAAAATATATATTTACTCTTGTTAGATTGAATGTGCTGTTGATATTTGCTTTGTTAAAACCTTGTTCTTTATAATTTTGTAAAAATTGTGAACCCTTGTATATGAGTTGTCCATTTATTTAGTTAAACTGATAAATATATTTAAAATCTTATTGTATGGAAATTCTTTTAAAATGGGCTTACTTTTACTTTTTGAGTGTGCCAGTCAAACTGCTTGCTACATTGTAGATGATTGTAAAATAAGAGTTGTATCATGTTTCACATCTGAATATTATGCCACTCGGTGTGAGCTGTTTCAGGAAGTGTTATGTAAAAGAAACACTTCATGTTTTCCTGTAGCTGATTTAGACTCGAATTCAGATATGCAGTGTTGTAAGCATTGGGTTTAATGCATTCCGTCTGAAGTGTCACTGAATAAAAGAAACTACACTATCATGTATATATAATTCATTCTCTAACAGTAAAATTTCTTTCAAGTGGCTTTATATTTCATTCTGAAAAACAGTTATGCAGATATTAAGATTGTTCTTTTCTTTCAAAGGCCTGCTAAAATGTTTAGAATATTAATAAACATCATTACTATTCTCTAATAAATGCTAGTACACTTTTTATGCAGTACATCTCTTAATAAATTATATAATACAATATTAATAAAAGAAATGTCTTGTTTTGATTAAATGTACAGGTAAACAGAAAATACCTAAATTGTATTCATTATTGTGATCTGAATTTCATTCCAAGATAAAAAAAAAAAAAAAAATTCAAATTATCAAAATGATTATTTTAAAAATTCGGCCAAATTTTTTTGTATATTTCAGTGAAGCATTAAATTTTTCATTTATATGCACACTCGGGGTTCAGGGGCAGAAAGAATTTCTTGATACACAAACGGGTGTATTTTTACAAAAGATTCAAGTACTGGAAATGAAATGGAATAATTTAAACGGGTATAAAATCTTGCATTATTGATGTTTGAAATAAGTACAAATGGAATAAAATACGTCTCCAATAGACCTAGAAAAAAATCCCATTTTTTTAGCTAAATTATATAAAAGGTATAATATTTGATCAAAAATGTCTATTTACTCTATTGACTTAGTTATTAATTGTTAAAATTTTATTATGATTTTCAGACAATATATATTCTTTAAAGTCTTGAAAGTGAATTATCTATAATTACTTTGAATAGGGTACAATTCGTAAATTTAGATGAATATGCTAATAGATAACCATCTAACTCTCCGACCCGCCCTAAGGCACACGGATTTAAACCATAAAACTGAATGACCGGACCGCCGCAACAGCAATTGACGGGAACTGTGGTTGAGTCCTAAGGGCCGTCACCGGCCACGGTACAACCCTCCCCGAAGGAAGTACGTCCCGTCATCGATGGGAGGAGCCAGATCCCCCACCTATTAGTGTACCCTCCAGGGTGGCGAGATCCAACCACCATGCCGGAAGCATCTCATCCTCATTTCGAGGTGCCCCCCCCCCCCGAGGGTCATGCTAATAGATAAATGATGCTAATGCTTTTGCAGACGACAGTGATGTATGATCCGTTTCCAAATTTTAAATTGCTTTTTGTTTGAATGCAATTTGTGAGCAATAGATAATTAGAAGCTTAGGAGAAATCTTGGGGTAGGTTGTATTTTTTATGACTATAATGCAGCTTTTAGGTGTGCATAAAAATATTTAACTGCTAATATCAAGGCACTTGGCAGATCATGATATAGATAACATATTTAAACTAATCTAGCAATTGCAGCATTTATCTTCTGTAGGTGACTATTGTGATTTTTTCTCATGTTAATGTACAAAATCTACAAATGAAATTCTGAAAAATTCAGTATTTACAGACTGTTGATGTAACTTTTAAAATCTATTCTTTTTATATCAATTTATTCCCAAATGCATGATTTTGAGTGCTGTACATATGCAGTAGAAATTCTAACCTTATTTTAAATTCAGCAATGAATACCTGACATTTTTAATTACAAAATAACTTATCTTTAATTCTTGTAGCTTTAGAAAAATTTATAAAAATTGTACTGAAAATATATATACTTTTTTGTAACATCTTTTATTCAGAACATATATATTTGATTTGATACATATTTTTAACTTGCTGGTTTTTGTAAATTATAGATTTCTTCAATAGGATATATTTTAAAATTCTAAATATCATTACTATTTATAATTCTAAAATTGAAGCAGGAACTTGGATTAGTTATCTGTTATATATCCCAATTAAATAATTATTCAATTTCTAGTTTACTACCTTTTTCAAATAGAAATGCTATATATGGTATATGAATTTTAACTTGAAAATATGGTTTACAAAGGAAGGAATCGATTATATATTAAAATATTGTTAGAGATATACTTAGGCAGTGTGAATTATTATGTTTCATTCTATGGAAATTAGTTTACATAAGTAACATTTTATGATCAAGTTAAGTTTTGGGAAAAATATATTCAAGTTTGCAGTAAATTCTAAAAAATCTTCTTGCCTTAAGAAATGAAACAAATTTTAAAGATTTTTTTTTAAATCTGAATCTTTATTCAGAAAAAGATATTATATATTCTAATTTCATATCTAAATATATTAGAATTATAAAAGTCTAGTTGAATGAAACATTCATCTTGCAGGGCTTCCAAGTAAACTAGAAAAGTTACTGAAACTTTGATTATCTATTTTTTGTAGAAAAACTTCTTGCGCCTTACATAGTTTACAAATTTTGAATAGGAATCTAATAACTGCATTCTAAAAATTGTATAATAAAGGTGTTTAGAACATTTTTGAGTATGTCAGGAAGCTTAGAAAATAAATCAGTTGCCTGAAATAATATTGTTTCATTGGTTTTGATTACTGGGAAATATCTATTTATGTACTTGATCTTTCAAACTCGTAGAAAATACAATAACTTCGCACAATTGGAGATTTCTAAAGAATTTTATTTTTTGGTTACAATAATTCCTTACATTAATGAGGTACATTATATGTTTGGGGTTTCAATGTTATAAGGCTATTGCACAATAACCAATGCCTGGCATAGTCAATAGTTTCTAAATTCTGTGTTTTAGATATATTTTCCCCCAGTCAATTAAAACCAAAATTTGGCACAGACCTACACTTAGTCACAAAATCACATATTTAAGTTGTAAATGTGATAACTCAAACACGTATTAAAGTAAGGACTGACTGTTGTTCAAACCCTTGTTGGATTTGATTCAAAATTAGATAATACATTATAAATGAATAAAACTCGGTATATAGATTTAACTAAATTTTAGCTGCTAAACAAAGGTAGATCGATAACAATTTATATTTGAAGAGACCAACTTTCTCTGAATGGATTTTAGTGTAAAGATCATATATCTAGTTCAAAGAGTTTTCACTTTTCTTCAGTATTATAATCGTCTAAATTTATTCTTTATTTCATATATGAGAAGGTGAAATGGACCTGTTGATTATTTGGGCTGCCTTTATTGTCTATACCTGATGCCATTCTAAAGAGGGTGTAGGAATAATTGGTACTATCGCCTTCAAACAAATATTTGACAGTTGGTTTAAGTGTAAAAAATATGATTTAAGACTTTTAGAGTATGTATATTCCTTCATCATAAGAAATAACTGGATTTTTATTCTATTTTTTATAAAGAATTCAACAAGAAATTAATGAATGGAAAGTGGTTTCAGAACAATTACCTGCAGGGAATAAAATGTTTTTGTTTTTCTAATATCGGATTCAACCTGATATTTGCAACTATATTTTGAATGTAATACCAATAATTTAAACACACACATTTCTTAATCCAAATTACTCATTTAGTAATGTTAGGTCAAATAAGTGAAAAGAGAATGAGACTTTTCAAATGAATGCATTTGCTTTATTGTAATATTCATAGCGGTATTCTTGCAATCAATATCCTTATAAAATAGACAACCTTTCTTCATGAATTATTTCAACAGTACATTTATTTCAGCACATCATAAAACTTAAGAAATTTTGACTCTGCCAAATAATATTTCTTCTATGACAAAACAAATATTTAAATTGCATTGTAATGGTAATAAGGACTCTGTAGTTCAGAATGGCTTATCCTATTGAAGGCATTCTGCTGCTAAAACTAATGAATAGTGAAATCAAATTTGTAGAGAACATTGGAAAATAGCTAAAAGTTCTATGAAGGTTCCCCCCCCCCCAAACAATGCATGTAAAGAAATGAATATTATTCTTAGAGTTTCACACTAAATACAATCTTTTATCAATCAACATAAGGATTCTCTGATCCACAAGTAATAATTTCAATATGCTGACTTTCTCCATATTAAAGGATATAAAATATTGCTGGTGTAATAGCTATTGTCATCATATCAGAATAAACATAATTCTGAATAGCAATTTATAATTCTTATAAAATTAAAAAGAGTGATAAGACATCAGTTTTATATAATGACAAATTTTTCCCTTGGGATTTTATTACTAAGAGAATCTTATAAGGAATTGTTTGGTATGTGCTGATTTAAGAAAGGGACTCTTAAATATCTTTATTTTAAAAAAAGTAGTTGGCATTAGACATTTTTATTCCTTCATTTGGAATGTAAGAAATCAATACTCGGCAGTTATTTAGAGCACATGTTAGAAATAATTAAATAGGATTTGGATCAAGAAATAAGAGAAAAATTTAGAATAAAGTATAAATTTAAATCTTAATTAATTTCCAATGTTTTTATTTAATGTTATATAATGTAAAAATAGCATAGATGGTATTTGCTAAATTAAAATGAATATTTACAGGATTTATTTTGTTTGTTTTCCAGTTAAGTAAATGATGAAATTGGAATAATTATTAAAAAATGTCATACACTCAAACTTGAATTAATTCTTTAAAAGAACATTTTTCTAGTCACGGTATATAAAATATTTTTAGGATTGAGATTAGTTTCAGAAAAATTATTCCTTTAGCTTATTAAATTAATTTAATTAATCAATAAGTAATGAATCAAGGTACACCATTTTGTGTAAGATAAGGAACTGAAGCGTGTAAGCGTCTATATTATTAAAAAACTTGTCAGAACTTATACCTACCTGCATAACTTCATACAACAACTGATGAATTTGGTGGTAATCATACTTCCCATGGCCCCAGAAAGGATTAAGGAACACCTTGGCCTATGTTACATTTTTTTTTTGTCAACAAATTTTCAAAATGAATGTATTTTATAGCACAACGTGCCTCGAGATCTAAGCAGTAACAAATGAAATGATTTACACATTAGTAATATAGTAACTTACAATTAGAATTAATGTTGTTCAAATGAATGGTCTAAATTGATAGTTATAAATTTTAATGAAATCAACAGTTCCATTTCATAAATTGAAACTGATGGTATATTACTTCAAAATCCTTATTGTAAGAATATTAATACAAAACTTTTTAAACTTTTATTAATAAATTGAACATCACATATATTAAGCAATAAATACATAAATTCTTTGAATAAAAACCAAACGTACTCTCAAATTTATTCCAAAGCTTCATCTCCTTCCTGAATATCTTTTAAACTTATCACTTCGAGCTGTCCTTTGCCTTTTGTCTCATTGGTCACTATTTCATCAACTTTTCTGAAGTTTCCAGGATCAATAAGGAAAACCTGAAATGTTGAATGCTTTTATTACTAAAGAAAGAATATTCACAATTCTACAAATACTAACAAATAACTTATTTTTTAATTATGAATTATAAAAAAATAATTTCATTTGCATATATTATGTAGATGACAAAAAAAAAATCTGATTTGAATAAAAGAGTGTAATATGTTAGAAATATAATGCATTTTCTGATTTATAATGAGAAAACAAAAGAGTTTCAGAAAGATGGAGTTTATTTATGTAATGTTATTTAATTAAGGAAAATATAGAAAAAGTAAATAAAGAATCTAAAAAGATTTCATTATAATGCAAATTGGATTTAAAACATTGATATAACAACAACAAAAAAATATCCTTAAGCATGAAAGGTAATTATGAGTACTTTTTATTGAGAAAGATTGAATTTTTGTTATTATTTTCTTTACAAGACAAAATATTGTCGTAATTGAATAAAGTTGTAGGACAGTAAAAGAGATTATATGATAAATTATTAATCAGAAATTTATATCTCGAACACAATCATCCACAGTCTTTACATTCTCTAAATAGAAATGTAATTGCACTTCTAGTGCCAGGTTGGATATAGTAACTATTCATCCATTAGAAATGCCGAGCTGCAGTACTAAATGAAAGTGTTTTAAAATCTGGTTTTTACTTTTAAAAAAATTGTAATGGGTTATATTTTCACAAAAAACATGGGGGTGGGAAAATAATAAAAATGAATCAACAATAAGGTGAAATACAAGCTGGGACTGATCATTGAATAACTTTCAAAAGCATCAAAATTTGCTTCTTGCACAATTGCTAGAAACAAGAATCAGTTTCCTATCATTAAGTATGGTGGTAATTCAAATGCTGAGGCCATGCTGAGGCTGACTATAGAAACACATTAACTGCATAATGCTCCCTTTTTTAATTTATAGTAATAAAATGAAAAAATAAACCAGGAACTGAGTAACTAAAAGTTTTAAAAAATCTGTTTATAAATACCATTTGTAAATTTCCTTCATCCATATTTTGTGATTCAACTGAGGCGGCAAGTTCTTTCAGTTTGTTCCTGTATGCTTTTCCTCCAGGTATAGAAACCCTCAATTTCATCTGTGATCGAGCAATTGGCATTACTTCTTGTAGTTTCTTTATAACTTCCAATGCCTTTGAAAACAAATCAAAGGTAAAATTTATGACAGGGAAATTTAAAAATAATTTAGAATTAATGCAGAATCAGATATGGACAAAAGAAAATTTTTAAATATACAAGCATAAGGGTAAATGTTTCTTTGACTGATTACACATCTGCCTAAATTGGCAACTGGTAAAAAAATTTATAAGTTAATGTGTTTTATACTAATTAACTACCAATGACTTAACTTCTTAATTTTTTAAAAGAATACTTATCTGATGAATAAGATTTCACAACTAAAAGGTAAGTATTGCAAATATTATTATTTGTTTCATAGTTTTTTTTTTTTTTTTTTTTTTAAATATAATCAAGAAGTGATATTAGTGTAGGTATAATATAGTCAGACCTTTAGTCTTATTTTGTGAAAAATCTGATTTCTCTATTCTTAACCAAAAATATTTTTAAAAGGTTTAAATGTGAAACTGGATCAAGTTGAACCATCATGATATGTTATTCCTTTGACTAGGTCAGAAGTACAATATTTCTTATTAAGTAGAAACAAAATATATTGCATCCAAGATCATTTTTTTCCCCTTCAGATTTTGAGGAAAATGGTAATTTGTGTATGCCATCTCTACTTGATCTTTGATTATATAAAGCTTATTGCAAGAAATTTCCGTTTGAATCATAAAAATCATTTTAACAGTGTAAACATAAATATGTTTTGGGAGTCTGAATTAAAATTTCTACTTCTAAAAAAATAGTTAAAATATCTCTGAATTTTAAGCAACCTGCAGATATTAAAAATTGACTACTCCAATCTGCCCTGAGACACACAGACAAATCTGAATGATTGGACAGCAATGACAGAAACTGAGGTTAAGTCCAAAGAGTCATCACTGCACGTGGTAAAATCCCTACCTTGGGAGGTACTTCCTGTTGCAGTAGTGGGTAGCCGACCCTATACCATTTTTGTACCCACTATAATTTGATGCATGATCTTGCACAATATCTTAATTTTAAGTGGTTTAATTTAACAATTAATTTTCACTTATGCTTCTTTTCTTACAAGATTACTCCTCGATTTTTAGCTTATTTTTTTAAGACTACTTTTCTTGAATTATTTAAACTCCTTATTGATAATTTCTGCCTAAATCTTTAAAAAAAAAAAATGGTTATTTGCAGAAACATTGCATTTTATGAAGATCACTGACAATATTCTGGGCTTTTTTTTTTTTTCTTTTAGTTTTGTTTAAAAATAATGCATGCTTTAAAGTTACGACATTCAGTATAGTATATTGATTATTTTCAGTCAAAAACATTTAATTTAATGAATTTAAATTATACAAAATATTAAAACAAGTTTTAAAAAAAATAATTATCAAAAAGTTTCTCAAATTAAATATATTAAATAAAAATATTTTATGATTTAAATATTTTTATTTATATAATCATGCATGGATGGCACTTTACATAAATGGTAAACAGACAAAATTTCCAGGTCCATTCTAAATCAGTAAGAATAATTTACATAAATCATGTGAAAGCATGATATAATTTAACAATATTTCAATATCAAATGCTATTAGATACAGCCAATAAAGTACCTAATGGCATTTGATGCGAGATTTTCAATTCAGTAATTCTAGCTCCTTTCTTTATGCAGTTTCTACACAATGTATTAGAATAGTATGATGTTTTATTCCAAAAAAGAATGTTTGCCATAAATTACAGTTACAAATATTATTTTTTCCATCATATGATTGTTGTTTTTATTCTTTGTAATGTAATGCATTAATTTATAATACTAATTTTAAAGTATATAACAGAAAAACTCAAAGAGGATGAACTCGCATTTCCTACAATCAATGATTAAAAAGGAAAGGTATAAAACAAACCATTCTCCTCCTTGCATTTAAAAAATGAAAGAAACTTGCAAACAAACAAAAATTATAGGAGTAATATGAGAAAACTAAAATATCTTTAAGATGAAAGCACTGAATTACATACCTGTTGTTTTGAATTTTTATTTGGTTTCACAGATATGTGACATTCTTTCATTGATTTCTCAATAATACTCATAGGATATGGTCTCTTTGTGTCTGGATTGATGCATTTATCAGCAACAATGGTTGCGATGTCCTTAAAAGTAGATTCTAAAAGAACTTGCCTCTCTTTTTCAGATATTTGAAGTTCACCTTTGGATAAAATCTGAAAAATAACAAAGCATACTTTAATATTAACTTATTTAATAGTTTTTTAAAAGATGAATTTCTACACAAAAAAGCATATCACACACTTTTCAAGTTATTTTATTTAATGAATAATACAACTGCCTGAGTAATTAAACAGTTGGCTAAGAAAAGAATAGTCTAGTGGTTAATTATGCCGCTAAACAATGTATAAGTAAGCAAGGTATCAAAATAATATTAAAACATTTCAGGAAATATCCATTAACCCTTGACTAAGGAATATGATGTGGTTGCCAAAATGAATTTTTTTTTTGGATGATTATTTGTCAAAAGTGGTAATCCTAAATAAATTCTAGTACAACCTTAAAAAACAAAACTGTAATTCTCTTGAAGAAATAATTCACAATCCATAAAAGTGGACAAGGTGATGGACTAGCAAGTCTCTTAAACATAGAGAATATAATAACTCTGGCATTCAGACAACATCTTAGTGTTCTTAAGTCTTAAAAAAAAACCCACCTAACAGTATATATATATATATATATATATATATATATATATATATATATATACTGTTAGGTGGTTAGGTGGTATATATATATATAACATAATTTTGCAGATGCATGGCTAAAAAAAAAAAAAAAAAAAAAAACTTTTGGAATTAACTTTAATTTATTTTGTATGGGAGGCATATTATGTGTATGAAGAACTGGAATTAAGATGTATCAATTTACATCATGGCATCACAGCAAAAGAGAGAGAAATTTGTCCTGCTTAAGACATCATATAGCAAAGAAATCCCTATCAAAATCTTAGAATAAAATCACTATGGGAACAGTTATCTTTTAAAAAGATTCTAAGGTATTAAGGATTTTTATCCCTTTGGTCCCAGCATGAGAATCGACAGAATCAGTAATATTGCTGTGTGCTAGAAATAATTAAAAAGTGGGAATTGGTTTTAATTGGTTATTGAAAATATCAGAATATTTTAGAATTAAGAATATTAAGAATATAAATTATATGTCATTACACACACACATATATATATATATATATATATATATATATATATATATGCAGTAAAATAACCCTGAAAAGGAGTTCAAATAGGACAAACCTATGTAGCATAGGAGATAGGAGAGGACATGACTGTGCTTGCAACAATAAGTAATTGTATCAGGTAGAATCAAAAAACACAGAGGACAAATCATTTATAATTTCATTGGCAATTAACAAAAGGAAACTCAAATCTTAATAAAATCATATAAGAAAACCAATCAATTTTATACTTTTTGCAAAATAACAATAGAGTTTTTATTCTATTATTATGACTTTCAAATGTTGGAAAACAAAAGTTTTTAATATTATAGATAAATAATTTAATTACAATGTAAATAATTTATATGAGAAGGTAATTTCATCTTTACCTCTTCACAAATTTGTGTCTGGTTATCTGTTCCAAAGCATTTAATGAGATCTTCCTTTTTTGCTGCTTGCCCTTTGGAAACATTAGTGAAAACAACATGCGTTTGAAGTACTTCATCAATATCTTTTTCTCTGCAAAATGAAATATAAATTTTAAAATGGTAATAAATAAATGTCCATGGTTAGGTAATATAGCAATTTCTTTAAAAAATAAATTTACTCTTTAATGTTTTTAGATTTTCATACCAATAATTAAAAATTATACAATAAGATTACATAATTTTTCTTTCTTAAATATACACTGTACAATTTAATGAAAGGAATTTAAAAAATTTTGAAAACTACTATATATATATATATATATACACACACACACTTTTTTTTTTACAAATTACATCCATATAAATATTGAATTCCTAAGAATAACTAGTAACATTATACGTTTTTAACAGCAGCCAATGGTTCATCAAATATTCAGCAAATTTATACAGTGAAATTGGTATTAAAGAATTAAATGAGTTAATATGATATTTATTTTATTGCATTAATTTATTATGTAATATATAATATCTTTCTAGCGACAATGATAATATGGTACAACCGAATTCAATGCATTAATGAGGTATTTATTATTATAACTATAAGATGAGGAAAATTTTTATTTTTTAAAGGTATGTCTTAGTTTATATTTTAAAAAGTCTTGATACAATGAGGAAAGACCCTATTATGGAAGCTGCTTAGTTATTATGCAGATTTTAATAATAGGTTTAGAATCAGGAAAAATCTATTATTGTACACTGAATCTAATGTAATGTATTTTTTCCATATATTCCGTAAATTTTTTATCACAAATTTTATAGAAATAAAAATAAATAAATCTTTATTAAAAAATTGGTTTTGGTATAGTCTAAAAACATCAGGTCAGGATCTACATTCAAATGCTGGTTTATTCTAGTTTGAAAAAGAATTGCTGAATGTAAATTTTTTATACTATACACATTTTTTTTAATACAATGCAATTATGCTATAATATACTAATAATTTCAATGCTAATATATAATTTGAGTTAAATCTAAAGACTGCTTAAATTCATCACACATGCTTTTTTAAAAAAATTTTTACCAACTTTTAGCAGAAGTTTGGTGTTGCTGTTGTGTCTGCCACATAGTGTCATCTTGATATGAGCATACTAATAATACAAATTAGAAAAGCGAAACAAATGTCCTTCTATAAAAGTAAACTTTAAAGAATTCAAATCTTTTAAGAGAAATTCTGAATAACTTTTTCGTTATTTTTTAAAACTATTTTACAAACAAAATCAAGCTTTTGCTTGATCAGAAACACTACCTAACTAATATGCAATTATTAAATAAAACTGCATATTTTCCATATTAAAAATTAACTCAATTGCTTATGGATCAAAACCTGATGTTTATTCAAATCTATATATATATTTAAATGAAAAATTGTGAGTAATGTACATATGGACCACTATCAGCAGTCGAATAAAAAATATGCATTCAACATTCAACTGACTGTAATAGTATTTTAATTCTGACAATTATTTATTATGCTAAGATAATTTAAATTCTTTTCAATTACAAGAATATATATATATATATATATAATATTCATAACAAATATTATAATTTTTATAAAATAGCTTTTATATATCAAAATAAAAAAATTTAGTGCATGAATTAAAAAGATGTGAAATTTTAACCTAAATATTGTGAAATTTTAACCTAAATATCTCTTAGAACTAGGGTTCTCATCCTTTATTTCTTAGCACACTCTTTTAATTATTCTTTTAAATATCGAGTACCCCTTACTGTCACATCCTCCTTCATGCAAAGAAAGTTTTAATGATAACATTAAGGATTTATGTAATTAAGAGCAATAAACTATTCCAACTATTGTTTGATTTAAACTAAAAACTATTCATCGTCCTAATCACTTACACAAACTGAAACAATTTCAATGCAACCTTTATACTTATTTCATATAACTGAATTTTATGGAGTTCATTGAAGCTTATTTCAATATTATTTATTAATTTATGTATATGGTGCCTGCTATTGGAAGGTATTAGAAAAATTACAAATCTTAACATTTTAACTATGCATTTTTGGTATTTTTACATACCTGTACTATCCAGCAAACTTTCTGTCATGCATGATTTCTACTTTTCAAATAAATAGGAAAATCTAATTTTTATAACTTTTTTTTTCATTTTAATCTCTTATGCATTGTGTTTTTACCATCGCAAGCATAACTTTCAAGAACGCTTCACTGATATGCTGCAATATAGGACAGACATATAGGTTGGAAAATTCTGTTCTAGAACATCTCAACTATCCACCTTCAGGAAAGTACAATATAGATTTTCTTTTTTTTTCTTAAGAATTAAAAGCAAGGCTTTAAACATGATATCATTATATAATAACAAAGACTATATTTAATTAATTAATTTTAAAACTAATGCGAAAATTTTAACTTCAACTTATTAAATCATATAATTAATCAGGAACATATTAGATTTGCTAATAATTAGAAATACATTCCTAAACTTCTTGTCAATTGCTCAAAAGATAAGTTAATGACAAATATACATAACAATAAAAAAATTATGAATATCCAAATCAAAACCAAATAAGTGACAAGATCACATTTGTCATCTCACAAAGCAAATGGCATTACTCGTATAAAATATCACTAGCACAAGATGTATAAGCAGCATACATTTACAAAACTTACACTTTATTTCTCCATGACATGACTTTATTTTTATAACATGCGATTTCAAATCTTTTCCCTCCTTTCTTCATGCGTACGACGGCCACATTAGTTAATCTTATTTGATTTGTTGGTGTGAATATTGACATTTTCTCCAAGTACCTTTAAGAATTCACAAGCAATAAGTAGGTAGAAAACGCCTCAGCAAATTTACAGTTTGTAAAATTGAAACAGGTTAGATTTCCAAAAAAATAAGTAAATTTATCAAAACACTACGATGTTAAATTGTATTCCAAAACATTCAATTCAATGCATGACGCAATGTAGGTGCAAATACAGTTAGTCTAAAATAATTCTTATATATATTACGGGACAGTATAAATTTTAATTTCTACATAACATTTATTGGTGAATATTCAGAAAAAGATAATAATCTAGAGATTAAACTATTTCTCTCACAGCAAACTTGAATTAATCCAAAAATGTAATTATTTCATTTTATTTGAGTAATGATATGTTTTGAAACTACATGAGGACTATTCGGGATGGATCTCTCTCAATCTCAGGCTGGATGATTACTGTATTGAGATCGTGTGTAATATGTGTAAATATGTGCACATAAAGTTTGTTCTTTTGTTATGGTTGTCATCACACAGTATTTTGGCCGTAGATACTGTGTTTGCACCTTCATCGTGTACTATTTACTTAAGGTTCAACTTTTCGTCTCTTTTGTTTTAACTTAAAATCACCATAAAACATAATGGCAGCTATGGAAAAGCTCACGCAATAATAATTCAAAAGCATAACCAATCGCAAAACTTGGAGTATAAGAAAAGAATGCCTTAATGATGCAATTCAACATGTGCTCCTGCTTGTCATATATCCTATTCTGTCGTCAGAAATCCTTTTCACCCCAAAGATAGATTCAATAAAATACTAGATTCGTACCAAAGATTTATATTTCTTAATTAATGCTAGCCAATATCATGCAAGGTATTTACCGTCGTATCCATGATTTAAAAGTTTGTGGAAAGGAAGGGGGGGATAAGACCAATATTGGAGAGTATGCGGGAAAGTTTCGGGGAGAGCATTCCCACTGGTTTATTAAAAAGACTACTTTACCCTTAAATAAATACATTTTTAATTTCAAAGCCACTTATGAAATTTATTGCATTTGAAGTATAATTATATACATTTTTTTGTAGTTTTGTCACAAAAAATTATGTGAATGTTGAATTGCAGTATAAAAAACTATCAAGTCTGCCTTTCGCATCCGACACTTCTATCTTTGCTCAATTAGATCGATAATTCTCGTCAAAAAAAAAAAAAAGAATATTATATGCGCTGCAATTATCGATCTGCAACATTACTAATTTTACATGTAATATTTGATGATAAATTATTCCTAATCAAAATTTGCATCTGAATAAGATTTTAGAACCAAGTATCTTTTGTTTGAAAATTAAAAAAAAAATGAATATTCAATGTACTAGGTGTTTTTTTCGAGACTATAAAAATCAAAGATGTAAACAATAAAGAAAAATAAAGGGAGCGAAGATTGTCTTTTAGAGTGGGGGGGGAGGGAGGAAGAATCAGTTGGCTGCACCCTAAACCATTTTTTTTAAAAGTTTTCGATCTCCCCCCCCTTTAAATTCAGTGGTTGAGAGGGCTACGCTGGTCTTGAAATCATTCAATAATTGGCATGCTCAATGAGATTGCATGGGGTGCAAAATCAATAACCCCGATTGCTTTTTTCTTGCTTGTTGATTCATTTGCTATCTTATTTTTATGCTTTGATTGCTTTTTTACATTTCCGTTGATTATGGAACTCTAAAGTAAAAAAAATAAGCGAACAGCATCGAATTCTCAGATGAGAAAGTAAGAAAATTCGATAAAAAACGAAGCTGTAACTTCTAAAAATGATTTCAAAGAGTGCTTTGACTCTTTAGCGTAAATGTACGAACCATCAATAGTATTTAAAATCACATAGAGCTATCTGACTTTTGCTAGATAAATATGTTGTTGTTTTTCAATAAAAACCTGGTCATGGTTCTTTCACACAACACATTTATTATGTACGCGCGCATACACACATATATGAAAGACGAATAAAAAAATCAAATGATATTTTCAGTTCAATATCATAAGAGCATGGATACATCTACAAGCGCTTGCACGGAGGAAGGGAATGAGTGATTAGTATGAGGGAAGAGGGGGAGTGCAATATATAAATATTCATTCGCACAAAGATATTATAGAAATATAGTTCGTTCCCTTCATCCCAACAAAATAATTAAATATCGGAGCAATGTCTCACTTAATTATTGATAAAAGTCGTACCCTAACTATTCGTCGGATTTTGTTTCGACCTCTGGGGAAACATGTGGCTTATCTGATTATTATTAGTGATTTATCCGAAGCTTTTGGACATTGCCGGAGATAAGTATATGCATGTAAAAGTTTAGATCATATTGTATTCCACATGATTATATATGTATATAATTTCCCTGGCTTGAGAAAGAAACCCAGACATTATAAAGAAAAAAATTTTTCATGAAGCTGTCATTTCAGTAATTAGAGCGAATGATAACTTTTTTTTTCAAAAAACATCACAAGTCATCAATTAATAAGACTTCTGTCCTCCTCTGAATTCGACTATTTCGGGGATGAAAATATTTCTGCTTCCCCTTCAAATATTTATTGAACATGCAATCAGAACTGTTTGAAACTACTCATAACTTTATAAATCATTGTTTGATTATGATATTCAGGGTTTTAATTATATCGATGGACAATGGAAATCTGATGACAATCATTGGCGACAAACTGTTGGGAAAGTTATTAATATTTTGAAATATGCTGGCAGCAGATATGCATATATCTCCTGCGGTTCAGAACTATAGGACGAGGAATTGCCAACAGTTTTGATCAGCAGTTTCTCCTGAAATCTAATGAAAATCAGAAAAGAACGGGATTAGTTTTAAGCAGTATCCAACTGCAATGAATGCACTTCAAGTTGTTAATTGCTCTTCTTGCAGTTAGTGCCACTAATGATTTGCATGAGTATATGAATCGCATGAATACATTATCAATATAAAAAGATGCTATTCCATGCTATTCATTAACAGAGGAAAATGTCTGCTCACTGGAAGGGGAAACATGTTTATAAAGAGAAGATACTCTAGAAGAAAGAAAATGAAGATATTACATTGGACAGTTTTCGGATCTGATTTCATAAAAAAAATAAAAGGCGTGGTGCCTTTTATATGATTCTTTAAAAATGATTTCTTTTTCACTCTAGGAAATATAACCAATAATGTAAGTTTCATTATTAATATGCTACTAAATTGTTGGATAATATTAGCAGTAAATATTTAATAGGATTACATCTCTTTAGAATTACATAAGCTCACTGAGTTCCAGAAAAACTTCTGATCGAAGATGTACTCTAAAAAGAATTTTGATGAAAATACTGAAAATTCGTCCTCAGTATTGAGAAATTTTACCTATAACAATTTTAACGTTATTTGTGACAGTTTAACTGCAGAACTTTCGAAAGGAAATAAAATATATAAACACTAATTTGAAATTTTCAAAGTATTTTCAATTCAAAATAACTACTGTAATTCTGGTAACCTAGGTAAAGAAAATTTATATTGAAGAATTGTATGCATGAGATACTTATGCGTTGTTGTGAGTTATTGCACTTTACAAGCCCGCTGAAAGTTATCTGTCAGCGATTTAATCCAAGTGAGTGTCTCTTGTTTTTTCAGTAGCGCCAACTAGGGCCAAGAGTATGACTTAGCTACTCGCACGACACAGCCATTTTTACGAGCGGACTTCATTCATGCATCCACAGACCGTTATTTAAACCTGAATCAGAGAACGATCACGTCTGAACC
Organism: Argiope bruennichi; assembly: GCF_947563725.1. Lineage (NCBI taxonomy): Eukaryota > Metazoa > Arthropoda > Arachnida > Araneae > Araneidae > Argiope > Argiope bruennichi. The sequence goes on along the minus strand of NC_079151.1, from coordinate 132,328,098 downwards.
AGTACCCCAATTAGTATTACGCTCGAGATGGAGGACTTTGTGACCACGACGATTTATACGTGCGCCAGCCACCACACACATTGGGAGTCTTCGGCCGGTGTGGTACGAACTCGCAAACAAAGGAATACGACTCCAACGCCCTATCGACCAGGCTATTCTGGCCAATGAGATACTTGTAATATTTGGGGCGAATTAGAGGAGCTCTTTTATTTATAAAAGACGACAAAGAAAAATTCTGTAACGTAATTTAAATGCTTAAAACCATGACAATGCTATCATTGCCCTTCTCTTAAGTTAAAAATAAACTCTGTTCGTAATGAATTTTTCATTAGAAATCTTTTTACTTTCTCGTATACGTAATATAGCGAATGTATAGTAATTTTCAAAAAATTCAATCGCGAGATTTTAAAAAAGAATATCCATATTTTAGACTCTGAGTTCGGAAAACACATTTTTGAAAAATGTTTGTCTGCTTGTGATCAAGATAACATAAAAACGCTTTGAGCTAGACGGTTGAAATTTGGTAAACAGTCTTTACATCAAATTTGCAGATATCTATCAAATTTTTAAAAAAATCTGTTCTGAAAAAATCCGTCAATCCAACTATTCGAATATAAGTTAGCACGATAACTGCAACGCAAAGGATTGATTGTCTGTCGGTCTGTACGTTCAAAAACATGAAAAACGCGACAATTCAAAAACGCAATGACTTAAATATATAAAATTAGGTAGGAGATTTTGTGAACTACAAGTGCAGTTTTGCATCAAATTTTTGTTACAAGCGATTGAGAAAAACGTGTCTAAAGCACGAATTCGAACTTTAAATACCATTAACCGCATGCAAGGGATTAATCGCCAAAAAACTCGCCAAGGGTGGATTCAGTAAAAATTCTAAATTCAAGACAAAATTTAATATTTCCTAACTAATGTGCGCAATTGCCATGCAAGGCTTTTCTAGTATGACAAGTTTATTAAAATGTATGCAAGAAAATGTTGGGTAGTTCATTCCTGATGGTTCTGAATATGAAAAAAATTATAAACTATTGTAGTAAGTGAATATCGATATACAATTTAATGGAATTTATATGCGTAGAATAAAAGCAATTAAATAGAGTCGATATGTCTGAAATTATATAAAAAAAATTTCTGGAAAGAAGGTTTTTTTTTTGGGGGGGGGGAATTATATAAATTTTTATTTTATTTAAAATCAAATTATAAGCTATTGCAATGAGTTTTTTTAGAAATTATTCTCATGTTTTATATAATTTTTGTTAAGAGTTTAAATAAATTTTCAACAAGCATTTATATTTCAAAAAGATAAAAACAATTTTTATTAATAAGATTTAACATATTATTTTGATTTTCCTAATAAAACATAGTTATATATTATATTACTTACGAATTAAAATTAAAGGTTTTAAATTTTTATTTTCGTGTTTCAAAATTTAAGCGTGTATTTAAAATGAAATACATGTTCTAATCAAACGTTTCTCTGAGCCTTTTTTGTATGACTGTATTTTAAATATTTTAAATGTAATAATTTATAATAATAGATCATTCGAAATAATTTAGATTCGCAATCCTTTTTTTTAACTATCGAATAATCTAAAAAAGTTTCAAAATGATTCGAATTTTATATTAATTTACTATTTACTTTTCAGTACTATTTCATTGAAAAAATTTTCAAAATACATCATTCCATAATACATGATTTCGTGTCTTTAAAACTTTTAAATTATAAAAAAAGTGCCAGAGGTAAAGTAGTTTATCATAGACAGACATCCTTCAAGATGAGAACACAAAAAGAAAAGAGAAAATGTGTTGAATTTGCTAGTATAAAGATATAAATGTAATATTTTTGGGTTTTTTTTTCATTCTTACTTTCTTATTTATCAATATTTAGAATAAAATTAATTATGATTTTTAGATTTATAACTCATTTAATGTTATGTAGAATACAATTGTTATTTTTTGGCAATTATACTCGAAGTTATTTTGGGAAGAAAAGTGAATTATTATTATTATTGCTTTCTTGTATACGCAGTATAGAGAAAGTATTACAATCATCAAAAAAATGCTTTGAGCTAGAGGAATGAAATTTGGTATACGATCTTTACACTAAAATTACCGATTTCTATTGAAATTTTGTGTACAATCTAGGCAGAAAAAGTCCAGTCCGTCTGTCAAGCTGTTTGAATATAAATTAACATGATAGTTACAAAAGGAAGAGAGTTAGATAAATAAAATTCGGTACACAGATTTAACATTTGTAGTTTAGAGACCTGTCAAATTTTGAGCTAAATACAACTATGGGGTGACTGTCTGTCGATATTCAGAAGCATGTAAATGCCATAATTCAAAAACACAATGACTTAAATATGTCAAATTTGATATGGGATTTTGTGATTACAGGTGCAGTTTTGTGTTATATTTTTGTTTCAATCGATTAAGTAAAACGTATCTAAAACACAAATTCGATTTTTGAATGCTAAGGTGTATGTACACACTTAAAACTTCGAAAATCGTTCAAAATATCGAATATTTTTTTATTACTTAATAATGTTTTCTTATCCTTTAGCTTTCCAACGGTACCAAGATGTTGTCAATATTCGAAATATTTTTCGAGTTATAATTATTTTTCTTGAGGTGCTTTCATTAAAAACTCTAGTTACGGTGTTTTTAAAACTCATTTTATGAAGAATGATATTTTTCCACTATGTTGCTTCATTCAAACAATCATAACTCAACAAGAATTGAACCAAATACAGTTATTTATATATCAAAATAATCTGTATGAAATAGCGGATGTTTTGCGCCTCAATCGAAGTTATATTTATAGAAATAAATTTTTAATAGCTGTTTAAAAGTTAAAATTAGAGAAAAAATCTCGCCTTTTCTATTTATCGTTGATGAAAAAATTGTTTAAAAGAAACTATACATTTTTATAACTTGTTTGAGGCAAACATGAAGACTCATATGAGGCATCATTTCCAACTAGAATGGTGTGTTTGTACACATTAGAATTTAAGATATCATGTTTCAAAAAATAGGCTAATTAGCTCATTAAATATTATTTAATGAATTAATAATGAGTGTAATATGGTTTTTTCTCACTGAAATGAGTTTAAACATATATTAATGACCTACTTTGAAAAAATTGGATTTTTAAAGTTAAAATTTAAAAAAAATCTTCAAGTGTGTACGTACACCTTTTAATACATGCCAAAGATTAATCGCCAAATAACGCGTCAAGAATAACACGATAAATTCAGTAAAAATGCTAAACTCATATCATAGGTTCATATTTCGTAACTATTGTAAGCCAATGCCTTGTAAGACGTTCTCTGGCATGACAAATTTATTAGAGACTATGCGACAAAGTTTTCAGGAGACTACTTACACTGTTTTTTTTAAGCGATAAATCCTAAAGTTATTTTCATTACTATTAACGCAAATATTAATCTACTCAAACTATAGATATATAGCTTAAAATTACTACATTCAAAGCATTTTAATTACCAAAGATTAATTACACTTATTAATTGAGTAATTAAAATCAAACCATGGTATATTAATAAAGTACAATTTTTATTAGCTACTCGATTTTGTGGACTATCTGGATTCCCTTAAATATGAGTTATGGTTGATTACCATAGAATGGTTAGCACATAAATATTACTGATTCCTACAGTAAAATATTAAAGATGAAATTGTGATGTGACAGGTGTAAGTAATATCAAAATACAAGTAATACAGTTTGTGCTTCTTTCAAGTAGTGTTATTTTATTATACTTGCACCTGCTTGTTCATTCTGTAAACAAAGTTTCCTGATGCATTCTAGTTCAATGGCATTAAAATTCTACCGAAAACATCGCTTTTCAGATAATCAATCTTCGAATTGTTCGGTGTCCTTACACAGAGCTGACCTTCTCTATAAAGGGGCTTAGGTGCAAGAAGCAATTTAAGGCCCTAATTTTTTGTGAAGTACAAAAAAAAAAAAAAAAATACAAACACGAACATACATTATTATGTTTATTTTAATGCGATATTTTGTTTTTATAATACATCAATTACTTCAGAAAAATTACAATTTTTTGCAATTTCTTTTTCGATGCTTTATACAAGAAGTGCATTTGAGCATTCTGAACACATGCTTCACCGAATATAATTCTTTATTAATTTTAATTTGCTGAAAGAGCGCTCAGCACTTGCTGTAGTAACTGGCAACGTAAAGAAAAGTTTTAACACAGTTAATATATTTAGAAATAACTCATTATAATTATTATTTAGTATCCAATGCAAAATGTCTTGTGTGTTATTTACATCTCTTTCATTCAAAATCAAATCCCGTAACAATCACATTTCTTGGATTAACATTTACAAAGTTTTTGGAACATTTCTCTAATTTATATTTTGTGTCTTGTGGCAAAGTCTGACGACAGCTACGCAAACACCTTCAATAGCTCTTAATCTCTAAGAATAAATTTCAATTTTTCTGGCGTGTTTGTGGTTTCGAAGGGTTTAAGACTGAAATCATGTATAAAACTTAAAGAGTAAATGTAGGAAGAAGGTATATAAATTATTTATATCATCATTTTTCAAAATATGAAGTTTTTTCATGTATAAAACAGATTCCTAATTAAAGATAAATTTGACAGAAAATGAAAAAAGCTACAAAATACTAATTTTATTTAATACATCCTATATTATTAAATTTTAGCGAAATAAATGATTGCATTTCACTTTCCAGGTTTTGAGCATTATTTGTGCCACTTGAAGCTTTAATTCAATTTCTGGATACTTTTTATAGTAAGACACAGTAATTAAAGGTTCGGTAAGACTTAAGATTAATGTCCAGTTACTTGCAAAACATGACAAAATCATACCAACTTTCTGAAAACTCGTCAACAGTCAATCAAATAAGAGTGGGTTGACGGTGTGCCTAGCCAAGAATTATAATAATTAAAAATATAGTTTATAAATAATAGTTTAAGTATAGTTTTATAATGTCACGTAGGTTCTTTAGTATGGAACTCAATGACACACACAAGAAGTAGAGTTAAACCAATTTATTAACTGAACTCAGTGACTGACAGATCTTCTGCTTTTATACTAACAGGGAGAGTTCTAGAATACTTTTCTGGAGGCAGTAAGAAAAGTCCAGAATACTTATCTGGTAAACTAAAGAAAGGTACAGAATCTGCATTAAGATGAAATAAAGTAAACATAAAATCAAGGAATTAAATGTTTACACAAACTGTGTATGTTCGAATCCGGCTATTGTCTCTAGCCGGATTCGAACTTACGATCTATTGATTATGAGACCAATGCTGTGACCATTCGGCCATGGAGAGTTCGACTGTCTCTTTTCAATGCGGCAATAATTTGCACTTATAATAGTTTTTAAAAAATTCGAACTCCATATTTTGACGAATCAGCACGTTTTAGATCTCCCAGAATCTCAGAAACTTATTTTTTAAAATAAAATCACGCCTATGAGTGAACACAATTATTCAAAAGCGTTTTCAGCTTGATGGATGAAATTTTGTATATGGTCTCTACTTCAGATTTTTAAATTTCGATCAAATTTTGAACGAAGTGCATTCAGAGGAAATTTGTCAATTCGGTGGTCTGAAAATAATTTAACATGATAGCAACAAAACGAAGAACACTAAATGAGGAATACTTGATGTACAGATTTAACGTCTGATGATGTCGTGTCTGCGTTACAACGGAAAGAGGGGTCCAGTGCTTTTGAGGGTAAAGACCCCTGAACACCCGAGGGCAGAAGTCTGACTCCCAGCCCATACAAAGATGACACTCACACATTCGCTTGCACAACCCCTTTTTACAGGGCTGCTCTTTCACACACCTCACAGATGGAACACAAGGAGAGGGACAAACATACCCGAACCAGGACTCGAACCCGGGACATCCAGATCAAGGGCGAAGAGAGCTACCCGTAGGCCAGCATGCCAGTGATTTAACATCTAAAGTATTTCAAATTTAGATTGACCGTCTGTCGATCTGCTCGTTCACAAGCGTGTAAACGTAGTAACAGAGACTTAATCTGATAATTGAGCTTATCATTAAAATAGTTTGGTGTGGAATTTTGAGTTTCATTTGATTGACAAATGAGCGTACAAGAATGCATATTCGGTCTTCTTCATTATTCTACGAAGCACTAAACGCTCATGCAAGGGATTTTGAAAATTGGTGCTTCTTGAATTGATGGGTTTTTTTTCTGCATTAATTTTACGTGAATTTTATCTTTCAGTATATTTTTGCTCGTTTCTTCTCTTTTTCTTTCACTTTTCTTTTACCTTCCACTTCCTTTGTTTTACTAATTACTACACTAATATGAGAGGGCAATTTACCTCAAATACAACACAGTGCAGAATCTTATTTCTGAACATATTAAGTAAAAAGGAAATTTATTCTCAAATTTTACTCAACCCATTTTTTACAAATTTTAATCAATTTCAATCCCGAACGATAGTATTCGTTTTAAATCCCTCATGAAAAATCTAGTTAATATTCAAAAAATTATATAAATTAAAATCTACATAATTTAATTAAATATTAACTCCCCTATTTGGCCCCCTCTAGTATTCTATGCTTGAATATTAGATTTATTCCATTGTTAACTTAGTAATAATCATTGGTTATATTTCAGTTGTTAATGGATGCAGAAATTTTCAACAATCCCTCTTATTATTGTTGTTAGCAGAAATATTATTGTTTAAAGTTAAACAAACGCACAAAATGCAAACAATATAACAGATGAAACAATGAATCCACTTTCTGGTACTCTGTTAAGAATCATTTCTCTTTTTGCAACTGATCGTTGTGTGACTTTTTTTGCTAAGCTATGCTTGGTGTGTTTTGTGTACATTTCAATAAGGCTACGGCCATCATTGGATGGATCGTCCTATGGACGATCTTGGAACTGTTGAAATATTACATGTTCCCCCACTTACCCTCAATCGGAGATCTGTTTTTCGATCCCGATTTGGATCAAGATGTTGATACACCATCTGATCCACCTGCGACTAGAGTAGAATCCGTCCCAGTGGTTCGCTCTTACATGGTATTTAGGATTTGCCAGGCTTTAGAACTTCCAGCGAAACTGGCTCCATCTGCAACCCAGAAGTCTGATATCCCTGTTGTAGAATCCTATACGGTCTACAAGCTGTGTTCTGCTCTGGGTTTGCCTGCACGGATGGCTCCTGTCGGAGTGCCAGTTGTAGAATCCTTTGCGATCTACCAGTTCTGCTTAGCCTTGGATATTCCAGTGAGATACCGATCGCAGAAGGACGCAGTTTAACATCAAAACTGTCGTCGACTGCCCGATGCAGTTTTCAGATCAGAACTGTCTTCGGATGCAGTGATGGAGGGTGGGTGGGCGGGGAACAAAAGTAGCCCACCTCCACGTGGTGTTCCCTGGGCAACGGTGCAGTTCTTCGGAACTGCATCGGCTAAGAGGCTACTCAAGTTTGAAACAAATAATGAACTTTTTATTTAGTTTGACAAAACTACACACCTAATTCTTGATTTTGCGTTTTAATGCTCCAAAATTTCATTACAAGCATCAAAGAACGTGTATTTATGGCTGTATGGTGTATTTATGGTAGCAACAACTGCGATGGTTTTTAGATATACGTAAGAACTATATATTTTTTTCCTAAAAAAATTAAAAAGAATTTAAAATATGTATTTGACAGAGAATTGTTGTAGAATTCACACATACAAAAAGTCAGTGGCGTTGATAATCATAAATATGATGGAGGAATTTTATAACGACTTGAATTTGAAAAATTATAGTGACAAAAATTTACAAATTCATAACATAATTCGTCGTCATATATTTATAGTCGGTTATAACAAAGTAGATTAAAGGGTTTATGATCAGAGCCGTCCTTCTCTTCAAACAGGCCTGGGTGCAAGAAGTCATTTGGGGCCCTAATTTTTTGTAAAACAAAACAAAACAAAAAAAAAAAACCAAAAAATTTACAAGTCTTGACACATATTATTAATGCATATTTATTTAATGCGTGATTCTTTTTTTTTTTTTTTGCCAATACATTAATTACTTCAGAAAAATTGCATTTTTTTGCAATTTTTTTTTTCGATGCTTAATACAGCAAGTGCATTTAAGCGTTCAGAACACATAATTGACCGAAGATAATTCTTTTTTAATTTTAATTTACTGAAAGAGCGCTCAGAACTTGCTGTAGTAACTAGCAATGTAAAGAAAAGTTTTAACACAGTTACTACATTTTGAAATAACTTATTATAATTATTTTGTTGTATGCATTGCAATATGTCTTGTGCGTTATTTACATCTCTTTCATTCAAAATCAAATCCAGTAAAGAACAAATTTCTTGGATAAGGTTTTCATCTACATCTGTGTTATAAAACTTTACAAAGTGTTTGGAACATTTCTCTAATTCATATTTTGTGTCTTGTGACAAACCCTGACGACAGCTACGCAAACACCTTCAATAGCTGAATATCTCACTTAAAATAAATTTCAATTTTTCTGGCGTCTTTGTGATTTTTATGCGTTTAAGACTGAAATTACAGTATACAACAAAAACAACAGTATCTTACAGTATACAACAAAAACAAAATACGGAGTCTTGCGTTTTTGAATAAATTAACATAAAGCATTTTTTTAAAGTAGTAGAAAATGATTTACCTTCAGCATTTTTAGCAAAAAAATCCCTTTTGTTGTACAGATCTGCTTTAACACAAAACATTCTAAATTTACCAGTTATAATACTTGGCCATAAACCTGGATCATTTATACTCTCTTGATCGTGTTTGTTATTGCCATTTCCGTCATTATTTTCTAATTGGTCATATTTATATAAACACACGGTTCTTCAACAAATTTCACCGTTTAACATTTTCATTGCAAGACTGTGTAGTTTCAGTAGAAATTTCTACCCCAGTTGAAGTTTGAATTGTAATTTCTGAAGTTAAAGCAATTTCTTTTCCAGAATTACTTCGAAACCAAGAAAAGTGATCTACTTGCGACTCTACTACTTGTGAAGTTTAGCTTTTTTTTTTTTTTTCTGATAATCTCCTTTTTTGTTTGACACCCAGAGCGATATTTAATTGTCATGGGCATGGTTATATCTAACAGTATTAAGCAGTTTGTAGAATGAATTATCAAATTAATATATGCTATTACCTAGTAAATGAGATAAGTGACTGTAAATCCACTTACCTTATATTAATAATATTTGCACACTTGCACTAGACTATAATATATACTGTAAACTTCGTATATTTCCAAATCCGTCGACTGCTCCATTTAAACTTCTTCCTTAATTCTTTTCATTCCGGTCGTGGCCAGTGAAGCAGTAATACATGCATTGTTAGGAGTTGATTGTTTAATTTATCTTCATTTTACTTTTTGTTTGAACAACTTAATACAAACAAACATGCACAGATGCACGCATAAAAAATATTACATTAGATATAAAAAAAAGTAAATAGCTGATCAAAGCCGGTCTTCTGTATGAAGAGGCCCGGGGGCAAAAAACTATTTGGGGCTCTAAATTTTTTGCAAAGTAAAAAAAAAAAAAAAAAAAAAAAAAAAAGACCAAATACGAACACATATCACTATTACATGTTTATTTAATGCGTGATTTGGTTTTTGTTATTAATTAGTTCAGAGAAATTATAATTCTTTCCAATTTCTTTTTCGAATGCTTAATGCATTTAAGCGTTATGCACACAAACTTGATCGAAAACAATTCTTTATTAATTTTAATTTGCTGGAAGAGTGCTCAACACTCAGTATAGCAACTGGCAATGTAAAGAAAATTTTTACACAGCTAAGACACTTAGAAATAAATCATTATAATTATTAATTAATATGTATATTACAATATGTGTTGAGCGTTATTTACATCCCTTTCGTTCAAATTCAAATTCCGTAGCAAAACAGTTATTTAGATTAGGTTTAGGTTTTTTTTAGGTTTTAGATAAATGTTACAAAGTTTTTGGAACATTTTTCTAACGTTTTTATATCAGTGATTAATTTGAAATACTTTTAAATCTATCTTCTATCTGTACAATAACAGTATCAATTACAGTTTTAAAAAATGACATCTAAATTCCCCTTAATTAAATTCTGCTATTTCTATAACTTCAAATATAATCGGAATATATTTCGGAATATAATCTTTTTCTTTTTTGAATTCCTTTTTAGGAAAATGTTCTGAAATATCCAAGTTACGTAGTATCACTTTTGCTTCGTCTAAAAATGTGTTAAATTTTGTTCTTAAATTTTGAATTTCAGTTTTATTTTATTGATTACAATTAAAGCCAAATCAAGAACAATTTTTTTTTTTGCTTCAAACGGTTTATTGGTAGTGCAAATTCTAGACAATTTTGCAAACCATAGTATTAAACATAAAATCAATAGCATTTCTTGTATTGAATCCAAAAGACTTTTAGTTTTTGATACTGCTGTTTTAACGTTATTTGCGTCATTAAATTTTTCTAGTGCATTACAAGTTTGTTCAAACTATGTACACTGGCTTTACCGAATCTATTTTGGCTTCCCAAAGAGTATCGCATAATGGTTTAAGAGTAACATTTAAATGCTTTTGTAGAATTTCCCATCTTTTTGTAGATGCAGAAAATAAGCAATATTAACGTTGCAATCCCCCCCCCCACAAATAAACAATATATATTACTGAAAGTGGCATCACAAATTAATAATTTAAAAGAGTGTGATAGGCAAGGCACATAAATTGCATGAGGGTTTAGAGAAAATATTCTAGAGTGTACACTTTTATATTTCCTTTTCGTGTTGTTACCTTTGTCGTATGCCTGTCCACTGCAATGAAGCTCACTTAATCTGTCTAAATCAAGCTCACTTAATATTTTCAATAGAGCTTTTACTAGTCCTTTTCCAGTCACATCAGTTACTTCAATAAATTCCTATAAATGACTGATTTATACTTAATATTTTTTCTTCAAAATTTTCATACCTAATAAAGACTGAAGTTTATTTTTTATGGGAAATATCAGAAGAAGAATCCATTTGGATACTGTAATACGTTGCTACTTTTATATCGTCTTTTATTTTTTCATTTCCTATCTCAAAAATAATTAGTTCGTGATGTAAATCATGCACGATTCTATTTTTGGAATTTTTTTATTCTGTTTATGTGCCCAGAACACATAAGCAAAGAGTCGTATTTATTTAATAAGTCTATTAAAACATTTCCATTAACAGGCGCTCCTATTGTTTCATGATTTCCTCGAAGTGGAAGATTATTACATGCTAAAAATTGTATCACATCTACAATTTTTGGAAATAGTAACTTGAGTCGTGCCGTTTCCTTCCTTATATTAACTTGATTTGTTCTATCAACAGTCGAACGTAAATGTCGTCGTCTCAGTAATTCTTTTCAAGCAATAAATGAATTAAGAGACAAATAGAACATTCATGATCTTGAATTACTGTTGATAACTTTCTCTAGTTATTACTGACACCTATAAATCGTGTAGATTTTTCATTTTCTCTGAAAAATGATGTACAACAAATACAAAATACCGAGTCTTGCGTTCTTTGAATAAATCAACCAGCTGAGAAGCTGCATTGAACCCTTTGGCACTCTTTTTTTTAAAAAAAATAGTAAGTAATGTAAAATGATCTACTTTCAGCATTGTTAGCAAAAGCTCCTTTGTGTTGTACAGCTCTGTTTCCAACACAAAACATTTTAAATTTATTAGTTATAACACTTAGTCGTAAACCTAAATCACTTATATGACTTGATCACATTTGTTATTGTCATTTTCGTCGCTATTTTCTAATTAAATAATATTTGTATAAAAATATGGTTCTTCAAAAATTTTCACAGTTTCTGCAATCTAACAATATTAAACATTTTATAATATGAATTATCAAAGAAATATAAGAAATTTAACCTAGTAAGTGAGGTAACTTACCTTATTTTATGTTTATAATATATTGAACACTTAAACTAAATTGTAATTTATCTGTAAATTTGTTCAAAACCCATCACTTGTTCCAGTTAAATTTCTTCCTGTCTTCTTTCCATCTGCTATTACCGTTCAGAACATTATCTTAGTTTTTGATCATGTTGGGCCTTCTCAATCGCCATGCCCCAGTGCACAGCATCCACCGCACCCCCCAGATGGCCGGCCCTGTATCTGATGATTTACAAGTTTATTTGAACTCAGCCTCGACGTCAGTTTTGGCCGCCGCATGCGCCCAGAAGTCGCGCCGCTCTGTCTTCACATGTCTGAAGGGGATTTTCTTATTCATAAATTAACTCCCCCTCCCCCTTTTTATAGGTATCACTGCGATCGTTGCTTAGTAACGGCATCAATCGACACTCAGCCAGCCACTTAGAAACAAACTTATATACTTTCAATACGTGTAAACACTATTATTGTTCAAAACATTACTTTAATTCTTACTTACGATAAGGCCTCCCTCAGTAGCTGGACCCCAATGCATAGCACCCGCCGCACCCCCCAGATGGCCGGCTCTGTTGGAACGGTTGCATAGACAGACTTCCTCTGAATGCATTTTGTTCAAAATTTGATAGATATTTACAAATTGTTGTAAAGATCATATACCAAATTTCATCCGACTAAAGCGTTTTTGAAACATCTCTATCACAGACAGATACATATTTGCCAAAAATGTGTTTCTCGAATTAAGGGGGCTCTGAAACGTCTAGATTTGTCAAGATCTCGAATTCGAATTTTTTAACATTGCAATACTTTTTGCACACTATGTACACGAAAAGGTAAAAATGGCCAAATAATACGTTAATTGTTTATACAAAACTTGTTCAAAATGAATGCCTTCGATACCTATACAAGGTTGCTCTTTTCTGACAAAACTTGCAAACAGGCGATCCATTTCCTCAGTTTTGACATCAAGACAGACTGCTTCAATTTGCCAACAGACCTTTTCATAACTTCAAGAAGCGCGTTGTGCACAGTGAATGTAAGCATCCCAGTGGTTGAATTAGGTATCTTGAAGCTCTAAAATTGTGAAATTTATCTTTTAATAAGTTAGTCAATTTAATTTCACATTTGCGAATATTTTTAAGATGTTAATAATTTATTTTAGGCTAAGTTTATTTTATCTTATTGACTTTCTGGAAATGAGTTATCTGTTATGGCTCCAAACTGCCAGGTAACCATATGTGTGCACGATATAATTGAATAGATTTTCAATTATATAAAAATATTTGAATAATTAAAGGAACGTAATGAAACTTTTCTAAACTTAGCTCATTATGTTTGATAAAGTGTTAATAGAGTCAAACCTTGTATAACGAGCAAGACAAAACAAACAAACAAAAAAATGCTTTGCTTAACAAGCGATGTTTAGCTGAATGAATGGCAAAGAGACATCGCGGCATCACGTGTTGGATTGCCTTGTATTAGTCTGTGCTGAGCGCTTGTTTGAGCTCTTTATCTACATGAAAGAAGTTTTGGCTGGATAGCGTTGTCCAACGCAACTCCAAAGGGTTTGAGCTCATACCTGTGGAGCCATAATTGACGACGCTAATTGTGTCCCTGGCCAAAATTATGGACTAGAGGAGGATAGCAAAAGCACCGATAAGTTTGTAGCAGCATATAGCTATTACTATGGCAGTGCTTATGGAGCTGTAGAGGTTGAAAACATGAAAAATTATTGCATCACACGTTGAGGAGCATCAGCTTAATAAACAATAGTGTACGCGCTACGGATTTTCTTACTCATAATGATTAGATTATTTACTCATTACTCATGATTAGATCATTTACTCAGATTACTTACTCATAATCCGTGTGCCTTCGTGGCGGGGCGGAGAGTCAGTTGGTTGACTTACTCATAATGATGTGTCTGATTTTTGCCAAAGATAAATAACATTGGAAATTTTTTGCGTACATTATAAATAATAAACAAGTAATACATAAAAAATTTTTAAGTCAATTCCTACTTACGCCAACAAAAGAAATTTTACTTTAGTTACTTTTTATTAAATAATTACAATTAATATAAATATGTATATACATATGATAGAATTACAATATTAAGTGACAAAATAGAACTTGGCGACAAACTTAGTGACTTTGGCTAAGTGCCATCCATTAACAAGTTAAAAAAATGTATTTGAACTTGAGTGGATGAATAAAAAGTATTTTATTAACGATAGAAAATTTGAACAAGATTTATATAAGAGTGTGAACTAATAGTATAAATTGAAAAAAAGCATGCATTGTAATCATTTGTATTATTTAACAAAATAAACACTTTTTCCATTTCTTTGAGATGCCTGCATTGCAACAATGGTGTGCGCAATAAAAAAGTATTTGACACCGTCGCAATGCTTGTGAATATGAATACAATTACTGAAGGAATAAAAAATATTGTTTATTAAGTATCTTAAACACATTAAAAATTTATTAAAATTAAAGAAAAAAAATTGTACGCAAAGAAAATTTATATGATTGTGAAGCTTATTCCTTATAGGATTTCCTTATACCTATTGCAATTGTTCTCATGATACGATCTCGGAAAAAGGGGTTGAAATTTTTATTTCCCTATAACTTAACCCCCGGGGGGGCACCTCGAAATGAGGATGAGATGCTTCCGGCATGGTGGTTGGATCTCGCCACCCTGGAGGGTACACTAATAGGTGGGGGATCTAACTCTTCCCATCGATGACAGGACGTACTTCCTTCAGGGAGGGTTGTACCGTGGCCGGTGACGGCCCTTAGGACTCAACCACAGTTCCCGCCAATGTTGTTGTTGAGGCGGTTCGGTCATTCAGTTTTATGGTTTAAATCCGTGTGCCTTCGTGGCGGGTCGGAGAGTTAGATGATTGACTTTCCCTATAACTTTTTTAATATGGAAGATAGCAAAATAAATTAAATTAGCCAAATGAGCGCCTCATTATGACGAACAACTTTTGCATTTCAAGCTTTTTGATAGGTACATTACTTAGAAGATAGCGGTTAAAAATGATTTCCAATTTCTAATTTTGACTGTTGGTAAACTCATTAATTTATGTTGCCAGTTTTGAAGGAAAAAAAAAATGAAATAAAACGTCTACCTTTATTTTATTTTCATGTATTGAACCTTTTAAAACTCACGTGGACTAAAAGATTAAAGGCTTCTATAAAACTAATTAAATAAAAATAAAGGAGAATCAAGATGTAATGGCAACATTATGGAAAAATAATCTATTAAGCAGATACAATGTTATCTTAATATTATTTATTTTGCAATAAATACTGAATTGTGCGAGAATAATAAAATCATTATCTATGGTTGCTTCAAACTGTAGTATTTCATTATTTTTGTCTAAAGCAGCGTTCACACGAAGCCAACTATTGTGCGGGATATAAGGTCACGCCTACCTCATGAACATCATGTGACCCTAATGGGGCAATAGCAACTCATCAGTACTATTGGTGATAATTGGTGATTTGTCATTGTTCCCTTGCGATCACCTTATCTTTATGGAGTAGGAATGACCTTCTGTTGTGCGCAATAGTTGGCCTCGTGTGAACGCCGCTTAAGGATTGAAAATAATAGCTTAGATTATAGGGAATCTAGCTTTGCCTTTCAGCTTGCTGAAAGAAATTTTTAAAAAATGAAATAGTGCAAACACCATTTATTCGCAATCATAGGCTCTTAGATTATAGTTTAAAATTGTAATTGTATTAATATAGTAAAATTATAGTAAAATTGTTTGATTGATACTTATCAAAATATTTTAAAAAGATTCCTGTCGTAATAAACACCTGCTACCAAGAAGTAACTACTTGACTAAATGATTTATTTTGGTCTAAGTTTATTTTATTTTATTAACTTTCTGAAAATGCAGATGTTTGTTATCACTCTAAATTGTCTGATAGTTATATTTGTACACGATATTATTGAAGCAGTTTTTCGATTAAATAAAAATATTCGAATAGCTGAGCGAACGTAATGGAACTTATTTAAAACTAATCTATCATGTTTTACAAAGTGTTAATACAGTCAAACCTCATATATAAAGAAAAAGAAAATGTAAAAATGTGACTCGTTTAACGAGTGATGTTTCGTAAAATGCATGACACGGAGACATTGTGGCATCGCATGTTGGATTGGCTTTTATAGTCTATTAACTACAGCTGAATAACTATTTTAAAGCTTACGGTGTGTCATGTCGAGCATTTTGGACGATTTTTTCACTATATGCATCAAATGATACAATGAACAGTTAGTATGTCAGCCAATAAGCGTTATCATTTTAATAACCCAAATCAAAACAACATCAAAAAAAGGTTCCACTCTCCTTCGCCATTTTCCCCTCCAAATTTTTTACCTATGAAAAAGATAGAAGAGCACAACTTTCCAACCAGATATCTAAGCATGGGTTAAAAAACAGTCGGAGTTTGAAGTTAACAATCAATTTTCAATCCTTAGTTTCCTGATATTCTCCTCTAGTAATAGCAGTTATTAAAAAAAAAAAAGCTTGAAAGCATGTATAATATTTTATAACAGCAAAATACTTATATATAAAGATTTAATAATATTAATACATTCTTTTATCAGTTCCAGTTAATTTCAAATGCATCCAACTATTTACTAATTAAAAATACTCTTCAATAAAAAGTACATAAGAATTATTTTCTTGAATGAATAGATCATATTGTTAAGAAATTTTATTAGTCTAATTGCATATTCGTAAACTATAGATATTGTTAAAAATGAAATTATGTGTTTAAAAAAAGGAGCCCTTCCGTCATAACTTCTGCTAATATTTTTGATTCATTTTTCCAATTTATGAAATACTATTAAAATCAAAATAACATTTTGAAACATTAACGTTTATTTCGATTACCGCCACTACTCTTTTCAAAATAATAATAATAATATGAGCTTCCAACAATCCATTTCATTTTTTTGTATTGCAAGCTGTCTTGGTACTTCATTAAAATGAATTTGCTTTACCAAAGGCCACGTCATTTGCTATAACAGATTCATTTCTTGTTTTGAATCTAAAATTTGTGTGTTCTTCAAGATTTTGAATTTCTTCGACATCTTACAGGGCACCCCTCTCTGAATTTCCACACCACATTAACGAGTGGACGTTTGATTCTAAAAGATTTTAACATTCTTTAGATCACAGGTGGCGAGTATTGACCCTGTGACCTTCCAATACTAAAGTTGCTATTCTGCTATTTCTAAAATCCACCCTGTTGATTTTTGCCCCCCCCCCTTCCCTATTTATGTATGAAACATATTGCATGTTAAAGAACCAGCGGAAATAGTCTTTCCAAAACTTTCTCGGATGCTCTCTGATCCCAGAGAATATAATCTTAGAAAACGCCTTGTATAGCAATAACGTATAGTAGTTGATAAATATTAACCTTCTGCATGAATATAGTATTTTTACTGAATCTATCGTGCCGTAATTGGCGAATTTCTTGGCGATAAATTTATGACATGCAGATAATAGTATCCGAAAAAACAATTTTTGTTTTAGACGTGTTTTTCCCAATCATTTGACACATAAATACATTTTTAGTCACAAAATAAGATAATAAATTTGATATATTTAATTCTTTGAGTTGTCGCTTTTATATGTTTCAAAAAGCACAGACCGGCAGACGGCCAATGTTCTGTTTGTTTTGTATTTATCGTATTAATTTATATTCGAACAGACGGTCAGACAAACGTCCATCGAACGGATTTTTCTCAAAATATGATTGAAATCTATAAATTTGATACAAAGACCGTATACCAAATGTCATCCATCTAGTTAAAGACGTTTTTGAGTTATTTTGTCACAGACAGAAAAAGAGACGGTCATTTTCCAAAAATGTATTTTTCAAACTCGGGAAGTCTAAAACGTGTGGATTCGTCAAAATCTCGAATCCGAATTTTTCGACGATTGCATACTCCCTATATGAGAAAGTAAAAATTACCTTATTTCTTCCAAAAATGCTTGAGCGTTGAACATTTAAATTGAAGCAGAACTAATCCCGAGAATGGGAAATAATTAGCATGTTAAGAAAGTCATCACATTTTAAATATGCCACTGTTCTGAATTGTTTGTTATTTGCTTAAATAATTAGCAAAGAAGATATTTGTTTGCCTGCCGGCAGGGCACCAGCGAATAATCACTCAGAGGCAGAGGACACTTTTACTTGGTGACATTTATTCCGTTTTCATTTATTCAAAGAAACCAATGAAAGATTAATTCCAGATGAGATCCCTGTTTTTTCGACAGTGATAAAATTGGTCATTGAGTACAATGAATGTGTCCCTGGAATATTAATCTGTATAATTTTAATTGTTTCCTCTTCTCATTTGCATATTTCCTATTGTGCCTTTGTCTCGCCTTTCTTTTATTATCAGTTTTTTTTTTCTTTACTTCCTTTTCTAAAATGTTCATTTTCCCTCGTCGCTGTTTAAACATCTTCACACTACATAAAGAATAATAACAATGATAACAATAAAAAAAAGAAAAGAAAAACGGCTTAAGCGAAGAAAGCCAAACTTTTGGAAGTTTGGTAATAAGAATATATTAAATAAAAAACGAGGAGAAAGAGTTATTTTTTTTATTATTCTTAACCCTCTTCAAATTTTCATTTCAACAATTATTCTGTACTCTTTTCGTAAAGCCAACGGAAAAGTGTAATATCTCTTTCTCTGTTCTGATTCCCCCCTTCCCCTCCCGCACTTTCTCCCCTCTTCTCGACTGCGCATTTATTTTCGAATGAAATACAAAAGCAGACGACTTTTTCCTCCCCTTTCCCCCTTTTTGAGTCGAGAGGAAGGAGCAAAAAATTAAAAAAAAAGTGAATGAAAATTTAAACGTAGAACACTAATCTGAATAATTAGGTTTTTGTCAGCTAGCACCGAGTACAGCTGTAATCACACCATCCTATAAACAATAAGGACGGCTGATTTGCATTGCTTATAAGCAGAACGCTTCTTATTCATTTCTTTAATTTTCGTATTTACACAATTTTATTTTTTTTTACTGAAAATTCTGGATTCGCTTAAATTAAAAAAAAAATCGTGCTATATTTTTTCATTTCGTAACAAAGTCGAGTTGGAAATACATTTATACGCCTTATTAGGCCATTTTTATTTCTCTCTGTCTTTTTTTTATTTTTATTTTTTTATTCTTCTTAGTGTAATTCTTCTAGTTCGAATTAGCTTTTCTGCGCAATGTCAGGTAATTGTTATACATGTGACATTTCTGAATCTGGCAGTATGTTTCGGGATTCGAATCCTCATTCCGATTTACCGCCTTCCTTACTCCTCCCACTTGGATTAGAACTTTAATTTAGGGATGAGGAGAAATAAACATTTCGTGAGCTCCGAGCATTGTCCAGTGAAGGAGCAATGGAGTTCATTTTAATAGCTGTATGTTGTTAGAGACAGCATGTTTCCTCAAAATTTAGGCTGAGAATATTCGTTAGTTGAAGTATTATGGCTGTAAAAGTTTGAATGTTCTAAGAGAGGAAATTGTTTTATGCAAGTAAGTTACAAAATATCTTCCTTTATTACTAAAAGCCTTTACTTTTTTAAAAAATATAACATTGTTTTTTAAAAAACAGATTACTGTCTCAGAATATATAAATTATATTTAGTATAAATTATATTTAAAATATATTTAGTAAGTTCTTTCAATAATATATTTTACAATAAAAAAAATTCTTACTTTTATTTCTAATTTTCTAAAAAACAAATCTAACTGTTAAAGAGTAAATAAATAATAATAGTGGTTTAAAAATATAGATTTAAAACAAACCTTCATTTTATGATTTTAGAACGCATTAAATTTGGCAATAAAGAAAAAATATATCTACAGATATAAATTGCTAAATTAAAAAAATTACCTTTATTATCTTTTAACTAAGGAAAGTAATTTTTAATGAAGCAAAGAACTTGTAACGTAAAATAATTGCAAGGTTACTTAGATATTAAAAAATTAGAAGTTTTATCTTTTTTTTAATACATATGATACGGAGAATATTATTTTTCACTTAAACTGAATTATCTTTTTAATTCATATCAAAAATTTATATATTCGCTATTATATTCTAATTTATTTTATTTGTACAAAATTAAAAATTGATAATTAATCCATTGCAAATTTAGCAAATACAGTCATTAATATTGTGCAATTTTTGTTTGTTTTATTTTATTAGACAATTCCAAGAGATTTGAAATAATTTGCATCGCAAATATGCTTAATATCAAAATGTAATTTTTTACAAATTTTTTATTAAAATTTGAATACAAGTAAAATAAATCAATTTAATGTATTATGCAATAAAAATGAAATGCATTAAGAGCATTAAATTCAAGATTAATGAGTTTAATAAAAAATAGAAAAATTTTAAATCTCAGTCATTCCTGCATTTAATTTTTGTAACATTTTTTTCTAAATATACTTTTTATTGAAATAATTAAAAAATGCACACAAACTTAAAAAAAAATTATTTCTTTAAATAAAAAAAATGTTAAACAAAATTAAGGAGAATCAATTCTCTAACCGTAGTAAATTAATGTTTTTAGGCCGGATTCATCTATCTTCATTTTTAAAATTTGCTGTTAATTATATATCAAAGATAGCAAGAACTCAAAAAATTAATTAATATTGTCAAAATACGCATGAGTATAAATCCAGTAACTAACACAATGAAAAAGTATTGTGGTAAAATATATTCAAACTTTATCAAACTCAAACAAATATTACATTTAAAAATTTATTAAAATTACAGAAAAAAAATTGCAATTATTAAAGGGCTTGTTTGTTTTAAATTTGGTTTAATTTAAAAATGGTGTGGAAATGGATTTTATGATCCGAAAGTTATTGAGAAAGACATTATATTATGGAATAATTTTAAGTTAATAAAGAGTCTTGTTAAAATCTTGAAGGAAAAAAAACTTTTTTGTGTGTGAATCCCTTTTACCCAAGAATTAACTATAAGGCAAATTTGACTGATTTGGATCCAACTAACTGCCTATAAAGTATCTCGAAATGACTTTTACATCTTGCATACCACTTGATGCGCTATAATATTGAATAACTTTTAATTAATAAAGAATCTTATTGAAATGTTGAAAAAAAAACTTTCTTTATGAGTCCTTATTACCCACGAATTGACTATAAGGCAAAGTTGATAGACTAACTGCTTACAAATAGTCTATATTAACTTTTTCATCTTGCATGCTGCATGATGCATCCCTCAGATT
Organism: Argiope bruennichi; assembly: GCF_947563725.1. Taxonomy (NCBI): domain Eukaryota; kingdom Metazoa; phylum Arthropoda; class Arachnida; order Araneae; family Araneidae; genus Argiope; species Argiope bruennichi. The sequence continues at coordinate 132,306,832 of NC_079151.1, read as the reverse complement.
ATAGATAGAATGCCAGCCTATAAATATTAAGTAAAAGTATTTGAAATGCCGAAAGAAAAGTGCTGTCAAAGTCAAGAAGAAAGAATATAATGACTGATCAACTTCGCTAGATAATCGCAAGACCAACAAGCTGATCTTTAACATCAAGCGGATATCAATTCAGAAATGTGATCATCCTTAAGTGAAAAATATTGGATTGAAAATTATTTTAACATGATAATAATTTTGAGTCGGCCTATATTTAATGCTTCAATGATGCCAAAATGATTCAATATGGTCGATAAGACAAACTGTCTGATCTACAGTAAAAAAATGTTCCACGTAGTAATTAATTGAATAGAAATGATTTACTAACGAGGGCTTTTTAAGAATATTAATTCTATTTTTAATTAATTTAAAATTAATCGTAATTTATGAATTTTTCCACGATAGTTTAGAAGCATATCGTTGCAGATAAACCATTTTTACTTCACTTCAAAACTCAAAAAATTAGCTATTCGATGATAAAAATTTTATTCTTGAGGAATTTTTTCTTTCATTTTAATAATTTTTTCAATTTTTACTATATAGCGGCAGCTGCATTTTTATCATTTATTTCTTACTGAAATGCTTTATAGTCTAATAGCGAAGAGGGTTCGCTTTCGCAGTGCAAATCAAAGAATAAATAAGTTTTTATTCAAAATATATTTGATTTTCAACTTAATAAAATTGCTCACTTCTATTTCAAATTTAATATTATTTTGATACAATTTTATAAATTTGTAAACTAGATTTAGAAATAGCTGTAAAATGGTATTATAAAAAGGCAGGTGATACAATAAATAAAGTTTTTTAACATTATAATGTTTTTAACCTCTTTCCTTCTGTAAATAACGCAGTGCAAATTTTTTAAGAATAAAATGTAGCAGCTGAATCAATCATGCCAGACGATAATAAAGTAATGGAATCAAATTTAAAACCTTACCAAGTTATAATATTATATTTCCGAGTATCGATTTTTTTTTCTTTTGCTATAAAAACCGTCTAACAAATAATTCTGACATATTAATTGTATTTTTATTAAAAGTGATTTAAATTTGGCAGAGTTTTTCTGAATAATTTTCTTTCATATCTATTGCTTTTTCTTCCAATTTTCAAAATTAAAAAGTAAATAAAATTTAATTAAAAATAAACTTATTAATTTAAAGAATATTAGAATAGGGGTTTTCCGAATTTTAACTTTAAGAATAAATATAGAAGAATCAATTCTAAAACATTTTTTATATCCAAACGTTACTTACAAAAAAAGAGAGAGAGAGAGGGTTAAATTTTCTGTTTTCATTCAAATAAATAATTTGGCTGCCAGGAGTTAATAATTGATTCTCGACGTCGGATAAACGAGAACACTTCCTGAAAAAGAGAAAAGTTTGAAACGGTGAGTCTGTCAAAGAGACATAATATAGTTGTAATTAATACAAGTTTGATAGTCTAAACGAATGTTTATTTGTACATCCTCAATAATTTGTGTGCCGTTATGATCGTTATTTCATTCATCTTCGATAAAACTATTGTTAGCAACATTTTACGATATTTTCTAAAGAAAAAAGCGATATGTTCTAAGGAGTCCAATATCGCTAACTGCAAAGGATTTTATTTTCGGCCCTGTTCACTTTCGCTCGCCAACCTTATGCTCTCGAACTATCATCGAATCATGTATGTCCTGAGCTTAGTGGGGTTTCCTGAGAGATTGATTCCCTCCCTCCAAATAATGAAAGTAAATGGAAATAAGCTGTTTTAAAAGTGTCATGAATAAAAAAAAGTTCTGTTTCAAATTAAAAATATATTTTAAAATTAATTAAAATTTAGAAGAAATCTCGTCATAATTTTAACCTTTTCGGCAAGAATGAAGAATTAAAAGATGAAATTTAAAAAATATTAAACAAATTAAATAAAAACTTTCTTAAAACGGTTATAAGACATTAAAGTAATATTTCACGTTGCTTAATTTTTACTAACTAAGAGCATCTTTAAAAACAATATTTTTAATGCTGCCTACTTTAGCGAGGATTCTAATTCCAGCTCTAGATTTCCGCTTTTCATTTCCGTTTATATTTCCTAATGTATGCGCTTTTAATTTCTGTCCACAACAATGTGTTGCAGACTGCTTAAATTAAATTCACATTTTTAAGTCATCAAATAAACTGAAATTTAAAAAATGCACTCCATATTAATCATTTAATAATCGAAAAAATTCTAGAGTCCTAAAAGTTCTTAAAAAATTGTTTTATAATCTGGGCGAGCAAGTCGGTTGTGGTAGGTGACTAATAAACAGGAAACATGGTATTTTCTAAAAAAAAAATCCAAGAAAAAGTTTAAATCTACAATATAAATTCGATAAGTAAGTGTTATTTAAGGCATACATGTTTTTATAAACAAGAGATATATACTCTAATTGGAGCCAGACAGTTCATTTCTAAGCCTTATTGGCATATACATTTAATAAGAAAAATAGTCTAAATTAAATAAAGTAATTATAAGTGGCTAATAAGTAATTATAGTGATTAATATAAGTATAAATGATTAATAAGTAATTATAAGTAAGTATATTAAAGTAATGAAAGTGACTCAGTCTAGTTATATATAGGCTGAGTCAGTAAATGTCTCAGAACTATAAATTATTTTTTTTACATACCCCCAATCTTATGAATTATATTTAATGGAATATTTTTGAGATGCTAACATTTTAGATAAAATAAAAATTCCACCCTTTTTCGACTAAAAGGAATTGAATTATAGAAATCAGAAAATCATTATATATTTTTTTTTAAATCCTATAATATAATTGGATGCCTTTTATAGGAATTAAATATTATCGTTTTTATCATTTGAAAAATTGCTTTTTCATATTAATAAACCGAATTTTACTTTGTATCAGAGAAATCTTTTTATTAATAATTCTTTGAGATGCTGCATTCATTATAAAACCAGAAGGAATGGTCTCTCAAAACTTTCTCGCATATTCTCTAAAAACTTGCCATGCCAAAGAACACCTTACATGGCAATGACGTACAATAGTTACGAAATATTAACTTTTGACTTGAATTTAGATTTTTATTGAATCTATCGTGCCATCCTTGACGAATTATATGACAATAAATCCCTAGCATGCATTAATTGTATTCGAATTTGCGTTTTAGACACGCTTTTTCGGAACCGATTGAAGCAAAAATTTGACACAAAACTGCACTCGCAAAATCTCATACTAAATGTGATATATTTAAATCACTGCGTTTTTGAGCTATCGCGTTTATATGTTTCTGAAAGAACAGACTGACAGAAAAATCATCGTTTTGTTGAATTTGTCTGAAAATTCGACAGGCATCTACTCTATAGATTTTATATCTGTGTACCGAATTTTATCTATCTAGCTAACTTTGTTTTGTAATTATCATATTAAATTATTTTCGAACAGTCGGACGAACGGACTTTGAGAAGAATTTACTCAACATTTGACATAAATCTGCAAATTTGGTGCAAAGACCGAATACCAAATTTCAAAAGTCTAGCCCAAAGACTTTTTGAGTTATCTTTGTCACAGACAGACAAACTGGCGAACATTTTTTAGAGGTGTTTTTTTTTTGTTTTTTTTTTTCGAACACAGGGAGGTTTAAAACAAGAAGATTCGTCAAAATATCGACTTCAAATTTTTTTGCCGATTACTATGCTTTCTCTGTACTACGTATAAGAGAAAATAAAATTATTCTGTGCTACTCCAGTGCTGAATACTTCTATTTTCTGTACTTTTATTTTTAAAAGCCTGTTAGTTCCAGCAAAATTATTGTATTAATTGTAGTTTAATCACTTTCGTTTTGAATTAAAGCATCAATTTTAGGTGAGATGATTGAAAATTAGAGAAATCGTTAATAGCACAGCGTAAAGCTTCTATAATTGTATGAATTACATGTTTGTCAGAATTTGAAGCTTAAAAATATGTGCTTATGAAGCTATTAAAACCGTTACAAAAATATTTAACAGAATATTTAAACGACCATTAATTCATGCAAATCAGTTGGTCACCAAAGATTGCTAGTAGCTTATAAAATAAAAAAATCGTTAATGAGAAAAAAATAAAGAAAGAAAGAAACACTGAAATATTTATTATACCTTAATATACAAAGAAATGACAATGTTGCAGAGTCTATCCCTATATTTTTAAAGGAATTTTATAAACAATTGCTTTGTTTTAAAAGTTTTTATTCATTTCGCTAAAACATTTGCTCAGATTTTAAATTACCTGATACTACAAAGTTGTTTTTTTAATCACAAAACGGGTTTTCTAAATGACAAAAAAAAAAAAAAAAAAAAAGTATAAAAGTCAATGTTTTCGTTGTTCTTGAAGATTAATATTTCTCTTCTGTATTTCAAAAATGCTGTAAAAGCAGTAAATCAATACATCTCAAGACAGAATAAGTACGACTGTTAATAATGAAAAACATTTAAATTGGAATCTGCTGAAAATAGAATTCCGAGTAAACAGTAAAGGAGCAAAGAATTCCAAGTAATAGAATTCCAAGTAAGTAAAATTTAAAGGAGATAAGAATCTCTAGAAACTCCTGTAGAAACTGTTATCTGTATCCGTAACTGTTATCCGTAGTGTGACTATGTTTTATGTTTATTTCACCTTTTTACTTTCTCGTAACGAAATAATAGCGAATGTATAGTAATCCCTTCGCTTCACACATCCCAAAATATTTTTAACATTATATCTATCTGACTATCAGTATGAACTAGATGACTGAAATTTGCTATAAGGAATTATGACCAAATTTGTGGATTTCTGTCAAATTTTGAACGAAATCCATTCTCGGGAATTCTATCAATGTCGTTGCTTGAATGCGAGAGAACTCGATAATGCAAAGAGCTAGGCAAATAAAATTTGGTACAAAATGCAAACAAGTTTAGCATCTAATATATAGGATACTTATCAAATTTTGAACCAAATCTGTCAGTCTGTAATTGCGTAGTAAACCGTGCATGCATATATTCTGTATTTTTCACATGGGAAATAAAACTGTGAGTAATCCTGTAGATATCAATCTAAAGACTATGAGATTAGAGGCGCTTCTTGAAGCCCCGTTCCCATGACCTCTACGCGCCTTGAGTCTGGCGCATTTTGCCCTCTTTCCCCTCATTTGTGGTTATACTCGGCTCTTTGGTGTATATTCATTTTATATATCCCCCAACAGGTTGAGGGAAGATCCTGATCAATATTCACGGGCAAGAATGGTCCTACGATGGGTCAGATGGCAAATTTAGACAGTATCCTTAAAAGCAGCAGGCCATGGGAACAGGGTTTTATAAAGATGAAGTTTAATATCAAAACGTGCTTATTGCACAAAATGTTATTGCAATTTAAATATTATTTAGTATAATTCAAAATCTGAAAAGCAGTTTTTTTTATATTGTACTGAGATCACTTATATTACTTTCAATGATTTATTCCCTCTTACGTTCTGCACTTACTTTATCGAAAATGTCAGATTATAAAAAGGGGCGGATTAGTGCAGAACCGATTTATAAAAAGTAACTGTATTTGTATTGTATGTGAAATAATTACTCTGCACAAATTGAATTTTAATCTGATGATTTGAAAAAAAATAAAGTTGAAAGTATAAATCGTTGTTACGATCCACTAATGACTTCCACTAATAATTTCCCAGTTGGAAGAAGCAGGAAGGCGAAGAAATTATGTACTAACAGATTTAATCAAGGTTAAAGCAAGGTTGCTCACAAAGAAGAAGCAGATTTAAAATATTTATTTCTAATGAACGACATGGTGTGGTGCGGAAGTTAGAAGAGGGGCGGGGGGGGGGAAACAACTCAGGTATCGTTTTCGTCATCTGACCGCGGTTCAAAATTACGAGATTCGTCCCAAAATAACTTTAGTGTTGCTTTAAAATGGGACGTTAATATATCTGAACTAAACTGAACTGAGCTTCTAATGAACGACAACAGATAAAGGCAGTGGTGAATTTCCACTTAGGCAAACTAGGCAACCGCCTAAGACCACAGCACTGAGTGGGGTAGGGACCACCTGCAGACCAATTAAAAAAACTTTATTTTCCTAATTATCTAATAAATAAATTTAAAAAATACAAATCCTATTAATGAAAAAATATTATGATAATATTGATACTTTATTAAACGTGATAAGTCAGGTATAAATGTAGAGCTGGGTGGGACAAAATGCCCATTCAATCCCATTTGGATCAGTGTCTCGGGTACTGAAAGTGTCTCGGGTATTAAGAAAAGAAGTAATGTTTAAAGAAAAACAGATAATTTATTTAGAGTAAACAAAATTAACAGGACATTAACAATTAAAACCCGAAAGGTTAATTATATTAAAGTTAGAAGTTAAAATACTTAGATGGCACCAAAGGGCGAAGCCTAACAAGATGTCGGCACATAGCAAAACTAACTGCCGCCGTAGCGTAAGATTATTAAACACTCATTGTTACCGGAGACGAATAACCCTCCTCTCTTTTTTCGAGCGAATGCCAACAGTTCTCTTTTTACTCTAACTTATGATCATGTGACTTAGCACTTTGGATTAGTAGAATCCATGGTGCCATCTATTACAATACAATAAAACTAAATTAAAATCTGGGTGCGGTAGGTACAGCAGTGGAATGGTAATGGTCACTAATTAAATCTCTACATAAATAAACTTTATTCGGTTCACTTTATTATTAGAATATATTTTTATAACCGATTGCCTTCTTCCAATAATATTGTACGCAAACGTAGTTTTTATAACCTAACATCTACTTCAATAATATTGTGTGGAAACATAATTGTTGGGTAGTTTGAATAGATATATTAAAAGAAATATATTTTCACAAGGTTAATAATATTTAAAATATTCACTTAAAACAAATCATAATAAAATCATAATCAAAAAAAATCCGAAATATGAAACTAAAATGACCATATTATTAAAAGAGAGGTGTCATGATGTCGACTGTCTGGGGTTGTTTAGTACCTAAATCTATCAATGGACAGAGGACCATATAGTAGATCACTAGATGGAAGAAAGTTTAAAGCTTTATTCTATTCGGACAATCTTAGTAAATCTGTTTATAAGAAAACGGACAAATCTCAAGAAATTGTGTTTCGTCAGCTATTATAGATTTTAGACTATTGTTTATTTTTAGAACTCCCGTGATAGAACATTGAATGTTCTAGATGTACATCGTGTTTTCGTTCCCAATCGATATATTGTCAAAATTCCAGCAGTTTCCGGAACCTTTTCAAGAACATCGCTACGTTTGTCGTCAAGGATGGGGACAATGGGCCGGAATTCATTCAGCATCTGTCAGAGCATTCTGCAAAACTCTCTTCTTTATTATGAAAATTCAATATGTAGGGAAGTAATGCTACAGATTCCTAACAATTTATTTCCATATATATAAATAAAAGCGCCTTAAAATGTACATGTGTGAAATGTAAATATGAAAAGGACATCTATGAATGTTTATGAAAATGAAAAATTCTGAATAAAGCACAAATATCTATTTCTCAGCTACTAAGAAAGAAAAAAAATTACAAATATGAGCGAAACATTTTTATTTATACTTTCTAAAAATTATGAAGACGCATTCTTTTAATATAATTGTAATTTGTTTTTATGTCGAGCGAAGCAATTGCAATTCTCTTTCCATTCATACAGTATTAAATCTGATACGGTATCTCAGAAAAGAAATTTTCATCTTTGCATGTAAATATCAGTCTGATGCAGTACAAGTTATTAAGTTGCATTATTAGTGTTGTTATTAGTTGCAGTGCAGCGTGTTTTGTGCAACATAGTACAGAAAGTACAACATAGTACAGTACTTTTTTGAGTGGCTTCGGTAACTATTAAGCTTTAATGTTGCAACAACTTCCTCATTTTAATTCACAGTAAAGTTGCAGACGATTGAAATATTTTATATAATGAAATATTTCGAATTAGATGATCCCCTGCATAAGTTTTTACTTTCTCTTATAGGTAATACAGAGAACGTATTCTAATTGTTAAAAAATTGAAATTCGAATTGTTAAAAAATTTGACTAAGCTCCACGTTTCCTTAGTTCGAAAAACACATTTTTGGAAAACGTCTGTCTGTCTGTGACAAAGATAACTCAGAAACGATTTGAGTTAGATGAATGAAATTTGGTATAGGGTCTTTACACCAAATTTGTAGATTTCTATCAAATTTTGAGCAAAATCAATTTACAGGTAGTCTATGTATTCACTTGTTTGAGTATAAGTTAACAAGATAACGATAAAACGAAGACAGCTTGATGGATAAAATTTGGTATACAGATTTAAACTCTATAATATAGATAGTCATCAAATTTTGAGACAAATCCAATGAGGAGTTGAATGTCTGTCGGTCTGTACTTTCAGAAACCTGTTAACATGATCATTCGAAAACGCAATGAGTTAAATATATTAATTTTGGTTTGGAATTCTGTGCCGCCAAGTATAGATTTGCATCAAATAAAAATTTCACTCCGTTGTGAAAAACGCATCTAATACACAAATTCGATTTTCGAATGTTATTAACCGCATGGCAGAGATTAATCGCCAAATAACTCGCCAAGGATGACACGATAGATTCAGCAAAAATGCTAAATTCACGCCAAAGGTTAATGTTTCGTAACTATTGTACGCCAGTGCCTTACAAGGCATTCTGTGGGATAACACCTTTTGAAAAAAATTATTGCATTTCATGATTACACAATAATTTATTTTATAGTGAAGGACTTGAAGACACAGGTTGTCTTTTATGGGGTTTATTGGTAACATCAACAACAAAAGGCACATGATTACGCCATAGTGTAATAGGTCTAAAGAACTACACATAAAATTTCTCGGGAGACAGAGATAGCCGAGATCACACTCCCCCTAATACAGGAGTCAAGTTTGCTTCTACTGAAATATATATATATATATATATACTAACATCAACAAGGAGACCACGTGATATTTAAATGTTTGGCAGCTAGCTCCGCCCATGAAGGCCACGTGGTTAACTGAATTCTTAACACCTTTATTAATGAGGATGCAAAAAAGTTTTTGAGTGAACCCCTCTAGCTGATTATAAAAAACATTTGCATGCAGTCGCATTGTGATTTCATCGAATACTAATATTAAACAGATTTTTATTTCATCTCTTACACCACAGGTCTAAAATCTTGCTCACAGATACTAAATTATAAGCAAAATTTAGATTATAAATTAGAATTATTGATTAAATTTTGATTCGTAAAAAAACATAAGAATTCCATGCCAATCAACGTGGCGTATATCAGTTAATGCAAGAACATTTCTTCAAATTTTTTTTTTAATGTAGGTTATTTTTCAAATTTTTAATTCAATTTTCTTTGGAAAAAAAAGACAATCGTCCTGGGCATTTTATTAAAAACTGGGACATATCCAAGACTTTTTAAAGTTAGGACAAAGAATCAAAAATGTAACTGTTACACGAGACGTCTAGTCATTTTTATTATAAGGATCTTTATTAAGAATAATGAGGTCAAAAATCAAATAATAATAATAATAATAATTTATGATTTCTTTAAAAGTGTCATTTTTTTGGAGGATGCTTTCATTGGTTGCTATAACTAGTTTGATGTCTCAGTCTTTGAAAACATAATATTACGGATATAAGCATAGTAATGTCTTTCAATATTTTAATATGTACTGGCATGGGAATACAGGTAAAATTTTGGCACAATTTTGTTTTAATAATTTACTTATTTTTAATTGAATAACTTTTTAATTTTCAAATACAAGAAACTGAATATATAGGATAAGAAAATTAATACTTACGCCAAATATGTGATGTCCTTATTTATCAATCTGTTTATTTTTAAATGTAATGTATAATTCATGGAAATATAAAGTTTATATTGCCCTTGACCTATTGGTACTATTCCCCTTTTTATTTTAATTAGATGTGTTACACAAATGCCATATGTATTAGCAAAGGCTACAATTCATCCATAGCTTGATGTCCTGTATTATATACTTGAATTTGTAATATTAGTCGTTTCATCTATTTGCTACATTATAAATATATTCTTGGAAAAGTGAGGACAATATATTCCATAAGATTGGTAAAAATTCTGATAGGAAAATGACAATTTTTCTCGAATACATTAACATTTATTGAAAGTGTTACGTTAAATCTATTATTTATTAATCATGTTTTGTTCAGATGCAGTTTTTATCCGAATGTTGGAATCTCTATGTTCAAATTTCGAAAAATAGCAACAGTTCATATAAGAGAATTTATTAAATCTTATTTTTTTAAAATTTATTAAAACAGTTTGGAGCTTTGTGCAGCAGACGAAAATGTTCGTGTTTTGAAATATTATAACTTCTCCCAAACGTGCTCAACAAAATATTTACTCTTTAAGGTTTTTTTTTTAATATAAAAAATTATTTGTGGTTTTTTTTTTTTTTAAATCAAAGTTCGTCTCATTACAGAGTGTGTTCTTAAAATTTGGAAGAAAAAAAATAATCTTGCTGAAAATTTTGTTTCAAATCATCGCACAAAAATGATAATAAGATTTTTTTTAAATATATATTGTACATATAAATATATTTTATACAAATTATATTGATATATATTTTTTAATTTAGGACTTAATATATTTTTGTAATATACATATAATTTTTTAATCTGACTTCAGAAAAATTATAATTATAGTGGGGTGTTGTGGTTTTCTAAAGAACTGCCCGGCTTTAAATACCAATATTTTTAATCTTCACAAACACAGCTACATAATAAAATTCACAAACACTTATGTACTACACACACATAGAAAATTAGGTTAAAGAAAACGGTATGGTGGAGGGATTCCACCGTTCCCAGCCGAAAGCATTCGGGGTTAGCGCAAGGGTTGCGCATAAGGAAAAAGTCGACCTCAGGATGCAGGTCTCCCGTTCAACTGCTTATCTTCTGTAAAATGCCACAAAGGGGCGCTCTTTGCCCTAGGGGAAAAAGAGGTGCTACATAATATTTATTGAATCCAAGAACATAAATAAGATAAATTAATAATATAAATAAATAACATAAATAAAATAAATTATTGTCGGGGTTTCCGTACCTCATAACTTTCGAATAAAAAATATTACACAAAAACCGATTACGTATTCGTAAATTACAACTCAAAGAATTTTATTAATGATATTAAAGAGTAAAGCTTGCACAATTTACACTTTGTTGGCATTCAGCTGAAGGCGATTATGTATTCGTAAATTACAACTCAAAGAATTATGTATTCGTAAAATACAACTCAAAGAATTATGTATTCGTAAATTACAACTCAAAGAATTATGAATACGTAAATTACAACTCAAAGAATTATGTATTCGTAAAGTACAACTCAAAGAATCGCCTTCAGCTGAATGCCTACGAAGTGCAAATTGTGCAAGCTTTATACTTTAATATCATTAATAAAATTCTTTGAGTTGTAATTTACGAATACGTAATCGGTTTTTGCGTAATATTTTTTATTCGAAAGTTATGAGGTACGGAAACCCCGACAATAATTAATGAACACCCTGTATATAAAAGAAGGATTATACCTAATGGAAAGAAAAATCAATTATTTAATATCGGTTGATTTTCTTAAATTCTAAAAAAGTAGCAAAAGTAGTCTCGTATAAATTTTTAATGCAGCTGTATAAATAAAACGAGAAGCAGTTATAATATTTTATTAAACAGCAGCTGAGTAATGTTCTGTTTGTTTTTTCAGTGTTGTGTAAGCGAACTTCAGCAGCTGAAAAAAGATCATTGTTCCTATACTTAACTTTCATACTTTTGCTGATGAAAAATGTTACAAATGGTAAGTAACGACAAAATATTTGTTTTATTTGCATCCTATTCGTGCTGTAGCAACTTCACGTTTTTCCATATTTGAATCATGATGAATTTCGAATCTTTTTCTCAATAAGTTCACCCGTTTGAAATGGAAAATTAAAATCGGAAAACGATGCTTAGCGTCGAAAAAAAATGAAACATGATTTTTAGTATTTAAGTATCAAATGAACTATGGTTTATAAAAGGTAAGCTGAAAAAGTGTCCATTCATTCTCTAAATAGTTCAGAAGACCGTATAAAGAGGGTCTCTAGCTGATTAATTGAAAAATAAAATATAGATTACCAAAATTCAAAAACAATAAATTGAAAAAAAAATGAATAGAGAGGGAGAGAAAAATTTGGGTAAATTAAATAAATAATATTAAAGATATAAGCATATAAAATATATAAAACAAAATTAAAAACTTAAACATGTTATAAAATGTGTTTTTCCATACAGAAAGATAAAAGTGTATTGATAATAAAAACTATATGTATAAAACATGGCAAAGAAATCGCTCTTTTTACTTAATGTTGAATGGCAACGGTAAAATGTAAATAAATATTTTTGCAGCTGCAATTATTCAACACTTTACTAATTAAGAGAGCAGAAAAATATTAGAAATGCTTTGGAGAGATATCACCATGCCACCAAAAATACCATTCAGTCAGAAGAAAAATACAAAAGAAATCAAGAAACAGGTGTTAATAGAAAGTATAATCCAGCACTAAAATAACCTAACCGTCACTAGATGGATAACTGCTATAACTTATACTTATGGAAGTTGATGACTTCTCTCCCAAAATGGCTTTCACATTTCCTTAAAACTCAAAAAAATTACCTCTTTAATAATATAAAATTCATTTATGCATATCTTTTCTTATTTTTAATAAAAATTTGTAATGCAATACACGATCTGCAACTATAATATGAATTGATAAATTGTAGTTAATTTTTTTTTGTCTCAGGTTGCAACAAGGCTTTGCCAGTGATCCTTTTAACAAAATAAGAAATCCAGTATTCGATTTATTGGCTCATAATTGCTCTGTTTGATCGAAGCACTAAATACGGCGGTTTCGGAGCATCTGTAGTTTTGATATTCAAATTCACTTATTTTAACAAATGATCGCATGTTTTTGCCAATATTAAAATTAAGATTTATAAAATTTTCTTTAAACATTTCTCTAACATTTTCTTTTCCACCTTCATTTCGAAATATATACATATTTTTCATTTACACTAATCAGTGGCACACGGATTAAATTAAATTCATTTTTTCAGTTGTATCGAATAAAAAGGTGAATTATTAAAAAAATGTATTTCATATTCATGGTTAGTAGCCTAAAAACTCAATAATCTTGGCAATCAAACTGGTCGTCAAAAAAGGCTAGTTTATTTTATTATTCCAGGTTCAAATTGAGATTTCATGCTGAGCGTGGGACTTAGACCATTTTACATTACCTGGGATTTTCAAGAATAATATGCATATCGCGAAAAATTATTAAAAGGGTAGAATCAGAAAAAAATTATGCATTTATTAACTTTTATTGCATTTTAAAAAAGTTGTCAGATAATACTTAAGTGATTAAAAGCTTGTTCAAAATGAACATCTTCGACACTTAAACAAAACTGCATTCTTTTTCAAATACTTGTTCATATGCTATCGAGTTACAGGCTTTTTTAATTCATTCACAATGATCTACAAAATGCATTCTGCCAAAGTCAATTCATTTTTTATTTCAGGCATAATGCCAATCAAAACTAACTCTATATACCGGTCACCGTTCAATATCTTTTCTGTAAAAAGTCAACTAAAGAATTTTTTAAAAACTCCCCATCACATATTTATAGAAAATTAGAAATGGTGATGAACTTCTTATATGAAGAATGGATTTTAAGTCATTGTTTTGAATATCAATATTGCTTCCATGGTTGATAGATGTAAAATAGAGTTGCAGTTAACAAAAACTCCGTGAGCGCAGCCTCTAAGGTCAACGCTACCCTAAGAAACAATATATATTATTTACTTCAACCTAAAAATTAAGATGTCTCTATTTGTGTTTGCAAATATTGATTACTGCTAAATAATTATCTAAATCCTTTTTCAGTGAATTAATATTTTTATTGAAGGTAAAAAAGGTTTCTATATTGGTATTCTCAGAATCCACATTTCTCAGCTTTCAGTACAAAAGTAACTAGGAACCAAATACCACACTGGATCAATTAAAAAGAATAGTACTAGGTACTTCCAAAATAATAGAACAGTAGTCCAAAGAAATAGAATAGTAGTCCAAATAGAAAGAATAGTACTTCCAAAAATATATTAGTCTACATAAAGATAAAAATATAATATAAAAGATACTAATATACTTACAAAATAATAATGGATTCATACACAAAGATGAGGCATAATTGTTGTATTATTATAACAGACAAATTCTATGCATTAAAGTTGACTTTAATTCGAAATATATGACCTCTTAGTATTTATCTGTTTCCATTTTTCACAGAGATTCTGGAAGTGGATGTTTGTCCTGGTTCCACCGTTTCCCTTCCCTGTCCAGCCCTCGCCCCCATCCAGGTCAACGACCGCGCCCTCGCTGCCTTCTGGTACAAAGATGACCAGGTGACCCCTTTCTACATGGTTGACGCGCGTTCGAGTCCTTCAATTGAACAAGGCAAGCACCGCCAGCTGTCCAGCTTAGGGAACAGGGCCACATTCAATGTGTCCACTAGTCCAGCTATATTGTATCTGGACGTCGAAACCAAAGAGGATGCGGGCACTTACGTGTGTCGGGTAGATTCCTATAGGTCACTTACAAGGACTTCTACTGTCAAGTTGATTGTACTATGTAAGAATTCTTAACTATATTATATATTATGTAATTAAGAATATTTATATAGTTATTGACTGTTATGCCTAATTATAAAATGTATTCACATAATAGTTAATATATTTAATAGTTTGCCTAGTTGGAATTTTAATGCTGTCATGCCTTAAATTTCATAGATATACAAAGAAATTGAAAATAATAAAATGCGATAAAATAAAGTTTGCTACCTAAATTCATTAATTTTTATTTATTAGAACTGCAACGCTCCTATTATGGCGAACACGATGCTTTTCAGTATCAAACTACAGAAATAATTTTTTCGAACATCCTGAAATTCTTTGTCAGCTAGCCAGTTCTTTCAGTACCGCCGTCCTGCTTTAGCGGCAGGGGTACTGAATGATCAAACCTGCTCAAGAATAACACAGGGACTGTGACCTTTTCTCTAATGGCCATCTCCGGCACCGTCGCAGACAATTGTCTCTCTTGGGCGATACATCCCATAACATGGGGGATGCATCTTTGCATTTTTCCGTAATTTGATAAGCACCATCTTTCTAATCAGGCTGGCACTTCGAAAAAAAGCAATGTTATTAATAATGACAATAATGGAGCCAAAGAGGTTCCATTACCGATATTTTTATATCTCATTGAAGAATTTGAAGTAAAAAACTCGTTCACTTATATGATGACTTCTCATCTCCATATTCGTCGTCTCTGCCTAAACATGTAGGTTTTAGAGAAAAGAGAAATTTAAAAGAGATCCTAGATCCATTCCTCTCCATATTTACTTCATGTATTAATATGCAAAAGTTATTCGTTATCGCTATTAAAATATATTTTTCTTTCATATTGAAGTACTAATCTACTGTCCGTTTTAGTATCCTGAAACGACCTGTTTTCGACGATTCTACCTTTCTAAAGGGGTAGACTCGGAAGGATGTGTGTCATTATTTTATTGTTAAATGTAAACATATCTTCCTTTCATCTTTCCTCTCACTCCTAATTTGTCGAAATAAACTCATCCTTATAGCGTCAAACAATACTGTTACGAACCTGTTATGCTGCTTCCCAGCATAGTTGGTTCCATAGGAGGTCCCAAAGCTTGGCGACCATTTGACGACTTGGCGACGAATTTGGCGACTTTGGGGTCCAAATAAATTATACCCGAAACATCGAGAAATTTCCCGATCCGTCCAGTAGGAACCGAGTTACGCCTCGAACGTTCCTGATTGGTTGAGAGGCTTCTAGCCCCGCCTCCCGAGACCTATAAAAGGAAGCAGCCGCAGCTGCCGGGCAGTCGTGAACCAGTGGTGAATTGAGCAGAGTAGTCGGAATCGACAGTAAAAGACTGGCCTTCCAGAAATAAGCGGAGCAGCGACGGAGTGAAGCTGGTGCTGAACTAAGCTGTGTGCTACTGTCTGCAGTAGAGTCTGTTGTATGCTGCTGTTCATGCTGTTTTGTATGCTGCTTCGTCTCGGCTGAAGATAATCGTCTTCTGTGCTGTATATAGTTGTCGTCTTTGTGCTGTCCTGTGTGTCTTCGTGTAAATAAACGTCGTTGTTTCATTTTCTACTGCCGCCTGCTGATTGAGTGTTCTCCACACCATATAACTCCCACTATCCAAACGAACCCGGGAAATTTCGTAACAATACACAGATGAATTTACAGAAGTCATGTGCGCCAAATGGCAACTAAAGATGCGACTGCATGTCGAAAATTGGATTATTCCTTCTAAAAACTTCAAAGAAATAATGCGCCTTTGCGTCTTCCCATAATTTGATAAACACTGTCTTTCCAAATCCTTCTAAGCAGGCAGGCACTTCTAAAATGAACAGTGTGATTAATAATAACAATAAGTATTGAAATTCTCTTAAATTAATTTGGAAGGGGAAATTTTTGTATTGAGTTGTTAAATAGCATTAATTGAAAGTGAAGGTGCCATTCAGTTGTGTTGAGACAACCTATGCATATTTCTTATCATATTTTTTCTTGTTAGTTTTCACTGTGTGTGTATTATATGTATGTTTCTTTAACAGCTCCTACTCCCAAACTTTTCATTTACGAAGGTGAAAAGCTATTGAGTGACATTGCAGGTCCTTACAGAGAAGGCTCTGATTTGGAACTAACTTGCGAACTAACTGGAGGTGAGGAAGTTTTGATGAAATTTCAGCACGATTTTGGTAATGGTATGAAATCAATGATTTTGTAATATAATAAGAACAGTGATTAAAAAGTACAGAGAAGGGTGTTATAATTTCAAGATTAAAACATGCGAGTGAAAACGGTTAGCAGATAAAGTTCTTTAATCTTTCTATGAATACAGCGGAAACTAAGAGATCGTAGTTCCTTTATTATTGTACAGAAGAGCCAGGAAACTATCTTATTGTCGTATTTACTTTGGCAGTAAAAATTGAATGAAATTTGTCTCTGATTTCGTTGAATTACAGACATAAACCAATAATAATCCTCTATTTCGATATTTCGATTTTCATGAAATTTTTATCAGTTGAGAGGCGATTCAATTGGTATTCAAGAAAACTATTCTTCTTTTTGATCTGCACAGAATATTAGAAATCGGTTATGCGTCTAAAACCAAAATATTTAGCCAGAATGGATTGAATAAAGCAAGCTAATATTTGTACCAGTAGCGTAACTAGAATAGGATATATGACAACCAAAACTGTACAGAGAATCTACATGCAAAGGTTCTTTCATGGCAATATCTGAGGGTGTTGCCAAAGTTTACCAATACCTGTGGGGTGATTTATGCAAAGTTGAAAGAAAGTTTATGGGTGGCACAAGAGTTTTTTTGAGCAGTTCAAACTCTCAAATTCGAAAATAGCGATATTTAAAACATTGATATATATCATCCAAGATTTCAGTTCAAATGCACGTGAGAATCATTGGAAATATGATCACTATATTGGAAGATATATTTTCTACTGTTGCTGAAAAATTATCAGAAATAAAATGGAGCGCAAATATGTTCTTATGTCTGATTGAAAGAAAATATGAGATGGGTTAAAGAAATTTGTGGACCATACTGCAAGAGATACCTTGCGTTATCAAGTCCCTATAAGCTCAACCATTATCCATTCAATTACTTACAGCTTTAAAAAAAGCAAGTAAACAACAACTATAACTTCATTCCTGAAATTGCAGGGAAACAAACGTTATTTAGAAACATGAACTATTTTGGAAAGGACAATGCAAAAATCAAATATATAAACCACTTATTTAACATGCTTTTCAGCAAATAATGGCGGCCGTTTATTTTTTACATCTGAAATAATGATCTTAATATATTTATTATTTTTATTTATAATATTTATTATTTTTTCAAAAAAAAAAACTTTGGTAAACCGGGTATTTTTTAACATTGAACGAGAAGATTGAGTTGTAAAATTATTTCTATGTAAATAGTTTGTAATCGACATTTTGCAACTATAATGGCACAAATATAAAAAAATAGTGCCAAAATTATCTAAGACTTTATTATCTTTGATGTTTTAAGAAAGATATAAGAAATTGTTTATTGAAAAATTCTCTCAATAAGTGGCACAATTTTAATTTTCATGCAAGGTTTTTTAATTTTGTTTCAGACATATGGAATAAATGCATATCTTACAAACTTAATGATTCATTTAAATTTCTGTTCTTCCAAACTAAATAAATAAATAAATTTTTACAATGTTTTTTTTTTTTTTTTTTTTTTTTTTTAATTCTGAGAATCGTTTGCTTGCAATTCTTACCGAAAACGTTAATTTTCTTGTATTAAACTTATCGGGTTTTATAATTTTGCTATTTATTTGTTTATTCTTTCCTCCGAAAATATTAATTTTCTTGAATTGTGTTTTAAAATTTTGTTAATTATTTGCATGTTTCTTTTTCCAAAAGAGCTAACCTTTACTGTGTTAAATTTGTGTTTATTTATAGTATTCCCATTAATTACGAGTTTGTAATTTCTTAATTTTATTCCGTTTTCCAAAAATATTTATCGTTATTGTGTTATATTTATCGTGTTTTTATAATTTTGTTGATTATTTGCCAGTTCTTTTACGAAAAAAATGTTGTTTATTTATTCTTTTTTTTCAGAAATGCTAATCTTTACTGCATTAAATTTATTGTCTTTTATAATTTATTTAGTTATTTAACTATTCCTTTTTCCAAAAAATATTAGATTTTACTGTGTTAGATTCATTTTGTTTTGTGATTTTTGTTATTCATTCACTTGTTGTTGTTTTCGAAAATATTTATTTTGCTGTGTTCTAGTTATTTTGTTAGCGTCGTTTATTATAGATTTTATCACCAAAATTTTAAAACTATGTTATATTAATTTTTTTTTTATCTTGTAAATCATTTTTCTTTAAATTCTCCACCCAGCGCTTAATATTAGTAATATCGGACTATTTATTCATTTTGATTTTGTCCATTACTTTTTCTCAATAGTTAACTCTTATTTCATTAAATGATTGACTTTGTTTTAAATCTTTAAATCGCTAGCTTGTACTTATCTCCACTAATTAAATTCTACTGTATAGAATCAATTCTGCATATTTTTATAAGCAATTATTTTTCTTAACTTGTTTTGCGTTGATGAAGACAGAATTCGATTGATTCGATGCCACTGTTGTTCTTTTACATGAAAATTTAAAACATTTTGTTCATTTATATGTTTTTGATATTTTAAAATTTCCAGAAATTAATAATCAGTTAATTGATTCATTTAATTTCAGTTTTATACGAATGTCATAATATAATTGCGAATTTGTAAGTATAAAGGGTTAATTAATTGCAGTGGAGTATGGATCCAAAACAAATTCAAATTAAACCAGACTGTGTGCATGTAACATTATGTTATAACAAAGGACCAGACGAAAATTCGGTTTTAAAAAACGAAATTAATTATAAAGGGATTGAATTATTCGAAGCTCATACGACCAAAATAATAATTCTATTTAGCAAAAATTTCGAATCAAGCAAAACTGTAAGCCTTGTGTTCCGTGTCCATTGCTTCATTATATTATAATAATGTTTCAGTTAAAAAATTCGAATTAAAATACTCAGATTAACTAGAGTGAAGCCTGGATGATTTGAAGCTAAAATAAAATTTCGAATCATCTAAAATTCCTAATTAAACAAAACTAAGTTCGAAAAACACTATGTTATAGTAACAGAGTAGACGAAAATTCGATGCAAAGGGCCAAAATTATAGTGGAATTCAATAATTTGAAATTCACGAGATCAAAATAAAAATTCGATTTCGCTGAAAATTCGAATTAAACAAAACTTTATGTCTTTAACATTATATTATAACAACGGACAAAGAAAAATTCGAATTAAAATGCTCAAATTAATTACAATGAAACTTGGATGATTCAAATCTACAAAAAAATAAGAATTCGAATTTTTCAAAGTATCCAAAATTTCTAATTAAACTGTGTTCCGAGTTATGTTATAGCCAAAACACCAAAGAAAAAATTCGAAAGTGTTCCGAGTTATGTTATAGCCAAAACGCCAAAGAAAAATTCGAATTAATAAGTTCAGTTGTGTCAAGTTCCATGGTAATGGATAAACTGATTAGATTTCGCAACTTTATACGTATGAATTGCTAATTAAAAACTAAAATGTAGGAAATAAATGAAATAAAAATTCGCATTTTTTAAGACTGTTACAAAACTATTTTTCTTAAAAATAGCTTTCCTTAAATTTATTTCATTTCCATTTCTTCCACCCGATGTGCAGCGGAGGAGTCGCTCCCGATGCAGGTGCTGTGGACGATCCGCGGGCAGGTGGTGGACTCCACGTTCAAGGTGCTGCCGTCCGGGAAAATCCGGAACGATTACCGGCTGAGGAGCATCGAGCGCAACCTGTGGATGGTGGCGGTGACGTGCGTGGCGGCCAGAAGTCCCAACGTCACGCACCAGCCCTTCCTCGTCGCATCCGTCCAGCTTGATCTCTTCTGTATGTTAGTGTCCAAGCACATCCTCTTTTTTTTTTTTTTTTTTTTTTTCTGTTTTTTCCGTTTTATTGCAGGAATTTATATTTAGGATTTACTGACTTACTTTCAAAAATTGATACTCATATCTTCCAAAACAATCTTATAAAAGATGTTTTTATTTTATTTTAAGACTAAAAAAAATTACCTTTTTAATGACATAAATTACTTTTGCGTACAGTTTTTCATTTTACTTTAATAATATTTTTAATTCAATTTGATACACGATCAGAAACAATGTTTTTACAGGATTCAAACTCTTCATCAAAACATTCGAACATGCGCTTTTGCCAATCATACAATCTGTAGTAGAATTTTCATTTCCGTTTTTATTTTGTAATATGTACGCTTTATAAATTGCAGTAAATTGTTTTAATTGAATTCGTGTATTTTAGACGTATTAAATAACTTGGTGAAAGATTTTTTTTAATGAAATGCATCCTATGGTAATGATTTAACAGCCGAATAAGTTAATAATCTGGGCGAACAAATTGGTTGTCGAAGACAGCTAGTAATAAATGAGATATCTATTTTGACTTAAAATATATTTTAAAATTTGATATATATTTATTCTGTTCGAAAATATGGCACAGATTTTAAGGTAATTGCTACTAATCTATACTAATAATAAAGATTAGTGTGTGCGTGCGCCCATGAGCGTTTATGTGAATGTAAGTGTGTGCATGTGTCCGTCAATTTCAACTGCATAATCAAGAAAACCATAATGGTGTTTGGGAATTTTCTAATTTCTTGCATCAGATTTTTTTAATGTTTTGAAACAGAACAACAATGCTCGTCGATAATATTCCAATAATTTTTTAAGGTAATACCATGATGGTTTCGAATGTAGCATTATTTGAAAGATTGACTCTAATTTCCAGAGCAAAACACGAATTGAATTCCTACTATAATATGCTCATAGCGCTCAAATCACTCTAAGACTCTTGCCACCTTAAATCACACTGTGTAACTGTGCCAGGAAGTCGAAGATTTGGCTAATTGTAGTGTGTGTGTATTTTGCCTTTCTACAGAGCAAACCATGAACCTGTAGCTATCAATCTTGGCACACATATACCAAGTAAAGTGGGAATATGCACCTTAGAACAATTTTTTACAAAAATTATTTACAGTTTTAATTAATTAAAAATAATATGGAATTCTGGTGTTTTTCCGTGATAACCTCCGAAAGTATTACTGTACAAAAACGAAATTTACACCGTTTCAAAATATTTTTTTTTAAAAATTTCTCTTTAATAATACCAGTTTAATGATTTGGGAATTTCCCTTAAATTTTGACAATTTAAAAAATTATTTTTATGCTTAATTATTAACAATATAATACATTGTTGCTTTGAATTTTAAACCATTTTCATTGTTTCCTCAAATACTTAATTGCATGATTTTCTTTCATTATTGAAAGCTAAAAAAGAAGGATTCTGTTTAGTTTCTGTGTAGTATACGAGACAAAACCAATGGAAGTGGTCTTTTCAAAACTTACTCGCATACTAATAAAGGTACACACGAGAACACTTTGCATAGCATCGGGATACAATAGTTAAAAAACATTAACCTTTGGCTTGAATTTGACTATTGTATTAAATCTATTGTTTCATCCTTGGAGAGTTTATTTGGCGATTAATCCCTGACTTGCGTTTCTAAAAATCAAATTTGTGTTTTAGACGTGTTTTTCTAAACCGACTGAAACAAAAAATCGACACAAAGCTACACTTATAGTCACAAAATCTCATATCAAATCTGATATCATTGCATTTTTGAGTTATCGCTTTTATATGCTTTTGAAAATACAGACCGACAGACGATCAACTACTTGTCGGCTTTCGCTAAAAGTTGATGGGTGTCTGCACTATAAATGCTAAATCTATATACCGAATTTTATCCACCTCTTTTAGCCCTTTTCGTTTTGTAATTATTATGTTAACGTATATTCGGATAGCCAACAGACAGAATTCTACTGCGTCAGATTTCAGAACAGATTTTTCTTAAAATTTGATAGAAATCTGCAAAGTTGGTGTAAAGACCGTATACCAAATTTCATCCGTCAAGATCAAAGTGTTTTTTAGTTATCTTTGTCACAGACAAACAGAGATAATTCCAAAAATGCGTTTTTCGAACTCAGGTCTGAAGCGTGAAGACTCGCCAAAATGCCGAGTTTTAATTTTTGGACGATTACAATACTGTCTTTGTACTTCGTGTACGAGAAAGTACTAAGAAAGTAAAGTTACAATATCGCAAAATTCTGGAGATAGAAAAACCGGATACTTACATTTTTAATAGCACTATGATGTTATGGGACTGTCTTCTTTAGAAAAGTTCATGTACACAATAAATACAACTTAGCGACAACAATTAAAATAATACAGCTTTAATGTCGGACAATTTGGAGAGATCATAAAAATGGAGTTGTAAAAAATGCTTTATGTAAAATCAAATATAGCCAATACTTCCGACAAATCAGCTGGTACCCGAGGTGAATTTATGATACACATTTACAAGTACAATGTGTACCCAGTTTTTGTACAGTATATACAATACATAGTACATACGAGTATATACATTTTATATACAATACATGTGTATACAGTGTCTCACAAAAGTGATGCGACACTTGTGCTTTACAAAAGGAAACTGTAATAAAATAAATAAATAAACATGTACAAAAAATTTTTTGGTGTGTTTCATATTTAAAGTTAGTAACAATTATTACATAACATACATTTTGTCAAAATATTAAAATATCAATTTAATAAAAATACAATTGTTTGGAACGGAGCAAAAAATGGCTCACATAAGTGATGGGACACTTACTTTTCCATCAAGTATTTATCCAAAAATTTTACTTTTTAAAAGGTTTTAATATTTTGTTGGATTTCCTTTTACTTTTAAAACATGATTTAATCTTCTTGGGATGAATTCGACTCATTTTTTTGTGATTTCTGGTTTTACCCTATTCTTCTTGAAGCACCGATTTTAATTGTTGTTGTGAAAAAATGGTGTGTTTTCGAATTCTTGATTCCAATTCTTGCCAAATATTCTCTATGGGATTTAAGTCTGGAGATTGTGGTGGTGTTTTTATTATTTCAGGACAGTTATACAGCAGCCAGAGTCTAACGTTCAAAGCAGTGTGCTTGGAGTCATTGTCCTGGTAGAATTTAAAATCGTTATGAAGGTTCAATTTTCGTGCTGAAGATTTCAAATTTTGCTTTAAAATGTCAATATACTTGTACTGATCCATTATACTGTCAATAAAAACAAGATTACCAACTCCAGCGGACGACATACATCCCCATACCATAACTCCTCCTCCACCAAGTTTTACTGTTGGCACCAAGTTCTGTTTGTGAAGTTCTTCCCTGGGTTTTCGCCACACCAAGATTCCACCGTCAGGACCAAATATATTAAATTTACACTCATTAGCAAATATAACTTTATTCCAGTAATCATAATTCTTATTTATGTTGGATTTTGCGAAAGCTAGTCTGAGTTTTCTATTCTTTTCACTTACGAAGATTTTTTTCCTGGCTACTCTACCGTGATATCCAGCAGATCGAATTACCTTTCTAATAGTTTCAGGATTAACAATTATTCCATATAATGCTTGTAAATCAGCAGTAACTTTAGGAGCACTCTTTCTTGGATTTATTTTTTAATATTTCGAACGATAATTCGCTTTATTCCATTGGATAGCTTTGATGGTCGGCCAGGTCTTCTTTTATCCTGAATAATATGATTCTTTTTATATCGTTTAATGATATTGAAAACTGGTTGAATGACTCAAGTTAACTGCTTCAGCAGTTTTTCTAATAGATTTTCCACGTTCGATATGCAAATTACTAACTAATTTTCGAATTTCAGGCGAAGTTTCTTTTCGTTTAGCATTCATGGCTGCACAGAGCTAAAAAACACAAAAATTCCATAACAAACTGAGGAGAAATACTGCAGACGATTTTATAAATTATTGCCAGTTGCTTTTGAGTAAAAATAAAACCACCAAAAATATTTTTACTGCTTATTTCAGACGATTTTTGTTGCATATCTAATGTTGTCCCATCACTTATGTGAGCTATTTTTTGCTCCGTTCTAAACAATTGTATTTTTATTAAATTAATATTTTAATATTTTGACAAAATGTATGTTATGTAATAATTGTTACTAACCTTAAATATGAAACACACCTACAAAAAATGTGTACATGTTTTTTAATTTATTTTATTACAGTTTCCTTTTGTAAAGCACAAGTGTCCCATGACTTTTGTGGGACACTGTATATGATACAAAGTGTACCATAATTTTACCATATTTGCAATATATGTGTACTACGTGTCGCAATACGATCGCGGTTAATATTATGATTTTCATCTGCATTATATTATCAAAAATCTCTGCCCTAAACCAAACGTTTACCAAAATATTTGTTTAGTGTGATCGCTATGTCCTTTAATGTTATCAAGTTTTGAAAATTGATCGATTCTTCTTTCCAGCCAATGTTAATGATGGATGTTAATAGAATTTTTTACTTTGCTTGTAAAGAAATGTCTATGAGTCATTTTTTTTATAGGATGAATTTCATATTCTCATGTCTGAACTAAAGTGATCTGGATTGATTTAAATCGACAGTTATGCTATCAGATCTGGCTTGAAATCCGTTAAATGGCTATACTGAATATAAAAACTGTCATTGATTTGAATGTTAAAGGCAAAACTGAAATTTTTAACAAATATGAAAGTTTACCTAAAGTTGGTTAATGCAACACTGCAGGGCAGCTGAAAAGTTCACAGCCTCTTCTTTGTGGCAAAAGTGTATTGATTGATTTTACTCAATTCGTTGATTGTTATCAATCGGCCACTGTTATCAAAATTCTGAAAACCCAAATTGATCACAATAAGCGTACTACTACCTATAACACTGACCGAATGTAAAGAGAAAAATCAGTACACTGACTGAGAGATTCTGTCATATTTTTTTTCCCTGCAATACCAAATGTACAATTTTTTAAAAAATTCAAATTTCTTTCGAAAAATAAGAATTGGTGGAGAGAAAAGCGACCACTCAGAATATACTTCGAAGATATGAGCTAATATATAAATTAAAAATTTGCGAAATAGGCCCAGTGGTTGGGACTGATTCCTTGAAATTTGAGCTGTTCAGATATTTTAAATATGCATACAAAAATATTAATTAAGTAGAATAAGTTTATTGATTGAACACATAAACATTATTTCAAATGTTCAGTCATTTCATTTGAAGAGGAGGAGTTTTGTCATGTTTGGGATTTCTTCTGAATATATTAAGCTAATCGTCTTTGGCAACCAACTGATTCGTTTTTATTATTGCTTTCTTAGAATTTCAATTATTGATACGAAATGCTTGATTACGTAAAAGTAAATTTTTGTTATTTGATAATACTGCGAAATATGAATTGAATGAAAATTGAAGTTAATGTGAAAATGAATTATCTTTTTCTGCTACTATTTTCGCAATAAAATAAAAAGCATAGAAATTACCATTAGATTTCAACATTGTTAATCTAATGCTGAAAAAAATTCAAATTTGAAGTTCGTGCCATGTTTTTAACCGGCTCTTAATAGTAACAGATTTGCAAATAATTAATAATGCAAAGAAACGCTTGTTTTCACTTTTTCAATCAGAATATGTCAGAGAAAAAAACCTATATTATAATAATTTCAAACTTATAATGGAATAAATATTCTATAATTAGAAAGTAGATAAAATGCCCATTATTATATTATGAAACTAGCCGCCTTTGGCGACCAGTTGGTGCGCTTGTATTAAAGCATATTAAAAACATCAACAAAATATTTTTGAACCTCAGCAAATATAAACATTTTTATACAAAGTATTTTTATAACTCAGCAAAATATTTTTAAAATTTACGTTATGATAAATATATAAATTGTATTATTAATAAATAGTTTGTACACTGTTCTATTCATTGTAATGTACATTTTCCCTAATTTTTGGCCTATAACTTTATATGATAGGAAAGAGCAAAAATTTTTAAAATGAGCGGCTTCTAAAACATTTTCATCATTGCTTGATTCTACAGTTAAACTTAAATTGTAAGTACAACAAAATTTCAGAATTTTTGTTTAAAGCGTGCTTTATATTAAACATGGAAAAATAAATCGACTCGTCATGATCACAGCAGTGAAGGGGAAAAGCTTAAGGTGATATATTAGTAACAAAAAGGAAAATGATTTGTGCTTCATTCCAATAAATATATTTATATTGTTGTAAAATGCGCTTAAAATATTTTATAAAGATTAATTAAAAATAGAAAAAAATTATATAACAAAAAATTGGTAATGATATTCCTACCAAAATTTGAGAGAAATCCGCTCAAGGGAAGTCTGTCTGTTCCGGCTATCTGATTACAAGTGACCAAAATAACTACAAAACGTAAAGAAAGTTTGAAAATAAATTTCTTTTTGATGAGATGTGAATTTTAATTTTATCAATTTTCCAAAATAGCGGATGTGATTGTATAAGAAATATGCATTAAAATGTGTTTGCTAAAAGTTGTTCTTACAACAAAAATATTTGAAATGTTTCAAAACTGTAAATCAACTGCAGAAAATACGTCGATGAATCTGACGTTCTGGCAGATCATCCTCTTCGTTTTATCAACATGTAGATAGACCAGAGCATTGCTGTTTAATTATTGTCATTTAGAATTAAAGGCATTATTGAACAAGTTCTTATATACAAAAAGTCGAAATCAACAAAAATTGTGGAGTTTAGTTTTAGTTATATTAACGTCTCGTTTTAAAGCACCACTAAGGCTATTTTGGGACGGATCTCATAATTTTTAAACGTGATCAGATGATGAAGATGACACCTGAGATGGCACCCCCTTTCCAAACTTTCACACCACACTAGCTGGAGGACGTTCGACCCCGACGGATTTAACGGGCACCAGACCCGCTTACACAATGATTCTTGGGGAGAATTGGGTCTCGAACCCACCCCACACATACTTTCATCTTTATTCGGTCAGATGGATAATGCCCGTCCAAAAATGAATAAGATGAGCAATATAGGACCTGTAATTTTGATCGTTTTTTACTTTTAATGATTAATAATAATTGATCCCTCATAAACTTTTCATTTGAATAATGTCTTAAGAAATTCCTGACATATTTGTTTAAGAGTGATCATTAGTAAAAAAGATGATGAATTTCCGATAAAGCAGATGAAATGTGCGTATCGGCAAGAATCGAAAGCATAACTCATAAACATCCCAAGACAGACAGAAAAATGAGAGGATGCAGGCGGCTTTTGGATGGGTGTGAAAAAAATTATCATTGTTCAAGCCGGGTCAGCTCTGATTGCAGCTCGAGTGCCTCTAAGTTCAAAGGGAGGAAACGGTTTTCCTTCAAACCAACCAATCATTTGTATTCACTATGGCTTTAAATGGATTGAATGATAGGCAGCCCCTATTTGAACTTCCCTTGCTTGTAGTTTCTTTTCTTTTTCTGCCTTATTTTTACGTTTTTAAGGCTTTAATTTTAATTTTCGCTGACCATTGTACTCTCAGAACTAAAAGGCAAGCAGAGAGCATCGAATTTCCAAAGTAAGCAAGAAAAAAAAATAAAACAGATCTAAAAGAAAGAAAATTTAACTTTTAATAATAATAGGTAAAGGAAATACTGAAACTTTGTAATTCAAATGGGTTATCCACCAGTGATTTCTTATGTGATTTTTAACCTTATATATAAGTTAAGTAATTTTATTTTTCTTTTTCCATATGATACAATAATTTAAAATGATGATAAATGAATTCATTACTTTGACCCACACTATTTAATACTGCAGTTATAAAGTATTAAAAAATATATAAAAACTGGATTCATGTAGCATTACTAACTGAAATAGGGGCTTCTTACCTTACTGTGAATGGTCGTCAAGAGTTATCACCAATTAGTAAACAAAACGAACATGCACTTGTTTGTACTGCGTTGTGATAGTCCGGAGCCGGCCTTCTCTTTAAAGGGGCCTGGGTGCAAAAATTTATTTGGGACCCTAAATGTTTTGAAAAGTAAATTTAAAAAATACAACTCGAACATATAACACTATTGCATGTTTATTTAATGCTTGATTCTATTTTTGCTATTAATTTCTACTAAAAATTACAATTTTTTTACAATTTCTTTTCCGATGCTTAGTATTGCAAATGCATTAAGCGTTCGGCGCTCATGCTTGACCGATGACAGTTCTTCATTAATTTTAATTTGCTGAAAGAGCGCTCAGCACTTGGTAAGGTAATTGACAAAGTGGAATTTTTTTAACACAGATAATAGTTATTCACATGCCTTTTATTCAATATCAAATTCCGTCGCAAATCAATTTCCTGGATTAGGTTTTCCTCTACATATTCGTTATAAAAAATTACAAAATTTTTGGAACATTTTTCTAATTCATGTTTTATTAAAGTTTTTATACCTTTAATTAATTTGAAATACTTTTAAATCTATTTTCTATCCGCGCAACAAGAATATCAATTACAAAGTTTAAAAGTAACATTTAAATTCCTCTACTGGTTTTTTTTATAACTTCAGCTTCTGCTATTTCGGAATATAATCTTTTTTTTTTTTTTTGAATTCGTTTTTTTATGAAAATGTTTTGAAATATTAGAATTACGTGCTATCACTTTTGCTTCGTCTAAAAATGTGTTAAATTTTGTTCGTAAATTTTGTATTTCAGTTTTAATTTTATTGATTAAATTAAAAGTCGAGTCAAGAGCAATTGTTTTTATTTGAAATAGTTTATTGATAGTATAAATTCTGGACAATATTGCAAATTATATAATCAAACATAAAATAAATGGCATTTATTATAATAATTATAATTATAATAATCCAATAATTTCGGATACAGCTGTATTATCTTATATTGAATCCAATTGTATCAATACATTCTTCTACGAAATTGCAAATTTGTTCAAACTGTGTAATTACTACTTTAACCGAATCTAGTTCGGCTTCCTAAAGAGTATCGCATAATGATTTAAGAGCAGTATTTAAATACTTTTGTAGAATTTCCTATATTTTTGTAGATGCAGAAAGTAAACAATATAAAAACTTCAATATCCAAAAAAAAATTTTACAATATATACTGCTGGGAGCGGCATCACAAATTAATAGATTAAAAGAGTGTCATAGACAAGGCACATAAATGGCATGAGGATTTAGTGCAATTATTCTAGATTGTACACCTTTATATTTTCCTTTCATGTTGGTACCTTTGTCGTATGATTGTTATCTACAATTCATAATATCTTAATTAAGCTCCCTTAATCTTTTCAATAGAGTTTTTGCTAGTCTTCTTTAGTCACATCAGTTACTTCAATAAACCCTATAAATGACTCATTTATAGTTAATTTTTTTCTCGTCAAGATTTACGTTCCTAATAATGACTGGAGTTTGTTTCTTATGGGAAATATCAGGAGTACAATCCGTTTTTTTTACTGTAGCACGTGGCTGCTTTTATATAGCTTTAATTTTGTTAAGGACTTCATTTCCTAGCGCAGGAATAATTTTTTCTTATGATCTGGGGGCTAAATGTTGCATGGTTTTATTTTTCGAATTTTTTTATATTGTTTATATGATCCATTAGCGTAGTCATATTTTCGTGATCCTTTAATTAAATTTTAAAAATTTCCATTATTATGGTTTCCTTTTAAGTAAAAGATTATTACATGCTAAAAATAGAATCACGTCCACAATTCCATAAAGTAATAATTTAAGTCATTCCTTTTCCATACTTATATGAACTTAATTTGTTTTATCAATAGTGGAACATAAATTTAGTCGTTTGAGTGATTCTTTCTAAACAATAAATAAAAATAAAAAAAAACGTTCATAGTTTTGAATTGCAGTTAACAATTTTTTTCAGTTAATAGCCACTTATAAATCGTGTAGACTGTTCCTTTCCTCTTCTTTTGAGAGATAGTATACAACAATAACAGAAAGCCAGTCTTGCGTTTTAAAATAATTTAACTGACTTCGAAGCTGAGTTTCACCATTTGACTTTTTTTTAAGTAATACGTAGTGAGAAAACGATCTACAATCAGCATTCTTAGCAAATGTTCCTTTGTGTTGCACAGTTCCGGTTTTAACACAAAACATTTTTTAAACTTATCAGTTATAATACTTCAAAATAAACTTAGATTATTTATATACCCTCAACATATTTGTTATTGTCCTTTTGGTCGTTATCTTCTAATTCAATCTTATTTATATAAACCTACAGTTTTTCAACAAATTTCACAATTATCACTGCATGATTGTGTAGTTTGAGGGGCACTTTCTTCTCTAGTTGAAGATTGAATTATAAATTCTTAAGTCGAAACAATTTCATTGGCAAAATGACTTTATAGCCAAGAAAATAAAGTTATTGTTTGACAACGGATTCTAAAACCCTCCGCGCTTTTGCGCATGCGTAAGAATGGATTTAATTCGTCAAAATAGAATTAAGAGGAAAGATAAAAGGAGGTGTTTATATCTATATCTATACTTATAATAAAGCTCAATGTGTGTGTGTGTGTGTTGGCGCTCTACAGGCCAGGTCATTTGACATACAGCTATCAAATTTGGTACATGTATACCTTAGAGGTCGGGAATGTGCACCTGGGGTCCCTTTCTTTGAAATTTTAATTAGAATTTTAATTATTAATTAAAAACTAACTTTCCCGCCAAAAAAATCTTCCATTTCCCCCACCGCCAAAGGAGTAAGGCTTCAGTTTTTTTTTTCTCCCAACAGTAATGAGGCTAGGGTTAATATTTTGCGGCGGATTATTTCAAACGATTCTGTTTATTTTCTTAATGTTTGATGCATTTAAAATGAAACATTGTTAATTAATCCATGTTTCAGATTCATTCTGAAGTACTTTTGAATTAAAATAACACAGAATAAAGGAAATTAAAAATGTATAATCTGCATAGCGTTACCCCAACTGGCGTAGAAAAATTCACGCATTTGCGTTACCCTAACTGGCGAAGAAAATTCACGCATGCGCATTGTTCTGATTGTTGTCATGACAACCACTATCAACGGATGATTTAAATTATTTTTAGGTTAGTTGCATGCTTTTGTAAGTAAATTGTATTTATGTTAGTTATATATTTTTTGTATATGCTTATAGTTTTAAGCACACCGTTTTTCAAGTAATTTTTTTAAACCTGTTTTAGACAGATTATTTTAAACGATTCATTTTATTTTCTTAGTGTTTGATGCATTTAAAATGAAACCTTGTTAATGAATCGATCTGTTCATGATGAATCTGAGAAATTTTGTTGACAAATTCTTGAGATATTACATAACTTAAGAAAGATATTCTTTTGTGCCCATAAAGTTTAAACGCTCAGTGACTCTATTATCAGTAATCATATTATTAAAAAAAATGCTTTGTTTCAGTAAAAAATATTATATTAATTGCAGATTAATCATTTACACTTTAATTTAAAGCATAAATTCTATGAGGGGTAGCAGAAAATTAGAGAGATACATATCACGTTATGACTGAAGGCCTTTGTAATATTATGATCGAATTATATGACTATCAAAATTTGGAGTTTTAAAATATTTTGCTGAAGAATCTATTAAAGTTGGAATTGCATAAAATATTTAATTATTAAAATTTTAACGAACATTAAGATTGGTGAACCGGCTGGTCGCCAAAGGCGGCTAGTTTAACAATAAAATAAACTCAGATTATTCGCGGATTGAATTAAAATAATACGATCAGAAACAACACGATACTCACATACACGTGAAAGAAAAAGTATCTAAGAGGGCGAAAATCAAGGTCAAAGAACGACGAAGAATTCAGGAAATCCGCTCATCCTTCCGCGTTTCTCCCCTTAATGAGATAAAATCGTCAAAAAATGGCTATCTCAAAATACTGAAACGAACAGTACTTGAAATTTGTATTTTTCCTATAAAACTGTATTCTTCTTTTTTTTATGCAAATTTTCTTTTATTGATACCAAGAAGGATATTTTCTTTTCATCGATGTGATTAGATCTTTGTTGTTACATATGGCACTTGTCATAGAAAAGCCCGCTGACGAATTCAGTGATTTTAAGCCGAGTTTTTGTGCAGTAGCGTCTGAGGGTAAAGGCCCTGAGTACCCGAGGGCAGAAGTCCGACTTTGACTCATAAGAAGATAACACTCGCTACACACCTCATAGATAAAACACAGGGGAAAGAACAACCATGTCTGAACCAGAACTCGAAGGACGCCCAGATCACGGGGAAGACGCACTACCCCTAGGTCAGGACGCCGGCATGATTAGATCTAATAATATTAAACATTTTTTAGTATGAATTATCAAAATACTATATGGAATACAACCTGGTAGTGAAGTAAATGATTGTAAATCTACTTAACTTATGCATACAGTATGTTGCACACTTGCTTAAACTGTAAACTCCATGTACTTCCCAAACCGTTGATTGTTCCTGTTAAATTCTTTCTTCTTTTCCTTCCATCCTGCTATTAGTATTCAGAACATTAATTTAGTTTTATCATATTGGACCCCCTCGATCGCGGGGCCCCAGTACATAACATCTGTCGCATCCCCCAGATGGTTGATCCTGGATACATCCGACAATAAATGCATTATCAGTACGCCGCAAAAAAAGTATGTTACTACGCATTCCTCTTCACGCAAGATTTAAAAGAGAGAGCCGTGCGAAGATTAGCAGCAGTCAGATTTGGCGATAAGAAAAATAAACAAATTGGCGACATTCTGACCGTTCCACAGTAAGGTAAGAACTCCTCTGAAATAATCAAAATTACTCAAAATAGAAACATATAATTGTAAGGTAAAATAGTCACATAACAAATTCAATAGAAATGTGTGGAATGAAAATTCTTTTATTAAAATAGAGCTGATAAATTTTTTTCTTAAATTTGATATTAGTTAATTTACTTATTATAGTCTTAAGAGATTTAAATAAATTTTCATGAATTAAAATAAAATCGATTCATTTTTTTTTCATATTATCACTCAAAAAAAATTCTATTATTTTGTATTATTAAATAAATTCAATTATTTTGTGCGTATTATATTAGTTTATTTTTCTACACTAGATGGCGTTCTCTTCTCGATTCTTGTTCGTAGATATGTTGCGTAAATACAAAAATAAAACGATAGCATTTCAGACAAGAATTAAATTCTTTATTGATCGATTATACAAACGGATTTTCCAATCTCTAACTTTCTGCACCAAATATTTTTTTATTGACCTTAATTAAGCCTTGCAAGTTATTCTGATGATCTGATTTAGCATTTAATTATAGGGCTGTTTCTAGAGAATTGGTTTCAGTCTTTTTCTTATAAAAAAATAATGAAGGCTGAAATTTTAAACAAAATAGGGAAAAAAAAAAAACTTTTGAGAAATATTATTTACTTTTTAAAAATATAATATAATATATTAGATTTAGAGATTTTTGCCAGTCTAATATAAAACTTGAAAAGGATAATTAATAATGTTTTAATAGGAATAATTAAATAATGTTTTAGTATGTAATCGAAACTTAATTTGAATTTGAGTCAGTTCGAGTGTATTGATCTTGTAAATTTAAATGAAACCATAAAATGAATACACTCAGAAAATATCACAAAAAAATCTATCGAAATTTTGGGACAACTTAATGTTGTGGGGGCCCTAGGTCTGTTTGCTAATTCGGGCTTATGGAGTATTCAAAAGTTTAAAAACAATTTGATTCGTAAAGTCTTTACTGCTGTAAATAAAGCTATAAAGAAAGGGAAAAAAATCAGATGTCATTTTTTCTATCGTCTGCAAACTTTACTTCGGATTTAAAATTTGTCAAACATTAAGAAATTGATTTTCAAAATTCGGAATAGAAAGAAGTTATCGAAAATAATTTTTACATTTACATTAAAAAAAATGGATAATAATATTTTGTTAATTATAATGAAATGTTTCAGATATTTAATTTAAGAAAAAGTTTTTAAATCCATCAACATCTTTCTAAAATATAAATTTAAACAACAGAAAATCATTTTCAAATATTTATAGGACTATTTATGGTTGTTCACAATCCGTAAGTAAACATCAATGCAACAAATATTATATTGTTCCAAAATGTATGGCCTTAAGTGACTTCAAAGGCTCAGTAGATAGGCAAACGTTTCTTCACAGCAATTATTACAATAATAGCTTAAATAGTGTAATAATTAATTAATAAATAAATATTTACTCAAAGATGTCAATTATTTTTAGTCGCATAGTAAAGATAAGTATCTCTCGGGTCATATATATATATTTTTTTCTAATAGTTATTCATGGGCTTATAACAGCAAATGGCACTCGGGAGATGGCATTATTTTTTACCCTACTTATTACATGACGTAAAGAAAGTGGTATAAATATACTAATACTTTGTTTTCGTAGGTGCTAACTGCATTTTGGCCTTTTCTCTAATAATTTCCCTGATTTAAATATTTTAGTTTATAAACAAACTTTTTTCATTCAATCAGACTTCCAACATAAAATAACATATCCAACGTTTATTTACTTTTTTATTTTATTATTAGTCAAAAAATTATCTTTTCCAAATTTGTGTTCCAATCCGAGAAACTACTCAAGAAGGAAACATCCTTAATTTTTTCTAAAACGAATTTGAGTAATCTTCCCACAATTTTCAAGCATACTCTCTAATAAAGGAGCTAATCTAGAGAACACCTTGCATAACATTGCCAATCAATAGTTACGAAATATAAACCTTTGACATGAATTTAGCATTTTTACTGAATCTATCATCTAACTCTTGGTAAGTTATTTGGCGATGAATCTCTGGAATGCGGTCAATAGTATCCGAAACTAGAATTTGTGTTTTAGACCTGTTTTTCCTAATCGGGTTGAAATAAAAATCTGACATATAATTACACTTACAGTCACACAATCCCTTCCAAATTTGATATATTTAAGTTATTGCAACTTTGAGTTATAGCATTTACATGTGTTTAAAGGTACACGTTGGATCCCTTGTTGAATTTGGCTCAAAATATGATAGTGTCTAGACTATCGATGTAAATTCTACGTATCGAATTTTATATATGTAGCTCTCTTCGTTTTGTAGGTTTCGTGTTACCTTGTGTATTCGAACAGACGGACAGATACGCTTTCTCTAAGCGGATTTGGTTCAAAATTTGATAGAAATCCACAAATTTGATACAAAGACCGTATACCAAATACCATCCATCTAGCCCAAAGCGTTTTTGAGTTATCTTTGTCACAGACAGACAAACAGAAGGACATTTTTCAAAATCGGGGAAGTCTAAAACTTGGGGATTCGTCAAAATTTCGTGTTCGAATTTTTTGACAACGTATATGATTAAGTAAAAAATGGCATAAACATACTATTGTTTTGTCTTTATGAGTGCCTTCTATAATTGGTTTCTGGCCTTATCTTCTAATATCCACTGATTTAAGTATTTCAGTTCATAACTTACCTTTATTCATCTAATCAGGATTCCAATATAAAATAACATATCCAACGTTTATTTACTTTTTATCCAATTAAATGCAAATTAATTTTATCTAAATTAATCAAAAAAATTCCAAATTTGTGTTCTAATCTTAGAAACTCAAGAACAAGAAAAAAATTCGCCTTATCTTTGAATTAATTTTTAATCATTATAATAAATTGTAGTAAAACAACATAATAAAATTGTGATTTGCTATTTATTTTAAAATAGCGTGCGAAATTAATCTTTTGTTTAATTATTTGATTAATCTAAATATAGACATTTATTTTATAACTGTATCCTAATATCCCTGAATATTTGACACATTTATCAGTACGATTCCTTGCACACAATTTCTTTGAAAAGAACAAAATTTCTTTAGTTTTTTTTTTAAATACATAAATTTTACTTTAGCTAGTAATGTAAAATTATATACAACTGCTCCACGAACGAAAAAAGAAGGTATTTCTTCATCAAAATCTGAACGCGGTACAAATTCTTCTATCTTTATCACCTTATCTTTATGAGAAGACTTCGTTTGCATACGAGGATAACTTTGTTACTATTTCGCACTGTTATCGCAGTGTAAACATTGGGGTTAGTACTCCAGATAATCCTAATCTGATAAAAACGTGTATGCTATCACTTAAGAAACGCGATTGCAGAACAACTCTGTTGTTGATCAAAACACATCAGAGTTTAAATGAAAAATTGAAATATATTTTCTTGTTAACTTAATGAATCAAGAGTGTAACTTTTTAAAATCTAGTCCTTGGTAAGTAACTGACTAGGGTTTGACGGTTTTTCAAACCCGGTTTTAAAAAACCGATTCTTTTAAGTAAATTTGTCACATTCGAAAACCGGTTTTTAAAGTAAGAAAACCGAATTTCCAATTCTTTAAATATATATATATATATATATATATATATATATATATATATATATTGATTGATTGGGACCGATTTGTCTAGCAGCTGAGGGCTTAAGGCGACGAGATGCGAATTTATAAACAAATGAAGGTATATTTGAATTTCTGTTAAATGAACTAAAATATTTGAGCACTGAAATAAGTTTGAAATTATTATATGCTTTAAAAGAACGAATTCAAAAGAGAAGACAAGTAGAAGCGGCAACTCTTTTACTGTATTTTCAAAATCCACAAAACATTTATAGTTCAGTGAATAAATCTAGTGTACTTTCTTTAGCTTCAAAAACCGAAATTATTAAGTTATCTGGAAAGATATTGTCTAGAATATTTCCATATTCTTATGTAGAAACCAATTCTGATGAAGAACAAATCGAAGAAACTACTCATCAGAGTAATACCTTTTTAAAAGAAGCCATGGAAAAATCAATTTATAAGTTTCTTGAATACCCTGGGAAAAAAACTTATAAATCCAAAGACACTGAAAGCTGAATTTTCATTATTTGAAGCAACGAATAAAAGAACAAAAATTTGTTATTTGATGCCAATAACTTAACTTTGATGCTTAAATTTGTTATTTGATGCCATGAAAACTCTAAAACCAAGGTCAGTAGTAAGACTTAGCCACCGTTCAGTCGATATTTGTTTTTTCCTCTTCTATTTTTTTTGACAAAAATTCGAAAACCGGTTTTTTTGGAAATATGGAATTTGAAAAGCGGTTTTTCAAAAAGTCGGTTTTTGTATAAACCCTATAACTGACATTTAGATAAAAGTTATGATCCCAAAAATGCTCAAATTTTTTTATTACATACTTTACCAGATTTCTCAATCGTTGTAATGTAATGGTTAGCGGAAGTGGTCTCCCAAGGTTTTTCCCTTATACTATATGTCTTTGTCTCTCATAAAACTGTGATCTTGGGTAAGGCCACGAATACGTTGCATGATATTGGTGAATGATAGTCACGAAATATAGATCTTTGATGTGAATTTAGCAATTTTACTGAATCTATCAGGAGAAGATGTATTTTGGACTCCTTTTTTGCCAATTGACTGACGCCAAAACTTCACACTCTATTCTAGGTGTAGTCAAAATTGATTAATTTCATTGATTTAAGTCATTTAGTCATGAGTTACTTTGTTCGCATGCAAGGAGAAATACAAACAGAGAGATGATCAATCGTTTGACAGATTTGGCCCAAATTTGAAAAGTATCTATAGTTTAGATATTAAACCTGTATACCAAATTTTATCTACCTCATTCTGTGAATTTTGTGGTCATTAAGTTCACCTGTTCTCGAACAGCCAGACAGACGGACTTCCTGGGAAAAGATTTCGTTCAAAATTAGATAGAAGTCCCCAAAATTGCTCTTAAGCCCATATACCAAATTTCACCCGTCTAGCTCAAAGCATTTTTTCAGTTATCGTGTTCACAGACAAACAGAATATTTCCAAAAATGTGTTTTTCGGACTGAGGGAGGTATGCGAAACTTAAAGATTCGTCAAAATTTCGATTTCTAAATTTTTGACGGTTGCAATTTTTTCTCTATACTTCATGTACGAGAAAGTAAAAAATGGAAGAGAATAAACTTAATTTTAAAATATTTCATTACGGTTTGCAAATTAACAACCTTTTTTTTTTAAAAAAATCATAATATTTTAGATTTCCTGAACACAAAAGATACCTATTATAAATTCATTGTATCGTTGATTTTTATTCTTTAGAAGGCTGGTTTATGTTTAAAAAGAATCTATTTTTAAAATGCTCACTTTCATTTAGGTATTTTTACTTAAATTTAAGAGTCATGTATACTTTTAAATTTTTCTCCACATCTCTCAAAATCTAATGAGTATAATTGTCGTTGTCGAAGGATAAAACCATTTTACTCTTAAGTTTAACTAGTCCCATAAAATTGTTATATGTGTGTGTTTCGTTTGACCTATCACTATCAAACTTCACACATATATATTATGGAGAATAGAAATGTGCCTTTCTGAGAGATTTTTAAAAATTTTCAATTGGAGTAAGTAATAAAAAATTTAACTGAATTTTAGCATTTTTCCAAGATAACTTCCGAAAATACTGCACAAAAATTAGTTTCAAACTGTTTTTTAAATTAAAAAAAAAATTTAATGATAATTATTTTAATAGCTCTATTAATTTTTCCTAAAGTTTGGCATTAAAAAAAATGCCTGATTTTTGCCTGATTTTCGGCAATAGATGATCACTGTAGCCCAGAAATTCAACCCATTTTCATTGTTTCATCAAATATTAAATCGCGTGATTTTTTTTCTTTGTTAAAAACTAAAGAAGAAAGGTTCTATTTAATATCTGAGTAGTTTACAACACAAATAAAAAAGTAAAGTTACAATCCTGTGAAAGCAGAAGATATATGAACCATCAATTTAATCTTTTAATTGTTCTACGATATTAGGAATTTGGTTTCTATCAGAAAGGTTTATGTGCCCAATGAACAGAACATAAGTAAGATAATTAAAATAACGCGTCTTTAACCTCTAGAAATTCGACAGAATCATGTCAAAGCGATTAGTTATATCTAAGCGAGTTGTCTAAGTTATATCTATG
Organism: Argiope bruennichi; assembly: GCF_947563725.1. Taxonomy (NCBI): domain Eukaryota; kingdom Metazoa; phylum Arthropoda; class Arachnida; order Araneae; family Araneidae; genus Argiope; species Argiope bruennichi. The sequence continues at coordinate 132,267,057 of NC_079151.1, read as the reverse complement.
TGGTTTAGTAAAAATTAAATGTATCTAATATCCCGCCGAACCAGCTGGTCATGAATGGCTACTAGTTAATGATAAAAAAGAATATGTATGTCTCTGCATGTGTTTCCTGGCTCACTGCAGACAGACCGTTAGACTTTAAGCTACTAAATCTGTCACGCATATACCGTGCCGGATGGAAATGAGCACCTCTGAGTAATGTTTTCGAAATTTTAATTAATTTAGAGTTACACTCCGAAAATATTACAGCACAAAATGGTATAAAGTTTCTAAAATAATATAAATTACTAGTTATAGTATTGCATAAGTTGTTATATATATATATATATATATATATATATATATATATATATATATATATGTATGTATGTATGTAAATGATATTTTAAATTAATTTAATCCAAATTAATTTCCAAAACTTTATCTTAATTTATAGCCCATCGTAACTTCATTCTAAAATATTCTCTTATTTCTTGATCCAGTTCCACTTTCGGTCTAATGAATCCCTTTGTAAAAATAATGCGCCGTCAGTACTACGTATCAAATGAAAGTGATATCTTCTGTACCCTTCAAAATGTGGCAAAGGTCACACGTGTATTGAATTGGCGCCTGGTCAGAAATCCTATGTTATATAAGACTAGTGATCATTTGTTCGTCCCTTTTTGCCTTCTGTTTTTGTGCTGCGCTGTGCCTTTTTGTAAATAATCATGTTTGCCTCCCGAGAGAGAATAAAACGGAATTAAAAATACCAAGTCTCTTCACTGCTTCGAACCTGCATTCTACTTAAACCAAAAATATATTACATGTATGTATATATATATATATAGAAAAAGTTATAATACAGTATTTGTCTATCAACATGTGAAGTTTAAAAATATTTTGCTGAGGAAGCTGTTAAATTATAAACTTCAATCTACATCCAATTGAAATTTTATGTAATCAATCATTTCAGCGATCTAGTGGGTCGCCAAGGCCGGCAATTATCCAAAAATATTGGCAAATATCTAAAGAATACATTACAATGTTTTTAAATGGCTCTTTGTCTTGCTTTATTCAGTGCGACCTCTGGATGTACGCATCTCTCCCACTGATGGTACCTGCCGAGAGGGGTCCGTTCTGCGTCTGGTCTGTCGAACGTGGGGATCGCGACCTCCCGCCGAAATCACTTGGTGGATGAAAAGCTTCCGACTGTACAACGTTTCCGGACACAGGTTCGAGAAGGACGCCTCGTCTAGCACCTTGAACCTCGTACCGATGGCCAGTGATCACGGGAAGGTGATAGTGTGCAGGGCCGAGAACCCGAAGCTGCCCGGAGTGTCAATGACAGACAGTGTGATGCTTAATGTTACATGTGAGTATGAAGTTCCTGTATACGCATATACATACATTGTATGTATATACATATTCTGTATCTGCATACTGAGTATAACTAGTTTCCTTCTTTGCTTATAAATAAATAGTCAGGCAAAAGCTCGAAGTGAAAAAGAAGGAAATCTTTATTATTGCTCCCATGAGCAGTTAATTCCATGGGAAGGAAGAGTTTTATAGATATAATAATGACTGTTATGCTGAAATAAAAAATAAACCAAAAAAGCGTGATGCGAACGGAGGACCGGCAATTCAAACGTCATCCATGTTATTCTGACCACTTCGTAGCGGAAGTTGATTCGAAGTGGACCATTTGTTCACACTTTCAAGCGGAAAACTGAATATACTTATTCTAATAGTTAGTTATAAAACAATGTCCCGAGATACACAAAATAAATGTGTGTGTGTATATATATATATATATATGTGTGTATATATATATATATATATATATATATATATATATATATATATATATATATACAAAAGTATTAGAATCAAGTTAATAGGAAAAACAAAAACCAAATAAAAATTAAACCAAAAAAATTATTAAAAAATATTAAAAAAGAATCCGGCCTGAAGACTTTTTCAAGGGTCACCCTCAGGCAGGGATTCAAATAAAGGGATTTTTTCTGTGAGGACATACAGACATTAAGTCTAATAATGATTCATCGTGACCCGAAAATCCCCCGAAATTATGCTCAAGAGATATACCATTTTAACAGAAAGGAAATACAAAATAACAAATTAGAAAAAAACCACAAAGTAAAAATACAATAAAAACAATAACAATAAAAACAAAAACAGCATTAAAATTAAAATTAAAAACGAAAAGGCCAAGACATACCATCCAACAGTGAACGAAACTTTAAACAATCGATTGTGATTTCCTGTTTTTGAAAGTTAACGGTAAATTATGTAAACAGAGGTAGGCACCCAGCGCCATCTATTGAGTGATCCAATATGCAAGTAAATTTCTATTTTTATTTAAGCCAAAAGATTAATCCCAAACCATACCTTGTTTAATTAAAAAATTGACATTACAGTAATTTCTAGGAAAATCATTTTTAATTAAATTTTTAAGGAGGATATTTGATGCTTCAATATAAGAATTTTTATTATTGCAAACCCTTTTGATCCTGTTAACTTGTGAGAAAATAAGATTTTTGAAAATTTTAGAGTTTAGATTGGAATGGTAGTTACATAGTTTTGTTATTTTAAAGTTGAAATCATCCCTTTTATCGTATATACCAACTATTGTTTTATCATTAGCAATTTCGATTTTTAAATCTAGAAAGGTAGCCTCAAGTTGATTTATATTTGTATCTTTTAGAATTAAATCTTTTGGATAGCAATTAGTAATAATATTAGTATTGCCGAAGTTAATCAAAAGTAGGTCATCAATATATCTCCACCCGTTTATTAAATTATATTTAATTATTTTTTTCTCATAGTAATGCAGGAAAATATTAGCTAATTTATAAACAAGTCAAGGGCATTCCAATGGGGACAGCTTTCTCAAGTGCTTTAGCTAATTCCTTTTTGGTTTTAGTTTAAATAGGTAATAAATTTTAGTTGCGATTTCGAAACTGTTTTGTTTCGTTTTCATTTTAGTTTTGTTTTCAAACTTTTTCTTACTTTAGATTGGTTACTTATATATATATATATATATATATATATATATATATACAAGAATTGCTCGTTTAAAATTGTAAGATAAACAGAAGCTACATTTAAATGCTTATTCAAGAAGTAATTTCTGCCTTCGCCTTCACGTTGCCTTAAAAAAACTACTAGATACACCTCTATCAAAGTTCTGCTATACAAAAGTGACGGAAACTAGTATTTTTTTATGCTTTCAAGTTCAATATCTACCAATATCTTCGACTGACATGCTTTAACTTTAAAAGCCATAAGGCATCGGTGCCAATCCTTTTTTTTTTATCATACCTTTACTTTTTGAATTGCCTGCTTAACTTCTTTGTCTTTTGAATTACCTGTTTAATTAGTTTGTTTCTAAGCTGTGCCTCATTTCAGTTCCTCCCAAAGTAAGCCTCTCCCTGAAGACCTATTCCAGCAGCTCTCTGTCCGAAGGAGACACAGTCGCTCTTATCTGCAACGTCATGTCCAATCCAGCCGTCGGCCCCGTCCTCTGGAGCTTCGTGCAGGAGACATCCGTCGCTCCTCCACAGAAGAGGTTCCCCCTGGAAGGATCCCAGACTCTCGTATTGGAACGTCTGCAACCCTGGCACAAGGGGAGTTATCGATGTAGAGCTACCAATAGTGAAGGCGTCGGAGAAAGCAATTCCCTGTGGTTGGCTGTCAGGCGTAAGTGACTTTTGTGGTATTTGGGAAGGGGTGGGGGTGGCATCGCACGCTATCCACAATCGGTCTTTAACCAAAATGGTTCCCTCTCTTAAGGGGAACTGACCAAATTGAAATCCACTTTTAGCTCAATTCAGAGTGTAATTAGAGTGGAGCAAGCAGGACTTATGTCCTGAGGGACATTACCAGAGGATACAAAATTATTAAATACTTAAGACAGCTATGTTTAATGTATTTAAGTTAAAATCTTTAGAATCTTTTAAAAGTTTCCAACTAGGGTTGGGTCTTTATACAAAATATCAGATAGATATTTTGCATAAAGTACGTAGCAATATTACTAAACAGATACAGATTAGGAGTATCAAGTACTCGGTATGTTTTTGGATTGATTTGGACTGATTATCTCATCGCCTTCATTCATCTTCGATTAATTAATGCTGTATCATTCTCATACAAAGAAGGGAGTCGATTTAACATGGTTAGCCATTCTTCGCCAATGGTATTAGCATGCATGTTGTTTTTTAACTATATATATATAATATAATTCATCCTCAGATTCATGTAAAGGCATACTTATCACTGAAGAATTCCCATCTATTCCTATACTAATTATATGAGCAAATTCCTTCCTTTCCTCTTCTCATCCAATCGTCAGGCACTGTCAAAACTAATGGCTCTGGCAATAGTCATCAAAACCTCTATCGAAGAAGCGAAATTCCGATTTAGAATCATATTAGTATCAGTGTCGAAGCAATTGTAGGAACGAACCGATTTCTACTTATTTCATTCCGACGGGAAACGAATGTATTATTGGCTCTATCACGTGCAATTCAGTATCAGTATCAACCTGTACCCGAGACAATAAAATGGCGTAACAAATCAATCCTATTTCCAACTAAATCTAAGACAAATCAATGTCTATATGTAGCCTTTTTTATGGTTTGGATCCTGGATGGATAAACTTTCCAACTGGGTTTTTTTAAATTTTTGATTTATTTTTGCATCACTGATAGCACAAGTCAAAACTCCCTTCAGATAGATCGCATTAAAAATCTGGAAACATTTTTAAGAATTATAGAAGTAAATTTTTTTTAAAAAAATTTTAGTTCAAGTTGAATTTTCTTTCACACAACTGCCATTTCTGAAAAATTCTCTTTAAAAGTCATACCAAATGCAAGTAGCTTCCCATTCTTTTCTAATACAACCCATTCTCAAATGTAATTAACTCTACAATAAAAATTAAGAATGTCTCGTGATGCCATTCGTAACTTAATGAATGTGCATAAAGTAAGTAAATATATAACTAAAACACATGTGCGATGATTTTTAATTTCACAAACTAATAAACAGATATTATCTCTTAATAACTTTGATAAGTAACTTTTGCTTTTTCTTCCTTTCCTTTTTTTTTTTTTTTTTTTTTTTTTTTTACTTTCTTATATGCGAAGTAATAGAGAAAAAGTATCGTAATCGTCAAAAAATTCGAACTCGAGATTTGACAAATCTCCACGTTTTAAACCTCCTAAGTTCGAAAAATGCATTTATGACATTATGCATGACTACCCATATGTGAAAAAGATAACTCAAAAAGCTTTGAGCTAGGTAAAGGAAATTCGGCATAGGATCTTTACATCAAATTTGTTCATTTCTATCAAATTTTGAGCAAAATCCGTTCAGATGAAGCCTGTCTGTCCATCTGTTAGAATATAATAACACGGTCACTACAAAACGAAGAGAAATAGATGGACAAAATGTGATGCACAGATTTAATATCAATAGTGTAAAAGCCTTTCAAATTTTGAGCCGTATCCAACTAGGGTTTGACCGTCTGTCGGTCTGTGCTATCAGAAACATGTCATTGCGGTGACTCAAAATCGCAATGACTTAAATATATCTATTTAGATATCAGATTTTATGACTTCAAATACAGTTCTGAGTTAAATTTTTGTTTCAATCGGTAGGAGGAAAAAGCATTTAAAACGCGGATTCGATTTCGGGTACTATTAACCGCATGCCAGAAATGAATCGCCAAAAACAATAACCAACGATCATATGATGGATTCAGTAAAAATCCAAAATTCATGCCAAAGGTTAATATTTCAGAACAATGGGGTCAATTCACGGTCACGTGTCATGTACCAAACAAACAGTTTCTGCTTAATTTTCAACCGTTCTGCGCATGTCGTGATGTCTGCCGATAACGTTGATGAAACCATCGTTTAGTAAATATTACGCTAGCCGATCAATTATTAAAAACTTCTCATTTTTTTTAAAAAAAAGATATTATTTTGAATTATTTAATCCAGATTTTCGTAGTTATATAATTTTATTTCTTATATTAAAATTTTAATTAGTATTTTCAATGAAATTATTGTTTTTGCATAATTAATTAACATCACGTTTGGTGCCGGTTTATTTTTTCCTTTCCCATATCCCTTCCTTTTTTATCCAAAGGATACATTTTGACAAATGACTATGGCAGTGTTTTTGAAAAATTACATGTGTTCTTTTTTACTTATTATTTAAATATTATTGAATGTTGAATCTTATGAATATAATTCTTTTTAAAAATAATTATTACTCTTAGATAAGTTAATATTTTAAAGCTTACTAGTAAAATTATTACATTTTTTTCTTATGTAATTATTTTTATTAATATTGAGACTTTGATGTTTTCAGTTTGCTCAGAGGGAAGAGCATGAAACTCAAATTAGTATATATTGAATAAATTAACTTTACAATTTCAAATTATGAAATATAAAAGGCATAGATACCTTTTTTAAATCTATGCAACTTATGAATCAGTTATTTCATTTTAATTTGTAGAAATCTTTAAAGAAAAACAAACAAAATCACATTTTCATAATTTTTATTTACACATTACAAAAAAAAAATATAGATAAAATATATATGATAATTATTTGGAAAAATAGGATCAAATGGATGTTTTAATGCACTCACTAATTCAAAAAAAAACAACATATTTACTATTTATCAACATTTATTTTTCTAGACACTTAGAAATAATATAAACACAGTATTACAAGAATGTCAATGCAAATGATGAAATCAGTTTTATTCAACAGAAACATCTTAGATACTAAACAACATTTTTTTTTTATCACCAATAAAAACATAATGTTGAACAGTATACTTTTAAAGCAGAACATTTATGGATATTTTTTAATGCTAAAGTTACATTGATAAAAATTACATTGAAAGAATATCATAAAATAAAACAAAAACATATAATACAGTAAATTTAATAAACAAGAATAAGGTCATGATAAATATATATAGAGAGAGAGAGAATTAAAATAGGATATAAAGAGTAGTTGAAAGTAACCCTTTTATGCTTTTACAGAATTTTATTATTCAAGATTGATATGTTAAAAAAACAGAAAGAAAAAAAAAGAGTCCAATATTTTCTGGAATGAATCTTTTTTTTTTCTTACAGAATCCTGAAGTTCTTGCAGCTCATTTTGCAAATTGCTGATCCTGTCGATTATTTCAGAAAAAGTAATAGTCTGGGAAGAAGCAGAGTACATTCCACTGAAATCAGAATTCATATAATTTTGCTTAGTAATCAATTCTCTTGCATTTATATACTTAACTAAATGACATGTTTTTTCAAAACTTAAATATATATATATATATATATATATATATATATATATAGCATTCAATTTATCAAATTAAGAGCACTTTTAATAAAATACATCAATTATATATATATTATAACAGTCAATAAGAAAATTGGATTTTCAGTAGTTAGTAAAGGATTCACTTACTAAATAAATCTTAAAGAAATTTATTCACTTCCACCTAAGTTTAGCATTATAGCAGTTGTTATTTTTGCAACAGCAATTTGTTTACTTACATTAATTAAATTTAGATAAAATTTTGTAGAAAAATGCAATGTAATATTCATGTAAACATTTTAAAACCTTCTAAACATATTCAAAATTATCAGAAATTTCATCAAATGCGAATAAAGTAAATTAGAAATGCACTCATGTTTTTGATGGCAAATCGCTTACCGATTTCTTTTTCCTCGAAGAGTTTTTCTAACAAATTACTGGAACAGCTATATTTAATAAAGGACACACACTGAATGAATTCTTCAAAATGATCGGAGTATATCACCGACTTCGAAGGCTTGAAAAAATCTGTACCAAAGCTATCAACCCAAGTCAGGATTGTTGAAAAGAAAATAAGAAAACATTTTATCATGACAGTCACTCGTGTTTCGCATTAAAGCATGCATCCATCAGCACACCAGTATTTCCTCTGTTAACACATAATAAGAGCAAAGAAAATGACTCAAACATTATAACTTCAAATGTAAACAAAAAATCCGCTTCATACTTGGCGGAGAACGTTAATGGCAGACTGCTCGACGAAAGCGGTGCGGATGATACTTAAATGCCATGCGCAAGAAGTACATGACATGTGACTTTTACGTCACATGAATTGACCCCATTGTAAACCAATACTTTACAGCGCGTTGTTGTCTGGGATAATACCTTTATTAGAAAGTTTTGAGAAGACCACTTCTACTAGTTATTATATAAGTGTTAATCATTTTTTCCATAAAAGCATTAATATGTAGAACATTAAAATACGAATTTTTTAATTATTTCTCATGAAGAAGTTGTGATAATCTATTTTCACTGTTCAGTAGTTTTATTATTCTTATAGACAAAATCTTACATATATTTTTTAATTTCAAATATCTATAAAATCGACTCTTGGATTAATTTGTTTCTGTTTTTCATTGCAGATCGTCCCATTTGCAAAGCAGGCCAGCAAGTTTCGTACGGAGCTTATTTGGGAGAAACTTTGAGCATCCGCTGCGAAGTGGAAGCAGAACCTGCGACCGTGTCTTTCCACTGGGGGTTTTCGAACACTGTGTTGCAGCACAGCAACGTGTCTTTTGTGAACAGGGGTCTGAAGAGCGTGGCAACATATACACCGACAGACGATATTCATCTGGGGTCCCTGTTCTGCTGGGCCAATAACAGCGCTGGAGAGCAACATGTCCCGTGCACTTTCACAGTTTTCAAACCAGGTGCGAAATTTTCATAAGAAGACGCTTTTAATAATAATAATAATAATAATTGCTAAAATGCCTTACAGAGAACAATGGTTAAGAAAATATAAAACAAATCGATCGAATTTTCTTTTTTAAACCAATCCATTGCCATAAACCATAAACAGAAACTCTGATTCGCTCGAAGGCGCATTGAAAAATCTGAATGACCGGACGACAGCATTAAAGCCCGTTCCTGTGCCCATCTTTCATTATTCTCTCTTTTCTGATCTCCAAACCAACCAGAGAGAGCAGCGCCACCTCTTGGATGACGAGGAAAAGGAATCAAAACATTACAAAGAGGACATCAAGTCACCGAAGGCAGTTAGTTATAACTATTCATTGTCATATCTATAAGCACAACAACGCCGCAAATTTAATACGGTAGCATATCTGCTAATTCATATATGGCCAATATTTTTACCAACTGACTTCTCTATCATTCCGAAAATATATTTTTCGCTCAGAAATGTTCAAGATTTGAATTCCTGTGCCCCATTAAAATTCTCTTGGCTTTACATACGTTAAATACAACCTGGTGAAATCCTTCTGGCACAGCATTCTTACAAGATCCATTCCTATACTTCTACTCTTGAGTAGCTCCAACACTCGATGTCAATCAAAACCAGTCTAGAGTATGTGAGGAATATCCCTCTTTGTTTTCAATTTGTGCATCATAAAGCTTTTCTTATTAGTTAACAAAAAACTTAATTACTGCATACTTTTTTAGTGGCCCCCAATCGCCCTAAGAATTGCCAAGTTCTAAATCGAACCCACAGCTCTTTCATGTTGACATGTGAAGCAGGCTACGACGGCGGGGCACCCCAGCGCTTCTACTTCCGTGCCAAAATCAAGGGATCGAGGGATGACGGCCTTTCGCTCAGCTCTCCACTGCCCCTCTTCAACCTGTCTGGCCTGCCTTCCGGATCCACCTTCCAAGTTTCCGTCTTCTCCAGGAACAAAATAGGAAAGAGTCACGTCGTGACTTTGGAAACCACAACGTTAAAAACTAAAAGAAAAGGTAGTCTATTTTGATGCCTATTCATTCACTTATATAAGCGTTCACTTATATAGCAGCGTTCACACGAGGCCAACTGTTGCGCGCAGTGGAAGGCCACGCCAACCTCAGGATCATCACGTGACTCCAACAGCACAATGGTAAGTGGTTTTCTCATCTGGACAATTATTTGCCATTGTTCCATTCCGGTCACGTGATGTACCTTAAGTAGTCACCACTTTCTATTGCGCGCAATAATTGACCTCATGTGAATCCCGCTTACTTCAGAAACATCATGTGACCCCAACGGCACAAGGCAAATGGCTTTTTCATCGGACCCACTATTTGCCACTGTCGCATTGCGGTCACGGGATCTTGCTGAGGTAGGCATGGCTTTCAATAGTGCGCTATAGTTGGTCTCGTTTGAACCCTGCTTTAGACTTTCACACAGGGACAATTGCCGGTTTCAAAAGGTGACATGTGATTCAAACCAAATCTCTGCACAGTTTAATGTCATGGATGCAATAAAACCGCATTCTCAGAGGCCAACAGTTGCAGGATAATAGAAAGCCACGCCTACCTTAGGAGTAATCACGTAACTCCAGTGGGACAATGGCAAATAGTAGTCTCATCGGGACAACTATTTGCTACTGTCCCGATCACGTTGTCTCAACTATTAACATTAGGACATTACCGGGACAGCAGCAGAAAGGCAACTATTGTGCGCAATAGTTGGCCTCATGTGAACGCTACTTAATGCTGCAAATGCTCATGCATTGTGCGAGAGTTGCTTGGAAAAGGGAAAGTCGTTGTCTCAAGAGTCTGTGCATACTTCTGTTGTTGCATGTAGATTATCAATATTTTGTTGGGGGTTACGTGATCCTTTATTGCAGCCAGAGATAGTCCCCGTTTAAATTAAGTCTACGATGTTAAGGAAATTACATTACTACGTGTGTGTACAGAAATATATATATATATATATTAAAGCTGCAATAACTTACACTTTTGGTTAAACATAACATGAAATGTATTCCTTCGAATCATAAAGCTATACTGATGAGTCATAAATGTCAGCACCGCGGTGATAATAATTAAAAAAAAAATATGTATACAGGTTGCGATTTCGCTGTCCTTCCCGTTGAAAAAGAGCTCGGAAACGTAAAAAAGAGACGGCATTCATTCAATTCTTTTAATTCCTAAAGTATGGGGGATTTTTTTTCTTGCTTCTTTCAGTTTTTGCATTCATTTAATAGAAAAATGGAAATAAACGCTTGCATTCATTAATTTTCATGAATAGCATTCAAGACGGTGTTGCAAACTAAATACGATCCTTCAAAATAATATCATGATTTTTGTTATTAGCATGTTGATGACAGGATATGCATAAATTCGCTCTTTTCGAATTACCCAACATCAAAATTTGATTCAAGAATTTATCTTGCAGGTCATATTAATAAATGCCAAAGAAATACTTTTTTTATGGCACGTAAATTGTGTTGAGCGAGCACAGTTTCTATTTCTATTTTATGGAGCATGCATTTGATTCTTATACCCTACACATTGCTACAAAATGTTGACCTTAATTGTTTACCAACACTGGCCATTCGTCATCTTTGCGGAAACTATTTGAATTTAAACCGGAAGAAGCGATAGCGCTGCTTCCGCCATCCGCGTCTGTGTCAATATATAGAAAAAAGGAATCACGGCTGGGTCGTTACGAGGAAGATTTATTTTATAGTTCTGTCTCAGAGACAGCAGGTGCATCTAGGTCTAATGACAAGCGGGCATTATATTATTTTTAGACCCCCCCCCCATCTCAGGCATCATTTAGTAAATTGATAGACGATACGTATATAATTTTTTCAACTACTGATCCTATTTGACTTTAAAAATAACGTAAATAACGTAACATTGATTCTAATATTTTGTTCATAATATTAGGAATAATTATGCATTTTTGCCTCTTCCTCTTCGCCTTTCTTGGTAGCTATGCCGCCACTGCTGGGCTATATATTCGTAATCTATCTATTTCGATAGTTATTAAAGTAGTATGGCTTTAGTCCTATCGCAATTTTATGCATGAAAAAAAATCTTGTTCAGGGAACATACATAAAAGATTTATTGCAATTTTATGCAAGAAAAAAAATTTTGTTCAGGGAACCATACATAAAAGATCTATTGCAATTTTATGCAAGAAAAAAAAATCTTGTTCAGGGAACATACATAAAAGATCTATTTCAATTTTATACAAGAAAAAAAATCTTGTTCAGGGAACATACATAAAAGATCTATTGCAATTTTATGCAAGAAAAAAAAATCTTGTTCAGGGAACATACATAAAAGATTTATTGCAATTTTATGCAAGAAAAAAAAAATCTTGTTCAGGGAACATACATAAAAGATTTATTGCAATTTTATGCAAGAAAAAAAAAATCTTGTTCAGGGAACCATACATAAAAGATTTATTGCAATTTTATGCAAGAAAAAAAAATCTTGTTCAGGGAACATACATAAAAAATTTATTGCAATTTTATGCAAGAAAAAAAAATCTTGTTCAGGGAACCATACATAAAAGATCTATTGCAATTTTATGCAAGAAAAAAAAAATCTTGTTCAGGGAACATACATAAAAGATCTATTGCAATTTTATGCAAGAAAAAAAATCTTGTTCAGGGAACCATACATAAAAGATCTATTGCAATTTTATGCAAGAAAAAAAAAATCTTGTTCAGGGAACATACATAAAAGATTTATTGCAATTTTATGCAAGAAAAAAAAATCTTGTTCAGGGAACCATACATAAAAGATCTATTGCAATTTTATGCAAGAAAAAAAAAATCTTGTTCAGGGAACATACATAAAAGATCTATTGCAATTTTATGCAAGAAAAAAAATCTTGTTCAGGGAACATACATAAAAGATCTATTGCAATTTTATGCAAGAAAAAAAAAATCTTGTTCAGGGAACATACATAAAAGATTTATTGCAATTTTATGCAAAAAAAAAAAATCTTCTTCAGGGAACATACATAAAAGATTTATTGCAATTTTATGCAAGAAAAAAAAAATCTTCTTCAGGGAACATACATAAAAGATTTATTGCAATTTTATGCAAGAAAAAAAAATCTTGTTCAGGGAACCATACATAAAAGATCTATTGCAATTTTATGCAAGAAAAAAAAATCTTGTTCAGGGAACATTCATAAAAGATTTATTGCAATTTTATGCAAGAAAAAAAAATCTTGTTCAGGGAACCATACATAAAAGATCTATTGCAATTTTATGCAAGAAAAAAAAATCTTGTTCAGGGAACATACATAAAAGATTTATTGCAATTTTATGCAAGAAAAAAAAATCTTGTTCAGGGAACATACATAAAAGATCTATTGCAATTTTATGCAAGAAAAAAAAATCTTGTTCAGGGAACATACATAAAAGATCTATTGCAATTTTATGCAAGAAAAAAAAATCTTGTTCAGGGAACATACATAAAAGATTTATTGCAATTTTATGCAAGAAAAAAAAATCTTGTTCAGGGAACATACATAAAAGATCTATTGCAATTTTATGCAAGAAAAAAAAATCTTGTTCAGGGAACATACATAAAAGATCTATTGCAATTTTATGCAAGAAAAAAAAATCTTGTTCAGGGAACCATACGTAAAAGATCTAATTTTATGCAAGAAAAAAATCTTATTCAGGATTTTATTGAAATTAAACAATAATCAATAATCAATTATTCCTAGTAAAAAAGACAGAAAAATACAGTTACCACAATCAAAGTCAATAAAAAAATACTGCTCATTAGGGTGAAACGAAAATGGTCTTAAAAATTTTTTTTTTTAGATTTTAATTTAGTATTAGTGCAGAAAAGCTGCCTTTTAGAAATTTGGTTGCAGTATTACATTATCTTAAGGTGCTGCAAAGAGCTTGAAATTTGTAAAAAAAATTGAAAAAAATGGAAATTTTTAAAATAGGTCTTTAAAAATTTTTCTTACATTTTAGTTTGGCAATAGTGGTGAAAAGTTAGCTTTTAGGTTCATAAAGAATTTTTAAAAATTCTGGTTGCAATACAACAATATTTCGAGGTGCCGCAAAGAACTTAAAATTTGTAAACAAATTGAAAAAAACTTTGATAAAATATTTTTATGAATTTTTCGTTCATATAATGTTATAAAAGATAATTTAAAATACATTGCAATTGATAAAAAAAATTATTAATTACAAAGTATAAAAATAAAAAAATATTTTTTATGTCAAAGCTTGCGTTTCTTACTTTTGTATCCTTAATTATTACAAATGTTACAGCTGCAAAATCATTGTTTCTACTTCATTACTACATTAAACAGTTTTGTTTTTAATTTTTATCAAATTTTTGCATATTTACGCATGAGTCAATTTTTGCTCTCATGTATCCTTCTCTTGCGATTGCACCACAGACATTTTGAGCCGATTCAGCCATCAGTCCCCTAGCTCTTTCCACTGCTTTCATGTGGCAAAGAAGCTGGGGAAAGTCGATAACCGAGTCCCCTGTACTATTTGATTCAGCTTCAGATGCCTTCTGTATAAAGTTTTAACTTAATATTAAACCGCACAGGCACTTGATAGTTTCATCTGTTCTTGTCGATTTGATAGATCTGGTTGACTTGCCTCTGTTTGTAAAAACACTGTTGTTCTTCGGCGTTTTCATTGTGGCCAGTAATCGTTTCTGGTGCACTAGTATTTTTTGCCCGTTCTTGATTAAACTTAACTATTCTCTGTAGTTCTTTACTCTTTCTTGCTTCTTTCTTTCTCAAAGCGCGTATGGTAGCAATATCAATATTACCTATAACCATTTTCCTGTTAGACCGTTGGTCATTTAGAACTTTTTATTCCATAACTGGCGCTTTTTTTTTCTTTTATACAAGTTAACAATATCAAATAAACGTCTAGCTTCTTCCCTAAATTCTATGAGGTTGGAATTAAACTTATCTGAACATTTTCTGCTTTTAGACTTTAATAAATTCCTTTATTTAGCACGATAAGCTTTTATCATTTGTGAAATTCTTTTACTAGAAGCAACAGGAATAAAAGATCTTGACCATATTTGTTCTATTATGGGAAGTAAAGTGTCATATATTTCACTTACAGAAAGATTTTTCTCTGAAGCAATTCGAGGTTATGTTTAACATAACAGTAGCACTTCATAACAGATTCGTAATTAGGGAGTTCAACTTCAAGCAAAACACTAAATTTCTTAAAAATAAAACGCTCCGACATTTGTCTTGCTTTCACTAATTTCACTTAGTTTGGTGAGAGGGGGTGCCCGTTCAGTTGTCGTACTTGTCATCTGACCGTGGTTCAAAATTACGAATTCCGTCCCAAAATAGCCCTACCGTTGCTTTAAAAACGGAGATGTTAATATAACTAAATTAAACAAACTGTAATAGTCAAAAATTTTAATGTGTGATTTTGACGATCTCCACAGCACACAGGATCATATGCTGGCAATTGAAGTAATTCGGGGTAATTTTTCGAAGAACTTAATTGATGTTCTTTTCATAAATTCCCGAACGTGTTCAATTTGGTCATCATGATAATATTTTCCTTGTAATGCGCCACGATACCTTAACTTTCTTCATCAGATGTTTATCTTGGAAAAATTGCAACTTCTTAATGTTTTGGACGGAAGTGTCCCCCCCCCCTTTAAAAAATTTAAGAGCCATACATCAACATTGGTCTTAAAATAGCTTCGTAGAGCAGACGCTTGAGCCTAGTAAGGAAGATTTACAATAAGCAAGTGGTTCTTGTTCGAGATGGCTGTTGATGGGTTTAAGTTAATAAGATTGAACTCTTCATAACACTCGGTGAATTTTTGTCTAAAAGAGACTGGAATTTCTTTTGCCTAAACAAGTTAGCTCTGGTCCACAGCATTTTACGATTACTAATGGGAGGACATAGTTTGAAAAATTGAGTTCCAGATGACATTTAGTATAATGGTAGTACACATTTAAGTTGTTCATTCATTAAAATGTTAAAGCGCAATAGTCAGCCAATTTCAAAAATTGGCTGGCTATTGCGCTTTCAAACTTTCAATATTGCTTATGTACAATACATTCCTGAGTATCCGGCTTCCGTACTATCCGGCCTAGCTTTCTTTTGTCGTAATTAAATGAAAAAGGCAAAGTGCTGCATTGGCAACATTGCCAAGGCATTGGAAGCGGGAGTCTGTTACGATCCTTTTACGCGTCGTGTGTAGAATACACAAGTTGTGACAGTAAAAGCGCAACGTTCTGCTCATTGTTCATCGTTTTGTCAGTGTGTAACGGACCTCAGTTGTTGTTGCTGTTCCTGATTATAACTGCACAGTATGTACAGTATTAGTAAATTGTTCTTGGGGTGTGCTTAATGTTTTTTTAAGTGTTCACAGCAGGGCCGCCACGTGGATATTAGGCGCCCTTGTTCAAATTGAAATTTGGTGGCCCTTTATGGGGTTCTGTTGCACTCTTATAAAGTGCTGCAAATTATATGTGAAATACTCTTTTATCGTATTCAAAATTTGACTTTCGAACTGCAAAGCTTTAAAATTATAAAATTAAAACACGTTTGTCTTACTGTTTTTAATTATTTCATAAATTTTAAAAACAAAACAATGATAAAACACTTTTTAAGTAAAATATAAAAATTAGAAAATATATTCAAATATTGATTCTCCTAGCTTTAACAATTACAAACGCTCGTATCAATTCCTTTATGTTTAATTTATCCAAAATTTCGCTGTCTATGGAAATAATTGACAAGTCCGACAATCTCCTCTGCGCCATGGTAGATCGCATGTAGTTTTTTTATAATTTTAAGTTTTGAAAAACTTCGTTCTCCAATAGCCACCGAAACTGGCAGGGTTAAAGAAATCCGTAAAGCTATTGCAATATTTGGAAATGTATCAGTAAGATATTTTAATAAAATCTCATTTTATTGCTTAGAAAATATAAAACATGCAAAATTGCAAGCGTGTAATTAACAACTTTTATTTAAGTAACATTAAATTAAAAAACAATAAGTACTATAAATTTTGGTGCCCCCCTGGCACAGGCGCCCTTGTGCGGTGAACAATTTTGCCACCCCCACGCGGCGGCCATGGTTCACAGTGAAGATTTGAAAATGGTGATAAACAAAAAAAAAGTTGTAGCGACTATTTACGCGCTGTACAGTGACTAGACAGCAAAAACCGACGACTGCTCTGTGATTCACTGGACCGCGTTCACATTTTACGTGGCATGAAATAAATGGAGGTTTAATAAGAAGTGAAAAAATACATAATGTAACAGTGAGTTTTGGAATAAAAACTTTTTTATCTGGTATTGGGACTTCTTTGTTATCCGGCCTACCCTTCCGCCACATTAGGTCAGATACTCTGGAATGTACTGTACTAATAAGGCGTTATAGTCTCCGACCATCCAAACAACGCAGTCGGCAAGGCACTGGTTTAGCAATCTAAGTTCAATCCAGAAAAGTATTTTTTTTTTTTTAATTTTTGTTCTTTTAAAATTATTTCAAATTAATTTACACATTTACAAATAGTCTTAATTACAATGCTTTTCATTTTTTTATACAAAAATGAATGTTTATGTTCCTTATTCTTGAATTATTTTACTTTTTAGAAGAAAAATAATTTTTTTTTTAAATATTCAAAATTACATAAATTAAATCAACAATTTAAAGATAGTTTCAATGAATATGCTACTCGTTTTTGAATGCAAAAATAAATGTTTTCTCTCTTCATGCGTGAGCTATAATTTAATTTTTAAAAGTAAAATAGGGTATTTGAGGTATTCATTCATAAGGTATTTGAATTATAATTATAATTTAATTTTTAAGTGTTGAAATAATTATAGTTAAAATCATTAAATTGAAATAATTGTGTAAAAAAATAATTTAAATAATTATTATCATTTTAAGATTATTACAAAATTTTACACTTTTTTATTTTTAATAATGACAAATTATTTGTTACAACTCAGCGAAGCTGTATTTATATAGGAAATTAAACAGAGCAACTTAAATTAATAAAAAAACTAGGGGGTTCGCTCGCTATCTACTAACCCACTTTTAGTCTAGCAACAGATATGTTCAGATTCAAATTATTCCAAAATATGATAAAACAGTGAAAGAAATAAAAAATGTAAAGCAAAAAGGACACTCGCAAAAATCACCTGCATCAAAGTTCTTTGTAAACACAAATAACCTTTCATTTAAATAACTATATACATCCCCCAAAGAAACAATTTTTTTTTAAAAAATTGCGCTTTCCCACGGAAGCAAAAGCTAAAGCAGAATTATATTCTCTTATATGCTTCCGATAGTTTCTTCCTTCGATTGAATCACTGATCAGAAAGTCTTTCAATATTTCCGGTGGATTCAGCAGATGTTCCAAAACAATTTTTTTTATCATGACAACATTTCGTGTATTTTCCACTTGAATTTACTTCTTTTTCCCAGTAATGTGCCTGGCAAAAAGAACCGAGTCCGGGCATAGACCCACAACTATGCTCCTGTAGTTTGGAAACTTCGCTCCGTACACATGAACGTTTAACCCTATCTCGTTCATTACGACTGGATCTTCTTATGAACGATTCTTGAGTATTTTCATTCGACCTGTCTTCTCTTTATCGACGATTTCGTTTTAAAATCGATACGGCACGACTTAAACCCATCGTAAAAAATGTTGCCCGTTTTTTGACCGTTAATTTTGTGTTTAAAAAATTTTCAAACCGATGCAAGAATAGCGTTCGCTTGAAATCTTATCAAACCGTGTGTTGATATTCCCGGGAGAGGTCTAAGTGTTGCAGAACGGCAATTAACAAATTCGACCTGATTTTGCGTCCACGTAAGCGTTTTATATATATAGATACATCAACAAACGTTCTCATTAGTAAAAATTGAAAAGAAAGATAAGAAAGCAGATACTAAGTTAGGAATACATAGGCAGACGGTTCAAAATATTTAAAACATGATACGGTAAACTTCGAGCACTGTCTGATTTTCTGAAGAAAGACAAATACTTTTTGAAGGTAAATAAAGTTTGTTTTGCAATCCATCCATTTAATGTTTCTCTTGTGGATCATCATTATTTATCAATTCTGCAAGATGTTAATTTTCAATAATGGCTATTATGGTTCTGGTATGTAATAAAAAATGAATGAAATATTTTTATGATGACAGTAATTATAATTATATTTAGCATCATTAAAGTAATATCTGTAATTATTTTTCCTAGTTAAAAATAAATTTGTGATTCAAGTATTAGATAACTGAACATTTATTTTTGCATTACACAAGAGTATCATATTGCCGCATTGAAAAGAGGCAATCGACTCTCCATGGCCGAATGGTCAGAGCACTGATCTCATCCCGCTAGAGACAATGCGATTCAGAATTTGTGTAAATATTTAATTCCTTGATTTTATGTTTCCCTTTATTTCATGTTCCAGAAGATTCTGGACCTTTCTTTAGTTTACCAGACAAGTGTTTTGGACTTTTCTTACTGTCTCCAGAAAAGTATTCTGGAACTTTCCCTGCTAGTATAAAAGCAGAAGATCTGTCAGTCACTGAGTTCAGAGTTGAGTTAATAAATTGGTTTAGCTCTACTTCTTGTGTGTGTCATTGCGTTCCACACTAAAGTATCTACGTGACGATATAAATTAAACCTGTCTGTAAGTTATTAATTTTATTTAAATAATTTTTACCATTTTTTATTAAAAGTAATCATATCTTTAATTATTTTTTAAATTAAATTAAAATTCAATAATTAGAAAAATAAAAATTTATTTTGCATTAAATATGAAAAACATATTACTTAAAACTATTTATAAACTGTTAAATTGATTTGAAACAATTTTGAAAGAACACAAATATTAAAAATAATAGTCCAAGACCACAACCACCGTTAGACATCGGTGGTTGTGCCAAAGCACAGATTAGTTTTCACCTCTACGTTCATTTCTATGCACTTTCACTGATTCAATTGAATTCATGTTTTTCAGTTATATCAAACAACATGGTGAATTTTTTTAATATATACATGCATTCTATGTGAATTATTTCAGAACCTATCAAGTCAATAATCTGGCCGGACAAATGGATCGCCAAAGACGGCTAGTTATGTTTATCATGTAACAATAACGCCGCTTGAATTGAATTTCATATATTTTTTCCTCCATTGATAACTTATTACATGTGTGTATTTTGTATACAGGTCCGTGGACTTGGAAGGGAAACCGAAGCCTGCTGATATCCTCTATCCTAGTCATGGTCTTCGCCATCTTGACGCTGGCCGCTGCGGCTATTCTCAGGCACCGGTCCCGCCCCTTCCTCCTCTAGCTCTCACCCTGAGGTCTGCGCTTCCGAAATGATCGCACTTTTGTTTCCTGTTTGTGACAATGAAGTGAACTCGTCAGGATCTATGGAAAACTGAATACGAAATTCAAAAATCGTCATGTTCGTTATTGAATTCCTATTGTTGAACATTTGAGAGAATATTTCGGTTTCGTAAGATAAAATGAATGGAAGCAAAGCCATTTGAGTCTTTGCGATTTGGATGAATGGAAGCTAAGTCACTCCTCAAAATTGCAATTTGTGTCGTTGTAATCGAGAAATCTTTGTCAATTCTATGCAAGTAATGCTGTTCTTTGATTGGCAATAAATCAATATAATAATTAAACTATCATTTGTGAGAGTGATAACCAGTGATGTAACGAGATTAAATGGCACCTGGATATATGATTATTTCACCTCCATTCGTCGTCACTGTTAGCCAGAATAAAGGATGACCAGGGTAAAATATTTATTATATTTTCACCCGTTCATCTTATTTATTTTTTACAAGTGACATATTTTGTGCCCTCGGCCTTCCCTTAACAATAGATACGGGACATCTATACCCCCCCCCCATACACACCCTTTGTCCTTCGATCATTACACCAATGGTTGTAACAACGTCAATTGTTGTTTTCCTTGTAAGAATACCTTATGTTTGGGGGGGGGGGTTCATGACTCAGAATTTTATTTCCAAAGTCTAATCTGTGTGACATTTTTATACAATTGTCAGAAAAAAAATTAAATCAAATTCTGTCTAATCTATAAGGTATCCGAACATGTTCGGAGCACTTTTTTAGAAAAACATGATGTAGACATACTTTAACGATATTTCTAGGTTTAACACTATTAAAGATTAGCAGTAGAATGTCAATATTTGAAATAAACATTAATAATTTTTGAAAATTGGCATCTAATAGCATAAATTCTTTAAAAACTTCAAATTGGCTACACCAAAAACTATTATTATCATCCTTGCAAAACTCATACTAAAATAAACTACATAGTTTTCTCTAGAGAATGAACAACAATCGAATGGTTAAAATAATAAATAAAAATTTTGCAACCAATCAAAGATTTATCATGAATTTTTTAGTAAATTTATGACATTATTACTTAAACAATAGGCTGTAAATTAAAACATATTCACTCGATCTAAATTCTTTCAGTTCATTCTCTAGAAAATAGTATAAAGACAAAGTCCACCCAATTTCATAGTAATATGATAATTATATTTTGAGTTATTTGATTTGAAGTGAGCAACAAATGAATAAAAATCAGTTTTGAGAAAAATGCAATTAAAATATATAGTAACATATTTTAATAATTAATTATGGGCGTACATTCTTAAAATTCACCACATTTATAGGCTATACCTTCTTTCTCCTCAGTTTTTAATCATTTTATTTTTTTTTCTGGCAATTTTTGCATTTTTTAGTGAATGCCGCTTAGATTCATTTATTCTGTCTTTGTCGAGCTCAGTAAATGCTCTAATTGAATTTGTCCTAGGATACACTCCAACAACCTTAAGGATATTCAGTAATCCCATAAAAACTTCGTTAAAATGTATTACAGACATAAATACCCCTAATCTGAGGATTCAGAGCTCAACAAAGACATCTTTAGGTACAAATTTCCACAAAACACCGTTGAAACATTTATTGGCATTTTGTATTTTTCTGTGCAAAACATTTTCCATATTTAAAACTAAATTTGTGTTTATAGAAATTTTTAGCATGTTTTTTTGGCCCTTTTAATTGGTACGTCCGGTTATTTAAATGTCCACTTCCAGTTTACCGATCATTACGAAAAGATTAATATCTTGACTTCTAATTAACGTAGAGACAAAAGTAAACCTGTTTTGGATAGCTCAAAGACAAATCTATCCAATAAAAGAATTTTTGAAAAAATATCATTTTTAGAGAAAATTGATCTTTTTAACGTGTTCGGATACCTTAAGTTCATTTTTAAATTTGGTTACCCTTAAATGAATACAAATTTTCTTTTAACATTTTTTGGAATTTTAGATATGAATAGTGAGAGTGATAATCTGCTTACCTATTCATTCATATTATAATTTATTAACTATATTTTCGTTCGAAAGAAAAATAATATAACTGAAAATAATTATTTGTGTTTTGATGCACGAAATTTATTTCATTCTCTCTAACAATCGGGCTATCAAAAACCAACAAACTCAACTTAAAGGCTAGGGGATTATGTTACAACTAAATGTGGACTAACATTAAAAACTTGTGCCTTTTTTTACAACTGAATGTCTTATTTTTTCTGTTATGCTAAAATTCATGATAAATTTTATTAACAAAGCAGATTGATAAACAGAAATTGTAATCACAACTTCGTGGTGAGTAAAAAAATCATATTTTGATATTTTTTTTCGTCACAGTGTTAAGTAAATATAAAAATTCAAATTAAAAAAAATCAAAATCAAATTTTGATTTTTTTTTAATGTTTAAAGTAATCTGTCCAAATCCAACTCTCATTTGTAATTTAAAACAAAAAAAACCATAAATCATTTTATTTTACAGATTAATAATTTCATTTTGAAGTCTTATCCAGAAGGGGCCAGGTACTCCCACCTTTTTGTGTACCCTCCAGGGTGGCTAGATCCAACCATCATACCGGAAGCATCTCATTCGCATTTCGAGGTGCCCCCCGGTGGTATACTATAAATGGAAAAAAAAAGAGAAAGAAAGAAATAGCAAAAGGAATAATGATGTTTTATTAAGCGACAGTTTGTTACTTTTTTAGTAACAGTTGTGTATAATTGGGATACAAAGATACATAATTACAAAATATGATTTATGCTAGATTGGTAGCACCAATTATTTACAATTACTAGGCAGTAATCTATTCTTTTTCTTATACTGTGAATATCTTTTCGAATTTTCTTAGTTATGCTTTGTACTTGGTGTTATTATTCTTTTTTATCCAACTTGTTTTACATACCTACATATTTTGTTTTTCACCATAACCAAGATGACTCAAATGTACACATACCACAGTGACAGATGGCTGACATGGTTAGACTCGTAACTGTACGATAGTTTAATTTTTTTTAAATATTTTTGAATTTTGATTCACTAATTTGAAAATTGTTTCCTCTCAACTCATTTGAAGGTTTGTCATATTTACTTAATAATTTATTTAAATTCTCATGAAATTCCTAAGTTTGGAAAATTTCCCCACTTCTTAAATTGTTTTGAAAAAAAAAATGGAAGAAATTATTGTCACAGTAATAAAAAAAAATGAATCGGAATATATTGTAAAGCAGCTTATTTTAATAATCATAGTATAAATTTATATGAAAAAGTAAAAAAAATGAGCATCAGCTGTCAGTTAAAATGATGCAGTCAGATGTATTTGTTTATTGTATGAACGAAAGAAATCAAATAATTTTGAGTGACTTGCAAATGGGCAGCTGATTTTATAAAAATTTATTTCTTTTGTAGTTTTCATGAACCTTCAGCAAATAATATGCTTCAGGATAATATATTTAATAAATGTTATTAATATAGCTATTTTGTGATTTCTGCACCATATTCAACTTTCATCAAAGAAGGATTTTTTTTTTTTCCTTATTTATGAGTAAATTTGCATTTTCTTGCTTTTTAAAGTAGATGTTCTTATCTTAATATCGTAATTTTTTTTTTCCTATATACGAAATATACAGAAATAAAAAAATTGTAATAGTCAGAAAATTTCAAATTCGAGGGATGGCAAATCTCCGTTTTACAAGGTCTCAGAGCTCGAAAACCACGTTTCTGTAATTATGTCTTCTAGGTCAAAGATAACTGAAAAACGTTTTGATCTACACTGATAAAATTTAGTATATTATTGTTTTTTTGGTGTTGATATTATCGTTATTTGGCATATTAAGTTATGAAGCATATTATTGTTAGCATATTATTATTTGGTATATATATTTGGTATTATATTGATATTATATCAAATATCAATATATTATATACATTGATATTTGGTATATTATTGACCAAATGTGTAGATTTCTGACAAATAATGAACAAAATCTATTTCGTCGAAACTTGTATATCTAACTGTCTGAATATGAAGACGATAACTACAAAATTAAGAGAGTTGTTTAAAATTTAAATCTAAAGTGTAGATCCTTCAAGATGTTGACAGTCTGTCGGTCTATAAATTCACAAGTATGTACACGTGACAACACAAAAAAAGCAATTACTTGAATATAAATCTAAAATTCGGAATGTGAATTTGTGACAACAGCAATAATTCTGCGTCTATTGTTGTTTTTTAATACACACATTTATTGGGGAGCAGTAACAAGTAATGACCTATTACATCTAACACTCTTTAATAATATGTGGCGAGTTTTTTCAGAATATTTACGATTCTTGCATGAGTCACAATTTCATAAATCAAGATGGCGAGAAATAAGGCCACTATCGGATATATTGCCTACCTGTTATTATCTCTTAAAAATTTAGAAATCTTTTTTTTTATTTAAAGACTCATTTTCTTTATTATTGCGTGTGTTTCTTGAAGGTATTCAAAATTTTGTGAGTGTTTGAATTTCCGCCAGCATCGTAAAAAGTTTTTTATTTTTTTATTTTTATTTTTTTTTTTGCAATTTTTTTTAACATTTAAATTACATCAAATAGTAAATAAACAAGCTATCTTCATAAAAAAAAAATAATGCTTCTGTGCAGTTACTTTTTTTTTTGTTTAAATAAAATAAATTTCGATAAAAGTAGATACATTTAGAAAGAAAAAAGAAAAAAAAAATGGTCGCATTACCTTTAAAGACTATATTATTTTTTTTAAAAGTAATGTTCTGCAAACTTTAAAATTTTTGTTTTGATCAATTAGTTAAAATTCAAGATTAAAATATAGTTTTTTTTTTAAATCTTATTTTTTAAGTTTTTAAAAATTAATTTGGTCCCATTCAATTATAGAAGAACGCACTGCATACTGTACTTCACACAACTTAACTAAGATTTTAAAAACAAAATATAGCTAAAATATAATAAAACAAATAGCTTTTTCACGTTTCAGAAACAGGATGACTAAAATCCCATTTGCGACAAGAAAACCTGTTAAGCGCCATTTTGAAGATTTGTATCTCTCTTAGCGAGGAGGAAATATAATTGATCGCATTCAGATATTTTTAGAAAGTGGAAAATAACAGATGTATCGATCGGCTCCTCAAGTTTTCTCACAACATGCGTCGAAGTAACATTTTAAGGAAGGAAAAAATATATATATAATAAAATAAACGACTGCGCCAATTCTTTTTACAATATGCACAATAAAACATGGAAAGGATAATTTAAATGCGTTCGATGAAATATAAAAGGAGTCTGAATCTGTCCCAAGTTATGAAAATATTTAGAATCTATCTGGAAAAATATAATTTTCTTTGTTGTTGTTCGTATTTACGACCATTTCCCACTAGATTAAATGATTTGTATATATTTTAAATTTTTAGGGAACCATATCAATGAAAATTATTCTTTTAATATATTTCTTCACCAATATATTTTTAAAAAGAATCTTTACTTCTTAAATATAATTATTTTTTAATATATTTTAATATTTTTGTTTAATTTTGCAAATTGCTGATTGTTAGTATTTGGAATTAGCGGCGGATTAGAAATGCATAGTTTAGTGAAATAATAAAATAATAATAAATAAATAAACCGAGGAATTGCAAAGCAAAGAAGTGATTCTACAATATATGAGTGCAGGTAGAATTGAAATAACACCAGAAATGACAGTATGATTTTAAACAGACAAAATATAAACCAGAGGCCGTGGTCTCCCCGAAACTTTCTTCAATATATATATATACTTTGCCAATTACTTGAATATATATACAATTGCTTAAATATATACTTTATAATTAGCTTAGTAATTTTCAAATATCATAATTGAAATTAAATATGTGTATCATTACCAATAATCCTGGATTTATCCGAATTCCGGATTTCTTACTGTTTGAAATCCGGAATTACCAGATTTTTTTTTCACTGAAGCTCAATCACTTTTCTCATATTCTGTCTGGTTACACTAAGATTTCGTTATGACCGCTAAATAAAAATTTTTCAAACAATAACTCGCCAAATGTAACAGTACGGTTTAATTTGCAATCCCAAAAAACGAATGTTTCTTTAGCAGAACTTCGCTTTTTTAGTTACTACTTAATAAGGCTCTCCTTTTCACTAAAAGAGAAAAAAATGCCCGAACTGAATCCAATTCAAATTTTCAATCTGCCCGTCCCCTGAGTAAATGAGTACAAATATCTAGGGTTAGTTTTTGACACAAAATTAACATTTAATAGTCATATTAAAGTGGCCCTCGTCAAAGCTACGACAACGAGTGTTAAGCAGCGTTCCCACGAGGCCAACTATTGCGCGCATGGAAAGCCACACCCATTCCAGGAAAGATCACGTGACCTCAACAGGACAACGACAAATGGTTGTCTTATTGGGAAAACTATTTGCCACTGTCCCATTCCGGTCAAGTGATCTTGCTGAAGTAGGCGTGACCTTCCATTGCGCGCAATTGTTGTCCTCGTGTGAACGCTTCTTTAAACTCAACAGCTTAATTGCTCTATTGTGTAAAGCTTTCGATTAGACTCAAGCTTTTGCTCTACAAACAATTTTAAAACCAATATTAATGTATCCTTCTCAAATTTGGGAAGCCACTTCCGCCAAAAACATTAAGAAGTTGTAAGTGTTCCAAAATAAACATCTGATGAAAATTGTTAATGCGCACTGGTACATTAAAAGGAAAATATTTCAAGATGACCTCCTAAAAGAACCCCTTTCGGAATTTATTAAAAGAACATCCATTAAATTCTTCGAAAAATTACCCATGATTCGCAACGAGTTCTACAACTGCCAGCATATGATCCTATTGTGCCTAGCTCTAGGAAAAGGCCTAGAGCAGCAATCGACAACATCTACAAAAACTTCCCGTTTGTAAAAAGATCTAGAATTTCGAACTTCGTTGCCAATCTGTAGGATTAAAGTTTCCAAAATTATTTTTGTTTCGGCCTTAGATAGCTATGATCCAAAACTACGCTCGTGAAATTTTTCTGCATTTTTTCAAAAATAATTAACTAAAACAGTTAATTAAATCAGTCCCCATAGTAAGGCAAGTGCAACGTAAATCCATTAAAGTTTTTTACTTCACCATAAATAATCAAAATATTGATTCTTTATTAACAATTCAATCAAAACAATAAAGTATATAATTATACCAAATTTCACGACGTTAGAGCTTTATGAGCTCGTCTGAACTCGTTTCAATTCATTTTGATATTTCAATCAAACTTACAAATTATAATTGCTATTCCAAATTATGATGTGGAGGTGCTCGTGATGGTGTGTCACACCGCTGAACTCTGAAACATCACGCCGTTGCCGTTGCCGTTACCTTGACTTCCGTTTGGCGAATGTTTCGCAAACTTGTTGATAAGGACCTAACATTATTTAAAGAACTAAGAGTACGTTGAAAATATTATTTTTATCAAAAGAAGGTAAATAAAAGAAAATATATATAAATCCTTTTCAATCACTAACTGGGTAAGATTTAAACATCTCATGGATGTTACAGCACCATGAAAAAAAAAAAAAAAAAATTCTCAAATTTGTTATCAATCGATGCATTTCAAATGAAATCAAAGTTTAATTAATATTAATTATTTAACTAGTAATTGAATCGTGAAAAATATAATGTTGCATTGCGATCATGGTATAATTTTTTAACCCTTTCTGAAGCCATAGGAAATATGCTTTTCACCAAATTCATCAATCTTTGTATGAAGTTATGTAGGTTGGCATAAGTTCTAACAAATTTTTCAATAAGACAGAAACTTAGATGCTTTAGCTCCTTATCTCACACAGAACGGTGTGTTTTGATTTGTTACTTAAACATTAATAAAAAAAATTAATTCATGAATCAAATCAAATATATTTAATAAGGTAAATGAATCACTTTACTTAAGCCAATCTCGATTCTAAAAATATTTTAATATACCATGGCTAGAAAAAAAATAGCCTTTTAAAGGGTTAAAAAAATTTATAACTTAGTACACCAGCTAATGAGTGAGAAATCAATTAAATAAAATAAAAGCTTTAAATAATCATATGAAGATTCACTGCTGGAATATTCTTAATATAATATCACATATGCGCATGTTAAAATGACACAGAATCGAATTGTAAAAAGATTTATAATTGAAACTATGAAATTCAATTTTCGTCAACATTAAAAAGTCTATAACAGATATGAATTGTAAGTCCTAAACGATTCGTATCAAATCACATCTGAGAAGACGTCGTCGATTTTTGTTTGTCTGACACTCCTCTGGCTTTGGGGATGATCGATTCCAAAATGATTCTCTGATGCAGTTCCTGAGGAAGACGAAAATTGTCTGACAGAAAATGTTTGGATCCAGATGAAGCCCGGAGTCTTCGAAAAGCTTTCAGCTGAAATGGAAAAGGAAACGGTTAAAGTGGCTAGATGCAATCGAACTAGTCCCGATTTTTGATTCTATGTAGCAACTTGAGAAAAGGTTTCAGATTTATATCTGAAACTGAGTTTTTATTTCTGTCATTTCTTCCTTCCTTTCTTTCTTTTTTTCTTTTTTTTTTTTGTAACTTTTAAATAGGTAGATTATATTACAAAAAAATATAGCTAGGTTTAACTGTTTACTTTTTCATTTACGCAGAATAAAGAAAGTAAAGTAATTGTTAAAAAATTCTAAGTCGAGATTTGGACGAATCTCCACGTTTTAGACCATCATGAGTTCTAAAGATATATTTTTAGAAAATGCTCGTCTGTCTGTCTGTGACAAAGATAACTCAAAAACACTTAGAATTTGACTTGAAATGTGATGTACGGTCTTTATACCACATTTGAAGATTCCTATCAAATTTTGAGTAAAATATGCTCAGACGAATTCCCTCTGTGTGGTTGTTCGAATATAAGTTAACACGATAACTACAAAACGAAGAGAGCTAGATGAATGAAATTTCGTACATAGATTTAACATCTATAGTGTAGACACCTGCCAAATTTTGAGACAAATCCAACTATAGGTTTACTGTCTGTCGGTCTGCATTTTCAAAAACATGTAAACTCGATCATTCTAAAACGCAATGACTTAAATATATCCGTTAAATAATTTTGTTCAGAAGTCTGTCTGCCCGGCTGTTCGAATATAAGTTAACAAAAGATAACTACAAAATGAAGAGAACTAGGTACATAAAATTCGCCACACAGAATTAACATCTATAGAGTCAACGTACATCAAATTTTGGGTCAAATCCAAAGAGGGCTTGTCCATCTGTCGGTCTGTACTTTCAAAAACATATAAGCGTGATAACTCGAAAACACAATAAGTTAAATATATTAAATTTGGTATGAGATTTCGTGATTACTAGTACAATTTCGTGTTCAATTTCTGTTTGAATCGGTTGTGAAAAACGCCTCTAAAATAGAAATTCGATTTTTGGACACTATTCACGCATGCCAGGGATGAATCGCCGAAAAACTCGACAAGGATTGGCACGATTAATTCGGTAAAAATACTACATTCCCGCCAACAGTTAATATTTCTTAACTATTGTACGTTAATAAAGCGTTATCTGTCTTGACAAGTTTATTAGAGGATATGCGAGAAAGTTCTGGGAAGTCAACCATCTAACTCTCCGACCCGCCACGAAGGCACACGGATTTAAACCATAAAACTGAATGACCGGACTGCCGCAACAGCAACATTGACGGGAACTGTGGTTGAGTCCTAAGGGCCATCACCGGCCACGTTGCAACCCTCCCCGGAGGCCGGAATCCACCATGCCGGAATCATCTCATCCTCATTTCGAGGTGCCCCGCCGGGGGATAAGTTCTGGGAAGACCACTCCGACTGGTTTAAAATTAATTTTAGAAGTATTCTGCTCACTAATTTACAGGCGAGGTAAAGCAGATCATCCTACGTTTTACAATAGATTAGAACTGTCCCCATAATCTTCTGGCAATTTTATTTATTTATAATTTTCCCCCCCATTAACATCAGTGAACACAGCGAATCGCAACGGTTAGGTTTCCCTAATTGCTGAGGAATGACAGGAACTATACAGCAAACTGTGCCGGTTTAAGGCAATAAATTGTTTTAAAAAGTTCATGAACAGCACCTGATTTCCAGTGGCTCGTGAGTTCCAGAAAATTCTGGTACATTTTTTTTTTTTTTTTTTCATTTTTATCTTGGAAATATATAAATTTCAACTTGACCTCCCTTCCAAACCACATTATCAAGAGTGTTCCTTGGAATAATACAGAAAATGTGGTACTTTTTTTAATTTAAATTAAAATTTCAGAAAGTGCATGCTCTCTTTAGCTACATTTTGCTCATAAATAAAATACGCTTGGTGAGTGAATATGTTATCTCAATAAAGTTCTAAATCAGAATGATACTTAGTTTGCAGAGAGTAGTACATTTAATGTTAGCAAATGATTCAAAATTCGACGAGGAGATTGTTAGGAGAAACAGGAAATATCAAAAACACATCTTAATCACATAGGTAAATACGAAGGATGAGTTGGAATATTTTCACCTGTACTTGAGGTGGGCTTCAGACTCAGTCATTTAAATTTTGGATTGAGTTTTATCAAACGCTGAGCTAGCAGACAAGAAGATCCTTCGCAAGAATCTCTATCGCTTCAGCCTGTTGTGTCGAATATTTTCAAAAAGATCTCAAATTTATTCATAGCTATTTTGTTTTGAACAGTAAAGGGTAGCGATGTTCAGCTACCCTTTACATAATTTAATTTTTAAACATAATTTTTGAAGCAGAATTGTGGCCGTAGTCAGAGGAGACACTCTGAATTTTTAACTCCGTTTTATTTGTATCCTGGGAGGCATGATTTATGGACAAGCAGAAGCGACGGAACACATCACATAGAACGACATAAGAGAAAATGAGGAAAAGCTAATGAAAATTTTATTCCTGTGAATATATATTGTGAGATTTTAATAGGGATTTCCTACACATTTCGCCCATAGGCAAGGGAATCATAGGAATCTTTTAGAAGAATTTATTTAGGACAGGAATTTTTTATCCCTTCACTCGGAGCCTGGGAATCGCTGACGAAAGCATTTTTACAGAGCTTTCTGTTGCATTAATTAGACAGAAAAAAGGGAATGGGATCAGGAAATAAGAGAATATTTTAGAATGAAGTTAATATGTGCTAAATAGAGCTAAAAATTAGGAAATTAATTAAGTTTAAATCAGATTTTAAAATATCATTACACACATACAGTGGCTCCCAAAATTGAGGGCACACTATACTCTTTCTTCTTTAATTTTATTCTTTTTGATCTTAAAATTCCTATTTATGGCTAATATTTATAAGAACGACAAAATATACATTGACAAAAGTATTAGGCTGAAAAACGAAACGGAAGAATCAATAATATTTTTATTACAGTAATTTTTATGTCAAAGTTACAAATTCCAAAATCGCAAAATTGAGTATACATCTAGGAAAATCTGTCAACAAAAAGAGAAAAAGAAAAATTAATATTTTGTTGCATATCCTTTTGCATTTAGAACAGCTTGTAAACGGTGTGGCATTGAGTTGACAAGAGTCTGAGTTGTTTCGCCCGATATTTTCGACCATTCTTCTTGTCATACTCTTCTTAAGCGTTCCTTGCCCCTAATATCGTGTTTTTGAACTGATTTTCTGAATTGAGCACCACAAATGTTCTATCACATTGAGATCTGGAAATTGAGAAGGGGTGTGCAATTGCATTTTACAATTATACAACAACCATAACTTAACTATTTTAGCTGTATGTTTCGGGTCATTATCTTGTTGAAACAGAAAATTAGACCCTAAACCCAAATTTCTGGGCACTTTGTTTTAAATTGTTTTTTAATATATCCAAATATTTAATTTTGTCCATGATTCCATCAGTGAAAACTAAATTTCCCACTCCTTTCGCAGACACACAGCCCCATACAAGAAGTGAATCACCTCCATGCTTGACAGAAGGATCGGTGTTTTTAGGAAGAAGTTCAGAATTGGGCTTTCTCCAAACATAACATCGACCATCACTACCAAAAACATTGAACCTACTTTCGTCACTGAATATTACTTGATTCCAGAAATCAGGAGGCTTTGAAATATGACTTTTAGCAAATGAAATTCTTTTCTCTCGATTTACTTTGGAAATGAATGGTTTTGTTCTGGCTATGCGACCATTATAATTTGCTTTTCGGATTACTCTTCGAATTGTTTCTGCAGAAACACACTTTCCAAGTATTCTTGAAGTAGATGTAGCAATTTTTGTAGCACTCACCTTAAGATTGTTTGCTACCTCTCGAATAACTCTTCTCTTGGTCGTGGCACTGAGGATTTCTTTTCTTCCTCTTCCAGGTTTATTAGCAATTTTGTCCATACATTTTATACTTCTGGATAATCTTTTGCGTGAATTTCCCTTGCAATTTCCCGTAGAGATTCACCATCTTCAGACAATCCAATAACAAGTTTCCGAATTTCAACATTTGTTTCATTTGTGGAGCTCATTATGATAACTAAAACGTTTCTTTTCGCTTGGAAATCAATGATTGCCAATTAAAGTAATAAAACTATTTTACTTATTCATTTGAAAATAAATAGTGGTAATCAAGTCGCATATTTTACAAGGTGTCTACCCAATTTTGTGACTTTGGAATTTGTAACTTTGACATAAAAATTATTGTAATAAGAATATTATTGATTCCTCCGTTTTGTTTTTAAGCCTAATATTTTTGTTAATGTATATTTTGTCGTTCTTATAAACATTAGCCCAAAATAGGAATGTTAAGATCAAAAAGAATAAAATTAAAGAAGAAAGAGTATAATGTGTACTCAATTTTGGGAGCCACTGTATATATATATATATACATATAATTTTTATCTACTTAAAATATAAATAAATATTATACTGAATATATTTAAGCGATAGAACATACGCTTCTTTTTACATCATAGATGCTTCGATCGAAAATTTGTTAATCTCATACAACAGTTTATTATAAATGTTTTTAAACATAAGCAAGTAATGCTTCATCATTGTTATATTCTATTTCTGTACTTTAAAATAGTTGCTTCAAAATAGTACAGATAAGTAGTGTAGCCTCTCATTAGCAAGATTTGCATGTTCTGATTCTTTCGCAAAAGTCTTGATTGTCTAGGGTTTAAAAGCTGGCTGTTATCTGCAACAGCTATTTCCCGAAATAATGACTTTCTCCTTCTCCAAAAGTGATACTGTATCTCTTTGTCACTTCAACCCCACGGCAGTTAAACGTTTTGAGGAGCTGCTTATCCCGTGAACTTCCCTAACTCGACACAGAGCTTTATCTTCATAATTAGTAAAATAAAGAGATTATTTTAACTGTGAAACGTAAAGTAGATACCTAAATATATTTTAATCAAGAATGTAGTTGCAGTTCCGAGTTTCTTTCGTCGATTTATGCAGGATGTCCTTTCTAGTCGGAGAACTATAGTTGATTTTTAACTGCTTCCTTGTATTTAAGTCTGTAAAGGCAAAATTAGGATATAATGATCTTAGACTATCCAAGCATGGTTCCCAACATTAGAACAAGAGATTTTCAAAAATCTAATGCTTGAATTTTCATAAAAGAGAAAATTATGTTGAGAATCTACGTCAAATTTTACCAAAGTGATTGACCGATAATCCTGTGGTGAGATTTAAGTGAAGATTGATGTCCCACGGGGGAGCACCTCGTAACTGAGGTTGAGAAGCTTCCGGCATGGTGGTTGGTTCTCGCCACCCTAGTGGGTACTCGAAAAGGTCGGGGTCTGGCTTCTCTCATCGATGATGGGACATACTTCCTTTGGGAAGGGTTGTACCGTAGCCGGTGATTGTCCTCAGGACTCACCACAGTTTCCACCAGTGTTGTTGTCACCGCGGTTCAGTCATTCAATTTTTTTCCTTGTACCTTTCGGTGGGTCGGAGTAGTTAGTTTGTGATTACGTGAAGATTATAAGTGTATGTTTCATGAGCAGCATTAGAATTTATAAGCTGTTCAAGAAACCGAATATATTCGTGAGAGATATTGAAATTGATGATATTCAGACATGAACGAATGTGAGTTGAATTGCGTGTGAAAGAACATCAAATCATGCACTTTTCATGAATTATCTGAAGTGGACAGTATCAGCTGAGATTCACTTTCTTCTATTCTGATAGATAGGCAGGTGTGCGTGATGTCTGCTAAATTTGTAACAAAAATGTTTTTTGCAAATCAAAAATGTGAACCCTAATGAAGAAGAGGTATCTGAAAAGAAATGTTTGTCAGAAAGAGTGGTTCACCCCAAAAATTTCTAGCATACTCTAATAAAGATGTTATCACAAAGATGTCTTGCATGGTATTGGCGTACAATAATCACGAAATATTAAACTTTGGGGTGAATTTAGCATTTTTATTAAATCTATCGTCTTTTCCTTGGCTAGTTATTTGGCGATTTATCCCTGGTATACGGTTAATAGTGTCCAAAAATGGAATTGGTGATTTAGAAGAATTTTTCAAGACCCTTTGAAACAAAATTTATCCACAAAATTACACTTGTATTCACAAAGCCCCATGCCAAAATTCATATATTCAAGCCATTGCGTTTAGAGTTATCGCATTTACATGTTTTTGAAAATGCAGACCGACACCTCATTGGAGTTAGCTCACATTGTCATAGATGTCGACACTATAGACATTAAATATATGTAACGAATTTCATCCATCTAGCTCTCTTCGTTTTGTCGTTATCATGTTAATTTATATTCGAACAGACGGAAAAATAGACTTCCTGTGAATGGATTCCTTTCAAAATTTGATAGAAATCTACAAATTTGATGTAAAGACCGTATACCAAATTTTATCCATCTAGCTTAAAGCGTTTTATCTATCTTTCTCAAAGATAGATAAACACACGTACATTTTCCAAACATACGTTTTTCGAACTCGGGAAAGTCCAAAACTAGGAGGTTCGTCAAAGCCTCGAGTTCGAATTTTTCGACACAATTACAATAAGGACGAACCTTGTGTTTGTAAGTATGTTCGAAAGATATTTAAAGCAGTTTTCTTTTCAACCTTACTTTCTCTGGCCTAAAAATTGAAACGGCAGGTACCACCGTACACATGTTTCAGAACTCTACTTTATAGAATCGTTACGTCAAAATTACTGACCAGTAATGTTTGGCGTGTAAGTGAGGGGCTCAAATTCGATATCAGTCGGCCGCCTTCACTTTGCATTTTTTAAAATTGGGGATAGATACGATACTTTATTATAGCATTTTTTTTTCCAATTTTTTTTTATCAATCATTTTCCCCCTTTCCTCTTGCATATCTAAACGCAAAGAACCAAACAAGTTTGTTTATATATTTCCTAGCCGCCTT
This sequence comes from Argiope bruennichi, assembly GCF_947563725.1. Lineage (NCBI taxonomy): Eukaryota > Metazoa > Arthropoda > Arachnida > Araneae > Araneidae > Argiope > Argiope bruennichi. The sequence continues at coordinate 132,231,456 of NC_079151.1, read as the reverse complement.
TGGCGACCAGCCGGTTCTCCAGTATTACCGCTCGCTACAATTTTCAATTAAATATTTTAAGTAACTGGTCTCTTAATAGATTCTCAAACAAAACATTTTTAATCTTCAAATTTTGATAGTCATACCAAACTTATACTGTTGTTTAGATCGTTTCGTTCAATTTACTATATATATTTTCCTAATTTGTTGTCATTTCCGGCAAAACTTCAACTTTAATTTATAGTGGAAATGATGAAATTGCAATTAATATAAAGATATTTTTTTAATAAAACCAAGCATTTTATTTTATTATTGTTATTGTTATTTATTTATTATTATTATTAGTGAATATGAGTATGGCAAACAGAATCGCTCTGTATTTAAGTCTTATGTGAACTACAAAATATTTTTAATAATTTATTTAATATCTCAAACAATAATTCAACAAAAATTTCTCAGATTCAGCATAAAATTCAGTTTTTAGTTTTACTTTCAAAAGGATTGTAATGAAATCAATAAAAATATTTTGTTCCGGCCTATAAATATATTTCAAAAATTATGAAGTCTAAATTTAATGCAGTAAGGTATCAGATTCTGAGAAATATTCTGGACACACCAAATTTTAAATAAATGAATGAATGTTTCTATTTTCCACGATCAACTAAGACTTATTTATGAAGTCTTGAAAGTTAAAAATTTAGAAAAACTCAACATTTTCATAATCTTAGGCCAATTAATCTTGAGAAACCTGCGCGCTGATTGGCGTATTTTCTTTGAAACAATCGATGGAAAATCTAAAATTATCCTTTTTTTATTGAATAGCGATATTCAAATTTTCATAAATCAGTCAGTTTAAGTGATTGATTTAGTTGATTGGAAATTAACTCTTTTTATTTAAAATATTAGTGTTTCAAGAACATTTTGTTATTCGTGATTTCTACAGCAGAAGCTTTATGTAAAATCAAAAATTCGTTATTTATTAGAGCATTTATTGAATCAAGTTACATAAAATATAATCATTTTCCATTTAGACCATTTTAGCAGATCTGTGTCTTACTAAAGGTTTACAAATTAGCTGTGTGACCCTGATTTGAATGGATATCCTGTTCATATTAAACAAAACTTGCCTTAAAATAAAACTGATTTATTGGATTAATAATATAGAGAGTGTAAAAGATCATAAAATAATTTTTCTTGAATTTATTTTTTAGAAAAAATAATATTTCATATTTGTTTTATTTCCTACAGACACGTGCCGAAAATTATATTTTTGCAGATTTTATTTCCAAAAAGATTTAATTTATTTTTTGTTGGAGCTTTAATCAATGTGATGGCAACACTTTGAAAAAAGCTAATTTTTTCCCATGAATGCGAAACGTGCTCGTGCGGCTTAAATTTTATTTTTATTTTGTACGAAAAAAATTGTTGGAAAATATAGTTAAAATATTTATTTAAAAATTCATTAAAAATAGAAATTTAATTTTAAGGTTAAAACATTGGTATCATTTAAAAGATAAATTTTTGATCTTTAACTTCATGTAAAAATCTTTTTTGTGCGGTAATATTTTCGGAAGTTATAGCAGAAACACGCCAAAATTTTGCTTAATTTTTAAATAAATAAAATTCTAATTAAAAATTCGAAAAAATAACCCCCAGGTGCACATTCCCGGCCTCCAAGGTATACACGTGTCAAATTTGGTAGCTGTAGGTTGAATGGTCTGGCCTGTAGAGCGCCAACACACACACACACACATTGAGCTTTATTATAAGTATAGATATATATAATGTAAACATATAATTTTTACGCAGCTTCGTGGCCGAAGAGAGAGACACTTCTGTAATTTTTCCATCCCGGGAGGCATAATTTATGTACAAGCAGAAGCAAAGAGGGCGTCCATCTACATCACAACACAAGAGCGAAAAGAGGAAAGAGCGTAAAGAGAGGCAGAAATATTTTTCCCGGTCATTATTATACTATGAGAATCTGATAGGGATTTCTTTACAAGTGTCGATTTAGGCGAGGGAAATTTAGATATCTTTTAAAAGAATTTGCTTGGCTTGACAGTTTTTCATCCCTGCACTCGGAACGTGTAAACGTGCAGATTTAAGCATTTTTACAGACCTCGTGGAGCACTAATAAAATAAAAAAGGTGGAATTGGGTCAGGAAGTAAGAGAACATTTTAGAATGAAGTTAATATTGGGTGAATTAATATAAAACATTGGAAATTAAGGAAATTAATTAGGGTTTAAATTAGATTTTAAAATATCATTATATATATACATATATGCCTTCTGCTACTCATTCATTAATTCTTATAGACCAAAGCCCGCTCACTGGTATTAAAAACATTTCAGTACAAACATAACATTTAAAATTTAAATAAAATATATAACACAAACTGATACATATGAGAATGTAACAATACTACGATAAGCTGTATAATAATAATAATAATAATAATAAAAGTACCTGGTGCTCCCCGATGCGGACAGGTGTCGCCAAGATCGTCCACGTGACGCCCTCCGTACAAGGTGGGGTAGTGAGTGATCCTACATAGCGATAATAGTGCTTGGCATCTTTCGGCAACATCTTGGCTAGTTGAAATGATTTTTTAATGGGCACCACCGGTCCAGGAACAGATACTTTGGGTAGGGAAGTGATTATAGGTTCTAAATCAAGGTTTTTCCGTTTAGAAATCTGTTGGAATAAAAAGAAGAAAAAATAAATTGAAGATATTTGCTGAACGCATGGATTAGTTTTCTATTTCATTTAGAAGCGGTCACCCGAAATTCAGTATTGTAACCCTCTCATTCGAGCTTCTTATCATTTCAGCTACTGTTTCGAACAGCAAGCTTAAACTTGTTCCATCTCTTGGGAAAACACCGGGATCATTTTTTCTATCAGTAATTTCTTTATGGCATGAAAATACTCGGATTCATACGAAAAAATATATAAATAAACAGAAAACCAATGTTTGGATATACGTATCATCCGATAGAACAATTGTGGCATCCCCTTTGTAAAAATTTGCTCTGGAGAAGTAATGTAACGTCTCTCTCTCTCTCTCTCTTTTTAACTTGCGCACCTTTTCATCTATTGATTCTACTCACTAAGGAGGGGGGGGGGAGCGGAAGGATGAGCCATTTCCTATATTCTTTGTCATTCTTTGATCTTGATTTCCTTGATACTTTTTTCCCCCTAAACGTATATGAGTGCACTTATGACCGTGCAATTGAGTATTGACTGCATATATGGTTCATTCAAGTGGCAAAAACGCCTTCAGATGTGACACGAAGAATATTTTATATAATATTACTAAGTGCGACCGAGATTATCTATCGCTATTAATCTCAACATTTTATTTAAAAAATACAATAACAAATAAAAAGAAATATTTTAACATAAACGTTAATTTTATTTTATAAAAAAGTGAACTACCAAATTTTAACAAAAGAAGTCCTCCATTCATTATATTACATTAATGTAAATCAACAACTCTGTTTAAATCGGGTCCAACAATATCGTGAAAACTTATTGTATGTATGGAATAAAAATATTTAAATATTATTGCAGCAGCTCCTTACGCAGTAGTTTCTGTGATTGGCATATTACAGTTAACACTGGATTATCCTCAGACGGATTGTCTGCGCTTCTTAATTCAAAAATATTGTTAAAAAAACCTGAATCATGGCAGGAATGGTGTTTCCCGAAATTTTCTCACATACCCCCTAAAAGAAGTATTAACCATCGTCTCTTCCCCTCCCTCATAAAAATTCTGGTCCTTCAGCAAGGTCGTGAACGCCACGAGAGCTCAGATTTTTACGCATATGAAACGTCACGCATATGAAAGTTATGCATGAGCATATGCAGACCGATAGGCAGTCAGTCCATTAAAGATGTAATTCCGCATCAGATTTTAAATTAAATCTCAGATTATTCTAAAATTGAATAATACATTTTTATTCTTCTAGGTTTTTGCGCTTTCACTTGAACTTCGACAGACAAATATCCATAGAATAGATTTGGTTCAAAATTTGAGAGAAATTTACAAATTTAATCGAAATATCGTATACCAAACTTCATTTATCTAGCTCTGACCTTTTTTGAGTTATTATATTTATAAATTGGCAAAATTCCAAAAATATGCTTTTCGAACTCATGGAATCTGCAACAGGGAGAAAAGTCAAAATTTAAAATTCTTATTTTTCGATGACTGCATTTTTTTTTTTTTTTTTTTTTTTGTACATTCTATATATATAAGAAAGAAAAAAGTAAATAAGAAAACTTATTAATATAACATTATATTATTTATTAAGTCATAATTGCGTGTATAGGCGATTACCCGCAAGGCCTGATGAAGCCTGCTAAAGGCCGTTAGGTAATACCAATCACCAATCTTGGGGACTCTTTTCCTTTATAAATATTTAAAGCAAAATATTTTTTTTATCAATTTTTGTATAATTTTTATATAAGTAGCAAATGTTAACACATTGAAATAGCAATTCAATTAGCAAAACATGCAGATGACTCAGTTACAAATAACTTTCTAAAAAGTTGGTTTCAGTATACAAAGAATGCGCAAGTAAAATTTAATCAAAATGGTAAGAAAAGAAATGACAATTTTTTAACTCAATCTAAATAGTATTTAATAACAGAATTGTATATTTTTTTTTAAATTATTAAGCACGATTTTTTAAAATAAAAATTAGCAAATGGTAATTAAATCGGGATGAAACTACTTCAAAATGAATTCAAAACACTTTTTGATTTTAATTTAAATGAATTCGATTGTCCGGCCTTCATAATTAAACAAAAGTACAAAATCAAATAACTTAAAGTACTGCGTGAAAGTATCAAAGGCGCAGGGCTCCCTAAAATTATATAGCCCCTAAGCAATTGCCTACTTTCCCTATTTAATAATCCTGATTATCAGTAGCCCTGAGTGTCTGCGAGATTTGCTTCCCGACAGCAGCCATAGCATCCGATTCCCCGAATAATCGATAACACACAGTTTTCATAAAAACACGAATTTTTCACTAAAACAGAGAACACGTAATGCAAAACGAATAAATTTATCTTCCATAACTGCAATTCTCAGGATACATAATCATTAATAGCATTAAATAAAATAAAAGAAATTTTCAAAAAATTATTATTATTATTATTATTATTACTGTTTTTTCAAAGCGAAGTAGCTCTCGCTCTGATTTTTCATTACAGATTGCTTCACTAATATTATAAACAGATAAACAGCTGTACTAATTTAATTTTCAAAAGTAATTTTTTTAGCAGATCATCAAATCGATTTATATCGGGAACTTCCGCCATTATTTATTATATTTGCTTCATATGAAATTTTTTGTTATTAAGAATCAGAATTCCATATTATTCATAAAACTGGCAAGTTAGTATAAATATTTCATTAAATATGAAACACTGATAAAATAAAGCTAAAACTTTATTTCTTTGTAGATGCGTAATTAAATTTCAGCTGAAATCAAACATGAAAATCTGTTCCAGAACATAGATGCAAAACGAACACGTGGCGTTTTTTTTTTTTTTTTTTTTTTTTTTCTTTCCTAAAATTGAATGAAAAACTGTTAAATATTAAAATGTTTCAGAATATTCATAATTGGATGCGTTTATAAATACCTTACGGCATCCACGTTCTTAGATCATCTATTCTTTATCATCATTTTCAATACAAAGTAAAAAAAAAAAAAAAAAAAATCGCCGCCATTTTAATGAAATGGCGACTCATTTCACTGGCGCATTTTAAGAATGTCTGTAGTAAGAATTATAATGAATCAGAGATTTAAAAATGAAGTTCGATTTCGATATTGTGATTTCCAGAAGTAATCAAGTATAATTTGTAAAAAAAAAAAAAAAAAAAAAAAAATGCAACACATTGATTTCATTTAAAAAAATGATATACAATGTGTTTATTTACAAATCACTAGTTTCGCCTATAACTTTACAAATGTGATTTAAAGTCTATAAGTGGATTACTTCTAACATTTTGGAGTTCATTCAAAGAATCAGTATGTTTCAGAAACATGAAAAGCCTAAAACAATAAGATTTATTTTAACAAACATTTTATTTGAAAAAAAATAATAACTACTAAATGTTAATTCCAATATTTACCGATAGATGGCAGTAAGGAGATTTTGAGGAGACTTGATGACAGGCGATAAAGACACCTGTTCAAGAAGACGAAGCCATTGCTAATGGCCGCCAATAATGATTTCCGGCAGTTCCGGAAAATAGATTATAGATTTTTTTCATACTAAATACGTAATTTTTTTTTTCAAAATATCATGCTACCATTGAAATTTTCTGCACTTATTTTTCAGATTCAATGTCCGAATACTTATTTATGACAAAATACTTTCTCTTTACTATTATTCTCTGTTTTCTTAGAATGAAATTCGTATTTAACAGAGACATGGCGAGCATGTCACTTTGGAAGGAGAGTGAAAATGCTGATTCTAGAGATGGATGTAACCGACTTTAAAAACAAATATTTTCATGGTATCTCATTTTCAAACTGCGCTCATACTTAAAAATTAAACAACTAATGAAAACTGAAAGATTATATTACGCACAACGTCTATTGTTATATACGATCAAAGAAAATAATAAAATAGTAATAATACGAAAAAGTATTCACTAAAATCAATAACATAAAAATAAACATGAATGATGAAGAACAAAACATTTCTATCAAAACACAACTTAGTTTTATGAATTGTAATAGATCTTATGGAGTTTTTATAATAATAATTTTGTCTTAGTTTTACTTTAAGGAACATTCATTGAAATCATTTGTTAATTATAATTAAAATCATTTGTTAGTTATAATTGAAATCATTTGATAACTACATCACGAATGTCATTCTGTCTTTTAAAGAAGAGAGTTAATAAATCTAAAAGTTAATTACTTGTGTTTATTTCAATATTTTTGGAAAACAATTTCAATGCACAAAATGATCTTTCACAAGATTCTGAAATTATAAATCATAATAGAACGATATTGAAAGTTGAAGATAAAAAAAAATTCTCTGTAATTTAGATGCCGCTCTTCCAATACCTAAAAAACTGAAAGTTTTCTTTATTTAGAAATATTTTTTGACTCAACAAGCAAACATTTTTCTGAAAAAAAATTCTGAAATGAGATTCTATATCGAATTTACTAATTCTGATAAAGATCTCTTGGCTGGAAACGATCAAAAAAATTTTGAAAGGATTCAAACACAGACACCGAAGAATTAGATTAAATGTGTCCGAATCATAATAAATTTTCTAATTATTCTATCTCTATTTTGAGGATTAATTTATATCCGTTTTAACTAAATGCATTAAGCGTACAGAAGTTTCAAAAAGAACATCATTCTGCAGAATGTTTCCATAGAGAGCAAAAGAAATTCCTAATGCTGTCTAATATGATGCAGCTAAAAGGAAATTTTATTGATCGGAAAATGAAGCTGAGGGAGGAGAAAAAAAGAAGGCGGAGCTTTGAAATTTTATAGAAATTGGATTTTCAATCATTGAATATCTGTTCTTTTAATAGTTATGAAGCTTTCTGTGTAATAAATTCTGTGTAAAGTTCAGTAATAAATGTCATTTTTAGTTTACATACAAGATAAATCAAAATTCATTCGAATTATAAAGAAAATTTTTACGTAGTTTTAATAGGAAATTCAGGAGACAAAATTTCAAAAAATTCGAATAATTCATATATTTTATTTAAAAACTTTCTAATTAGCTAAGTGTGACTGTTGAGAGAATTTATTAAATAATTTATAAGAAATGACAAGTAACTGAGTAGTTTTTAAAGAATCTGGGAAAGATAGTATCAAGGACATTTTTATTTTCTCACATTAAAAATAATAATCCCAGGGCATGAGTAACCCTGTTAATGTATTGTTCAACCTTCTTACATTTGTTCCAAGATTAACATTTTCATTGTGTACGTAATTTCTGTAAAATTTCTGTAACCTGGCTATTTCTGGTCTTTTCTAACTAACGTTTAATAATCGAAAATTCGTTTCGTTTTTTTTTTTTTTTTCTTGTAAATGCATATACATTTCAAAAAAATGTTTAGGTTTTAAAAACAATAAAAAGACAAGTTGCTTACTAAAAATTACGTATTTAAAACATTTCGCGAATGACATTTTTTTTTTTTTTTTTCGATCAGCAATTGTTTATTCTCAGCGCCATCTTATGTACAGACTCATCGCATTAATTATGTAACTTTTATACATGAAAGCGTTGGAGAATCAATCCATAGATATTTAAAACTGTATATAACATAAACTACCAGCTTATCTATATTAAAATATTACATTTTTGAATCGAAACAGATTAAAATGACTTTGGCGAATACAACATTCATCTGAAACAAAATTGTCCTTTTCTTCAAAATAGTCGATAACTACATTATTTCAATAAAATGTCGGTACATATTTCGCAAAAATATCGATTTGAGAAGTAGAATTTCATTATCTTTTCTTTTGCAGCTTTTTTTTAAAAATATTTTTATATTGTATAAAATACCATGTTTGATTATTTTCCTTTGAATATTGATGACTGATGACTGAAGAGATAATTTGGAGGAAAAATTGGGAAGAAGCATGACACTGCTTTAAAAAGAATTAATTAATTGTGTAAAATTAATTAATATACAATTCGAATTTTTGAAGAAAAAAAATCCTAATCCGATAAAACAATTAGAAATTTAAAAATTGTAAAAAAATAACACAAACAGGAGTAAGATTTTAATGCTTTTGTTCAAAAATTGATGATAAATTTACATATAAGATAGCCAATCTGGGTTTTTTTTTTTTTTTTTTTTTTGTCGTTAACTTTAAAGAAACCACTTGATCGGAATTCAAACGAACATATGCATTTCTATTAACAATCGTTCGATTCTCTGGAAATAATACGGATTTTTTTATTTTTTTTTTAATTATCTATTTATTTATTTGACAAAGCTGTTACTTCCGAAATTTCAACTTTATTAGCTTGAGCAGTACCATTACAACATTATAAAACTTATATCAGTGTGTGTTTTATTTCGTTATTATTATTTTTTTTGCTGTTGTTTTAATTCTAATGGCAATAACACAACAGGGCCAGGAGATGAAGAGTTAATATAAAAAGGCATCTATTTAATATATTCGGTTTTGATTGAAGAAAAAATCAAGGACAAAATGAAATTCAAATCCAGGTCTTCAGCATGAAATTTTAAAAGAACGGGCAACTTTTGTCAGTATAAAGAAGAGCAACTTCGATATTTCAACTGACCGTCGTTTTCTGCAAGTATTTTTGCTTTAAATTTATTGTTTCTTTAGAATCCATCATAGTAATTAAATACATTATATTTGCATGCAAAGTAGCCATTCACTTATAATTATGTTTAATTTTTTATTACTTTAATTTTAAATATATATTATTGGAAAAAATAAATAAATGTATTTTCACAAATTCATGTAAATAAAAAAATATTAACAAAAACACATCATTGACTAATTAATTAGTTAAAAATGTATTAAAATATGAAACTAAACTAACCGTTTATTAAAAAAGGGGCTTCATAATGTGCATTGTCTAGTGCCAGAAAATGTCTACATCCGCCATTGTTTGGAAATTGATAGTAATGCTATTAATGAACTGTTGAACTTGCATAACAAATAGCAAATAATCGATAACTTAATAGAGATCTTAGAGTAAATAAAAACAATACGAGCGATAATATCAGACTCACATGCAAGAAAAAAAAAGGAATGATAATTTTTAAATATAGATAAAATAAGCTGAATTAAAAAAAAAAAAAAAGAGTAGAAAATTTTAGAGATTTTAGAGACTAAACTCTCTGTTTAGGAACATATTCCAGCTACAAAGCATGGAAAAAAAAATATTATGCTTGATATGAAAAAATTTTATTGGAAAAAAATCAAAAGAGATTCCAACCTCTAATCCTAAACATCACACCATGATGACAGTTAAGGCTTCTGAACAACTGTTTTCACAACACAAAATTTGTATACAGAATACCAGACGATAAAAAAAAAATTGTCATGTTAATAAAAGCGAAAATGAAAATTTTGCTTTATAGTTAATGCAAAATAAAGCACGGCTTTTTTTTTATCATAATTTCAATTGTAATTAAAACTTGTGACTGAAATATTTGATGAAATTCTGATATTCATTAAAACATTGTCTTGTAATTAGTATATCTGGGAAGATTATTTATTTATTTAATTAAATTTTGAAGGTTTATAAAATTCCTTTTTTGTGCGATAATATTCTGCATGGTTCATATATTAAAATTTCTCTCAATTTTAAATTAATCAAAAATTTAAGAAAAATTTTAAGAAAATTTTACGAGTATCTTTAATCCTAGAAATAACCAAATGTAAAATGTAAGTAGCTCTCGACGAAATTTGTAGATGCTTGTAGACATCTAAAAGTAAAAAAAAAAAAAAAAAAAAAAGAGTATTTAGGCATATTTATTAGATTTCATGCAGAGACATCGACAAAGAACTGTGGTCTGGATAAAATACTTACAATAATACTTCTAAATAATTCCTATTTAAAAAGAACGAATAGTACCGACAGCTGCATTCTGATTAGCATTATTAGAATGCAGCTGCTCCCAACTCTCTTATACAGTTTGTTGTTCTTTCTTTAACTCTATGGCCACGTGCTTAGCGAAGGCACCTTGAAGTATCTGAATTGAAATGTAGCTTATTTATATATAATAATTCTGTTTAATGCAGTTTATTTTTAATGTATTCTATTTTATATCGATATCTTTGATAACTACATTTTCATTAGATAATATTCTTCCAAGTAGTTTGCCTTTGCTATTGTCACCAATTTATTAAAATTTATCCGCATTATATGCAGCGGCAAATATAGGCATTTTTTTTTACCTAATAAAGATTTTTTATAATAACTAATCGATTTAATTTCATCAAATTTTCAACTTAATCAATATACTAATGATTTATTTTTGTTTTTTTTCTATTTCAATAATTTGATTAAAAAAATAAGAATATTCTTCATTACTTTTTTAATACGTATAACGTGACAAAAAATGACAAAGATAATAAAATTCTTGTGTTTGAAATTGTATTAAGAAAATAGAAACTTCATGAATATAACATTAAAAATTACTATTTTGCAAGATCTATCAAGCAGAATGCACAATAATCTGTTAAATGAATACTTAATATTCTCATATATTATAAATAAATAATTAATTATAACTTAATTTATTTAATAATCCAATATGAAGACACATTTTAGCCAGAATATTTTCCTGTTCATGAAATTTGCGTCTTTTTACACATTTATTTATTTAGCAATCAGGCTATTGGCATTTTTTAAGCGTTCTGCCTTTTGTTTCCTTCAGCCTAACGATTCTAGGCAGCTGCCTTATCGAAAATCCGTTCCTAATTGTAATCAACCCGATTTACGCTATTTCCATGGGCCCATTCATCGTGTAACTTCGAAGTATTGGAGCTTGTAACAGTAAATTCTGTCCATATTTCACATATGTTACTGATTAATTTTTCACGAAGTCGTCAATTTAAGTAAAAATTTCAGCATATGTTAGCTTAAGTAATTAGAAAATTCTTTTGTTTCATTTTCGTTCCAAATTAAAATTATTTGATATATTTTTTAATAAGTTATTTGCTTGCTTATAAGTAAAATTCGAGAAAAACAGGGATATTTGATTATAATTCTTTGCCAGTCATGAATTATAGAATGGAAGGACTAAACTTGGAAGGACTATTTCTTAGGGAACGGCCCAAAATCTTACGGTTTACGTAAGCACTCAGGCCTTGCTACAGGTTGTCAAACTAGGAGGAAAAAAATTAATAAACGCAGTTATAAAACTAAACCTAAGTCAAACGAAATATAATAAATACTGAATAGTTTGTTTATTCATTCAAAACTATGAAATTCTTTTCGACCAAGTACCAATTTTATAAAAAGCAATTAAATACCTAAAAAATAATGGATTTTAATAATTAGTTACAGCTATAACCTTTATGTTTCAATTGACAGTCTCTCCTAGCATTTGCTGGGGGGGGGGGGGCTTACTACTATTTAATTACAGCCATTTTTCAGTATAGTGAAAAAATGCATCATCAACTCAAAGAAAAATATTTGGGTGTATATTGCTTGCCACCTCTCTCCCCCCACCCCGTTTGAAATTCGAAATTAAAGAAAATATCAGTTTTCGGAATGGTGCCAGACTTATTCAAAGAATAGGCGGGGGGGGGGAGTTTTTTGTATAGATTAGCAGTGGATCTTTCTGACATGTTGTCCTTCAGAAGGTCATGGTCCCTCACAAATCTTTTTTCCGGCACCAAGTGTTATTCGGCTTGTTAATCAAACTTTCTTTCCTTAATTCGGGATGCTCTGCTCAACCCCATCAACAGAGGGTGCTTTCGTCGACACTAATCTTTTTGTTGTTGTTGTACTTGAAACTCAAGGGCAACAATAACAATTAATCTATTACCTGCCTTTTTTTTTTTTAATTTTTGGCCGGATAAATTATATATATGCACAAAAAATTGTGTTAACAGTATAATTATATTCAAATTATGATTTGTTTAGAAAATACTGTTCGTCAACAGATTCTGAGACGACCACATTTCGACGACTCCATCTCATTAAGGGGTGAGACGCGGAACGATGAATGCATTTCCGGTATTCCCTTTTACCTTGGATTTGCCTATTAGATACTAGTAAATGAAAACATGTCTTCCTTTCACCCCTATTTTGACGGATTAAACCCATCCTAACGCATGCGCAAAAGCGCGGGAGGTTTTACAATCCGTTGCTGAACAGTATATAATATTTTTGGAAAAGGGAAACGTTATAAAATGATCAATAAAATCATTTGAATAATAAAGAAAAGACTGAGTAAGTACCAAATCGTTATTATAAATTCTAAATTACATATTTATGTACGCTTTTTCACTATTAATATAAAAACTAAACCAAAAGATAAGGCTACAAATAGGATAATTCTGTTCCGTTCAATTCACAAACGAATTTCTAATTTGTTCACTTGTTGTAAAGAAACGAAGCAGAGAATACATACTTTTCTGCTTCGCACAACATTGACTGATGCATCATATATAAAATGAAACTAAATTGTCAGGCGTACCAAACATATTTTTGGCGTCGAATGATGAACGCAAAATTCCCAAAGAGTATCGTTTCAGTAATGGGTGAATGCAAGCTGGTTGCAATAGTTAAATTTAAATCAAAACTAGAATACTGGTCAGAAACCGAAGTATAGTAGATGCACAGTTGATGTGAGAATCGAAGTTTCAATAACCTGAACAGAACTAATGAAGATCGAGATTGAACCAGGTAGTTGAGATGAGAAATGCGGGGGGATGAATTATCTCTATATTTGCCAATAATTAAATATATTCATTTAATATTCCTGTCTTATTTTAGAAAATGTAAATAGAAGGAATATATAGATAAATCCAATTTGCTGTTTGACAGGGAAAAAATTATTTAACTCGATTTATACTACCATTATCAGTTATCTGGTTTATAAGCCTATGAAAAATCTACAAACCAAGATGGATTTGATTTAAAACTTGATATATACCTGCACTTTAGATCTTAAATCTGTATGCCAAATTTTATTCATCTAGCCAGTTCTTTGTAGTTACCCTGTTCACTTTTACTCGAACAACCAGACAGACAACATTTGAGTGGATTTCGTTCAAAATTGGTAGAAAACTAGATTGGTTTGGTTTAGTTATATTAACGTCCCATTTGAAGCAACACTAGGGCTATTTTGGGACGGACCTCGTCATTTTGAACCGCGGTCAGATGACGAGGACGACACCTGAGCTGGCACCCCCCTCTCTACACCATACCACACCAGCGGGAGGACGTTTGGTCATGACGGATTTAACGTGCAACAGACCGCCATACACGACGGTTCTTCGGTAGAATCGGGTCACGAACCTGAAACCCTCCGGTTCCGAAGCCGAGACCTTACCACCAGGCCACCGTGGCCCAGGTAGAAAACTAGAATTTTGGTCTGAAGACTACTAACCAAATTTCATCCCTTTGGCTCAAACTGCTTTTGAGTTATTTTACAAAGAGAGAGAGAGAAAAAGAGAGTTTCAAAAAGGCGTTTTTCTGATGTAGGGAGGTTTTCGTCAAAATCTCGAATTCGAATTTTCTAACGATGACAGTTTTTTCCCTTTGTATATTTCGTATACAAGAAAGTAAAAATGATTAAATTCTGTTGGTATTTCAAAGACAGCATTTAAAATACTAAATGTTCCACTTTTCAAAATTGTTCGCATCATTCTAACATCATCTGTGCCTTCAGAAGCTTTTAAAAGATTTAATAAGGTGAAGCTGTTTTTCAACCATATTCAAAGAAACATAACTGATGAACATATAAGTTGATTAAAGTGGATTTTTTTTCTTTAAAAGACATATGGACATAGATGTGTTATTCGCGATATTGTAAATAAATAGATAAATATAGTAAATAAATAGATTTATTTATTTTAAAAAACTATTATTATTATTATTATATAATTCTAGAAGATTAACCATAAAAAAATGAGTTGTATCTTGATACAAGTTTTTGTTTGTTTGTTTATAATCATTCATGGATTTTTATTTTTACATTATTAACCTCAGTTAATACTTTACATGCTTTTTATAACTTTACCCTTTCATTATTTTGTAAGTTCTTTGATTGCATATGATGCAGTAACCGAATTTGTATATAATTTTCCCATTTTCAGTCAGAAATGAATTTAATCAAAAACGATCCTGTACCTCGAAATGCACGAGCACGATTGCAAACTAGACAACAGAAAATTATTCCTTTTCAAGTCAGCAGCATCCATCCCAAGAGTTTGACATTTACACGCACCCCCCCCCCCCCAAATAAAAAACCGAGATGCTCTTCCTGTCGCTGACAGCATGTCTGATGTGTCCCAACAAGCTGGAGCAACAAATTCACTGTTCTAAAAATCAATACTCTCCCAACCGTCCGAAACGCCAGGTGTTCCATTTCAACCAAGAGATGAAGACATGCTTTTAACGTCACTCCCCATTCAGCAATTCATGCGTAGTATAGTGGAAAAATTCTTTATCGACTATTGATAATCCTACAATGGGTGCGCTTCCTCCCCCCCCCCTCAAACGACGCTAGAGAAACTCCTAATAAGAGGAAAACCCCGGTGCACTCTTTATCTCTAATGGCCACGTGATACTCCCCTTTTCTTCATCCGTCCCTTTGCCCCCCCCCCATGCTTGATAGAAGGGTGAGGAGAAATACGATCAACTTCCCATAGCTGATTTTTGATGATTATAGAAGGTACTCTACGAACGAGTCTTGTTTGGCTCGTATCGATTGATTTTAGGATTTCCTCTTCCTTTTGGTGCACGCTATATACGTATTAAATCGGATTTCCCGCTCTTAAGCCAAATTAAGTTCTTTCCCTTAGACAAGTTTAGTGCGTCATATTTCTAAAATCCCGTATTTTTTTTATTTTTTTTTTTTTTTACTTTTTACTCTTTAATTTCACAAATTGGAATGCCAACGGCCATACCATGCTGAAAGCACCGGTTCCCGTTTGATCTCCGCAGCATCGGGGGTGGTCAATACTTGGGAGGGAGACCACCTGGGAACGCCGTGTGCTGTTGGCATCTTTGGCGCCCTGGCCTAGTGGTAGCGCGTCTTCCCCTTGATCTAGGCGTCCTGGTTCGGGCATGGTTGTTCTGCACCCTGTGTTCTATCTCTGAGGTGTGTAAAAGGGCCTCCTCCCCTCCCCCCTCCTGTAAATAGGAGTCGTGCTAGCGAATGTGTGAGTTCATCTTCATATGAGCTAGAAGTTAGGCTTCCGCCCTCGGGTGCTCAGGTGTCTTAACGCTCAGAAGCTACTGCCCTCCCTTTCCATGGTAAAGCGGACATGACATCGTCATCACAAATTGTAAAGAGAATTCATTTCAGCATCTCGCTTAAAAAATATATTAAAATTTTAAATGAAGGTGATCCGGGACACATCAAAAAATTTTTTATTAATTAATTCAGAATTTTGTAATTTTTTTGCACTGATTAACCATTTAACTAATAAGTAAAATTACAACAAAAAAGTTTTAAACAAATTTTTTTATTTAATTTTTTAAAGAAATAGTGGGGGTTATTTTATATTTCTAAAACTCAAAATATTCTTGGTCAATTTTCAAAAAAAATTTTTTAAAAAAATTAAGCACAAATATATGAGTTTTAATTTCGATTCAGCAATTTAAAAAAATATAATTTCAATTAAAAAAATAAATAAAAAATACTTGAATAAAAATTTCTAAAAATTCTAAAATACTTTTTTTAAAGTTATATTTTTTTAAAAAAACATGGTTTTTTTTTTTTTTTTTTTTCTTCAAATTTGCTGAATCAGAATTAAAGTAAAATGTTTAAAAAAGATATATGCTAATATATCTGAATATAAGAAATCTTGAGAAAATGCATCATGGAAAAAAACGCATTTAAAGTTTGAACACCTTTTCAATAGATTATCTGAAGCTAGCCTTTGAAAATTAGGCCAATTTGGTTATAACACCTCGCAGAGAAGTTTTAATGGCTGCCTTATAAGTAGTAGATTCTTTTTTCAAAGCCAGATTCAGTTAAAGAAGCACCAAGATTCTATATTCTATGTTTTGGTTTAGAGTCTGTGAAGCTGCAGTGTTGCAGAATCGTATAAATATCCCTCTTCATATCTCAACCATTGTTTTTGTTTCTAACTATGGAGTTGCGATAATATCTAGTAATTTTTTTATAGCTGTATCTTTCAAACTTCGTGCTTCTTTCCACCGAATGCTACGCCCCTTTTCTTTTCAACGTTTACGTAGAGCATAACTATAACTGTCTGAGTGCTAGATTGTTATAACAAAACACTACAAAAAATTATATTTACCCTTTTAATTAAGATAGAAACATGATTTAAACATCGTTTTAAACAGAAAAAAAACTTAAATATTTTTTAAGAAATTTTTTTAACAAAATATAAAGGTTTTTGTGCCCCGGACCCTCTTAACGTTACTAAAATAACAAAACTTTTTTTAAAAATTCAGTTTAAATATTATTTATTTATTTATATTATCGGACATTTTATAAATTATAAAAAAGTATTTTTTTAAATTATAAAGTAACAATATAAAACAAGTAGAAGTTAATAAAATTAGGAATGTCTGCATTTTGTTCCAAAATTTAAATGATATTTTATTTAATTTGAATAAGTTTAAGTACATAATCTTTTACCTTTTTTCCATTCTTAAATTAACTGAAAGCACAAAATTAAATTATTCTGAACATACCACACACACACACACACACACACACACTCACACACACACACACACACACACAAAATATAAATCTATAAATCTAGGGGCCCTTCAAAATTGCTTTCCTCTAAACAATTACCTACTTTTTCGTATTTAACAATCCGATTACGCTCATGCCCATACTAAGCTAAATGAATGTCCAGGACCACTAAGCATTGATCTGGCCTAGAACTAGACAGCTGCCGCAAGTAAATCGATTTAAAAACTTAATTTTCCTTGTAGCCAAGTAAATAAATTTGTAAAAAATAAGTTTTCTATGAATGATAAAAATATAAGGATAATATTAAGAGTTTATCATCTGTAATTGGTCAGGTTTATTATTAACGAATTTATAAAACCGAGTTTCTGATTAAATAACATTGTGTACAAAAGTGGATGCCGGGCAATTTGGAATCCTAATAGATAAAAGCATATACTATTCGTTTCAATATTCTACCACTATGCTATTATTCCCTTATATACTATACTTACTATACATTTCCCTTAATTTCTGAAAGTTTTCCAAAAATTCATAAGAAATGAGTATATGCCTTGCTATTTCTAACCTTTTAAACAATATAATCTATGTCTAACCTAAAATAGTGAATTTTTTTTAGATTGATAGTATTTGAAATATAAATTCAAATCTTTTACAGACTTTTCTCAGAATTAAGAAAATATATCACTTGTTTTCCTAAAAATTTGCTTTAGCAGTAGTGATTTGTTTTAAGTACAGAAGTTTTATTTCATGATATTGCATGCACCACTATTTTTTATATTAATATTGATAGTAATTCGAAATAATAAACAAAAACAAAAATAAAAAACAATTTGCCACTTTAATAGTGACTTTTATCAATAACGTTGGTGTTCTTCCAGAATTTTTTCTCATTTTGTTCAAAATTCTTCTTTATCTCCTTTTTTTTTTTTTTTAATTGATTAAATATAAAAGATAACTTTATCCGACAACAAAAATTGACCTCTCTGAAAAAATAATTTTTTGAATTGTACATTGAGGTAAAAATCAATTTTGTATATGAAATTTTCGAAAGTTAACGCGGAAAAATGCCAAACTTTCGCTTAATTTTTTATTAAAATTCTAATGAATATTTCATGAAAATCGCTCTGTTCTGCACATTCCCACCCTCTAAAGTATATACGTGCCGAGTTTGGTAGCTCTAGGTCAAATGATCTAACTTGTAAAACGCCAACATACAATATACACATATCTGTCTTAATTACAAATAAAGATTAAAATAAAAATACTAAACCACACAGATACAGAAAATTAACATTGATTGAATAATTAATGAATTTTTTTCCAAAACAATTATAAACAGAGATTTCTGAAATTCAAATGTCAAAATATACTGAATAATTTGCTAATAAACCTTATTTATATTGCATATGTTGCCGACGTCCTGGCCTAGAGCTAGCGCGTCTTTCCTGTGATCTAGGCGTTCCGGGTTCGAGTCCTGGTTCGGACGTGGTTGTTCTCTTTCTTGTGTTCTCTCTGTGAGGTGCGTGAATGAGCCTCCCTGTAAAAAGGGGTCGTGCACGCGAGTGTGTGTGTGCTATCTTCATTTGAGCTAGAAGTCAGACTTCTGCCCTTGGGTGTTCAGGGGGCCTTACCTTCAGAAGCTACTGCGCAAAGTTTGGCTTAAATAGTCACACGACAAAAAAAGAAAAAAATGCATATGTTTTATATATTCTTTGATTGACGGCAAGTAGTTGCGAATATCATTTTCTTTGCATCGAGACTATGATTAAACAGGAATCATAAATAACTCACATCAAAGAGATCAATAGCTCACATCTCCACTACTAATTCAGGTAAATGTATGTGTATTGGCGCTCAACAGGACAGACAATATGACCTTGAACAACCAAATTTGGAACATATATATTTTGGAGGGCGGGGACTTACACTTTAAAGAGATTTTTTTTTAAATTTTAAATAGAATAGTAATTAATACAAATTAAGTGAAATTCTGAGCGTCTTTCAATGATAATACCCAAAAATATTACAACGCAAAAATAATTTTTACATCTTAAAATTCAAAAAGTTGCCTTTTCAATGATCAATTCAAGATGAAGTTGCCTTTTCAATGATCAATTCAAGTTGAAGTTGCCTTTTCAATTATCAATTTAGTTGCTGTGTAACTTCTTTCTAGTTTTGATGAATTTTTATAAATATTTATTTTTATTTTACAATATATTTCATTTTTGAAATGAATAAAATCAAATCGTTTTGACTGTTGATGCTAACATGTCATCCTAGCTTTAGTTACAAGTTCGATATCATTTTCCATGCTGAGTAGGTTCCAGCGTAAAGTATGGTTTTAACAACACTTTTGACAATAAGCATTGTATTTACGAAGATACTGATAAAAAAAATTAGGGAAATGCACAACAAATTGAACAGAAATGAACGCTGACTTTGACAACAGCACGTTGTCTGTCTATCAGAATTTCAAGTCTAGAATTAATTTACTCAGGAACGCAAAATATTTACACAAAATTACGTGAAATATTTAACTTAAGTCTTTAAGAGAGCATTTATCCCACTGAATCACAAAATGGCTAGGTTTTATAGAAATGATTGATCTTAAAACGAAAAAGGAATTGAGATTGGAGCGTGAAGAAGAGAGTTCCATTATCGCCGGTTGTCCCGGATCCGGGGTGTGTATACAGTACTGTGCAAATTAATTGGGACAAACACAGAAATTTTCACAAATGTTGTTTAATTATTATAGGTTACCTTACATGCACAGTATAGCAATTTAATATAAAATATGTCCTCCTCTAGCTTGAATGAGATCCTGCACACGGTTTGGCATGGATTCCACTAAATTAGAACATAAATTTTTGATCCCGACATCTCGAAACCAAACTTTTATAGCATTCTCAATCATTGTTTTCTTTGTTGAGCAGTCCATTTTACTCAGATGTCTCATTACAATGCTCCGCAAATTTTCGATGGGATTTACATCAGGAGAATTACCAGACCAATCCAAAACCGTTATTTTTTATTTTTGAAAAAATTTCGTTGTTAGCTTAGAAGGACGGCATGGAGCAAGATCTTTTTGAAAGATACCAACACTACCAGCGAACGTTTGCATCATTGGCACAATTTTACTTTCTATTATAGAAATGTATTGTTTAGAGTTCATCATCCCTTCAACTAGTACTAAGCTGCCAGGTCTTTCAGAAGTAAAATAACCCTAAAACGTCTGTTTCTGAGGGTGCTTAATTGTTTGAATAGGATGTTTTTCCGTGATGGGTTCTCCACCACTTCGTCTGACAAATCTTGGTCGAAACCCTTGCACAAGAAACTGCGTTTTGTCGCTGAATAAAACCTTTTCCAATCTTGTGCATTCCAGAATTTCTATCCCAATCCAAATGTTTTTTCTTCATTGCAGGTGTCAATAACTGTTTTTCCATTGGTTTTCTTGCAAATCTCCCAGCTTCACTAAGCCATTGTCGAACTGTTGATGAATTCACGCTCACACCAGTAGCTAATAATTCTCTCTGAAGATCTCTGCTTCTTTTCTAAGGATGCATTGTACTATTTCGTACAAGAAATTTGTCTGTTCGAAGTGTGGTCTTGCGTTTGCGTCCATATTTACTCTTTCATTCTGGAAACACTGCCCCAAAATTCTTTTGCTGATTAATAATCCTAGAAATACTGGATTTTCCAACTCCAATTACTGCAGCAATATCCCTCACAGCCATAGAAGTATGCTGACTAAGGGTAACAATTCTAGTCCTTTTCCTGGTAGTGATATCCATTTCTTTTAATACACGTCAGAAGGGCACAATTCACACAAGTGACCACTTTTTACAGAAACTGAAGGGAAAAATTTTCGACATGTCATGATCACGTGGTCAAACCGGTTTAGATTAGTCAAGGGCAGTCATACGTTCTAAGAAAATACAGTTAAAAACGGTTTCAGGCAGAAAATCCCCGAGAAAGGAACAATTTTCTTAAAAAATCTATTTGTCCCAATTAATTTGCACAGTACTGTAGATCTCTAGTTATGGTCTTGCGCTAGTCCATTTTAAATCCTGTTTCTTTCATCTTTTATTACCCTGGTTTTTTCATTTAGAGGTCACGAAAAGAAATCAAAAGCTTAACTGAAATAAAAAATAACTGGCAGAACAAAAATTAGATGGATTTATGAGCCACTGGCAACAGTTTATCAGCAAACAACCTTCTGCTATTCCCTGATTTTTTGTTTTTTGTTATAGTAGAATTAAGCAGTTCTTTCTTTCTTTTTTCCTCTCTTTTCTTTCTCTCTTTTCTCTCTTCTTTTCTTTCTTTCTTTCTTTTTCCTGATTTGTATTTTGTTAATTTCCAAAACTAGTACTGATATCCATTTTCAATGACTTTAACTCAACAGAAGTATCATAAATAAAAAGTAAGATTATCCTGTTTCCGGAGTTCTTGGCTTTCATCTATATGCCTGTTCTTTCATTTTTTTTTAAAAAAAAAACTTTTTTATGCATGAAGTATGCAAAGATAAAATATTATAATTGTCAAAACATTCCACCTCGAGATTTTGAGAGACTTTAAGGTGATCTCAGAAACACAATTTTAGAATAATGCCTATCTGTAAACTTAACATCAAAACATTTCGAGCTAGACTTAAAATATAAATCATAAACTGATACTCCGACCCGCCCTGGGCACACGAAAATAAAACCAGACCGCCGCGACAGCAACAGATGAGAGAACTGTGGTTGAGTTCTAAGGGCTTTCACCAACCATGGTACAACAATTCCCATGGAAAGTACGATCCGTCATGGATGGGAGGTAGCCAACCTCCACCTTTTAGTGCCCACCAGGGTGGCGAGAACCAACCACCATTCCAGATGCTTCTCATCCTCAATTACGAGGTGCCCCCCCCCGTGGGACACATGCATGTGGTAAATTATTTTTATGTTAAACTACCACGCCGCTATAGCTAAAGTCTCCTTTTCATCAGGGCACATCTAATAATAATCAGTCGCACATCAAGAAGTAGTTACTATAAAAGACTGAGAGTAATCATTTTATTATATCGGAGATCGTACTTTGATATATTTAAGTATGGGCAGTAACGGTTAAATAAGTTGCTAAAATTTTCTTCTGTAGAAGACTTTACATTAACCTGTAGTGGCATCACAAGCCGCTGTGGCCTGGTGGTAAGGTCTCGGCTTTGGAACCGGAGGGTTCGAGACCCAATTTCACCGAAGAAGAGTCGTGTAAGAGCGTTTGGCGCACGTTAAATCCGTCGGGCCCAAACATCCTTCCGCGGGTGTGGTATGGAAGTTTGTAGATGGGGTGCTACCTTAGGTGTCATCTTCGTCATCTGATCGTGGTTCAAAGTTACGAGACCCGTCCCAAAATACTTATAGTCCCAAATACTTATATATACGTCCCAAAATACTTATTACCCTAATGGTTTTTTTTAAAACGGGACGTTAATATAACTAAATTAAATCTGTAATCCTACATGAGCGCAACTACATTTGAGTGCAACTCTAGGTATAATGGCAGGAAAAGGCCATCACTCTTCAGACAGTAGATTTTACTGTAGAAGTCGAGATTGATGTACGTGCAACGAATTAATGTTTCTCAGACTTATAGGTAAAATCAAATTTCTTAAGGACGCTACAAATATTAAGCATAATATACAAACATTTTAAACTTTATCTCGATCCTTACATGAATGAGTGGAACAGTACATTTCTGAAACGAAAAATGTTATCTAATTAGATATTAGAGAACATAAAGCAAATACGAAGTTAACAAGAGTTGAGGGGGAAGGACAATTGGTATTGAGACTCATCCATACAGGACATTTCCGTACGGGTCACAAATAGGCCTGGCTGATGACATCGCGATATCATTATTTATTTATAGCAATTATAAGTTATAAATAGCACCCCTTAACATATTCTTGGCAGATCAGAACAACTCCAAATAAAAAAAGGATTAATTTATATAATATTAAATATTTGTTTTCTTTTAGATAAAAATATTTAGAAAATAATTTTGTTAAAATCCTTTTAATAAAGTGTGTCAATACCAAAGCAATGTCTACATGTTACAATTTACAACTTTGCTTTTAAAATAAGTATTTTTACAAATTAAAATATAACAGTATTTGTAGAAACATTAACAAAAATTCTGTATGAAGATCAATAAGAATGAAGAGCAACAAAAATAAGCACTCATCGGTAACCAAAACGAAATCTAAACAACATCGATAATTAATTGTGAATATCGATTTATTGTATCACGATTTATCGTGAACTATTATTCATGATCATGATTTCGATATATCGATATTTTTAGAAAACTGGCATTGAAAAATCCATTTTTCAAAATTATCGAATTTTTTTCGATAAACCGAAAATCGGCTCAGCCCTAGTCATAAATGTCCAATAAATCAATCGTAGCTTATTGAAAAAGGGGATTAAGTCTAGGTTTGCTAAAACCATGTTAGTTGTCGCCAAGAGTATTTGGCGAGAAAATGTATTGGTATTTTAACTAAATTTTGATGCTTAAACATAAGGAAAAAGCTTGTGCAGGTTGAGGTTCGAACTCGCAACGTTAGGGTTCATAGCCGAGTAACAAAGCCACTAGACAAAAGTGTACACGCTCCTCCGGAAGTTGTTAACTAGCTTATAATGTTACCACCACAAGCTTCTCTCTGTTTATGTATGTGCAGACTTTGTACAAACCAGGCTTTTTGACTTACACCTACCAAATTTGGAAAATATAAACATCACCGGTTTCACGAGATTTTTTGAAACTGATATAACACGCTATCTCATGGAAATGCAACAAAACTACTAAGATATTTTCTTATTGCTTGTGACATTTCAAGAATTGCTTTTGCGACAATTCCATCCTTAGAAATCATTCCAATACCAGCAACCTCATTTAATTGTACTTCAAACTTAAGAAACTACTTTTTTTAAGTGCCTCTATTTAAATAACATATATTTCTGTGTTCGAACTTACTGAATTAAACAAGCGAATCAAAAAGAATGAATGCAAAAACGGATAAAACCAAAACCCTTTCGTTGAATAAAGATCGTTATATTTATGTAAAGATGCATTTGCTATTTAATTATAGAAGAAATTACTATTGCTTGAAAGTAGATATAGTATTTATATGAGAAGAAATATAATTCGTCTTTGATTTTTATCCTACATTTTTAAATAAATTTATTGAAAAGCAATTTATCCTTCAAAAAAGAGAAAGTGAAAAGTATTGAGATTATATTAAAACGCATGAAATTGTGTTAAAGAACATGTGGTCAAGTATTCAAAATTGCGTTAAACATCATTTGAAATAGAGTTTAAAATGTTGTAACCTATTATGGAAATTATTCTTATCATTAACACAACCAGCTAATAAATAAGACCATTAATTTACAATTTTATGACTGATAAGGAAACGTCCCGTACAGAAAAGTCATACAACCGGGACAATCACTGGTATGGTATGGATAACAGACACCCAGGGCATATTGTTATTATTATAATTTGCCCTTTGTCATCATTAGTTGCAAAATGAAGAACAATGTTGCCTAGAGCATTGTATTATTTCTTCTTCCCTACGTTGTAAATTGTTTTTTTTTTTTTAAATGACATAAATGAACGGTTTATCGTCATGGCACAAAGCTTGTATCTGAGACCTATAACCCAACAGAAAAACAGAATCTTCCCTGTAATTCACCCTTTGCCACTGGTAATACGCCGTTTAGAACCCATTTGAAAAACTAAACAATAATTTATTTAAACGAATGCTCCAAATTCGATAAAAAACTGATCAATCATTTTTGGCCATTTTATTTTTTTAATTATTTAAAAAAAACGCTTAAAAATTAACGAAATTACAAAAAAAGAAATGATAACTGTTTAACAAATAATAATAAAGCAGTTATTTAGCGAACATGGTATTTATTGTATTATTCTCTCACATTACAATACTACAGAAAATATTTTGTATTTCCTATGAAGGGAAATATACAGTTTAACTCTTATGCATTTCTTAATTATCTTATCTCATAAAGTACCTCTGATCTTCTTTCATAAAAATCTTGTTAAAAAACTTCGATCTGAATGAATAAAAGAGAACGTATATCTATGAGGTGGTTGTCAACCTAACTGGTTGACCCAAAACTATCAGATTTGATCCAAATATATTTTGGAGTATAGAAATGTATTCATCGGAGAATTTTTTAAAAATGTTTAATAAAATAATCGAATTTTAATTAATACAAATTAATCGATGTTTTGGAATATTTTCCTTGTTATCTTCCAAAATTATAATTGAGCAAAGCTGTTTTTTACACCATATTAAGATTCTGAAAATTGACTTTTTAAACACATTAATTTGGTTTCATTATTGGAATTTTGATGATTTCTGTATCGTGTTGGCTTGATTTGTTATTTTTAGAATGTGGAATTCGCTTACCTGTAGTTTCACCAATAAACTACTCCATTTAATAATCAGATGTTTATTGCATATAGTTTATTACTTACGCAAACCAAATTTATCACTTCTAAATTCTTAAAAATAATAAGTTAACTATTTTCTGTTGTTTCAGATATTATTTAATTTTGTTATGACATAATAATAATAATGTGCTAATTTATTTACAATATCACAGCAGTATATTTTATTTGTTATGACATTTATGCTCTAAATTCCACATTTCCTTTTATTGAAAATTCTTGTCTCGATATCAAAATATTTGTCAGCATATTTGCAATAATTACTTAATAAAAAGTCCAAATAATTATTATAATTATTACTCTTTATAATACGTTTATATTAATTACATGAGATAATTATTTTTAAAATGTAAAATTGATTATTATGTGATACCTGGAAGCTAAATTTGAGAAACATTGTTTGCCCCCCCCGTTGGAAAATTTCTGCCGCTGCTTCTGTTTACTGTATACAGTTTAATCCGTAACCTGAAGACGGAAGTCAAAATGACTCCGCGTTGTTCATTAGCTCTGATTATCACGTGGTATTTTGTCCTTGAATACAATCATCTCGGTATCTTCAAGCTGTTCTTTCAGCAGTATGTCAAAACTCTTAAGTTTGAACACGTGTGTATAACCTAGTATTCTTTTTCAAAGTTTTTATCGCTATTTATGGAGTCATTGACTCCATGTCTCTGAAACTGTTTTAATTTGAATAATGCAAAAATATTTTTTTAAAATAATATTTTAAAACGTTGTATTCTTCATTTTTGGTTGCTAAATTCTAACAGTTATTAACATTAGTGTCATTCCGCAATATCTAAACGAAGTAAATACTCATTATAAGATGGTTTAAGTTTTTCTTATCACATTTTCCCAACATTTAATATTACAACATTTAACATTTTAAATATTAATATTTTAAATATTTTTGGTTAACTACATGATTTCCAGAATGTATTGTGTTTCCAAAATAAATTCCAATGCTGATTACAAAATACAAAAAAAAAAAAAAAAAAAAAAAAAATGGAGTCATTTTGACTCCATGTTTCTGGACGCGTAAGGAAATTCTCATCTCCAGTTACGGGTTATGCAAACCGAATTTATCAATTCTAAATTCTTAGGTGTAAATGAGTTTTCGCCCAAGTAAAGTAAAATATAGGGCCTATTGCTGTCTCCTTATCATAAATATACTTGCTGACCCGGCAAACGTTGTACTGCCATATAAATTATTTCTAGTGAATATTTTGGTTGTTAATTAAAAAATAACGAATATATTGCAAATGTGTGGGAATGGGATCTATGGCAGGAGCTGTGTAGATGATGATCGCCGATAAAAACAAAAAAACACCAATCATTCATTTTCTCAATACAATGTATTGCATTAACGTAACGAACATATACATTGTTTGATCTCTTAAAAGTTAAACGTAAAGTGAAAAAAGTAATATATTTTTTATCCTAAAGTATAAAAATGAAAGAAAGAAAATCAATATTCATTTAGAAGAGCAATTGAGTGTACGATATTTTTTGTCAGTCCGTCTTTAGCCAACACAAATAAGCTCAACGGTTTGCCAACTCTAGAACATGCCACATATAATTGTCCGTGTGAAAAACATAGCGTGCCCAAATCTTAGTCGCAAACAGACATCGTTTGGCCTTGCGACTTATTGATTATCATTGCGAATGCCCATCTAATAGGAAATTGAACACGTTTGAATTCAGTTGGCACGTCTGTGAAAATCATTGGAATTCGTGGCAGCAAAACATTTTCGGCTCGGAATTTGCCATTCAGAATGGTGGCTTCGATAACGCTTTTCATCAATTTTTTAATGACCAATCGCGTACCATTGCACAGCCGTGGTGGGTTGAAATTCCGAAGTAAAATAACCAGATATGCAACTTTCAGTCGTAGAAGGTGTGGTGACATGCCTGGCAAATTCAATGAGTTCAAAAACTCTGTTGGATAATTTACAGCTTCGTTAGCATCGCAAACTGTGTCAATCGATTTGTATGATACCAAGGCGCCTGGCAACGACAGTTAAATCGTCGACGTGCACATTTTTTGGTGGTCAAATGGCTCTTTCTGCCAGCCACGCATGATTTATGTATTTTGTGCTACATCGGGAAATACGCGGTCAATGAGAGCATTTTGCGAATCAACGACAGTGCAGAAATGAGTGGGCAATTTTATGCATCCAGTATTTTCAAAGACATCAACTTTTCCATCGCCGATATCTCACAATTGATCTGAGAATGTATCAGCAGATAGATCTTGTAGCATTTGGACGAGCATGTTTATTTTTAGCTGGACTTTTTCAACATTACGCCACAGTGGCGAGGATTTCAAGCAAGCGTTATCTCATCAGCGTACGTTGAACGTGGAATGACGGGAAGTGTTTGTGTGAAATCACCTGAAAGGAGTAACAGAGTGCCGCCGAATAGTTTGTTGTTATTTTTTATATCTTTGTGTGTACTGTTCAACGCCTCAAGAGAAATGATAATGATAATGGGCCGGTGACATTAACCAACAACAGTCGCACACCTTATTACCTAGCGTTATGAAATATACTTGACGAACTATTCTCATGCCTACCAAATACACATAAAAAATTTCATAAAAATCGGTCGAACCGTTTCGGAGGAGTACGAACACAAACATCGTGACACGAGATTTTTATATATTAGAACTTAGAAGTCTATTTGAAATTGAATTGTTGTTTCAAGGACACAGGCATAAGAAAGCAAAAACGAAATACTCCCTAAAACTATTACTTCGACGTACTGATTCATCGTTTTTCGAATTTAACTACATCTGCCACTGTTGCAGGAAGCATGTCTTCTCCAGACAGAAGGAAAAGAAACAGGTTAGGTGAGGTGGGTGACCGGAACATTTCCTTAGTCGTTTGCATGGAGGTCAGAGAGAGGCAGTGAGCACGTGAGGTCGGTTAGTAAACTAGCTAGTAAAACTAATCATATAATTATATACATAGAATGGCAGTTGTTTCCTTTTAAGGAATGTGCTTGTGTTCGGAATTTTTTGAAAAAAGCTATGAAATAGACATATTTTGCATAAAACCGATTGGAAGAAAAAAAACACCAGTTAAATTAACTAAAATACACAATTAAATGGCAAAGGTTTTTTTAAAAATTGGGGAAAAAAAGACCTTTTTTGATTAAAAATAGGGATAAAACTTTTTTTTTTTTTTTGGTTTAGAGGTTTATCAAATGATATGCTTAAAATTTTGCAAAAGCTTAAGAAACATATTACCTAGTTCCAGAACTAAAATATAAACTATATTTCTACCCTTTATTTTAATATTGGGTTTCGACTGATAAACAACATGAAATTTTCCCCTTTTTTTCGCATTTTGGAGCATCATAACAACTATAGAATAATTTTTTTGAAAAATATGCATTCCAATTAAATTTATGAGGGTTTTTCTTTCCATAAGAAAATTCTACCAAAGATAAGATTTAGCGAAAATAGCTTTTCAAGATTAAAATAACATTAAAACGCATATAAATGAAAATATAAAAATCAATGCAACTTCTCAAAAACGGTTTTGGAAACAAAATTCAAACGGTTCTATAAAGAAAACTATTCAAACATTGAGAATATTGAAGTTAAAACATTTCATATTTTCCTAAAAAAAAAGTCGACTTTTAACGTAGTCACCTAACTTATGAGAAGAATTATTTTTTATCGAATGCACGCGATTATGTTTACTGGACAAAGTTTTATTTTAATCGTGTTAATTTAATCATCCAAGCATTTGACAAATTTTATATTTACCTACTGGTTGAGGTAGATTAATAACTTTTGAAAGAAAGAAAAAAACTTTGAAATTCAAAGCATTTTATTAAAAGATAAGCATTTGCGATTGCATGCTATTTTATGAGATACACGAAGATGAAACATTTTGCATGTGATGCAGCTACGCAATAATGTCTTCGCGCACAGCGAAACAGAATTCATAATACTGCTACTCTAATCTTTTCCAAATTTTCTGGAAAGCTTATGTAGATTACTAGGTGTTTTTTATTTTCATTTATAAACGTTACCGTTATCTGAAATAAAATGCAAAGAATTGGGCAATTTAATAAAATCGGATCACATAGTACACAATAAATACTGCAAGCTATCTAATTTTGAAATCTGCGGTTCATCTGGCAAGAAGAACCAGTGAGAGTAGTCTTCACAAAACTTACTCGTATACTCTCTAATAAAGATATTACTTCTATTCTACGTATAAAAGTAATGGACCGTGAGTTAGACAGTGAATGCTTTGCATAATATTGGTGTCCGGTAGTTGCGAAATATTAGCTTTTAGTAAACTTAGCATTCTTACCGAATCTGATTCCTTAACTGAAATAAATTCATTGAAAAAATTCCGACGATTTTTTAAAAATCAATCCAGTAAACTGTAAATTAATTTTTTTTATTTCAAATTCTGATATGGAAGTGTAAACAAAACTTTTCATAATGCAGAACTTCGAAAATCGAATATCGTTTGCAGTTTCCAAACAAAGCAAAATAAAGCAACAGCGGGACCTACTCGAATCAACGGAAAAATTTTGTTTCGAATTAATATAATATGATTCCTAAGGCTGATATCTTCAATGTCAATATTTGAGCGCTGTAAACAGTGTAAAGGTTTCAGAATCACTGATAGGGAAGAAACACAAGGAATACCACAAAAGAAGAAGAAGAAAAAGGAAAAAAAGAAATAAAAAAGAACTCACATTTGTGTACAGTAGCATACCTACAAAAATGGGAGCTCAGGATAAGCACCAAAACCTTAGACCATTTTTTTACCCTTATTTTTTTCTGATAATTTAAATCCGGGAGTACAAAAACTGGAAGTATTATTGAATTTTAATAATATTATATCAAATATTTTAGAATTGATATGATTTAAATTTACAAATAATTTTACAGTGATAATTCACAATGATAAAATGTATCATAAGAATAATAATAATAAAAAAAAAAACTATTTGGAAAACAAATTTTATAAAGTCAGTTCGAAAGTTTTATCTTAAATTTACACAGAGATTTTTTTTTTTTCCACTTCTAATTTTAATAATTTAAATAAAGCCCCTCTCCCTTAAAAATAAAATAATTGTTATGGAATTTTTGATATCTTAGAGAAATACAAATTAACAATGATTTTTATGTATGTTTTATATGAAAAAATATCTTACTATAAGTGTACAAATCTCATAATCCATCGAAAAGGAATATATAGTAGTTACAGCGAAAACCAGAAATCTGCCCAAACCCGAATTAACTAAGGAAAACGCATTCTAACTGACAGTGCTAAAAAGAACCTGTTGTATTTGTGTTTTGAAACTATAGACAATTTTTGAATTTTGAATTTTGAGTCTGTCTCTACCACCATGTCCTATGGCCACATGTCCACTTTCGATGACATCAAAAATTTCTTCCAACTGGTAAATAATAGTTGATGGACTCACTTGAAGAAACCTACTTTTTTACCCCACTGATTTCAAGAATGTCAAACCTTTTTAATCTGCGGTACTGAACAAAAGTCTTGCAGATTTTGCTTCCTCAACCTCAGATAAAAGAGTATTGCATTCATCACGTGTTACAACATTGATGTTATTCTGTTTTTTATGTACCAACTGTAATTGCTCAATAAATCTATCTTTCCAATTTTTAGCGCAAAAAGCATTTACATTTTCTTTACTCATCGCAAATGAATCAGCAAGCGTAAGCATGTTCCTGCAAGAATAAAGTTAGACGACTGCACTTGCTTTGAAATTTTCACAGGCAACAAATCTAGATTCATACGGTTTTAACCGGACAAAACCGGAAAGAACTAGAGAAAACCGGTTCTCTCTACCACTGTCTGTTAGAACGCATGTTAGCTAATAAATTCGGGTTTTCCCTAGTGCTGTTGGTTAAAATGCGTTTTACCTAGTTAATCTGCGTTTTGACTGATTTCGGGTTTTCACTGTAACATATATATGAATAATAATGAAAAACTTATTTATATTACTTTTGTACCCTCAGGCATTACTTGAATACTCTAAATATTGAGGTAAATTTTTAGTTAACACGTATAAAATCATTTCAAAAGTCTTAATAATTAAGTTAATATCTATACCAATATACAGCACTATTTTACGCATACAGTTAATTTCATTTATCTTTAAAATTAATAATATTCAACAATATTTCTAGAACCTTGTGGCAAAGTTGAAATACGTTACATGAAATAAAAATGTTTACACAAAGCTCAAAGACCTGATCCAACGTTGAAATCAAATTAATACATTATTAATTTATCTATGACATGAAAAAATATACTATTATACGAATAAATTTAGTGAAAATTATTTATATGCATATAAAAAAAAGATCCCGAAAAATGTTGAAGGTTTTAGGTATCACAAATGTCATAAATTTGCTTTTCTCGCTTTTATGGACGCGAAAGTGTTTATGATTTTCTAAAATCAATTTATACGAAAAGAACTAAATCACAGTCTTTTTATTTATTTTTTTAATTTTATCAAATATTTACATCATAATATAGATTTTTGCTTCTCATAATTTCCATAAGTTTTTTTTATTATTATTTTTACCGATTTCTCACATTATCTTAATTTCGAAAGTTCAGTCTTTCAGAATGCTGTTTATCTTCTTCTTCAGTTTAATAGAGATTTCAATGAATGAAAACAGATGCGATCTTTCCAGCGTATTTACATTTAGTCTGGCGAATTCTTTTATTGACACTCAAAATAAAAAAAGCTGGGAAAATTTATTATGAGTACTTTCCATTCATTATTTTATTTTGAGATATATGTCTCGATTATATCAATCATAAATATATTTTTTATTCGATTTTCAGGAACGTAGTTTCCTATAATATGTTTTACTGCTAATATATTTGAAAAACGACTCTTATGATGATGATAAACATATGATATTTTTAGTGAAAGATTTTTTAAATTAACACAATCGTTCGTTATGCTGTTATAGAGTGTTCATTGCTTTCCTGAGAATTGAAAAATAATTTTTTTTTTTCTTTTCATGTAAATCCGAAGGAGTTAAAATCTCTACTCCTTGCTTTCCATTAAAAAAAAAATACCGCGGTCTCCTAGTGTCGGCTTCGGACCCAGAGAGTTTAGGTTCCAGTCCCGATTCAACTGAAGAACCGTCGTGTAAGTAGGTAGAGTGCGCATTAAATCCGTCGGAGCCAAACATCCTTCCACTGGTGTGGCGTGAAAGTTTGGAGAGGGGTTTACCGGCTCAGGTGCCGCCCTCGTCATCTGACTGCGGCTCAAAATTACGAGGTCCGTCCCAAAATAGCCCTAGTATTGCTTTAAAAAACGGGACGTTAATATAACTAAACTCCATTTAAAGAATTCATTTGAGTTTTGTTATAATTTATTCTATTTATCACATAAAATAACCATAAGCTGGAATCATAATTTAATAACTATAAGTTTCTAATAAGCCCTTATTTCCAGTTAGGGAAGCCTGCTACCTTTAAAAGCTTTTAATTTAATTTATTTATTTTAATTTATCTGTTTATTTCTTGTTGAAATCTTTTATATTTTTTAAAATTTAGAAATAAAATTTACAATAAAAAGAAAATTATTAGAAACTTAATGTTCTTTTAACTGCAACGATATACCTTAATTTTGTGACCCATGTTAACTCATCCAGGACATGTTCCCTATTTGCACTATCCTAGTTACGCCATTGTTTGTGTATCAAATCTTTCACATCAGAATTTTAGCTTTTTAAAATATAAAAAATTAATAAAAGAAAAATTTATAAATGGTTTGTGCTCTATAGAAATTAAAATCACTGGAACTATTTTCTCTATACTTTACTCATAAATACTATGAACCATACGGAAAATTTTTGTGAAGATTTTGTAACAATTAATTGAATGGTTTATTTTTATAAATTAAAAATCCATGTTTCCATGTATGAAAAAAATTATTTAACTTAAGTGTTGTGGATGGTTAACATTTTATGACTGCGCATACTTTAAAATCCGTAATTCGAGTTCCTCATTCCACTGTTCAGCTCATTTTTATCATTCTTTAAAAATTATAATTAACTTTACAGAAAGAAAAAAATTAACTTTCAGCGGTTTTTAAAAATCATTTGTCTGTAATTTTTCCTGAGAAATTACGTATTTTTAATATCGTCTGATGAAATGATCTGCTCGATTTAATCAGAAATGGACTGCAGACCATAACAGGACTTTGTATAAAATAATTTTTATTTTATATATATAAAAAAATACTTTTTACAGAAAAACTCGTTGGCATTTCATTGAATGCAAGTATTAAATGTACATTTATTTTCTCGCATATAACGGTTATCACGCGTAGCCGACAACTGCTGATAAAAAGTGATAATCGTCATTTTTGTTAAGTAGAAGTATTTATTATCTTTTAAGTACTTCAGATTACAGAAGAATAATCACAAACGGCTTAATCCCGAGCGCGGAGTAATCTGATTCCGAAGAGTAATCTGGAAACGGGAATTCTCATAGAGTCCCAAGGGCCAGCTACGATGCAGCATCTCTTATAGGAGGTATGTCTCGTCATGTAAGAAGAAGTAACTCAACCCCACAGCTTTAATGTATTCAACTGGAAGGGAGAAGCAACCACCATATCGGAAACAATTCCTCTCGATATTTGAGTTACTCTTGAATACCTCTTCCTCTTTGGGATAAACCGAAGTCAAAGGGGAGTTTTTGTAAAGGTTTTACGACGCTTAATTATATGGTTTATAATTAATTTTAGTAATAAAAGACATAGCTTTTTTTTGTCCTGAGCTACACCATGGTATTTCATTTAATTTTAAATAATTAATATCTTAATTATTCTATTCACTCATGTATTGTCTATTTTTATGAATAGCATTTTTTCTTTGCATTAAATATCTTTCGTTTTGATTTCAAAAATAAGTTTTTCGATGTTCCTTTTTTTTTCCCTCACAATTTTAATATTTCTCGGAATGATGCCAAGAAGAACTGATCGAGGCAATACACGGAAAAATGGACACTGCAATTTTTATTTAAAAAAAGCTTCCTAAATAAATTAAATGTAGGTTTACACCCAATGTCTCTGAAAGAGAAATAACTTTTAATCAACATGCCCATCTAGTATATAAAAAAAAATATGTAAAAATTGCGTTTTATTCGTTTTGTGATTGGTAGATAGCGAGTCACCCGACCTATTGCACCTGGACATCACTTATATGAATATAGCAGAGTCGTTCCGATGTTAAAAAGGTGGCAAGGGACTTCAGTGGGCATATTGTAGATTAAAATTGCATTTAAGTAGCAGTGTGATAGAAAATATGTTATTACATTTTATAATCTGTTGAGTTGAAATAATTCATTCGATCTGTGCTATATATTCGTATGATAGCATTTTCTTAATAAACTATTTGCATAAGTTTTTTTTATTAATATATTAAATAAGAACTTTAAAATATTTAAGCATTGCAAAGAAAATAAAGGAAAAGAGCATATGTTTACTGCTAAGTTAATTTTATATAGTTATCTTAAAGGTTGTATGCTCTTGAAACTGAAACTAAATTTATTCCTCTAATAATTATTACGAACGTTCATTTGATAAAATATGTGACTCTTACTATATTTTAATGATTCGAAGTTAATCAGCATGTAATTATAATATTTATTTTTTGAAACTTATTAATTTGAATAGCATTCAGATTTTTTTAAAAATCTTTCTTAAAATAGTCAAAAAACATTTCAGTTGCAGAAAGTGTTTCTAATATAGAGACCATCATACAATCATATATCATATAATTCTATAGTAATTTTTATTTGACTAAAATTGTCTTTAACGGAAAATGAAACAAAGCTTTTTTTATATATAAATATAAGATAAAAGCAATGCTCAGTTTAATCAATTTTCGAAATTTTTAACAATCAAAATAAAATAATTTTACCTTTATAACCATTCCTTTAGACCTGCTTGATTTGTTTGGATATTATACTATATAAATCTACAATTTATATTAAATATTGTTAAAAAAATAATTTAATTATTATCCTCATTGTTATATAGTCAAAAAATATTTGAAATAATCTTTGAAAGACAGACGTTAAAAACTAAAGATAAATCAAATTTTAGAATAACAAACTTCTATAATAAATGTTATAAACATAAAAGTATCGAAAAATATTTAAAAAAAAACTTTCTATATATCATTTTAGTTGAAGAAAATTTCTTAACATTCATTTAAATCAGATTCGTAATGCAAAAGAAATTAAATGAAAAAAAAAATTGTGCATGAGTGGATGACTTTGATCATGGAATTTTGCCAATTATTACTTTTAATTACGACTATTACTTTTAAATTATTCAAACTAAAAAAAAAAAAAAACACTGACAGCTAGAGCTTTAATTATGTAGAAAGTCAATATGATATTTAAATATGTAGCATTAAAAGGCAAAATAAACTCATTTTTTTCTTTCAAAATATTATTCTTTATATTATGAAGAATTATGTATGATTGATGTCATATATATTTACATCGGCTAAGGATATAACATGTTTTGCTATTTAATTTCAAGCAGATTAAAGACGATCATTCCTTTGCTAATAATATCTTAACAGAATGTCCTAAAAAAGTGGAACAAGCGTTTATTTCCTTAACAATTTCAATTATATTCTTCAAGTTGCAAGGTGAGTCAAAAATGGTATTAAAAAGTGTGAAAATCCTTTGGTTAATTTAGAAAGGGATAATAGAAAAATTAAACGTTTACTTGACCCGCATTACGAAAAAGCATCACTTAATAAAATGCTTTTCTTTTATCCATCTATGCATATAAATTCATGCTTCTAGACGTAAAATTTGCTGATATATTTTAAGTCAAATTTATTGACTTAGAACTTTTTTCCAAGTCTCTGCCGGTATTTGAGTGAAACTTTCGTTGAAACTTTTAGGGAAAATATACAAGGATCAAGAAAAACTATTTAAAGAGCAGAATCAGAAAATATAACTCAATAATTTTTTTTTAAAAAAAGGACCTGTATTAAATGAAGTGCTTAAAAATGAACACCTTCGACATTCATACGAATTTGCATTACCTTAATAATACTTGAGCATATGCAATCGAGTACATCTCGAATTCAAGATATTTTTTTTTTTTTTTTTTTTGAATTAGCAAAGATTTATCAAATATCTGCTGACAAATCCAATTGATCTTTTAATTCAAACATAACTCCAATAAAAATTAACTCAATCTATCAGTACCAATCAGCATACTTTTGCAGAAAATCGGACGAACTAAAGTGTTCCTAAAAATAGAAATATGATTCTAGATATGGACCATTAATCAAATGCCAATTGTTGCATTGTATTGAATGCCAGTTAGTAAGTTGAAATAATCTCTACACTGTCAATTTCGGAATGATGAGTTTTGAACTGAGTGTTTGTGATCCAGCCTAAAGGTAACTTGAAAAACCAACAGGAGTCTTCTTCCCAAAACTTTCTCACGTACTTTCTAATAAAGTTGTTATCCTAGAGAACGCTTTACATGGCATTGGTGTACAATTTCTTTAAAATATTAACTTTTGGTGTGAATTCAGCAATTTTACTGTATCTATTCTGTCATCCTAGGTAAGTTTTTTGGCGATTAATCCTTGATGGAAAAATCGAATTTACATTTTAGACACGTTTTTCTCTACCGATTGAAACAAAAATTTGACACAAAACTGCACTTGTAGTCACAAAATCCCATAACAAATTTGATACATTTAAGTCACTGCATTTTTGTATTATCTCGTTTACATGTTTCTGAAAATACAGACAAACAGAGAGTCGATCCGTAGATGGATTTGGCTCAAAATTTAACAGTTGTCTACATTGTAGATGGTAAATCTGTGAAACCGAATTTTATCTATCTGGCTCTCTTCGTTTTATAATTATCGAGTTAACCTTATATTCGAATAACCGGACAGACAGACTTCCTCTGAACAGATTTTGCTCAAAATTTGGTGTAAGCGCCGTATATCAAATTTCGTCAGTATAACTCAAACGGTTTTTGAGTTATCTTTGTCATAGACAGACAGACAAACGGACATTATCCAAAACATGCATTTTTTTGTAACTCAGGGAGATCTAAGAGGTGGAGATTCGTCAAAATCTTGAGTTTGAATTTTTTTAACGATTTCTATACTTCATACACGAGAACGTAATAAGGCGAAATTGCAGTTATATCGCCATATGTATGACACCTCATTCTGATCATTCCTCTCCGGGTGAAGTAAGAATCCGGCGATTTATAATCACTAAAGCGCAAAGTCTATTAGAATATTGGGAACTGAAAAGACACTTGTATTCTTCAAGAACTAGCCCGGCATTACGATTACGTAAACATAAAATATCATCCTACCCAAAAGTACCTTGTTGTCTGATATACAGGCTGTTCATTAATTATTGTCGGGGTTTCCGTACCTCATAACTTTCGAATAAAAAATATTACGCAAAAACCGATTACGTATTCGTAAATTACAACTCAAAGAATTTTCTTAATGATATTAAAGTGTAAAGCAAATGCGCTAAGATCGCATTGTTGCCAAGTAAAATTCTTTGAGTTGTAATTTACGAATACATAATCGCCTTCAGCTGAATGCCTACAAAGTGCAAATTGTGCAAGCTTTACACTTTATATCATTAATAAAATTCTTTGAGTTGTAATTTACGAATACGTAATCGGTTTTTGCGTAATATTTTTTATTCGAAAGTTATGAGGTACGGAAACCCCGACAATAATTAATGAACACCCTGTATATATCATTCATCCCCCCCCACACACACACACACAAATTCGATTAAAAAAATTGTTTTCTTTTTGATCATTCCAATAAATCTCTGAATATCTTAAATGATTAATGGTTTTCTCAAGTTTCTCTACCCTTCTTTATAAACCCGAAGGTACAATTGCCGATCAATGAAAGTGAACAGCGTTATGCGTGATTAACAAATTTCTTTGTCATTCAAGTCATGATGATTGGATGATGTACTAGTTGCATTCTGAAATAAATCTTTTCTTCCACATTTGTGGCCAGACCCTCGAAATTTAAAACTAAGCATATTTCTGCAAATTTTATAGATAGAAATGTGAAATTTTGAGTGTATATAGATTAAAATAACGGCAAAAATTTTACTAATTCACACTTTGACACTATGGTGAACGCACACAAATTTAATTTTGCTCTATTTTTATTATCACTTTCGACAGTAATCAAAGTATTTTCATACAATTGCC
Organism: Argiope bruennichi; assembly: GCF_947563725.1. Taxonomy (NCBI): domain Eukaryota; kingdom Metazoa; phylum Arthropoda; class Arachnida; order Araneae; family Araneidae; genus Argiope; species Argiope bruennichi. The sequence goes on along the minus strand of NC_079151.1, from coordinate 132,192,281 downwards.
TACTTTATTTAATGAAATTTTGTGACTGGAAGTATGTGTCCATATGCAATATTCAGAGAAATAAAAACTTGTTCTAAAGTGCAATCACTTAATGCTTTTTAGAAAAAAAAAATGATTCTAGAAATTATTCTTATCTATATTTTCAACAAGAAATTTAGGGAAAAAAAAAAAAGAGAGAATAAAATATAAAGTTATATGATTGTTTTTCCTAGCTTAAAAGTCTATAGATTTAGGACACATTGAAAATTATTATTAAATTATAGGCAGTGCTTTAAGAAAATAAGCAGTCATTTGCTTGTACATAACCTGCGAATAAAATTATAGTTCATGATACTGTGCTGTTTTCATGTAATACGTATAGATGTTGCATTTGCATTTTGATTGCATGTACATAGGATGATGTATTTAAATATGATCAAATTAGCTAGAAAATGAGGTAATATAGTTCAGATTTGAATGAATTTCAATGATGATCAATATTTTCTCATTAAAAATGTGTTTTTGTCTGAGAATTAACCAGCAATTATTTTTAAAATTACTACTATAAATGTTGTATTATTTCGCAAAATAAATAAATAAATAAAATAAAATAAAGCAACTTATTTAAATAACTACAACGTTAAAAATTATTCACCAGCTCGTTTCATGTATATATATATATATATATATATATATATATATATATATATATATATATATATATATATATATTAAGCATGCGTTAGGATGGATTTAATTTATAAAATAGGGGTGAGAGGAAAGATGAGAAGAGGAGATGTTTACATTTAGAAATAAAGAAAAAACTCCGATTATTTGTGAATTGAGTTAAAATAAAATAATTCAGCCAGAAATGCCACGATACGTTAAAAAAAAATTAAACGAAAAGTACCGCGTCTCTCCCCTCAATGAGATAGAATCGTTGAAAAGTTTTCGTCTCAGAATACTGAAACAACAGTATACCCACACTGAAAGAACTATACATTATTGATATCTATTTAAATTTGAATTTAAAACACTTTCTGTACATTTTGTTAAACACAGAGTTAAAATTAAAACCGCAAGAGATATTATTATTAAATCTGCAATAAACTGAAAATCATACTTCCGTTTATTAGATTAAATTTATATTATGCACATCAAAATTATAATTTTTATAAATGTCTTCTGTATGGCAAAATGATAGACGTGTTCCCTTATTACAAATTTTTGAAACAAATTTCTCACATTTTATTTATGATTTTCAATACTCGTCTGAAACGCGATGTACTAAAAATAGTATATTGCTCGTTCCAAAAGAACAATAACTCGGATCAATAGCGTTTTTTCCAAGGAAGCTTCGTTTCTTTATCAAGGACGTAGAATATCGTTCTTGCTCTGACATTGACTGATTACTATTTGCCGTATGTGTCAATGCACCGAATTTTATGGACAAAGATAAAGGTTATAATGTGGCAACCATTTTAATGCTTGAGCACAAGCGATATTATCCCCTTCATCGCGATAGCCCCGCCAAAGGTCATTAAGCTTCAGCAAACCTGCAAAATGCTCGCAGATGTCTAAATAATAATGAGTGAAAATGTACTTTTCAGTTTTTGAAAATAAGCGATCGAAGGGTAACATTAGCAAAAGAATCCCAACTCTTACCTCCAGGAATACTGCTACTACGGCAAGGTCGCCAGTTTCTCCGTTTTTCTCATGAACGATGTGCAGCTGAAAGAATACGTAATCATCAACACTTTTACTCTGAAAATGAAATGGTACTATAAAGAACAAAATCAAAAAAATTTCGTTGGAAGTTCTTGTGCCACAGTCAAGCTGTACACGAATAAAATTCTGCAGTTAGAGAGTTTCTGTAAAACAGTATTTAAAGTATTATAATCTTCAAAAAACAAAGCTTAAAATTATGATAAATTGTGGCATTTCAGGCATGCTTTCTAGAAAACTACCCGTTTTCTTAAGCTCCAAACTATAGCTTGCAGAGCATCTTAAATTCTTAAAACTAAAATAATACTCCAAGCAATTTAGAATTCCATCGGCTTGTTTATTCTTTCAACATAACAGCGTATATTACAAACATTGCCAGATTCCAGAAGGTTTACAATGAATCGTCAGCTATTATACAAAAAATAAACGAAATAATATAAACAAAATATGTTTATCAAAGAAAAAATCGTTTGCTTTTACTTTTTAATAATATTTTAACAAAATAAAAATAGTAGCAGTTATGAAATGTCTGAAAAAGGAATCGTCTGCTAAATGTCTATTAACAGATTTAGATTATGATATTTACCGAACATATATAGTCTTTGCACTAATTTGTATATTTGCATCAAATTTCGAAGAAATCTGTTCAGAAAAAGTCTAGTTGACCAGTTGTCAGAATACTAGTGAACATAAGCACACAGATTAATCATCTAAAGTGTACATCTATTTCAAATTTTGAATCAAAACAGTGAAGGGGTTAGCAATCTGTCGGTCACTATTTTGCATGCATGTAAATGCGATAATTCAAAAACGCAATGACTGGGATGAATGAATTCGGTACATAGAATTAAAGAGTCGATCCTTAACAAATTTTAAATCAAATCTTTCCAGAGATTGATTGTTTATTTCTCTATGTTTTAGCATGCAATGAAGTGTGTGAATTCAAAAATAAATAAAATTTGATATGTTATATCTTGTTTTTAAAATTGCAATGCTGTATCAAATTTTGTTTTCAATCTGTCAAGGAAAAGAAGTTAAAAAAGATATTACATTTTAATGCAGTCTCAATTCTATTTAATTACAGAAACGGACATTTTCTTTAAAACAAATTTTTGACACACACTTTAAAACACTATAGTAACACATTTCTTTTTTTTAATTTTTTTTTTAGAATTATAAACCAATGAAAAACAGAACAGAACAGAAACAGATAATTATGTAGAAATGATGTTAGAAAAATATTCCAAAATTTAAAGGATGCTGAATATTAATTTAAATAAGCTCTAGTGACAGGTATTCGTAAACTCAATGAAAGAACGAAATTAACTTTGAGTCTGGCGATTTCAGGTCCATCACAGCTGTGGACTCCAAGACAAATGTTTACTTTGGATATTTAGCAATCCGATTCTGACAGTTACAATTCATTCTACAACAGGGTCTCGGATTACCAAGTCATTAGCAGCTTCCTATCCGCCTGGTGCTGATAGAGCTATATAACGCATTCCTTTAAATCCAAATAACAGGATATACGGCGTTGTTGAGATATGTATGACCATTCAAGTCAGGAGGTGTTCCCTCGTCAAGGGTCTGCTATATTTCACCCATCCCCTTTGTCTGTTAGTTGTTGTGGGGAAACAAATTGCTAGACGAAGTAAGGAGATCTTTTTATCCTTTGTGTAGCAATAATGCATTCCCAAGGTCATCTGAATCACTCCGATACTGAGCTTAAAAGTCTTTTCCCCCACTGACCTCTTTCTTTCAGATGATTTTTTTTTTTTTTTTTTTTTTTTTCCTGTTCCGATTCTCAGTTTACAATTGGGAAACATTGTGTCAGTTTAAATACCCTAATCGTCACGTTTTTTTTTTTTTTTTTTTTTTGTCTTCATGAAAACATTGTATCAATTTCAATCGCATAATTCTAATACTTAATTTGGGACCGAAAATATTTAATAGACAAAAAGAATATATATATATAATAAAAAAGGTTTTTTTTGCTGTTTTTTTATTTTTTTTCATTTTATTTTGCATTACCGAATATATTCAGAAGTAAATATTCGCCAAACGGCACTTCTGTTTCACGAATATAGAAACAAAATAAAGCATTAATTCTTATGATCAATAATCTTGCATTTTATTTTAATTTTCTTTTGTATTAATTGATCAACAATAAAGCATTTTCCCGTCTAAGGCAGTGGATAGTCAGAGATCATTTTTTAAAATGAACTGATAAATTTAATTTCACATTTTGAACTTAATAAACATGTTTATGCTTTATTCAATCAGCACAAGTGGTTTCCCCAGTGCTTTCGCGCATAGTATTAATCAATCACATTCCCTTGCTTATAATTGGGAATCCTGGGCCAGATCATGAACACTATGGATGCGCAGTCTTCCATTTTCAGAGCTCCGCACATGAAAGGGTTATGCCTCTTAGTATAATAGAGAAAATCAACCATGAATTATGAGAGCCATTTATTCGAAACGACTGAAACCAAAATTGGATACCCAGCTACAATTTTAGCAAAAAGATCAGATTCTAAACTTTCTTTATCTAAGCCGTTGCCATTTCAAACCGTCGAGAGCGAATGTACACAACGCTTAGTCATCCTTTTGAAAGATTTGATTCAAGAATCGATAACGATTTACATTTTATATGTTAAAACTGTTTGCTAAATTTTAAACATATATCGTAGAAAGGTTTCAAATTATCAATGGTTTCTCGACTAGCACATCAAAATTGTGCCAAAACTCGCCTAAAAACCTATATTCTGGATGGATACCAGAAATGGTAATAAATGGCTTTTAGAAATTGCAATAAATAATTAAATAAAAGCGACAAATTGCTTCAAAATATCTCAATTTTGGCGACCTACATTCATTTTAAGTCTAGCCGTATCATTATGACTTCCCTACGGAAAGTGATATTCATATTTTGTAAAACATTTATCTTACAAAAAAATGATCTTTGTATTATCTTTAGACTCAAAAAATTATCTTTTTAGTTATATCAATTTTATTTCTGCATAATTTATTTTTTAAATGAAATAATTTTTTTAAATTTAATTTGATACACTATCCAAAAAAAAGTTTTTAAATGCTATGAAGAAATTCAAACTATACATCAAAACATTCAAACGAGTGTTTTTACCGGTCATTAACTCAGTAGTAGGATTTTCACTCCGCTTTTATTTCGTAATACGTATACTTTTTAATTTGCAGTTTACAGATTGAATTCATGTTTTTCAGTCCAACCAATAAAAAATTAACTATTTAACAACTTAAAAAGTCTATCAACTAGGCTAGCAAACGGGTCGCCAAAGGCGGCTACAATAAAATGCCAATATACGTGACACAGATATCGCTCTTATTACTTATTGCTGAATGGCAACAGCAAATTTAAACAAATCATTATACGGAAATTTCAGACTGCTTCCCTGGATGTTTCTACAGTTGCATTTGATCCAATGTTTCGCTAATTAACGAAGCTGTATAAGAAATGTTTGGAGAGAGCTGGTGTTCCATTAAGTAAGAGAAAACAAGATGTAAAAGAAATAAAGAAATAGACATCAAACAGAAAGTTGAACAAATGTTAAAACAGATTTAACTGTCGTCAGGTGAATATTCATAATGATTTAGCTATTCTATACAAATAGTTTAAAAAGTCAATCATTTAGGCGAACGAGTCGGTCGGCAAAGACGGCCAGTATTGACTAATAAAAATATCTCCATCTTAGTTAACATGCATTTTCAAATTAAAAGATTGGAAGAAATATTTAAAACTTATGTTGAAAGCTGTACAGCTGATGACAATAAATGTTAATTAGTCAAGAAAGCGAGAAAGGTTTTTAAAATAAAAAATAAAAATAAATGAATATACGATTGAAGAAATGAAGAAATAGGTTACAAATTTAAGACGTTTTGAAGGGGAAAAAAAATCCTTTCTTCATTTCATTAGAAATTAAAAAATAAAATTTAATTTTTAATTAAATAAAAATTTACTAATATTTTTGCATATATTTATTTTTGAAACACCATCACTTAATATTATTTAAAATATCAGCTTGATTTTTTTTTTTTTTTTTGTGTGTGTGTGTGTGTGTGTGTGTGTAATGCTGTTGAGTGATTGAATTAAAATATCAGTGTAGTGATGAAACATTCTTAAGTTATGTACCCTTCAAACTTTAAAAAAAAAGATTCTAAAAAAAAAAAATCTGATTTATATTTTTTAGCATTGAAAATTGATCTTGTAATTTATAAGAATTTTGTGTTATTTTTAAACTTTTGTTCCATTTTCTAACCAATATGTCATTGATTCTATATACAATAAAGTATAATATTCCAGGCATTTGTTTTGATTGAGAATGTTTGAAAAAAAGATCAAATTCCGAGCAAAATGTTTAGAAAAAGTTAAAAAATAAAATATTTTTGTGCGATGTATAAATGTCATTTGAAATTAGAAAAACATTGCTTCAAATTTCATTATTTACAAAAAAATAAAATAAAAATAAGCCTTCAAACGTAGTCGGATACTTTAAATTAAAACAGAGAAATTTTAGGAATCCGAAAATTAATTGAGGCCATTTCTATTCGAATTTTAGAAAATCTTGACATACCGAATGCAATAAAATATTGATTTTTGAAGCTCTGTGAAGAGAGACCGGCCGGAGAGCAACAAGTACACCAAGCGTAGGAGGGTTGCTATGGCAACTCCCGCTAAGAATAGAGTTCCCAGAATGCAGGGACTTCTGGGAAGGGTTTTACTTGTTGCTTGTTTACCAGAACTGAGCCTCCGGGATAAAGACCTATCCGAGGGGTTTGGAACAGGCGGGAAGCGGGAAGGAGGTAGCAATGGCGGCTTTTCGATTATGATGTTTTGAATTAATATGACATCAATCGTTGTACTCGTGGTTTCGCTCGCGTTTGTTTTATAATATGGACGTGAAAAATCAGAGCGCATTTATGCTCATGTTGCATAATTTTTATATTCTGTTTCTTGAGAATTTCAAAATAACTTCACAAAATTGACTCAAAATCAAAGAAAAATTGGTAATGGAACTAACTGAACTTTACTAAGAAGCTAAATTTTAAGACGGGATGCATTTTTTTTTTTTTTTTGTGATTATATGTTTTTAAGTTATGGTGGGAAAACGAGGAGTTAAAGGAACTCAAAAAGGTTTTATAGCATAATTAATTCTTCCAGGTGCTGAGGACTATGTGTATTCAAATTTTGTTTGAATCCATCGAGAAATCGGAATTGTAAAAGGTTTTAGCTAATAAACAAACAAACGGAGGTTCAATTACAAATAAACTTCAAAGTTTTGATTAATTAATGATACGAATTACTTATTTTATAATTTTAATGATTTAATCATTTTACATCAATTTCAAATTAGTAAAAACTTAATATGATTAAGAAATATATTTTCTCAGAATCAGTTTGAAATGTTTTCATTTACTGGGAAAATTCGTTCCAGGAAATAATTTAAAGATTATTTGGACAAAGAAATTTATGCAATAAGAATTATTCATAAAAAATATTTTTTCAATCATTTTATAATTAATATATTAAAGGAGGAAATTTATTAAAATCTTGAATGTTAAAAAAAAATAACAGAATCATTTTTCACTATAATGCAAACAAACAAACAAACAAAAAAAATACTACCGTCGTAATTATTACTTTTTAATTTTTTTTTTTTTTTTTTTTTTGTCTTTTCTCAGATGGGAAATACCTTTATTGATATGCACAATTTTTTTCGATTGAGACTAATACAATTAAAACAGATGGTATATGTGTAATAATATTTTTCATTTAATTAATTTCCTAATTTTTAGCTCATTTCAGCTCATATTAACTTCATTCTAAAATATTTTCCTGATCCCATTCTACTTTTTCTATTTAATTAATGCAACAAAAGCTTTGTGAAAATGCTTTCATCAGCGGTTTTATTCCTCCGAGAGAAGGAATAAAAAATTGCGGACCTAAGCAAATTCTTCTAAAAGATCCCTACGATTCCCTTGCCAAAATTGACACGTGTAAAGAAATCCCTATCAAAATCTCACAGTATATAATCACAGGGATAACCTTTTCATTAGCTTTTCTTCATTTCGTTTTGTGTCGTTCCGTGTAGAACTTGTCGCTTCTGCTTGTTCATAAATCATGCCTCCCGGGATGCAAATAAAACGAAGTTAAAAATTCAAAATGCTTTATCTTCCTTCGGTCACGACTTTGCTTTAAAAAATTATATATATATATATATATATATATATATATATATATATATATATATATATATATATATATATATATATATATATATATATATATATATATATATATATATATATATATATATATATATATATATTCCTTCCTAATATATATAATTAGGGAATTTAATTTAAACCCTAATTAATTTCTTAATTTCTATCTGAATTCAGCCCTTATTAACTTCATTCTAAAATGTTTTCTTATTTTCTGATACAATGCACTCTTTTCCTATGGATTCCTATAAACCTCCTCGTTCCTCATTTAACGAGTGTTTCGTTTCACCAGAAAGATTCGGGAACGAATTATTCTCACTAAGCGAGGTTCTGCTGTATATAATATAATATTTTACAGTTTGCACAGAACATAGGTTATTGTTCTGTGTTAATATCTCCCATATAAGCGAGATTTCAGAATCTTTCTCAAATCTTTTAATTCCGGATTTGTATGCAATTTCCAGAATTTCAACTTCAGCCATTCTATAGTCACCTCTAGAATAGCAAAGGATTTATTCAAGGTATTTGGACAGCATGAGTTCCATAATTAAGCAAATGATTACAGCAAATGAAATTCAATTAAATGGTTGTTTTAAAAGATCTATGAATTTAAAAAACAGCAATCTGGTAGTAAACAACGGTTCAGTTTTTCTTTAACTGATATAGCCAATGACATATTTATATATATAAAAAAAAAAATGGGATCCAAGACAAATATCAAAACTATGTTCCTTTCCTCTTTTTCATTTCGAATAGGATATGCATCTTTTCAAACGATTTTATTTCATGTGTTTCCTGTCTGTAAGAATTTGAAATGGAAAATGAAATTGGTAATTGATTTTTCACTCAATACCTCATGTATCCGTATTCTAAATTTTTGTACAATTATTGTTTGTTCTGCATGACAATAGAAGAATATTTTAATTATTTTAGAGTTCTTAATTATGATTTAATATATTAATTTTAACTAAAATTGATTTCAGGGAAGGACGCCATTTGGACATTAAATTGAGAAATGTTATTTTTAGATCCTAGATTATTGGTAACCATGAATTAAGAATTCTAAAAAGTAGAAAACAATAAAAATAAGAAATATATATATATATATATAAGAAATAATTCTTTTTAAATCGAAAATCAAGCAAGATTATAAAGAAATAAAAACCAATGCATCTGTAACAAGGAAATTCTTAGATATTCATTGAAAATTAAAATACAATAGCTACCACTTAATGTGATTACTTCATTCACAAAATTTATACTCAGTGAAGTGAAGTCACTAATTAAGAATTTTGATAATATTAACTGATTGATAACATTAGCTGAATTGGTAAAGTCATTTTTATTTTCACCATATCAAACGAGAATAGAGAGAGAAAAAAAATTATTCCTGATTCAGATGTTATTTATTTCAAACATACCAATAAACGTTATTAATAATTGTTTATAATTTTTCCTAATAGTTCATTTATAAACTGCCTGTACTTGTATGCTTCTTTTAAAATTTGCTGATTCCAGGTTTCAAAATATCAATTGCTTGACTCATTTCTTTGGAGGGTTTCTTCAATGTATTTATTCCTGGCAGAACTATCAACATTTATTGTTTAATTCTTACTTTCAAAAAACTAGCGATTATTCAAAATTTTACAAAAATGTAAAATTTTCAACTGTGTTGCAGTGTTGCATTAATAAATTTTAGGTAAACTTTCGTATCATTTAAGAATTCCAATTTTATCTTTAAGTGACAAATTCAATTCTTTTTTAAAATCTCTGTTTCATTTATAATTCAATCGTTAGTAGTAATGATTTATGTCTGTCCAAGCAAGACATAGCAACTTATCTGTCTGTTTAAATCAATCCATATCACTCTAGTTTAGACGAAAGAATATGAGTCCCATCCCATTAGAAAGGCGGATCCCAGATGTATCCTTACAAATGTTGTAAGCACTCCACGAATGTCAATCATTAACACTAGCTAAAAATGAAGAATCCGGAAACCTACTTGGAAAACTGACAACATTAAACTATGTAGTGACCAAAAGAATATTTTTATGCCCATTTAAATACGCCGAATCAGAATCAGAGGTTTTTTATAATATAAAGCGAATAATAAATTTAACCGCGAATACCTTAAGCAGTACACACTGTACATTATAGATAATTTTAGCTTACTTAGAGTAATTCTAAAAGAATTTTACGCCGTTATGGTTTTGTGTTGGCATCAATAATTTTGATGAAAAAAATTAATTTTCCTAAAAAAATTTAAAATATTATGAAAAAGAATTAAAAAATATTCCTAGAAGAAAAATAATAATAATGCGAACTAGAATAATTACTATTCTAACTATTATATTGTAACCCCTGACAATTGTGCTTGCCTCACTTTAGTTGCGCTACTGATGATAATCTTGGATTTTGAAATGAAAAACAACCGATTTTGTTTCTACAAATTAGAGTGTTGCAATCATTCTTAAATATAAAGTCAAACTTTTCTTTTACGCCGGAAATAAACATTAGGTTTGTTTCTGATTCCTAATAGTTATTTTTCTTTTATTGTCTAATAAATATTTTTTGTCAGCAAAATAAAAGATCTTCGGATTATACGAAATATCAGATTCCTGGTGTTCGGATTACAGAATTTCCACTGTATGTAGTGGTATCTTCGGACTCATTTTTATATTTGCAAACAAATAAATTTGAAAAAACTTGCCGAAAGAAAATGAATACATTATGTCAAAATTTTCTCTATATTAATTATATAATGAAGTATAATTATAGTTAACTATAAGCTATTAATAACATAAACCAAATTCACTAGTTGGAGAAATTCACAGAATATGCAGAAGAATCAATTCCGAAAATTTCCCGCTTCCTCTCTATCAAAGCTGTTATCCCTCCTTCTCCCAGATAAAAGTGTAGGCTACAACAGCTCAGATTTTTATTTTTAGAGTCCCGTAAATGAGTGTTTTGAGCTCTGTTTTATAGAAAAGAAAACCTAATATGCATTTTCGGCGCCTTTTTTTACAACCAACTGAACCAAAATTTGACACAGAGCACAATTTTAATTACAAAATCAAACATCAACTTTCATTAATTTAAATCGTTGGGCTTTAAAGTTATCGCGTTTTACATGCATGCGAAAGTATAGACCGATCGACAGTCAAGCCCTTCACGGTTTTAGTTCAAAAATTAAGGCAGACCTGCACTAACTGCTAACAAGAGGAGGACACGGGGTTGAAATCTCAGATCGGGATGAGATTTAGTATAATGATACTATACATTTAGAATGTTCATTCGTGAAAATATTAAAACAGAATGGCCAGTCAATTCCGAGAAAATGGTCCTCAAACTTTTGGTAAAGCTTATATACTGATAACTTGACTCCCGTCCTGATAGCCAACACAATGGCATCATTGTCTAGGTAACCGTCTCGTATAAGAACGGTCAGGGTTCGAACCTGGTTAAGAATTTTTTTTCTTTTTTAATAACTTTTTTCATACAAAAATAAATAATTATTATCGAAATACATAATATTAAAATTTAAAAAATATATACATAAATATAGATGCAGTTTTTTTAAAAAAATATTTAAATTGAATTAACGATTCACAGATAGTTTTGATTAATATGCTACTTATTTTTATGCAAGGATAAATGTTTATTATTTTAATAGTTAAATTATAATTTAATGTTTAAAGGAAAAATAATTAAAAATTTAACATTAATGGCTACAGATAATTCAATTTGCTTGCATCATTTCCAAACAATTAATTTTCAAATTCTTGGATTTTAATAATAATAAATTATCAATTCTAACTGAACGAAGTTATATTTATATCCAAAACTGAAGGGAGCAGCTGATATTTGTTAAATATATAAGCAAACGTCCCCAAAGGCAGTAATCAAAAGAAATAGTAGAGAGCAGGTGTTAATTTATTGAATGCGTAGGCAGATGGTTCAAAGCGTATTAAGCATATGCAAAATTCTTATTTAATCGAACATGATCAAGAAATAAATTCTCGCCAAAATAGTATAAAAATTCAATCAGTTGTACACCATCAATTGTCATCACCAATTTTTAATAAGATGATAAGGTATCCATGTTATGTGCCCGGCTTTCTGATGAGAGAGAGAGATGTTTTTAAACGCAAATGAAGTTTGTTTTACCATAGATCTCTTAAAGAAACCTTTCTCTTGTGGACAATCATCATTTATCAGCTATGCAAGATGTCGAAATATATTTTTTTCCAATGTTTTTACTACAGTTACCATTCTGGTTCTTGTATATAATCGAAAATAAATGCATATAGGATAATTTTTTAGAAATATTGAAAAACATTTTTACGATGTGAATATTTATAATTAATAATTATCACTGTTTATGTTATATTTATTACTATTTTTTAAATATTAAATTATAATTTAAGTATTAAAATAATAAAGATTTATCCTTGCATAAAAATAAATAGCATATTAATCAAAACTAACTGTAAATCGTTAATTCAATTTAAATAATTTTATTTTTTTTAATGCATTTGTATTTATATATATATTTTTAAATTTTAATTTTATTATTATATATTTCGATAATAATTATTTATATTTGGATAAAAAAATTAAAAACATATTAATTAAAAGTATTTGTAAATTTTTAATTGAATAAGAATTATTAAAGAAAGAAAAAAAATTCCCAGCCAGATTCGACCTTTATTCTTGCTTTCCAGATTCGACCATCTCGTATACCTTCAGTATACGAGACAGTTACCTAGACAACCAAGCCATTGAGATCATCGGGACGGGAGTCAAGTTACCAATATAAGCTTTACCAAAAGTTTGAGGGCCATTTTCTCGGAATTGACTGGCCATTGCGTTTTACTATTTTCATGAATGAACATTTTAAAGGTATGCTATCATTATGTTAAATCTCATCCCGAACTCAGATTTCAACGCCGTGCCCTCTCCTTGTAAGTCCAAGTATGAAATTTTATTCATCTTGTTCCTAAAGTATTATAGTTATTATGTTCACTTGTATTCGGACAGACAGACAGACAGATAAACTTGCGAGTGAATTTCATTCAAAGTTTGATGGAAATCTATAAAGTTGTAGTAAACACCATATACCGAATATCATTCGTCTATCTCAAAACATGTTTTAATTGTGGATTTCATAGATTTTATAATTTCAGAAATATGTTTTTGAGAATCTCGATGTCGATTATAATATTTCCTCTTTGTGTGCTTCGTATACGGGGAAAAAAAAATAATAATTCAGTTTCAACCCACGTGAATAACGGGATATATTCTGCTAAAGTGCAGAAATCAGTAAATATGCAGATTAGCTAGCTAATCTGCTAATTAACCAGGCCGATCCGTTAAAGTGAGGAAAATTGTTTCATTTCTCAAATTACCTGAGTAATCTGCGAATTACCTAGATAATCAGCACATTACCTACTAGGCGCTCGTTAATCTACATATTAGCTACTAGGAATCAGTTAAAGTGAAAATAAGATATTTGCTGGAACAACAGCAACGTTTCTGTGAGCTTAAATTAAATGTTGTTTATTCATTTTTTGATATCCAAAGAATCAAGTTAATACAATCGAACAATCAACACATTAGTTGATAAAATCAATCAGTTGGAAAACTTCAATACAAAGTATCAAATGGTTTAACATGTTATTACAATCAAGGAAATGAATCAGTTAAATGTATAAAATTATGCTTACTTACTAGCGTAATCTATAGATTGGTGACACTGCATAACAACTAGTTTTTGCGACACCTATTTGTGGTATATTCAGATTTTTTGTCACATTTTTTGAAGCCCTTCCCGGTATCAAGGGATTGTTTTATTTCTCTTTGACGTAAAGATATTTCTGCAATTGGGTCATCTTTGGTTAAAAAATCTCTCTTTGCAAACGCTGGCGAAACCAAACTGAAAATAAAGGGAGAGGGGGAGGGTGGGAGTAGGGAAAGGAAATGAGAGAAACCAACTTTTGATCTTTACCAATACTGAAACCGCAAACGTGCACATTACCTAGTTAAAAGGCGGAAAACTCTTGATTTCGCACTTTGACGGAGCAAATCAAAATCTTCACATTAACGGCTTTCGAACTTTAACGGTAACAGATATACAACTGAAATATTCTTGCTAAAGTTTGAAGGAATTCTACCTCTCCTGGATAAGATTTCCCATCAATTCTGTGTTCGGATCCTTTATCGTTTGAACTTCCCCAGTGGAAATGCAGTTGTCGAAATGTATATTTTCCATCCAAGCCGCCTCCTTTAATGAAGGGTGGGTCCGAATTTCTTTCTGCCTTTATTAACACTGTAACAGGAATAAAAAGAAAATGTTATCAAAACATCTTCAATTACTCAATCAATCTGCATATAATAGATACTATGAATAATATACTTAAGAAAAAAATCTGTACGGTGGAAAGTTCAACAGATTTGTAAGGCACAGCCGAAAAAACGAAACACCGTCAACAAAACACAGCCGAAAGCGTGCACAAAATAACACTAGCAGAAATCAACAACACACAAGTAGCAAATCATTATTAAACAACCGCAACAGCACACAACTTCTGAAGAGTATCATTGAAAATCAACATAGAGAAAAAGAGAAAATTCACATAATTATTCGCTTGAGCTTGAATACTATTCTCTTTTGTAACCCAAAGAAAGAGATTATTCTTCTCTCGTTTTGATTATTGACTGATTCTCGTACGTACGCCTCCGCTTTTTATAGCTCCAGTGAGAGGGAATCGAATATCTTTAAAAAGAAAATAAATTTGATTGAAATCTACTAGTCGATATCCTATCATATCGACAAGGGTGCAAAATTGCCAATACGTTCAAGCAAGATGACTTTGGATTCTTTCGATTTGTTATTCTTTGACAGTATGACAAATATTGGATAGAGGATTTCAACTATATTTAATTTTTATATATATACGATCTATTGCATTGTGTAGACAAAATAATGAACTAATATTTTGGAATATTTTTCTTTATCACGAACTTAGACAAGACTTTTGAAACTTGCTATTTAAGCATATTGATGTCATCGGTTAAATTTCTGTAATAACGATGAGCACATCCTATCACTTACATGGTCAGTTTTTCAATAGTTCGAACACTGATTTATCTCTATGTTCTTAACAAGCAATCGGAGTAACAGTTATCATCGATTGTTGTTATTCGTTAGTATCATTGTTATTATATATAGTTGGAAATTGATTTAAAATAATTGAGTCATGAAATTTGAAGCATCTCTCATTCTTAAAGCAAAGCTACATTTATATTTGCACAATCAACAGTCGCTATATGTGACCACGTGACCCCAATAAAATTTCGACACCAGTCGAATATCTTAGGACTGATATTGTAAGCATTTTAAAAAAATTGTGCGATGGTGTAATTTCAGGAAAATAAAATGTAAAATTACCGGTGTGGCCATTGTTTAGGATAACTGCATTTCTGAGCGGTCTGTCATATCCATGAAATTCTAGAGGCTTTAAAAAAGCGCTCTTCAACGCATCTTCTGTGTCAATGTCCACAGGAGATTGCTGACTCCCGCCACAATTTCTAAACATTTTCGGCCATTTTGAATAACCTAGAAAAGACACAGATTAATTTAGATGAATTGATTTCAATAAACCAGTTATCATCAAACGTTTCAAGCTGAAAACGTGCTTCTAACCCTCGTAGCAAGTTAGAAACTGTTCAATACATATACAGGGTGTCCACTCTAATGGTGAGCCAGCAGCTAATTTTTATTCTTAGTATGCGAAGTATACACGAGAGCTGCCTAAAAAGTATCCGACCTTAGGCCAGGAAAAATATATTACTTACGTGATGAAATTGGGTCCCTAATCCCCTTCAAAGTAGGCCCCCTTGCGCCTTCACACGCTTAGTTCAACGATCCTTCCACTACCGAAACCACTCCCAAGTGGCTTCTTTTGGAATGTGTGTTCTGTATTATCTCTTTTCTACTTTCAAAACGGATCCTGTGATGGGCCGGGACAACCAGGAGTCGCAAAGAGCCATATCTGAAGAGTGGGAAGGTCGAGAAATGCCTGAAATTCCATGTGTCACCAAGAAAGCATGGATCAGGTGTGACAAATGAGCCGAAACATTGTCATAATGCAACTGCCAGTTTTTCGTCTTACGGAAGTCTGGTCTTTTGCGCTGAACTGCATCTCCGAGTCGACGTAAAATTTTTTAATAGTACTCCTTTGTCACTGTTTGTCCTTCTGGTAAGTATTCATTGTCGTCTCTATCGATGTGCGGCCCTTTTTGAATATGTTTAACCAGTCCTTCACCTGTAGCATTCCATCGTCTCCAAACACTTACTGAATCTTAGGAATTGTTTCGCTTTGAGAATCAATGTGCTTTTGACAAAATTCGTTGCAGTATCTTTGCTCAACTCGTTCAATCATCTTGAGAGAATTAAAAAAATCTGACTAACACCTTAATAGCCTTTTACTCAACGGCCAGTAGACAGAGACTGATACACTTGAATATGGAGAAAAAAATTCAAGCATGTGCATTAAGTTGCTTTCTTCCACTGCGCACAGTGGCGCTGCTCTAGCATCATTACCCTACGAAGGGAAATTCAAGGGCGGATTCTTTTTAGGATGCCCTCGTATAGATAAAATATAGTAATATCAAGGAAGCAGAACTCGAGAAATATTCTAATAGTATAAACATATTTGTTTTTTGAAGTATTTGATTTTTTTAATAGTAAATTCAAAATGTGCTGTGATAAAATAACTATGTTTATAACCACACATTGGTATGCCCAGTAAAAAAGTATTTCGAATAAAATCACTCCAAAACTAATATAATATGTGAATGTACGGTAATTCATTTTCATTATAATACACTTAAAATAAAAAGTTTAAAAAAAATACTAAAGCCCATTTATTTTGAAAATTAAAAAAAAGGTATGGTGTTTCTCATTAAAATTATTAGTCTCATTAGTATTACCCAGAAATATACACTTTGTAAAAAAAGTAAAAGGACACTAGATTAAAAAAAAAAAACTTTTTTTTTATTTATTTTTACTGCAATTATTTTTTTTAAGAATCCTTTTTAGATCATTCAACGAAAAAATATTAGTATAATTTCCATGATATTCAAAAATAAAGTATAAATGACAAAAAAAAAAAAAAAAAAAATGGTTTCCTTCATTTGAAGTCGTGTAAAAAAGTAGAAGGACAGTTATAAAAAGAACAAAATATAAACGGTTTTAATAAGAAATACACTTTCCATTAGCTTTTATGACTTCGAATATTCTGTTTGGAAATGAATCATACAAAAATTGGATTTCTGTTTGACAAAAATTATCCCATGAGGTATTTAATGCCACTCGAAACTCGGAAGAGAGATTCAAACTACTTCCCACCAGCGTGTACTCGACGAACAAGCATTTCTCAGATATTTTCTACTACATTCAGATAGGGGCTTTTAGCTGGTCATGATAAAACCTGCATATTATTTGGTGAGAATCCATTTTTAACTCCTTTGGAGGTGTGGATTGAGGCTCCATCTTGTTGAAGCATCTAATGTTCTCATAATTTAGAGCCATAAGGGAGAAGCTCAGAGTTCAGAACGTCTGTAATGTCGTCTGTATGCTTCTGCCTACCATTGAGAAAAACCAAACTTGTTCTTCCTCCTTAACCAACTGCTAACCAGACCTTCATACTTCCTCCTCCCACTTGTCTAGTGGAATAATACTGTTCTTCAGACAATTTCTGACATATTGAATCAGACAATTCCAGTAATATTGATAACCGTCTGAACCATCTAAATTAAACTTTTTTTCATCTGAAAACATCACAGAAGTCCATTCTGTAGTCCATGGCATGTATTCCTTAGCCCAAGACAAACGATTATTTATAAGTGTTTGTTTCCACTTTGGAGGATACCTCCGTTTTTTGAAAACGAATCGTTTGAACCTTTGGATGTAGTTCTACACTGTTTGCTTGGACACATGAAAAAGTCCTGCTTGATTTCGAGCTTTTGCAAAACTTCCACTACTCCTTTTAAGCTCATGAGTTTTCTTTCATCATGAGGCGTTAAATTTTTAGGAGTACCAGTCTTCTTTCTTACACCATTTCTGTTTGGATTTTTAATAAAGTGAGAAACTGTATTGAGGCTGATGTGCAGTATACGAGTTATCTCTCTAATAACTTTACCTTCATTTTTATAAGCAACAATTGGACCCTTTTGAAAATCATTTAAGAATATAATTCTAGGCATTTTGAAATTAAAGCATCATTGAAATTTTTAACAAAATACTTTTTCCTGTGAAAAAAACATTTAAAAAAAGCATATACTTACTCTTCTACTCGTGCACATTCCACCTCATAGAAAAAATGTAGTATGTGTCCTTCTACTATTTTTAAATATTGTAAATCATATATTCTTGTCTTTCTAATTATAAATAGTGGCAGCTATTTCATTTTTACATGAAAATAAAGAAAACATTGTTAAATAACACCTACATAAGAATCTATTGGCCAAGATAAAAATATAAAAGAAAATTTACTGAAAATGAGTGTCCTTCTACTTTTTTTACGCAGTGTATAAGAATAGGTTTAACAGATACATAGTTAGTATAAATATTGTAGCATAAAATTTCATATGATTACTAAAATTTTCTTTATATAAAAAAATTGAAAAAAAAAAAAAAAACATGCTTTGAGAAAATGGAGGGAATTAACTTACTTTTTTATCGTACATTTTTGTTAATTACAACTTTAAAAGTTAATTCCTGAGTGTTTATTTTTAATTCTATATTCATGATACATTTCCGTTATCCACAAAATTTTCCCTATTTTATCAAGACAAAATTGAAAAAAAAAAAAATGAGTTTTTGAAGTATTTTGATCTTTTCAAAATCTTCAGTCACAGAGGAAAGCAGATCTAAAAGAAACCAAGATGAGAAATAAGCCTCTAATGGAAGTTTTTAATCGAATGCAAAAATTGCTTTAATACATCGACTGCCACATAACTCATTTAAGTTGCGGAAAAAATACATTTGTACTCCAGAATGTATTTGTATCATATTTAATAACTCTGAGTTCAAACGCTTTCGCCTTTTATGCGCTAACAAACAAATGGATAAAAAAATATCACATTCTCTTTTAACCCTTCTTTGCTTGATGCAAATTTCCATCACTGGCAACTTTTCTTTCACGATTATTACGTAATAAAAAATGTAGCTATAAAAAAATAATAATAAAAAGTCGCATTTATTATAGCGGGTTTGAACTTGTCATTCCGCTGTTTGTTATGGTTTGAAGAAACGTGCGATTTTTTGAATATTTTTTATAACTAATCTGAGATTTCTTTTGCTAATAAAAGGATAGTGAGTGGAGAAATTTAGAAGAGAGGAACACCGAACAACTTGTACTGAGCTTAGCATGTTAATTTGCATGATGAGGGGTATTTCCATCATAATGTTTTTTAATTATTTTATATTATATATTTATAATAGGATTTTTTTAAAAGATTTTTGCTTTAGAGCCTGAATTATATTCCCCTGATTTATTTCACACACACACACACACACAAAAATGGAGAGAGAGAATCATGCAAAGAGGGGTGAGTATCGGAATATATAGTTACATAATAAATATTAAATATAGATTATTCTTCGATCTAAAAAGCTTATAAGGTCATATCACAAAAATGTAAAAATTGACTTCATTCATATGAAAAACTAACCCAACGTACATTTTTTTAAATACTTTTAAATTTAAGCTATTACTTGGAACAATTTATGTATAATATGCCGAATAAGATACCTGTTTTTTTGTTTTTATAGCTCCATTTCAAGATATTTCTACGAATTATATGTCTTTCATCGCTCCTTGATAGACTTTCGTTTATCTTCCTTTGAAATATCTTCCCGGCTATGAAGGAAAATACATTTAATGTTGCGCGATGAGTGTAATCAATATGAATGAGAGCAATGCTAAAATAGATAAAGTAAATAAATATAAGAAAAGAATGACTGACATCATCTACGACTACTCATTTTTTTTATTAGCTGATATTCGGCCCGTTGCTACCGCAGAAGAAATAATTTTGGAAATATCGTTTGGAATTTGAAATATAGCTATTTTGTTTAATTAGGAATGGTAAAAAAAATTATATTTATTTTCTTATCGGCGATGAATACCTTCAGTGAAATTGAAGGATATATAAAGGAGAAGTACAAATAATATTTATTCTATTTTTTGGCCATGTGAAAAACATGAACTTTCTAGGTTCAAAGCAATAAGTTGGCAAAGTTTTATTGCCATCGGATGAACGATATGACAGCACATAAAACACGAAAAAACAAAAATTCTTTTTTATATATTAGATTTTCCAAGGTTCCTTTTTTTTTCTTTTTTTTTTTCCTTAGAGAGAAAATTAGTATGCACTTGTACAACTTATCTGCAAAAATGAAGATTGACTATCCTAAGTTCTTAGTTTTAAAAATTTTCAGAATTATCAACTTTTAGACAATGAAGGTGATAAAAGGGTTTTTCTTTCAGATTTTTTGCATATTTTAGAGAATAATGTCACAAATAAATGTCGAATATGGAACATAATACATAATACATACATAATAATGTCGAATATGGAAAAGAACTTCAAATGATTAAGGAAGAATTTTGGAAAAGATGGGTTTTATTATTTCAAATATTAATATCCTCTTGAAAAGTTTCTTCTTTTTCCTCACATGGTAATTGGCATTGCGGCCAGATGTAACTTCACCCATTTTCCCATACATAGTTTAGTGCACGCAGACCGCCAGATGTGGATCATTTTCACTGTATCTAGTCATTTGATATATCACTGTGTCTGCAGTTATTTGCGCATCATTGGTTCACTGTGCATCACGGTGTTGTTATATCACTATATCAGAGCCACTGCGTCTGATCATTTGTTATCTCCAAATAAAGAACCGCAGATGTGCGTTTCGTCGTTTCAAAGAGATCCATCATACCTTCAAGCTAGAAAAACGTCAAGATATTCAGATGCTAAACTTTTTTCCCTTACGAATAGACTCCTCAAATCATCAAGAAACGAACAGCAGCCGTTGTCATTAAGTATCGAAGCCAGGCGGACTTCAGTCTTTTGTTAGTTGTGAATTGATTATAATTAACATGTGTTTGAGAGGGCTCATCCACAAAGATAGATCCTTTGTGCAGGGAAATCAAAACGCTTGAAAATACTAGATTTTGGGCATTCACCTAAAATTAATGTATTTTAATTCAAAATAATTTTCATATTGTCCTTTGATAAACAGGCAAATAAATAAAGACAGCATTGAAAATTCTTGCTCTTTGATTAAAATATAAAAGCGGAAACCGTTTGGAAAACAAACGACATATTGATAACAGTTTAAAGAAAATTTTCTTTTTAGCATATTTTTTATATTTAACTTTTTTTTAAATCATTAAGATGTCGATAGCAAAAATATAAGATCAGTAACAATGAGTCATTGATACAAAATACCATTCACTGGGACAACCACGTGCTACCGGTAAGTGGTTCTTGTGTAGTTGTGGAGCACACGTTTTGGGATGCAGTTAGTTGTTTTCACAAAATATTTTTGGGTTATCTACCCCTTAAATATATATAAATAATATGTTTATCGTTATGCAAATAATAATTGCATAATAAGCAATATAGTATGCAATGGATTAGCATCGATCTGATTCAAGATGGCAAACCACCACTTAGGTATATTGGTGAAGCTGAAAATCGACAAACTGTTCCTTGTTTCCGCTATTGTATAACGACATCCAAATTTCCCACGTGCTCTCATGCCTATAAATATAGCTTAAGCCTAATTTTCGCCAAAGTAAGTTAGCTGTGATAGCCTGAGATGAATTTTGACATCTGGTTGTTACATTAATTTTGATTAAATTTTATTTGAAATATTTCCATAAATATTTGACTAATGACATTTTCCCCTCGAAATCATTTAAAATAAAATAGTAATTTATAAATACAATACATATTTTCTTCTTGCCGTTTTTAGTAGAAATCTAATATAATGTGCTTCTTCACATCGCCAAGAATGCCAACATTGCCAAAACGGCAAAATCAAAATCAAGATGGCTCACAAAGTAAGCAATATTGTGTTGCTAGAAGAACAAATTCGTTTGCTTGTTTGGATCACAATATTGGAGCCAAATATAAGAGACACATTACAGTAAATTTCAACCACGTTTTTTTTTTTTTTTTTTTACTTCCTTTAAGCATTTTTAGTAGGGAAAAAAAAAAGATTTGTTTCGAAAATTCTGCTTTTTTTTTTTTTTTTTTTTTTGCTTAAACAAGCAAAAACATACGTTTAAGTGTTTGCTTTTGGTGATATTTTGTGCCATTTCCAAACTTCGCCATTTTGTTAAAAAAAAAAAAGTACTATTCAACGAACGATACCATTCATAATCATGTTTATAGATTTTTTTTTTAAATGCGCCAAACCAAACAAATTTTGAGACATTTTTTTTAAAGCAAGAAAATAGATTCGAACTAGAGATTCTAAAGAATCTCCACGTTTTAGACCCCCTAGAGTTCGAAAAACACGTGTTTTGGCACAATGTGTGTCCATTTACCTGTCTATCCGTGTCAAAGATTAGTCAAAAACGATTTGAGTTAGACATGAAATTTGGTACATAATGTTTACAGATTTCTCTCAACTTTTGAACGAAATCCATTCAGATTTTATTTCACTATGCTATTATATTCTATTAGTTTTTCTGTAATTATTTTTTATATTAATATTCTATATTAATATTTTAACTTTCTCCTATATTAAGTATTTAATGCGAAAGCAATGTAATGGTTAAAAAATTCGAACTGCAGATTTTTAATGATTCTCCACGTTTCAGAATTCGAAAATACACATTTTGTAAATATGACTGCATGTGAACACGCTAACTCAGAACTAGATCAGTGAAATTTAGTATATGTACTCTATTTCAAAATTATAGAATTTTTTAAAAAATTTTGAACGAAATCCATTAGAGGACATTATAACTACAAAACAATGACAGCTAGGTGGATAAAATTCGGTACACAGATTTAACATTAATAGTGTAGATACTTATTAATTTTTGAGGCAAATCAACAAGAGGATTATCGTTTCTCGATCGCTTTTTTCAGAGACATGTAAAAGCAATAATTCAAAAACGCAGTGTCTTAAATATATGAAATTTGGTATGTGATTTTTTTTTCTCACTACTATTGTAGTTAGTTATGTGTAAAATTTTGGTTTTAATTGGTAAGTCAAAATGCGTCTAAATTACAAATTCGATTTTCAGATACTATTAATCACATCTCAGGGCAAAATATCGCCAAGGATCACGCGATAGATTTAAAAGTGCTAACTTCTCGCCAAAGATAAACGTTTCATAACTATTGTACGCCAACGCCACGCAAGGCTTTTACTTTACGGAAAGTCCGCAATTTTTCGCGGGGGGGGGATGATGATGATACCATTATTAGAGAATATGTGAAAAAGTTTTGAGGTGATAATTACCTCCAACTATATATATATATAATATTTGAAGCCAGATTGGCTGAAATTCTGCCTCTGATTTATGCATTTGAATGCTTGCTTTAGTATAAAACTTGTTAATAACTTTTATCCTATTGCAATGCATAATAAAAATAGTAAATAGAGTAAAGGCTGAATTTTCGGATTCATTTACTGAAATAACACTTTGTGACTTCTATATATTTTCAACTGCACGAATGAATACCACCTATATGGTGCAGACGTATTAACAGTATGCCAGCGATTAATAGCAAAAAAAAAAAAAAAAAAGATCCCATTGCAATAAACGCATAGCCAAATATACGCTTTTGTAAGATTACCACTGGACAATTAAATTTTTTCCTCATATCTTTTAATTATATTTAGAATCATGTACTATTTTTATGTAATTGTAAATGTATTTTTTTAAGTATTTAAAGTACATCGAAAATAAAATACTACTCAAAGTACCTTATTCAGTGTACTTAAAAGATAGAATTCATAATGAATTCTAGCCTGCTGTGTTTCTGAGAGTATAACAGAGAGCAAGAAAGTAGCTTAAAAAAATTATGCAATAAATTAGCAATAGAAGGCCAGAAAAATATTCTACTAATTTCTTTGGGATACCATATTGGCTACAAACTCAAGAGAGCAATAAAATACATTTCAGCCAAGAAATCAAATAATATTAAAAAAAAGAAAAAGAAAATAAGAAGTTTTTGGATTCGCGCATCATTAATTTATGATAAAACTGTAATAATTGCGTTTTGTTCGTGAAAGAATAATTAAACTTAATCTGTAACATGTTTTTCTACAGTGATTTTTAAAAGCTTAAAATGATTTCTGTGTTTGTCCTTTCTTCGAAGTTTGTGAGAATTTTTGTCATTAATTTTGCAACATAAAATTTTTTATAACAACAGATTGCAAATATGTAAATGAAAATAATTTTACAAACAGACTGCAAATTTTTTTACAATAGATTGCAAAAAAAAAAAAAAAAAAAAAAAAATTATTAGCAAATTACCAAAGTTATTACCGTTTGCAGAATAATGAGTAAATGTGTTTAACAAAGGACAGTAAGATTTATTTTTGGAAGTTATATCAAAAATTCGATCAAAAACAGCTTCGATAAATAGTCCCGATATTCAGAAATATTCAAAATAATTTTATTAATAAATTAATTGTAATTTCTTCTCATTTTTGTTATCAAAGATTCTTCTTTTTCTCGTTCTGATATCATAACAAAAAATTTATTTCCTGCTTAGGAATTAAATGCTCTTTCTTTATTATTTTGAGATAGATTTTTATACCAAAAATGTTAAAGTAAATGTGAATTACATAGCATTAAATAGTTTACCTGAATTTTGGATATCGTAAGCAAGTAAAAGTAGCATTGACTTCTGTAAAAACCACATTGTATTTCGCAAAATTTCCATATAATGTAAGTAATCGTCTGCAATTTAAGAAATGCAAGATTTAGATTTGGGACAAGTAATCGTAACTTGTTTAAGTCAATAATAGTAATTTTAATTTAGTTTTCTGTCATTGGTTTGTCGCACGTTGGCAACATTGAAAATTCAAAAGGAAAAAATAAGAGGAGGAAAAAAATGCTGCTAAACGGATTGATTTTATCACATATTTACTTTTCATGTAAAATGAGAACGACTTTTTTGCAAATACGAACTTTTTTGCAGAATATCTCAATTGTACATCACGTGTATTAGATCCTTCGATTTGATTTAATGCATTTTCGATGATTTTACTTTATACTGTTATTGCATTAATGTAACATTTAATTTATTGTCTATTATATATTCATCTCTTATATAATCTAAACACATTATTAGTTTTTTTTTTAATTCGTTCAGAAATATTCAAAATATTATTCAAATTAACAAAATATTATTGCTATTCACAAGACTTTAGATTTATTTTGTATATTCCACAGAGCAAAAATATCAAACTATTAATTCTGATATTTAAAAAAAAATCTTTGCAAATATTAAATTGAACCTAAAAAGAAATGTTGTTTAGGTTTCTTTTAAAAATATAACCAAATTATTCCGGAGGACAATACACAAATGAATTTTTTGAACATGATAATGATTATACGCTGTCCGGTATCTATCCATTGCATTATGTGACAAGTTTGATGAAAAAATCGCTCGAAATGTTCTACAAGGCAGACTGTTGGACCTTACTTTAGTTCGGCACTTTTTAGATTTTCATAACGAATAGGATTTTTTCAAAATTTTAATTGGATTTTTAAACAAAATTTAATTAAATTTTTAATGTTTCATCCTCCCGATATTTTAGAAGCATATTATGACACAAAACCCATTTTTACATAATTTTAAAATTCAATAAATAAGTTTTCCAATGTTACCAATTTTATTATCGTTCAAATTTATTTCTCCACTTTTAATTAATTTTTCAAAGGATACACACACACACATACACACATTACTTTTCAATGTTTTAATTGTAGCATCGATATTAAATACTTTTATCATATCTGGACAATTGAAGTAAATTTAAAATAGATTAACCATACATTATCATGCTATGGTAGATAAGACTAGAGGTTCGAATCTCGCCATTATTTTTTTCTTGAATACCAAAATTCTGTTTCGAGGAAAATATGGAAATATTGGGTCAGATTGCCTTTTCTAAAGCGATGTGGTGATAAAAAAAAATGAAAAATGGCCGTACGATAAGAGAAATCCATGAATTGAAAGATTCTTTTTTGAATGCTAAAATGGCGATTTACGAATAATATAGGCATGACATGAAGAAAATGTAGCAACCCTATTTCAGATCACATTTGTAAAGAACAGCTCCTTCATTCAATTGGATAATAATGGTTTGGCGGGTAAATCCGGGGCGCTGATTTGTCAAGATATTCGTCACAAGTTTCAATTCTAATTGTGGCAACATTTTCCCACCCCATCTAGATCATTTCGTTGTGTGCATATTGTAGAGCAGGATATTTGGGAAAAGTTAGCGCATCTGGATGGACTCATAATTTCTATGATCGTGTCTCGTGGTCATCATTGATTTTTTTTTTTAAACATTAGAATATAGTGTAGCTTAAGCTGCGGTAGGTGCAAGAATGTGTTCTTATTTTTGTTTACATTATGTCATATTGATTTTAAAATCTTTCTTACATAAATTGTTGAAATAATTTTGTCGAGTTCTAACATTAATTTTTACTAAGCCTAGGATCGGAGTTGAAAGAAAAAGTGCCATCTGCCCAGCTTACTTAAATGGCGTAAACGTCATTATTTATATATATATTCTTATTTAGAGGAGAATAAAATATTTGAAATCATATTTTTTTACTATTTTTTTGTTGGGGGAATTAGTGTATCGCTTTTTGATGTGCATTTCCAAGAATGGTGGAAAACATTAAAGTTATTTCTTTGTATTTAATAGTAATACTTATTATTAAAATCCCTGATTTAAATTAATAATTTTACAAGCATTAAAAAAAAGTTTTTTAAATTTTTTGAGTTTTTTTAAAATTGCAACTGTTGCAAGAAAAATACTCTGTGGTAATATTAACTATTTTATTGAGTATGGTACGAAAACATATGCTTTGATAAAAATGTTATTACTAAGCTCATAATGTGGATGGCGTTAATTTATAAAGTAAGAATTGTGCTTATAATGGATCTGATATGGGACTTGGTGTTGAAGAGCATGGCAAATAATATATCGATATTAATATCATGATAAATGCTTAAAATTTTGATAAGATTTCTTTATTTAAATTGAATATTCCAGTAATATTTCACTTTTATTTCTGGATTTTGCTATTTTTGCAGCATGAAATGTGTATAAATTGGCTGTCATGAGTTAGTACATTTATGCTGTGTTTTTAATTTTTAGCTTAATGAGAAGTAAAATGTTATAAATTGCTTAATTCGATGTAAATGTTCATGTCATTTTTATCTGCTAAACGGAAAGAAAAGCGTTCATAAGCTTATTTTAAATTGTAAAAATTCTTTTATGTTAGTATAATAGTCCAAGTATCTTTGTAAACAGAAGAACGTATTTAATGATTAGTTTTACCCCCATTATTTTGGGGAAGTTTATTGTGTATCCGAAAAAAGATAATTTTATATGAATGACAATGCAAAGCAAGCTTTTTTCTGTTTACCTAAATTTTTCTAATAATTTAAATTTCATAATTAAACTTGTATCTTTGGATTTGCTTTTGGTTTTTCCTATTCTTCTCAAGGTCTAAGTTCTGGGACTATTCCTTGTGAAGCTGGAATATCTTGTGAACATCTAAATGTTTTATACAACTAAATTTGTGTTTGAAGCTAAAAATTTTAAATGTTACCATATTCATTTTTTCCCTCTTTAGCTTTGGTATGATCAGTTAAAATTCAGTGCATTCCATGCTTTAATAAAGTACTGCTTATTTACCAGGAAGAACATGTATGGATAAATTAATTGATCAGTTGCAATGTTAAGCTAATCCGACATCTCTGAGAGTATTGCTGAATTTAGATTTACTTACTTTGGATTGCCTTTATGAAAATTTGAATCTTTTTAATTGATCATTCTATTATTTTGATAACATTATCATAAAAAAATCTTCTTTCTTTTGATTTGATTTTACCAAATTAAATTATTAATGAAATTGTAACAAGTTTTTGAAAGCAACTGAAAGTGAATTTGATTAAAAAATTGAGTGATTGTTCAAACTTGATAAAATTCTATGCACTATATCAGATTGAGATGAAATTTGCATGTATGTTGAATACCTGGAAGGATGAACTGTTCTTTTAAAAGATTGATGTGTATAAAAGTGGATGAAAATGGTTTAAAGATTTTATATTTTTCTGCTGTATCTTGAAATCTCATCAAAAAACCTTTTCTGCACCATCTTAAAATTTAAAAAAAAAAAAAAAATAGCCATTTTATTTATATATTCCATTTCTTACAATTAGTTTTCCAATTTCTATTCATTTGTCAAAGTTAATTTAAATTTAATTTTTAATACGTTTTCCATTCTTCTTTTTGAAATGCTGGACATATTTTATTATTTAAGGTTGTCATGTAAATGCAACCTACAATTCAGAAGGTATTATCTTATGGACTTCAAGCTTAACTTATTTATTATGTTTTTAATGCAATTTAATACAAATCAGTTAAATCAATCTAATCAATAAAGAGAATAAAAAAATATATTTTGTCTTAAGAGATTTTTTTACTACTTTAATCATTTAAAAATATTTATGGTTGCAAATTTATAATTTTAATATATATTAAAATATCTTATTACATA
Organism: Argiope bruennichi; assembly: GCF_947563725.1. Classification (NCBI taxonomy): domain Eukaryota; kingdom Metazoa; phylum Arthropoda; class Arachnida; order Araneae; family Araneidae; genus Argiope; species Argiope bruennichi. Next base: position 132,163,461 of record NC_079151.1, on the reverse strand, counting down.
TATAATATTACAATAACACATATGATTGATAATGTAATATGATTTGATGAAACAGCTTATTTTTAATAACTTGATGCTTTAAAAATCTGGGGAAAAAATATCGATATTGAAATAGTGACTGCTAGTTACTTGATTACTAATAAAACTGCTGAAGCTGAAAATAGAGGCTTTTTAACAGTGTTAATATTTGTGAAGAATATTATAAAAATATCTTTAATGCACGCCTAAAAATTTTGAGGTTTTAAAAGCTGCATCTTGTTTAAATCCATATCTATTGAAGAACCAGTGCATTATTATGTGAAAAAAAAAAAATGTGCCTCAACTTCTTTATTACAAAGCAGAAATTTCCGTTGCATGTTCAGAATGTCCAAAGATTCAATATAAAATTTTCCTGAAATAAACTAAACTTAATACAAAGAACAGCTTGATTTATTAAACAAAAAAATTTTCTGAGATTATTTTTATTTCAATATTTTGATGTTCAAAGAATTTCCTGATTTTGGAAAAGTTGTAAAATTAATTCTTGTGTTGTCACATGGCAGTGTAGCTGTGGAAAGTGGATTTAGTATCAAAAGAATATGCTTGTTGAAAATCTGAAAGACAATTCTTCAATTTATCTAAAAACTGCGTTATAATGTTGGAAACTTTTAAGGAGGTATTTTTAATGTTCCGATTCCAAAATATTTGCTTCAATATGCTAAATTAATACTTATTAGATATGATGAAGCATTAGGTAAAAAAGCAGAAAAATGTCCAGGGAAAATAAATCTTAACAAATACAAAGCAGCATTGCAAATAAAATAGTAGCAGGCAGGAGGGAGGGAATGAAATTGATGTCTGAAAAAACCGCAGAAAATAATCAAATATTGAATTGGCAAAAATAAATAAAAATATTAATTTTACTTTGTAAGAAATCATTAAATGAGTTGTATCACGATAGCTCACTTGGCTCAATGCTTTGATTATCCGGATACATAAAGCATTGTTTCTTGAGAAAGAATACTTTTCCTGAATGCCTTTCAAAACTTTCTTTGATTAATTTGTGTTCTTTCATTATTTGGTTATATTTTACAGCATAGCTGAGGATTATGCTTTTAGAATGATGACAATCGAATTAATGCTTAAATTAAAGCCAGTTGTATTTACATTTGGGAGAAAAAAATTTTGGCACATCCAAATCTTATTAGAAGTTGCCCAAGAGATTTATTTACGTAGATGAGGTTGCTAAATGCTTGGATATAAATTTTAAAAACAGTTAGTCATAAAAGTATATATGTTTTGCTTTTTCCTTTGAATACATTGAAGTTAAAAAAAGTAAAACTGTAAGTATAGTAGTTAATCTGATATTAATTGAGAAGGTAATTGTCATTTGATTCTTAGTTGCATTCCAATATCTTGAGATTCTGATTGAGTTCTGAAATTCATCAAATATAATTTTTTTTACCAATGCTTAAAATGTTTGTTATTTGTAATTTTGTTGCCTACTTTTCCTTGATTAGAAAACATAATTGCCCTGTTTTTCTTAATTTTGATTATCATGTGTTGAAGAAAATTTGAGAGATTTTTTTTGTATAAAAAGTCATTATTTTAAAATATTTATTTTTAAGAATACTCATTAATGGTTATATAAATTGATGAAGGCATTAACAATTTATCTAATTAGTGAGATGAGAGCTTGCATTGTATAATGTTGCTTAGTAATATATATTATGTATGCATAAATTATCAAAATACAAGTTATATTTTAAAATATTTTGTTTATTACAATGAATTTTCCACTAGTTTTAATAAAATGAAAGTGAATTTAAATTTTAATATTATAGATATGGCTGATCGAGGAGACCAGCAACGAAAACCCCGAGGTAGAGGTTGGGGCAGAGGGCGTGCTGGTGCTGCCAGGCAAGATGCACCAGCACAACAGGCCCGAAGACCTGGGCAAGAAGAAGTAGCACCACCGCCACAAATGCCTCCACCAGTAAGAATTAAAATATTATGATTAAATGTTTTTAGTATCATTTGGTTTCAATAAATAAATATTAAGAATTTATTTGAATATAAATTCTTGGTTGTAATGGTAAACAAAAAGCACCAAGGAAAATTTCTCCAATATGGCGATTTCAACTGTCAAACTATATAGCATGTGATTCGCACATGATTTGATATTTATATTTATGTACTTGAGTATGTTTATATATATTTGATTTGTGCCTGAATACCTATGGTAAATCATTATTAAGAAACAAATTATTTTATGAAATTGTTTATTTTTGTGTAAGTTATTTGTTAATCTAATTTGTTGATGGCTTCATAATTTTTCTTGGAGTTTTTGAATGCAATGATTTGCAATATAACTCTTAGATCATATTAATTGCTTAAAATAAATATTTAAACTTGTTTTTCAATGTTTGAGTATTTTTTCTTCAAAATTTAAATTTTATCAAAGAAAGACATATGCTCTACTATATTGGGGAAGATTTTTTTTGTTTAATAATACAAATCTTGCATAACAAGCAAACAATTTTTAAAAAGTTTATCTTAACGAGTGGCAAGCAGATACCACGGCATCACTTACTAGATTATATTGTATTTTACATGCCGCATCATTTCATTCTTGTTTAAGCCTTTCTGGACTGGTAGTTGTAAAAGAGAACACAAAATTTAAAATTTTCTATAAAAAAAAGTATTGGTTATAAAATTCTAACAAATTGTTGAAAAATAGCCTTTAGTCTCCTTTTAGAAAAAAAAATGGCAGTATGAGCAGTTTTTGTTTCTTTTATGGCATTAATTTTATGTTAAAAATACCCCATTTCCCCCTCCCATCTTAAATTTGGGAAATTTTTTTGAACTTTTAATAAGAAATTTTTTAAAAATCAATAATCCATTTTTCTACAATAGCCATGAAATTTTAAATCATTTTTGTTTAATTTTCAAATTAATTTAAGAACAAACCAAATTGGCTGATTTAAAGGTGTTCTCATTTGAGGACAAACCCCTTTTAGACAAAAAAGGCAGTCTCGCATGCTTTGAGAAATTTCATGCCAAATAATAAATTATTTTAATTTTGTTTTTTATTTGATATTTTCTTTTAATAAAATAACACTTAATAAAATTTAATAGTAAATATTTATTTTTAGCATTTTAATTAGTTAATTTTTATTCTTGATTGAATTAAATTATAATAGTTTTTATTTATTTATATTTATAAGATTTAGTTTAGAAATTTTGTAGTAAATGTATTTTTTTGTATATTTATTATTTTAAAAATTTTAAATAACCTAGAAAATTAATAAGTGTCTATAAACTTAAAATATTCATAATTACTGCTGATGTCATAAAGAAGTTGCACAATTATTTCAAAAGATTTTCTTATACCAAGGGTCCTCTAGACGGACGGTGTCCTCATTTGAGGACACCACCCTCGCAAAAGGAAGCAAGTTAAAATGTTTTTGATTGCAAAATCTATGTACATACAACCTATTAACCTCGTTGATTTTGTTTTTTCATTATATATCAAAAATTTTAATGACCCATAACGGGTAGGGTTAAAGAGAACCATATCTTCATGAAAGAAGCTTTGTCGGACAGCGTTGCTGAACACGATTCTTGAGGGTTTATAACAGTTGCCGTCGTTAAGTTGACGAGATTGTGTATGATGAATATTATGGTGATTGTGTATGATGAATATTATGGTTTAGAGATGGATAGTTATGACATTGAGGAGTTGCATTCAGTGTTATAGCAAAAAAACTGTGGATAAGGAAATAACGAAATTCAGCCAAGCAATACTCTTCCATTAAAGAGAGGCAGATGTTCAAAGCATGGGGAATTATTGCATAGCATGTTGAGATGCATTCACCTAATAAGGCGATTGCGATGCATGCTACAAATTCATTTAACAATAATGGCGTATCTCATTATTGCCAAATTTAGAAAAATAGTCAAACATAAATATCTAAACTTTTTTTTTTGTGTGTGTGTGTGGGGGGGGGGGGAGAAAGGTGCATTATTATAAATTTGTTTCTTGAAATAGAATGCAGTGCATTATTTTTCTTGGATTCCCTTAGAAAAAATTGTTTTGCATTATGAGTAAAATTTGGGAATGAATTATGCTGTTTAAGCGATCCATTGTAGTCTTGATATAGTTTGTTTATGGAATTGAATTAATGTTACAAGTCATTACAAGCAGGAAAGATCATAGTATCTGTGACTGATATTCAATATTAATATTATCTTAATATGCAAGTTCATAATTCAGTTTTAAATGCAGATCTTAACTAATGCTTAATTTTTTATTTATTACAAATTTCCACCTTTATAACATTTTAAATTAGTTTTAAACTATATGGTAATTGATTAAAGGACAACGTAGTGTTGTGCCTCTGACTAGAGTGTATTGTATTACATCTAATATGAAATATATATGCTTATATTGTTCTTAATATGAAAAACATAGATGAGAAAATTATTAATAAGTTATTTTTAAGTTAAAATAAGTTATTTTTTTATTGAATCTCAAAATTTTATACTCTATGAGTTTTTAGTTTTTAAAAGGTTTGTTTCTTTTAAAATGTATTCATTATGTTATATTTAATGTATGAGCAAATCTTTACCAGGAGTGCATAGCGTCATGAAAAGTGCTTAAAAATTAAGTTTAAAAGCCATTTTGAAGCACCTTAAGAGTGCTTAATTTTGATAAAATCCCATTTAAAGATGCTTAATTTTCTCGAAGTACAAAGGAAGTTTTTTTTTTGTTTCTCTAAACATTGAATATGATAATTCAAAAACATTACCTTAAGGGTATGTTTATCGGATCTATCAAGAAAGAAAACTAATAAAAAGGAAGAATTTAGAAAATGAATTCAAGGTGAAATAGGTTCCGTGTTTCAATACATATTCGTTTAATGAATCTTTTTCCCTGCTTCCACTTTCTTCAATAATGTGCATTGCCATTTATTGAAATACTGAAATAATTATTCGGAATTTGCTATACAAAATAAGATTTGTACAATATTTTTTGTGGCTGAAAAAATGTTCAAACTTTAATTATTCATATTATAAATGTTGAAGAATTTATTGAAATTATACCTGGTAAGTGTTTAAACTTTTATGTGCAAATTGGTTTGACCAATGGGAAAATAAGAATGCAGCAGGATAAATTAGGTGTGCCAAAGAGATATATGGCACATTGGAGAAGCTGCTTTTAAAACATTCACAGTTTAGCGTCTTTAATACTTTACATATTTGATAATATTTTTTGTTAATATGTAGTTTTAGAAAAATCCCTTATATAACCTTTTAAGGAATTTTATTGTTTAATATTTTCATCTATTTAAATGTCTGTTGGATTAACCCTGCCAAATTTTACCAGGTTGGTTTTAGCATTTGTTGATTTACAAGTTTAACCGATTGTTGTAAGGATAAAAGATAATGATAATTATCATTTTTTTTTTGTCATCTCTATATAATAGGTATGAGTTTCATAATTGTCCAAAAATAGCAGTGCAGATTTTTTTTAAAAAAACTTGGCCAGATTCTATTGATAAATTGCCTAGATAACTGAAGTAAAATCGAAGTCAAGAAGTCTGAAAATCAGAAGGTAAAATGTAAAAAATTGTAAGGAAGAATTAATATAAAAATTAAAGCCATTTAGAATTAAGATATTTTGCAGTATCTAATTGTAGATTGAAATAAACTTAACAAATATTTTAATTCATCTTCCTTTTAAAAGTAAAATTCTAACTCGCTGAGAAAGGAAAAGAGACTTATTTGAAGCTCCCAAAACATTTACTTTCCTGCATTAGTGAAAGGCCACGGTGGCCTGATAGTAAAGTCTCGGCTTTGGAGCAGGAGCGTTTCAGGTTTGAGACCAGATTCCATAGAGAATCATCATGTAAGTGGGTCTGGTACATGCTAAATCTATCAAGACCTAACGTCCTCCTGCTGGTGTGTTGTGGAACTTTGGAGAGGGAGTGCTATCTCAAGTGTCATTCACGTCATCTGGCCACGGTTCAAAATTACAAGTCCGTCCCAAAATAGCCCTAGTGTTGCTTTATAACCAGACGTAAATATAACTCCTGCTATTGGTGTTTATGATGTGATCAAGGGTCTTGGAGATGGTGCAGAAATTAGTCTTCCCACTATCGCAAAAAATTATCTTGGATGAAGTTTCCATAGTCTCTGCTGAATAAGAAATTTTGCACTTTTGACTTGGTCAAAGGAATAACATCATGGTGTTAAAATGTGCAGTATGGCAAACTTAAATATTTAAACCTCCATGATTCATCTTTAACTAGTTTTTTTAAAGCAGATCGGGATTTTAAAGCAATCTGGAGGTTTAAAATTTAGGTATTTGTCTTGTCATTTTGAGCTTTGTTCCAATAAAATTTTATAAACTTCCGTCTGTATAGTTTTTTTATTGAATATTTCATTGTGGAAGAGGAACAATTTACTGATACAGAAAGTCGTATCCATAATATGGGATAAAAGTTAAAAAGGAGCTAGTCATGCACTTTTAATTACAACCAAAAATTAGTAAATGAATAAGAATTCATTATTTCTTAATAAAGTTGTGGAATGTTTTTGTCCTTTCTTTTCACTTATTAAAAGTAAATTTTGAATTATATAAAAAAAACTGATAAATAAAAATTTGTTTCCACACATTTGATATTTTGCTCGAAACTTAATTCTTTAGCAAAATTATGAAAATGAAAAAACATTATTTGAAAATTAAAAAATGATTAAGGATTTAAAAAAATTTTGGATTTTGTAAAATTCTTTTTAGTTTATGTTCTAGCTAGAGTATCAAAGATTAAATAGGTATGAGTTACTGCATTTAAAGGAAATAACCTATTCATTTTCTTTTGTGTACTAAATTAAAAATTATAATTTTTCTAGCAAAATATTAAGAATTTTTAAAAATAAATCTTGTGAACATCTATTGTAAAAGCCTCATAACTGATAATAAATAATATTGGTTGGTAAATTTTGTCTGCTTAATTTTAAGCTAATTTAGTTGTATGAAACTTTTGAAAAATAAGAGGAATTAGTTTTTAAAATCTTACATAAAAGTTCTTTATATAAGAAACTAATTATTTGTAATTTAAATAGGCAGAAGTGCATCCTCCACGTGCTGGAGGACGAAGGACTCACCGTGGAGTTCCACGTGAAGATCCTCCTTCACAGGCATCAGTGGCTGAGATTCAAGAAACTCAGTTGCAGCAATCCATGGCTGCTATGAGCATTGAGACACAGTATGCCGAAAGTGCTGTAGCATCCGGCAGAGGTCGTAGTCATCAGCCATTTGTTGAACAAGCCACAAGACCAGCAAACCTCAATGATAAACGAGGTGACCGAGTTTTCTTGCTTCTCTCGTCGGGTTTTTTAAAATATAGTATTGATTATAAAATATGTTGTGTATGGAAGATTTATCATTTGCTAAAACAATGTTAATTTTATTTGTTTTCAATAAATAGCTTTAAAGACTTTAAAACTTTACTTACTTATACTTATACATTAATCTCCAAATTTAAGTATGGTTTTGATTATGTGAATTAGCATTTCTGCTAAGGCGAAGGAATTTGTATTTATTCTTGTTAAAATTAATTAGTTTTAGTGTTCTTTTTTTAAAGATGAAATTCCCTTTTTTTTTCCTTCCAGAAAGAATAATATTTTATTAAATTAAGGAGCTAAATATGTATTTGCCTTGCTGTAACGATATTTTAAATTAGGGTTTGATAGTTTTTCAAAATCGGTTTTTGAAAGTAAATTTGTCACATTTGAAAACCAGTTTTTAAATTAAGAAAACCAGTTTTCATGAACGCCTGGATATATTTTGAATTTTATCGGTTGAGACCGATTTGTCTAGCAGCTGAAAGCTTAGGTGACGAGATACCAATTTATTAACAAGAAAGGGGATATCTGAATTTCTATTAAATGAACTAAAAAATTTGAACACTGAAATAAGTTTGAGATTATTATATGCTTTAGAAGAACAAATTCAAGAAAGGAGTAGAATTAGCAACTCTTCTGCTGTATTTGCACATTTCTAGCAAAGAAATCTAGTGTACTTTCTTTAGCTTCAAAAACCGAAATTATTGAGTTATTTGGAATATTTCCAAATTTTTATGTGGAAACCAATTCTGATAAAGAGCAAATCGAAGAAATTACTCATCATAGTAATGCTTTTTCAAAAGAAGCCATGGAAAAAATCAATTCAAAAGTTTCTCGAAGACACTGAAGGCTAAATTCTTATTATTTTAGTCAATGAATAAAAGAACAAAAAAACTTAGATTTGTTATTTGATGCCATGAAAACTATGATACCAAACTCAGTAGCTAGTGAACAAGTATTTTCAATTTCGGGTAATATTGTGTCCAAAATAATAACAAGACTTAGCCACCGTTCAGTTGGTATTTCATGTTTTTTAAAATCCTATTTTCTTAGAAGAAATTAAAATTAGTGAAAATAATATAAATATTATTTGAAATTTTTGTTTGAGTTTTCATTATTTTATTTAATATGTATATGTAATTCATAATTTATTTTTTTTAAATATTTTGACTGTCATTGATTTTGTTTTTTGTTACTTTATATAAATTAAATAAAATATTTTCCCCTATTCTATTTTTTTAACAAAAATTCAAAAACCGGCTAAAATAGTTTTTTTTTTTTTTTTTGAAATATTGAATTTGAAGACCGGTTTTTCAAAAAGTCAGTTTTTTTTACAAACCCTGTTTTAAATATTTCATAATAAAACATATTTTTTTTTTTTTGATTGACATGAAAGTAATGTTATTTAAAGTTCTTGTGAGAAACAATTTCTTTTTGGTGCCTGAAATGATAGCACTTTTGAATCATTTACCCCACAAATCAGATTAAATGGTTCTAAGGATTGAGAATTACAGAAATTACACTTCAGTTTCATTGCTGCCTTTTTTTCTTCAACCATTAGTGAAATTTTATAAATTACCTAAATTGTGATGTATTAATTTAATTTCTCCATGCTTGAAATTTATTTATGACATATCTTATACCTCTACAAAATCGCATTATTCTTAATTTTTAAAATTTTTTTTTTATAAAGGTACATCTGGTGAAAAAATTGGCTTGATGGCAAATTATTTTGAAGTTCTTTCTCGGCCAGCATGGGCTATTTTTCAGTACCATGTTGACTTTGCACCCCTAGTAGAAAGCTCCAAGTTGCGACACATATTTATACGAGACCACAAAGAGACTCTCGGTGATTGCTTTTTATTTGATGGTATGTCTGATTTGAAGACATTAAGGAGACTGGAAGATGTAAGTTTTTCTAATAGATTTACTAATCATTTTTTCTATTTAGCATGGAAACTCCAATATTAAATTTGCCTTGTTAAATTTACAGACCAGATACACAAATAATATAATTACTTATGGAAGACTGAGTTTCACTCACTATTACTTTTTGTATATTTTTTGTAAAATCGTTTTTTTGGAGAAAATATTTAGATTTCAATCGCATATTGATTACATGTGAATGTTTTTCAATCTTGCCAGCGTATAAACTGGTCATTTAAATAAATAAAAAATTATAAATGTATACTTAGTCTAACAAGTTATTTAAAATCTGTTATATTACAGTATTTATTTTACATTTTATCTATTACTTATTATTATTATTATTTTTTAATTTGCACTGTTTTTACCTTGGTGAAACCATGTCCAAGAGGGTGCTACATGACATTTTCAGCATGCGATTTGATAGAAAAAGGCTCTAATCTAATATATAAAAATGAATTTGTCTGTTCACACCTCATGCGCTATCATACCATTCAACCGATTGTAATGAAACTTAGCAACTTATTGCTTCCATAATGCTCAAAGGTTATAAGCATAGAACATTTATCATATCTAATATATAAAAATGAATTACTGTTTGTACCTGATGCACTGCTGTACCATTCAACCGATTGTGATTGAACTTGGTCATCTTATTGCTTGCACTTGCATTTTAAATATTTTAAAATTGTCAATTAACAAAAGACAAACAATGAATGGCACATGTCACTCGGAGTTAATCGCACATCTATCAAGCAAAATAAAAGTAATTTGGTTGATAACCAATCAATGAAAGTGAAAATATTTATTGTAAGCACTAATTTTTTTCTTATAAATAAGTAGTCATCTACACAGGATGTTGTCATTCAGTGTGCACAATATTTTGTCTCTGGCAAACCGTACATATTATTCAGAGTTTTATCTAGCGCATACAAAATAGAATTATTATTATCGATGCCGATCAAGTTAAGTTATATGTAATGGAAATTTCCAGAGCAATCAGTAATTTTTCTATTTATTCAGAGAATTGATAAAAGATATTTCGGTTATATAAGCGTATTTCGTGCTGATTGCTTCGACCAAAAATATGTCCCCAAACATTCGTAACCTAATAGATCTAACAGCGCAGCACTCAAATATAGCCAATATGACAACATAAAAAGTTGTCTTTTGATGCTTGCCGCGTGTTGATCTTGAAATTCTGAAGCACATGAATTTCCAATTCATAAATGATCTGCTTTGTAGCATGCCTGTTCACTTAATTCGTTTGTTTGAGAAACAAACGAATTAAGTGAACAGTTTGTTTGAGAAACAAACGAATTAAGTGAACGGACATGCTACAAAGCAGATCATTTATGAATTGTAAATTCATGTGCTTCAGAATTTCAAGATCAACACGCGGCAAGCATCAAAAGACAACTTTTTATGTTGCCATATTGCTCATATTGGCTATATTTGAGTGCTGCGCTGTTAGACAACTTTTTATGTGGTACCTTATTACGCATATCAGAATCAAAATTAATATGTGGCAAGAAGGAAGGTGACGATTCTTAACGGACAGTTAATTGGAGAAGATATGCTCATTTCACACATTCCCATTATTCCCACCGGCATGCCTTTTGATTTCAAACAACTGCGATTCCCCATTCCACTTGCATTCTCGATGACCATCAACAAGGTGCAAAGTCAATCACTTCGAGTGTGTGGATTGAACCTAGAAAATCCATTTTTTTCATATGGTCAATTGTACAAGAGTTGGACAGCCAAGAAATTTATTGGTTTTTGTTGAAGTTTGAATAAGTATTATTTGCACTTTTCTTTCATATATTATTAAATTTCAATGAATGTATTCATTGTCGATAAGAAAATAAATATCATTCTTTCTATCATTCCTAATTAAACAAGACAGCTATTTAAAATTTCAAATGTTTCAAAAATTATTTCTTTTCTGGCTGCAATGCGCTGGGTAGAATCACGTTTTTTCAGAAAAGACACCTATATAGATAAACTTAAAAAACAAAAACATTAAATATAAATACATAAGTAAAAGAAAATTAAAGAAAAAAGCTGGACTTGAACCGAGGACCCACAATGCATGCTTCATTCATGTTCTGACCACCATGCTGTGCACTGCTCACACTTTGAAGTGGAAGTTGAATATACTTATTTTTGACAGTTATAAAATGCTTTTTGGTTGGTGTGTGTGTGTGCAAAAATGCATTTTTTTCGGGAAAGACACCTGTATAGATAAACTTAAAACACTATATGTAAAATTTGATCCAAATCATTAGAATTTATAATATACAAGAACTGCTATTTTAAAGTCGTAAGATTTCTAACATTTTATCATGTTTTGTTTCTAAATAATTTTTAATTTAAGAAAAATGGAATTAAAAGAATTATTTGATATTTTGTCATTCATAGTTAGGACCCAATATGTTGTATCTATTCCATAATAATGGTTTTTATTTTAATTGTATCCTATTCCGGATGGGTTTCTGATGGATATGTTAAATATGTAATCTAATTATATGCTATAAGTATTGATATTTGGAAACTGTTCCTTTTTAAAATGTCTCTAAGTTAAATGAACAAATTTTACCTTAAATCGTTTATTTAAAATTTCATTATCTCTAAATAATTATAAGTTGTAATAGTTAATTTAAATGATTAATGCTACTCATTTGCTTATATAATTTTTATTATAAAATACAGTGATTTATATGAAGTCATGCATGGCATTGCAAGATTTGTATACTCTTAATGAAACCTGGCATAATTTTTCTCCCCTAGGGACTAGAATTGTTTTCTACTAGAACTACTGATGATGAGACCATCCGTTTGAAATTCAAATTTGTTGCAGAATTGGCTCCATCTCATCCTGAACTTCAGAGACTTTTCAACACTCAAATGCGACGGTATGTGTATATAATTCCCTTCTTAACGTAAATTGTTACGTTTTTAATATTAACTTGGCTGTGATTTTTGACATTGGTAAAATATGCTTTGTTTTGTTAATTCTAGACTTAGATAACTTTAGTACAGATAGCTCATTTAGATTTAATAATAAAAATCTAAACAAAATCTCATAAAAAATGCAATATAAAATCTCATAAACACTTAAAAGAAGGAGACCATTCTTTCCCCTTGATGATCATAGGAACATTATTAAAAATGAAACTTGATTTTGTGGAATGTCGAAAAATTGTGAATGAGAGGTAGTTTGTATAGGTTTACTATAACATTCCTGGCCTTTTTGACTGTGTTTGAAATAATCTCCCCTTCCCCAAACAACATTTTATAAATTTCCATCACCTGAGCATTATTCATTGTCTTCTTTAATGTCATGGTCCTTAATTATGTTATTGTTGTATGAGCAGATGCAGGTTATATCTATGTATATTAAAATATTTTAAACTTTTTTTAAATGCTTATACTGCCACCAGATTAATTCTAATAGATAATGGTCACCTCTACAATCATAAAAACAAAAAGAAACATTTTCAAAAATAGCAATTTCATTACATAAACTTCTTACTTTCTTTAAAATCTAAAATGTTCTCAATTTTTCAGAAATTTACGACATATGAAATACCAGCTACTTGGCCGCCACTACTTTGATCAAAATGCTATTTCTGAAATACCACAGTTCAAGTAAGTATCTTTTTAAAATTCAGATGTTAGTATTTTTCTATCAAATTATAAAAATGTAAGTGTTGATTTAAAGTTAAAAATATTTGTACTGGTGAAAGAAATAGAATTGTTTTGCATGTACTGATCTTGTTTTTTTTTGGTGATTATAATACAATAAGCAATTCATCATGAGATAAGCAATTCATCATGCTTTGAGAGGGCTTAGTGATATTTTTAAAAATGAATAAACAAGGTTTTGTTAAAGAATTAGATATATTTTTAATGAATTTTAAAGGACTTGAATTAGTATTAACAAAATTCATTCATATTTAAAAGTATTTCTAATAATATTATTTGTTATTGAGCTTGCAGGAACAGTAAACTTATGTTCATACTTAATTCCATTTCTGTGCCTGATTTGCTTTAATTTTCTTTACAGTTTACAGATTTGGCAAGGTGTCATTACATCTATACGTACTCAAGAAGAAAAGTTGATGATGTCAGTTGATACTGTACACAAAGTTGTACGTAGAGAAACTGCCCTGCAAATAATTACAGACTGTGCTCGAACTTCAGATCCTAATTATCGAGAAAATGTAGCTCGTGAGTTAGTTGGTTGTGTGGTTATGACAAAGTAAGTTGTAAGGAAAATAGAAGGATCTGAGTTTATTTGCTTTATTTTTATTTACTTAATTTCTATTTGCTTTATTTTATTTCTTCACAAATAGATACAACAACCGCACCTATTCAGTTGAAGATGTTGATTGGAATTTAAATCCAACATCGACATTCGAATCTAAAGAAGGTCCTCGTACCTATCTTAAATATTATAAGCAGGTTTGTGGTGTTTCATATAATATTTTACCTTTAATATTATACTTATATACCTTCATATAATATTTATATGAAGGTTACATGCTCAGTAAATTATTATTTCTAACTTCCTGCCACAGCCCTTAATATTTGATTATTATCTCAGGACTGTAATAATTTTCATTCAAGATTTGTCAATAATCTGCTGGCCAATTGTTTTACTTAACTGTTTGTTAACTTCAGAATTAACTTGGTGGATATGCTATTTTATATTGACTGAACTTTGAAAAAGTAATATTTAAATCAGAAAAATAAAATAAAATGAAACTCGTAAGTGTTGTAAGGTATGAGAATGCTTAGTGTTTACAACTGTTTATTATTTTAACACATACCTTCTGTAATTTCAGCTGTTTAAACTATGACTTATTGCTTCTTTAATTTTTATGGATTTTTTCTCCTCAGTGGATGAAAAAATATTCTTTATTAGAAAAAGGGTAGTTATTCTCTTGAATAAAACAATATATATATTTTTTTTGTCATGTAAAAAAAATTGTGTTTTCCCATTTATTCCCCTTGCATTGATTCTTTTTCTCACTAGATAATTTGATTTGTAATTTGTTTCTTTGTATTCTTTAGCAATATGATATAAACATTCAAGATCTGAAGCAACCACTTTTACTGTGCAAGTCTAAAGAAAAAGAAATAAGAGGTGGTGCTAGCGTGTCCAAAGCAATTTATCTGGTTCCTGAATTGTGTTGTATGACTGGTCTGACAGAGTCTATGAGATCCAATTTCGCTATGATGCGAGAAATGGCTACTAAAACCCGTTTAGATCCATCTCAACGTGTGAAGAATTTGCAGACATTTATCAACAGACTATCTTCGTAAGAGTTTACATTTTTTAAGATTTATATTTTTTGTTTTATTATTGATTAACCCTTTGAGAGGTGACAAAACAGCCTCTGTTCTATCTTAGAAAAAAATTTTAAAAATAAACTTAAGTATTTTCACCACAAAAATTATTTTATCAGACAGATGCTTGAATGTTTCTTCAAATTAAACATATGAGATAAATATTTAAAAGTTACCTCATATAGAATGAAATTCAATACAAATTCATCATCAAAAATGTAATTACCTTATTAATTATTGCAATTGAAAAGGTGGAATAAATTTGTCTCACTTTTGGAGGATTTTCAACAATAGAGAAAAAAGATGAACTTGTTAGCACAAATTTATGGTTGAGTTGCTTTTAGTTTTTTTTTATCATTATTATTTAGTTTATTGTATTCATATAAATTTTTAATGAATTTTCTATAAATTGCCTTTATTATTTAAAAATGATATATATTGAAGTTGATGTACTATAGTGAAATAAAATTCTCATAAAAATTCTTTAAAATTGCAGAAGTATTTGTAAAAGAAATTTCACAAATTTTAATTTTATTTAAATGGATTTACTTCTAGCATATATAAAACTTTGTTAGTTTTTTTATTCTGTTCTTTTTGTGAAAACTTAGTGTTTTCTCGAAATATCTTGATGTTTGTTTCAGTTTGCCATTTCTTGTTACTTTTGACAAGTTATATTTTCTGCTGAACATATGTTCACTAATGGTCTTTTTAACTTAGTTTATTAATTGAAACTTGATAATTATAAGCTTTTGTTCGGACAACTGAAAACCATGGAGACTGTTAAAATTTTTAAGTTCTCAAACATGATGATGCCCATCAAAATTTATAGCCATGTCAAATTTAATATCTGGTTGTGATATAATGTTTATTTTACTGTTACAATTGCATTTTACAAGTATTTGAAGAAAATAGGCCAAGAAACAAGCTTCTGTTCTCCTTGAATAAACAAAGGGGTAACAGATGATGACACTTGTCACAGATTGGTTTTAGGAAATATTCAAATCCCCTAAGGTCCCATATTTGTCCTAACTTTTTGTAAAAAAAAAAAAAAAAAAAAAAAAAAAAAAACTAAAGAGGGTGAAAAAATCAGGATGAAACATTTTGAGGGTGTGTAGTTTCAGCTATTTCTTTTTTTTTTTTTTTTTTAAAAGATCAGAAAAGTAAATAAAATATGTTATTCCTCAATGGCCTAAACATTTGCATAACCCAGATAATTTTAGATAATATTTTTATTAAATCACTTATTTTCTGAAATTCACTGGAAGATTTACTGCATCGAATTTTATGTTTGAAATATATTTTTAGATTGGGGGGGGGACCCTGCTAACTACCAGTCAAAAATATTTTGATTTATTCTGGCTGTGAATGAAACCTGTTATACAAGGTTTACAAGATTAGTATTCCTAAAAGAAATATTTGTGGGCAAGCATTAGCCTGAAGAAGGGAGAATCAAGAAGGAATTAAAAAATAATATACAAGGATATTTTTTCTAGAATGATTTACTGAAAAAATCAAAACACTTTTCTAAGCCATTCTGTAAAAGAATCGGTCATGGTTGGGTTTTCTTCTGGCCCTTGAAACAGACATCCACCTCACATTTTTACAAACAAAGCACTTAGTTGCCATATTTTTTGACATCAAAAAGGCATATAATTGGGCCTGACAGTACGGGATTTTGAAAGATTTGCATGATCTAGGACTAAGGAGAAACATACCTAATTTTATAAGGAATTTTTTGAAACTCGGGAAATTTCAAGTTAAAGTGCAGTCTGAATTTTCAAACTTCTTCATCTAAGAGAAAGGTATTCCTCAAGGCAGTGTTTTAAGTGTGACACTTTTTATTTTAAAAATCAATAACATTTTAAGACGACTATCGCCTGCTGTGAAGGGTCACTTATACATTGGAGATCTGTATATTTCATGTATGGGGATAAATATGAATTTTATACAACGACAATTGCAGATTGCAGTTAATAGTATTGCAGAATGGTAGAGTAATAATAGTTTTAATATTTCTGCATCTAAAATTACAGGGTACACTTTTGTCATAAAAGAAATTTACACTTTAACCCAGAAATCAAATTAAATCAGGAAATTTATTAAGTTTTTAGACAAGATCTGGTTTTGGGTATAATCTTCGACAAAAAGCAAACTTTTTTCCCTCGCGGGAAAAAATGCGAAACGTCTTTGAATATCTTAAAAATCTTGTCATCTACAGCTCGGGGAGCGGATAGATTCTTTGATTAAAATATGTAAAACCACAGTGCTGTATAAGTTGGATTACAGCCGCAAAATTTATGGATCTGTAAGAAAAAGCGTTTTAAAAAACCTGGACCCTGTTCATCACACAGTACTTAGATTTTGTTCCGGGTCTTTTAGGACATCCCCTGTGAAAAGTCTATATCAAATGTTATTAACCTTGATGTAAGAAGACAAATGCTGTCTTTGAGCTGTTCTTTTAGAATTCAGTCAAAAATGAATCATCCATTTTATAATTTTAAACTTCACCCTTATTTATTTAGACTGCAAGAGGCTAGAAAGTCGTCTGCACCAGTGTTTTATTTACAAGAGTCCAAAACTTCCTTTCAGAAAATCTGCTTAACCTACATGTCACTCCACAGCTACTAAATGGCTTTCTACCTTGGAAAAATCTTAATATGCAATTATTAAACCCATTCAACATTTTTAACAAATCTGATAAGACAGAAGTTATTTATCAGCAGATTTTCCTTGAACACAGACAACAATAGAGACTTTCTTCTAATTCATACCGATGGGCCAAAATCATCTAATCATATCTCTTTCACTGTTATCTTACCAGATACAGTAATTTTGTTTGAACTTCATTCCTTTTGTTCAATATATACAGCAGAAATAACTGCTGTTTTATATGCATTAGAAGAAATTTCCGAGAGACTGGGGAAAAAGTTGTATTATTTATACCGACTCTCTAATTTTTTTACAATCACTAAAATCATTTTATCTTCATCCCCATAATCATCCTTTGATTAAAAAAAAATTCTAGATATTTTTAACAAACTGAATTTTTGTGATTTTGCTGTTTTATTCTGTTGGATACCCTTTCATGTAGGAATTCTGGGCAACAAGGAGGCAGACAAGACAAGTATTCCAGTGATCACATTTATTCCTGTGAGCAAATTAAATAAGTACACTAAAATGCTTCTTTATTCCAAATGGGAAGCTCAGTGGGACCTTGAAACTAACAATAAGCTACATGCTATTAAACATCATGTGCAATCATGGTCCTCATTACCGAATTGAAAAGCAGACGCAGTATTAACCCGTTTACATATTGGGTGTACTCGATTCATCCATCTCCACTTGTTGATTGATGAACAACCACTGCTACGTTCTCAGTGTGACTGTCTGTCTAACATATAGTGTCAGAATACCCAAATTTCAATGCCCTGCGTTTCCTATTTTTTCAAAACACTAACACTCCATTATTTTTCTTATTTGGTAATGAGACATCACACGCTCAAATTTTTATTTCTATTTTTGAAGTTATGAACTTTTATATACTTGTTTAAACTTGTTTGTGTTTGGGTCTTTTTTTTTTACACTATCCAATTTTGATTATTGTATATTGATATGATTTTTGCCCTAGTTTGGTGCAGCATAGTTAAAACCAGGCTCTTATGCCAGAAAAATCCAAATCATTGAGTTTTAAATGCTCAAACTTGCATTGGAAATTTATATTGAATCCTATAGGGAGCTATTTTATTAAGGTTCAGATTTTCAACAGGACAGTTGAAAAAGTTCAGTTACATCTATCTGTCTTATTTTATGCTTAATTTATTTCAAAAGATAACATTTGAATTTGAAATGCACCATTTGAATTTGCAAAGTGTCAAGTTTACCTATAATTGAGAATGTTTGTAGATGTAATGAGTTTATTCAGAGTAACTTTTGATATGAATTAAAAAATAGTTTTGATAATACACAAAGTAATATAAGTATACTGTATCAACTTGAAAAACAAAAATTTATAGAAATTCTGAACTAAATGTTTATTGCAGTTTTTCATATTTCTTCTTAAAAGCCTCAAAAAATTTGCCATTTTTCTGACTTAAATTATTTAAAATTTGACCATTTTCTCCCCTTTCACTGTATTCCATTTGTTGCTTTTTTTTAAACATAAGTTTTTCATTATTAGGAATGAAAATGTCAGGCGTGAAATGGAAGCTTGGCATCTCAGTTTTGCTGATAGATTGGTCCAGTTCCCAGCTAGAGTTTTACCTCCTGAAAGAATTGTTCTGAATACGCAGGCCGTTAATTATGTGCAAAGTTCTGGCGATTTTTCCAAGGAAATGCGTGGGAAACCTATGTATAATGCAATGTGTCTAGATGATTGGCTAATGATTTGTCCAAGAAAAGAGGAAGAAAAAGCTCGAGATTTTCTTACTAATCTGTATAAGGTTTGTCCGCCTATGGGCATGAGGGTTCGTGCTCCAAAGATGTAAGTATTACTTTTATATTAAGAACATTTTGAATTTAATTATTTATAGAATTTCATTGCTTATTATGTTTGGAATTTTGTGTCACCATAAAAGTTTTATATATTCTTTGCAAGCAATTTAGAAATTGTTCCTGTAACTATTCTTAGAGTAATTTCATTTATGGCCTTAGTGAAAGGATTGCTATTAGAAGTATCATACTTTGTCATTGTTTTTCATTGCATTCAAATGTCTTTTCTACTTGGTCTTTATATTTCCTTTGTTTCTAGGAACACAGGAAGAAATGTAAGGGTCTGTTCAAGTACTTGTTATGGAAATAATTTACATCTTTTAATGTTTTATTATATAATCTTAAAAGTGCTTGTTCATTAATTTGTTCTTAAATTTAATTATTTATTAGGCTAAAGTAATTTTTTTTTATAATTTAAGTGTCAGAAAAATAAGATTTTGAATGAAATAACTTATAAACAAATTATTGTAGATTTGAAATTTCTTCTCTCAATTGTTTTAAAGCATTTATAAAAGTAACAATGAAAAGCAAAGTTGTTTTTTTGATGCCACTTGCTGATTTCTCAGTTGATTCTTCAGTAATGTAAATTGAAGATATTCATTCAGTAAATGTTCCAATAATTTTTTTTTCAACCAGCTATATTAAACATTGAAATATCAGTCTTTAAGAGAACTATCATTGATGTATTTGCCATGGTTTTGAGGAATAGAATTTTATCAAATGTTTACAAATTTAGTAAAAGAATCGCTCTTGTTTTTCTTTACATTCTTATAGTTCATTATGTATAGCGTTTCTAACATACATTGAGAATTAGCAAATTCATTTTTGAGAATTAGGGAAAAATAAAATTAGAAATTCGCATTCCAGTTAATTTTTTTAAAAAAATAATTTTGATAAACAACTTCAGATGCTTCCCCCCCCCCCCCCCAGGTATTTGCCACTTGTTCTTAATTGCTATTTAAAAAAAATTTTTAAAGCAAAAAAAAAATAATAATAATAAATTGTTATATGTTATAAACTTATAAATTAATTTAATTATTAAGTGATATTTTAAAAATAATTATTGCAAACTTTGAATTTGCATCTATAGATTTGGTAATATATGAACTTATAATAAATCTTATTTATTTATCATTTTGAATTCTGAAGTTTTATTTCAATATCCTAATAATTTTTTTTTGGATAAATCTGATTTTTTCCCCCATAGTTTTTTGATCAATGACGATAGACCTCATGGTTACCTTAATGCCGTTAAGGAAAATTTGACTGAATACACCAAGTTGATTTGTTTTATTGTATCTAACAATAAAAAAGAAAGATATGATGCTCTAAAGAAGCACACCTGCTTGGACAATGCTGGTAAGGAGGCATGTTAATAAAATAAAAGGGATTAGTCCCTTATTGGGGGCACCCTTGCTAGAATTTTACTACTGTAAAAATGAAGTTTAGTGCAAAATGAAAGTATTTTCCTAGAAAAGCATTTCTAGGAAAATACTTTTCTTATATTATACTGCATGGAAATATATTGATTATAATTATATATTATAGAATATATTATAATATAGATTAATCATAAAATAAAAATTGATTATTACTCCCACCACTCATATGTATGAACATAATGTTGTGTTATATAATTTTTATTTCATAAAAAAGTATTTAATTAAAAGAAGGGGGAACATGATGTTTAAGAACTGAAGGGTACTATGGTGAATTCTCAGCTTGATATTTTTAAGACATCTTTTAGATTATAGTGTATGGAATGTTATTATAACACGAGGTTAAAATTTAATCACATGCATTTATGAAAACAATAAAGGGAAAATTCCACCAATTTTCTTTTCTTCCTGTGATTAAAAATTTTTTCTATGCACTTGCTTTCTACTTCAGATATATAAACACTTCCCCTTGGACAGCCACGCTGGCCTAGCGACAAGGCCTTGGCTTAGGAACCAGAGGGTTTCAAGTTCGAGTCCCGATTCCACGAAATAACCATTGTGTAAGCAGGTCTGGTGTACATTAAATCCGTTGGGGGCCAAAGGCCCTCCTGCTGATGTGATGTGGAAGTGTGGATGGAATTGGCAACCCCTTGCCAGTTCAGATGATGTCTTCATCATTTTGATGGCTGTTCAAAATTATGAGGTCCATCCCAAAATAGACTAGTGTTGCTTTAAACCGGGACGTTAATATAACTAACTAAACTTTTCTCCTTGGTTGATGGAATGGGCGCAAGAACCAAACTTGGTCATACAGTTTTGATTTACTTTTCTTATGGTTTAAAAATTTAGGGTTTATTTTGCTTAATTAATTTTCTATCGTAGAGAAAATAATTATTATATATTTCTGAGCTAATAAACTGTAGTTTATGAATGATAGTCCAGCAGCACTTTTGATTTAAAGCACTTTCTTACTTTTAAAAAAATGAAACCAAGCTTTTGGAAAACACTGCTCTTTTTTTACAAAAAGCGATTTTTAAACTTTATATAATTTTTTATAATACTATGGTTGTCGAACATTTGATTGTCAGATGGGACCTTCTTATCCCTTCGATTATGTGTTCACTAGAATGAGAAGCAACTAGTATTCGATAATTTGATGAAAAAGATTAAATGATTAATTTGTTGTTCTCTTGTCTTAAATCTTAGGAAAATTTGAATTGCATTTGTCATTTCACTAAAAAATAGAATATTGCAAAATTTCCATTATATTTAACTTGTTTGTATCAGCATTAATGATAATAATTCTATTTTGTATGGGTGAAGCAAACTCTGGATAATATGTGTGGTTCGCTGCAGCCAAAATATTATGCATGTTGTATGACAATATCTTGTATAAATGACTATTCATTAACGAAAAGTAAGCGAAAGTAAATCAGAGAAACATTTTGTATTTCGTTTCACTTGCATTGATTAGGATCGATGATAATAATTTTATTTTGTTTGATGTATATGCAATTAACTCCAAATGACATTTGTCTTTTGTCGATTGTCAGTTTTAAAATAATGTTGAACCATAGAAATGTATGAAATGATTTGTTTTTAAATTTTATTGTGTTCAAAATAAATGCTAATAATTATGCTATGCCTGTAACCTTCTCACAAATGCAAGTAATAAGTTAGCAAATTTTTATTGCAGTCAGAAGAATGGTACTCCAGTGCTTAAAATATGAACATTTTCATTTTTATGTATTAGATAATAAATATAAACAGTAATTTCCTGAGTTTATCCATTTCAAAAAGGGAATTAACATTGCAGTTATGGTAATTATTAAAATGTTGAGAAAACAGCCTGAGTAACATTACAACATGATTTGGATAATTTTCAGAATTGCATTTGTGCTGAGCTAATTGCTTGTTAAGTAAAACTGTTTGAATGTAAAGCTTGTTAAGTAAAACGGAATGTTTATTATAAAAATTATTTCGAATTTTTTTCTTTAGGGAAATATTAGTAAGTTTTTATGCTTTTTGTCAAACTTCAATAGAAATCGCAGCTTGCTTATTTTTTTCAGTGGCAAGCCAGGTCATTGTTGCACGAACTTTGGCCAAAAGGAATATGTTGATGTCTGTTGCAACAAAAATTGGTATTCAGCTGAATTGCAAATTAGGCGGTGAACCATGGGCATTAGAGATTCCTGTAAGTATATAGTGCAGTTTGGTATTAAAATAGAAATAAAACAATTAAATAGAAGAATCGCTTTCAATATTTTTTATTGTGTAACACATTTCATTATTCTTATGATTCTTGAATGTATTCTTAGGGTATGTAGAATTTTGTAAAGAAATGAAATCATTTTTAATAATCTGCAACAACTCTATCATTCATGTAGCTGACTCATTGAAAGCTTAAGTTGTTTGAAACATCTTAAGCTGTTATTGGAAAAATGCATTAAAAGGTTCTTATGCTTTTTCTGTGCTTATATCATTGTTGCCATGTCACTGAAAGAATAAGGCTAACCAGAAAAATGCAGGGGATTTTAAAATAGTTTTTAAAAAACTGTGCAATTGCAGGCGAATGTGAAAATTTTAATAAAAACAGGGAAAATACAGGAAGTTACTTAGTTATTTTTTCCCATGTAAAGATTGCAAGAATAAAAGATCTCAGCCATAGCTTCTGAAAACGAAAAAATACCATTTGCGATTGTGCAATGCGGAAACTCGCTGTCTCTCTTTCCTCTATTTTTCCTGTACAGATCATTCCAGTTTCAAATTGTGAGACCCCCTCCTCTCCATGAGATTCCTAAATTTCAGCTAATGAACATCCAGGAGACTTCTGTAACTTCTTGAAGGAATCAACTACATTTCTCTGGCGGAATAACAACATTCAATTTGTGGAAGCAGCATGGTAGTGTTCAGTCAACCATATTTGAGTTTATTGAATTGTCTGTTTATTATTTGAGAAACTGTGAGCATATTCAAAACAGATTAGAGATTTTTTTTAAACAATGAGCTGCTCAAAATCCGTATTTATACAAATTGGATGGGTTTGAGAAATTCCACAAAATCCATTTATTGCATACTGCTCGCTTAGTAAGAAGATAATAAAAACTAAACTCAGTGGCATGACATTCCATCTGTGGCCCTGGGGTGCAAGGCATATGTCCAAGTTACGTGGTCAGCCAAATGCGGAACCCCCAGTGTTTAGTTCGGATGAAAGACTGAGTCGACCTTGCGCAGTGCAAGGATCGAAAGTTGGATCTGTATGTTGCGAGCGAGAAATGCTACCACTATGCCACCAGGCTTCGTAAGAAGAAAATAAACCCAAGTGATATGGAAAAATATGCACTTAACTATTCATACCAAAAGAGGAAAACATACAAGTGTGCATGCCAGTTCAGGCATCATCATTGATTTTGAATTTAGTGTTAAAAAGGGATACAGAAAAATGTGACACATCAAATCTGACATCAAATTTAATTGCTGAAAATAAATCTTTTTCAAACTTTTTAGTTAAAAAACAATAATTTAGAACTGAATTTTTATAGAGATTTAAACTTCATTACATCATATTCATCTCTTAATGCATTCAATGGATATATTGGAAATATTTTCACATATGTTCACTGAAAATGAAATGCCTACAAAATGTACAGAAATTTCATAACCTTATTTGTCATGGATTCTATTATTTGTCATTAGTTCCATAGCTTATATTGAATAAGGAAAAATCTAAAAAAGTGCAAAATACATGAATTTCTAAAAATGAGTAAATAAAACAAAGTAATCTTGCTTTTTAATGTGTTTTGTGAAGAAATCGTGAAAACAAAAATTATTCGTATTTCATTTCACCATAGTCCTTCATTTTGTGACTTAAGTTACAGAGCATGAGAAGTGATATATCCCCCATTCTTAATATATAACTTTTGTCTTGCTAAATTCTATATAATGAATATAGATGAATTTTTTTTCTCCTCTATGTAGATATAAACTTTCTCTTAATATGCTATTTCAAATTTTCAGTTGTTGCTCCCTTTCCTTGCTTTTTCCACTCTTTAAAACCATATTCCATTCTAACTAGCACATGAATGCTGTTTGTGAATTTCCTTGTATCTTGAATATACATACATGGAAAACATAGAGAAATTTTTTTCCAGATTTGAGTTTCAACTTTTTTCTGTACTTTTCTTTGTTTTAAGAATATTGATTATGGAATCTAAATCTAATTCTTGATTTAAAAAAACAACAACCAGGGATTTAAATTCTTTAATTTTGTGTGTAAAATTGGCTAATGCTTTTTGTTATTCTTCCCCCCCCTACTATTTTAGTATACAATGCTTAAGAATTTTCTTTTTCTATGTTATTTATATTTTACAATTGTGCAGTAGCTATATACTGTTAGTGTATAGTAGAAAAGTGAATACTGATGTAGATGAAAGGGCCTCTGTGATCTGGTGGTAAGGTCTCAGCTTCGGAACTGGGGGGTTTCAAGTTCAAGACCCGATCCCACAGAAGAACCATAGTGCAAGTGATTCTGGTGTCATGTGATAAAATTAGCTTAAATTAATAAATTCAATCTATCAAGAAAAAGATCCATACAATGACGATTACAGAATAACTTGAATTTTTATTAAAATGCTGTTAACATAAGGGAAGGAAAAATACATACTTATCAAAGATGCATATCAACTTGTACACCAACAGCAACCTCACTAAACAAAAACTGCACCTTATTCAATGATATGCCAATTAGTCATCGTATTAGCATATACTAGATATTAGCTCTTAGGCAAGTGCGTCAAATTACATGTAGATTCAAAAAATTTCCAGCAGATGCTACCTCTAAAATGGAAGGAAAATTTTGATTTCTTCCTAACATTATGCCGTTTAAATTCGTCGGGGCCAAATGTCCCCCCCCCCCTCTGTTGGTGTGGTGTGGTGTGGTAGTTCAGAGAGGGGGTGCCAGCTCAGGTTGTCGTCTTCAACATCTGACTGTGGTTCATAATTACGGGGTCCATCCCAAAATAGCCCCTGTTGCTTTAAAACGAGACATTAATATAACTAAACTAAACTGATGTGAATGAAGAAATTTTATAGCAAATTCACAAAAATTATATTATTTTTAGATGCATTCATCCTGTA
Source organism: Argiope bruennichi (assembly GCF_947563725.1). Taxonomy (NCBI): domain Eukaryota; kingdom Metazoa; phylum Arthropoda; class Arachnida; order Araneae; family Araneidae; genus Argiope; species Argiope bruennichi. The sequence continues at coordinate 132,137,725 of NC_079151.1, read as the reverse complement.
CATTACGACCTTTATCTTTCCAAGAGAGCAGATTGTGTCTACTGTCCATATTATTATGGTATTTTCCATGTCATTAAAATGCTGTCAAGTCAAGAATTTCTTCAAATGGAAGAATATGTAAAAATGACTTGCTGGCAGATCACATTGGATGAATTATTTGTTCTCAAGCGAGGGTTGCAGATTGCCGAGTCATATAACCAGAATATAATTTCTAATTAACATGTTATCTCAATTATTAAATCCATTATTAAATAGTTTTCCATTATGCCGTGAAACACTATAATTTAATGTTTTTTAAAAACCAATGGCACTATGCAAGAATTTTTTTTTGAAATTTTATTTTCATTACTTCTGACAGTTATTATACCCTCTGAAGTCAAAGAATAAATTTTTTGAAGCACATTTATTTTTTAAAACTTTAAATATTATTTTCTTGACTTTTCTAATCAAGACAGTGTCATTACCAGAAAAGTTAAACCTTGTTCTTTGGATACTGCGAAAGAGGTTTATTAATGTGAGAAGCCAACAGATTTGAAACATGAATGTTGGATGTATTGTCAGTCATAAAGTTTTGATCCATCCATCTATGTGTTTGCCAGAGATCTTTAATCCAAGGCGTATAACCTTAGGAACCGTACTGTAGGAAGATGAAAGCCACTTCTTTGTTGTTTTTTTATGATTGTTATACGTTTATTTCTATTTTGATAGAATTGAATAACTTTTTGAATGATGAGGTTTGCTACTCAGAAGAATTTGAAAAGTTTTAAATCTTCAGTAATTGAATTAAGATTAGTTACGTAGCCAGATTTCCCTGTAATAAAAATGAGGTTGAAAAGGTTTAATGAAAGAATATATGTTATAAAACATTTTGTTATATCTGAATGGGGGAGGGGAATGGGATAATAGAAAATTTTCAAATCGCACAAAAAATGTTTCTTTGTAAGGGGGAAAATATGTGCTCTAAATATGTAAAAAAAAAAAAAAAAAAATGGATGGCTGAAGATTATAATCTGAAAATGATGAAAAGCCTTACAAAGCAAATACATTACAGATTAATTAAATGATTTAAAAAATAAAAAATGTGAAAATTGAAACTACTTTTAAATTGCAGAAATCTTCTGAGGCTTTGGCAATGTAATTTAAACTGCAAATTTCAAATATTTTAATGATGCATTGTTTCTAATTCATTTGTTTAAATGTAAGTATAGATTTCTAAGCTTGTACCTTCTTGCATTTCCCCATCCATTCTATCATACTCTGGTCAAAATTGAGATTCTTATGGAATTACAATTTTTGATGAATTTTGTTTAAAAGAAGTTGTAAATTTGTTTTCAAAATTATAAAATTAGCATCTAATAGCGGTTATATGTGACTAGCTGTAAAGTCGTTTACATTGTGGTGTCAGTTGCGTCTTTTAGAATATAAATTGAAAATGAGCATGACGAATCTCATGCTCATCTTAGTCTCGAAAAATGTCCATGGAAGTTGTTACAACTGTAACCTAAAGTTCTGCAAATATCTTATGCAAGGTTAGGAAAATTTTGCTTAACTGGGAAAATACAGAGAATTTTAAGCTTTCTTGGTTATTATTATTTTCCCACCCCATCTAAAAAATGCTGATCTCTAAAGATTGTAAGAATAAAAGATTGTCAATGATTCCAAAAACGAAACAATACCATTCACAATTGTGTAATGCGGAAACTCGCACCATTTCTATTCTCAGCCTCTGCAGAAATTGATGCACTAATACATAAATTGGTAAAAATGAATAAATAAGAAAGTAATTTTGCTTTGTAATGTTTTTTTTTTTTTTTTAAGTAATCATTGAATGATTTGTATCTTGATAACAAAAATGTTTTATTTCACACAAAGTCTTAAATTTTGTTTGACTTACAATTAAATAGCATTAAAGGGAATATATCCCCCCCCCTTAATATATAAATTTTGTCTTGCTAAACTCTAGATAGTAAAAAAAAAAGGACATTTTTTGTAATTTCAAATGTTAAATTGGTGCTTTCTTTGATTGTACTACTCCTTAAAATCTGGTTGCTTTATACCTAGTACATTTTCTTGTGTGTTGTGAATATATATGTGTGTATGTATGTATGTATATATATATATATATATATATATATATATATATATATATATATATATATATATATATATACACACACATATATAGGACAAACACAGAGAATCCCCCTCCCCTCGATTTCAATGGCAAGTACAGGGAAAAATGCTGGTAATTTTTTTGCTGATTTGAGTGGCAATCCGTTATATATATATTAAATGCCATTACTGCCCTTTGTTAAAATTTTTATTCCACTTGAAGCTGCCATATGAACAATTAATACACAGTGTTGTTATTAAAATAAAATATAAAAATAAAATGATCTAAAACAACAAGTGGGAGAGAAAAAATTTGAAAGGAAATGCAGCCTTGTCAAAGAATTTCGAAGTGCATTCAACTTGATGGTACTGAATAAAATCGTCCTGTACCAGTAAGTTAATCTTGAAATGAGCAATATATAACAGTGTACTTTTGTAAGTTACTATTTTAATTATAATATGTTCAATTATGTATATTTTTTTTAGTTCAAAATGAAAGCTATGGTCATTGGCTACGATACATATCATGACTCGTCCAGAAGAGGACGTTCTGCTGGGGCTTTTGTTGCAAGTATGAACCAGAGTTTTACGCAATGGTATTCTAAAGTTACCTTTCATTCAGCTGGAGGCTGGGAGGAACTGTCCAATTACATTCGGATAAATTTTACTGCTGCCTTAAGAAAATTCAATCAGAAGAACAACTGCCTTCCAGATTTGATTTTGTATTATCGAGATGGAGTTGGTGATGGTCAGATACCGTATGTGATTGAATTTGAAGTTAACCCTTGTAAGGCTGTGATGAAAGAGTTGATAAAAGATCGAAGGTATGCCATCTAAAATTGTTTGAAATTTTAATTAAAAGCATATATAATTTAACGTAATATAGATAAAATTACATTCCCTATTGTTCTTTTTGCTTTTAGTGTCCGATTTGCTTTTACTGTGGTGAATAAGAAGATAAATACTCGTTTTTTCTACCCATCAGAAAATACCATCAAAAATCCTCCACCTGGTACATTGGTTGATCATACTGTGACTCGTTATGATCGGTGAGTAATATGTATTACATACATGCATAAATATGCTCATACACCTTTTCTTTAATTTAGAATTTTTTTTTTATTTGCACCAAAATATTAGTTTTTTACCATTTTAATTGTATGACTTATTTTGGCTATAATTTCCAATGAGTTATTGAATTACCTGTTGCCTGAAATTCGATTCAGAATATTTTTGATTTTAGCACAAATATTTGAGTTAAGGATTGTTTTTCAAAGTGAAAGCAATTTTCTATATTTTTACAGAAAGTACCCCTGAATCGCCCATCTTTTTATAAACTCAGATCGACATTGGCCACATTGCCACACAGTGATTGAAAAGTGATGTTATTCCATGTATGAAATCTGTCCTGTCCGTTGCCCGTTGCTGGCAGATAAATTTTTAATATCTGGAGCATTTGCAAATTCTTTTGACTTGTGTTAAATCATAGATCCACTGACAGCAATTTTCTTCTCAGAAACATCTTTAAACCATTCTGAAACAATCTCATTATGTTCATTTATTTTTTCGTGTCTTGTCTGTTTGACAATATGAAATATGAAATCTTCATATTATTTCTATTCTAATCCTTTTCTTTAATGATTTTTATTGATTTACAATTAAATAATTCAGCTAATTTTCTTGATTATTTGTTGTTTTTATATTGATGCAGAACTTGAATGTGTTCAGAAAAATGCACTGTGACTTCATTGCAATTCAGATCAATGAAGAAAAAAAAAAAAAAAAAAAACTAATGAAAGAAGCATGAATGAATTTTTTTTTTTTTTTCAAAATTATTAGAATACACTAATAACAAATAGAACAATAGAATAGATAGGCCTTTCTTAACCGAAATTTCAACCTTTCGGCTCATAATTAGAAAAAGGGGTTACATTTTCCTGAAAAATAAGATAGGTGAGGACACATAGACAGCCATCTGATGGGGGGGGGGGGTCGTTTCCAGGGGTTATTTTATCATTGGGTCTATGGGCTGAAAAATCCATGCTACAAAAAAAATTGGCCATTAAGAGGGGTGACCACTATATAGGAATGATGCCCCTGCATAGTAGCAAAAATACAATAATAGTTAATACAATTTGGAGTGTGTCGAAAAATGCGAGAATGTTTCTATTACATGGAAAGTTAAGGAAGCCGTCTCTGTTTATTTACATTGTGGTTACTCCCTCCCTGCAACAGCTAATGAATGAAATACCAAACTGAGGCAGAATATGAACTAAATGTAGGTCAAGGTATTAAAATTATGTTCATTTCAAAAGTAATGGACACAGGGAACCATTTAGTGGCCTTTAAAAATCACTTTAGCACATATGCATCATCCGTCCTCTGAGCTCAACTTCCTGTGATACACGGTGGTATGCCCATCTGTGAGAGACGTTTGTAGATTATGCATATATTGAATGCCCCTCCTGAAAAGGTTAAAGTCAAGTGATGACACATAAATATTGAAAGCAATATAAATAGTTAGGTAGAAAATTTTTAAGAAAATAAAAAGTTTTTATAAGACAAATAAGGTTTTATTTTTATTGGATAAAAAATTGCACATCGCTTGTGCCAAAATGACGATTTGGATTGACGTATTCGCATCAAATGCTGGATTAAACATCTATCATAATTATATTCTGTATATGCCCAAGTCCTTTGACCTTCTTATTAAATCTTGGCTAAATTAATCCACTTATAGATAAATTTTTTAAGGGATAACAAGAAATTAGATGTAAAAGATGCTGTTTTATGAAGGTAATTTTCAAGTAAGCTTTTAAAGAATCTAAAATTTTATTTTAAAACACTTTAAGAATAATGATTTTAGAGGATTAAAATGTTCTTCAATAACATTAGACATAACTTTCTTTTGAAATATTATTTTTATTTTGAGAATTTACTTATTATATCATTATTTCTTGCTCTTTTCAGTTATGATTTTTATTTGGTTTCCCAATGTGTGCGACAAGGGACTGTTGCTCCTACTCAGTATAATGTGATAGAAGACACCTCTGGTTTAAAACCAGAATATTTGCAAAGAATTTCATATAAGCTTACTCATCTTTATTTTAATTGGCCTGTAAGTTCATTTCTAACTTTGTTGTCTTTCATATGTTTTGTATGTGAATATTCTGATTTCTGTCTTAAAATCATATATATAATTTTAAAAGTATGATATATAAAGTAGTGGCAAGAATGATGACTTTTTCGAAAATTTTTGTTTTCTTTGTGTGTTTGCATTGTGAAGCATAGCATTTTCTACAAAGTCTTGTATAAAGAAAGTTCAATGCTGATTTCAATTAAAAAAAAAATCAAATATTTCCTGTGCAATAAAAGTTAAACGACAATAATTATCAAGATATATTTTAGGTACTGATGATTGCAGTGAGTTAACAGTACTTAATAGTTTAATTTTTACTTTTTATTACAACTTCACATTGATGTTTCATTGAGCTGATGATAGTTTTAATTTCTTCATTTGTTATTACTTGATACCAGGAAACAATTATAGCCTCTATTAGTTTCCTTTTTTTTTTTTAATTTTATGACTGCCTCATTCATACAAGAGTTCCCAAACTGTGCCACAAGTTCTCAATCTTATTGAGAACTAGACTGTTTCCATAACATGACAATAAATCAAAGCTCTTTGTCCTAATTTTGGCATTTCACCACTAGATCTGCCTGATTATAGGATGCTTTTTTCAATGTCAGAACTTCCAATGTTTAATAGATTTAATGAATGGAAAGAATGTCACTGGAAAAAGTTATCTCAATTTAGGGAAATATGGATAGAGTGGGGAAAATATATTCTTTTCATTTACTTGACTATTCTTTTGCTTTCTTTAAATAAATGGAAATATATCCCATCATTTATATAGCTGTTCTTTTACCTCCTTTTCCATGTTTAGACAGGAGGAAATTTTTTTCTTAAATTTTTTTTTTTTTTTTTGTAAAACCACATGAATTTTCTAGTAACTTCAGCTCTTGTTGCCTTTCTGTATGTGTTACTTGTTTGTTGAGCATTTGCTAACTATATTTCAATATCATTTAGTGATTTTCCATTAGGGAATTATTCAAATAGCTTTACTTCAGTTAATTTTTGCATAAGTTTTATTCATTATGAAATATACTGAATGATTTAAGGCTTCAAAAAATAAAACAAAATGTTTATGATGCTTCAGTGAGTAAATAATTTGTTATAAATGCCTATATAATTCTTTATTTTATTTATTTTTGTATATAAATTATTTAGATAAAAATGTAATCACAAAAAAATTGAACTCAAAATTTTGCACATTCTCCACCATTTAAACCTCCATATATGCATTTTAAGAATATCTATGAACGCAAAATGCATGGAGCTGGAATTTCTCAATACTAAATTTGCAAATGTCTACTTAACATTTAACTTTTTTTTTTTTTTTTACTAGTACAAGAGAACAGAACTTCAAAATGTAAAGTACAATGTCGGTAAAACTTGGCACAGTTTTAATATCTAAAGTATAGATGCATTTCAAAATTGAAACAACTTAAATAAACTTGATATATTTTCTTGGTTCTAAAATTGTTGCTCTGTCAGAAATTTTAGATTCAATTAAGCAACCAAAATGTTTCTGGGCATGATTGACCCCCCCCCCCTTTATCCTGGTACTTTAAAAATAAAAATCTGTTTACTTGTGGCATTTATAGCCTTGCCCAAATTCCCCGATTATTATGCCAAAAGGAGGATTAATAATACTTTATTAGGGAGTGTGTAGTGAAGCAATGTGAAACATTTTTAGCTGATTTCGGATTTCTTGCAGAGTGTATTAAACCATTTCAAATGTATCTGAATGATGAGTAGTTTTGCCTTTTTTTTGGTATAATTAAGTTAGTAAAACTTATTGTTTATACTTGCTTAGTTTTACTTGGTGTATTTTTTAATGTTTGGAAAGAAAATTTTCGAGCAGAGAGTTCTGAAAATTATTTTCATTCTTTCTCGTGAACAAGAATCTGTTAAAAGAGGATTCTACATGAAAATATTGGAGTAGTAAATTTGAGTGTGAAAATCTATGACCAAATAAAGGAATCTGACATAAAATAAACCACTCTAAACATTACTACAGAATCAAGAATGTTACCCCCATCAAAATGATCACCTATATTTGGAGAAACAAATGACAAAAGAACTAATTGTCAATGAAAGAAAGCTTGATCTATTAATGGAGAAAGAAATTTCTTTTATAAAAGGAAAATTGCTGGGATTTTATATAAAGCTGATACACTTGTTCGACAAGCCTGAAATTTTTCACTATTAACAAAATCTGATGAGCTGGGTAAAATTATTAGTGAAAAAATTGAAAGTGTTTGTCAAAATATCTAAAATAAAAAAAGGTTTTTATTTACATATTTAACAAGTAATTTTTATATTCTAGATTTGTTTACATATTTCTTAACCCTTTTTTTAAAGAAATGGAACGTTAATGAAGTAGCAATATATATATTTTTTCTTATACTTCTTTTACTAACTGTAGAGTAATTAAATAATTTAAGATATTCCTTGAAAGTGTTTTAGTAAGATTTTCAAATGAAACTTGTAAAACTTGTAATTTTAAATAATTAAGTTTCAATTGTTCGTGAAAATATGCAGGATTTTATTTTATGTTTGTATTTGTATAAAGTTGGACACTTACTTTTTAATACCCAACTTCATTTATTTTATTGAACTCTTAAAAATATAAATAAAAAAAATAATAAGTTACAGTTGGCTCTCTCTCTCTCTTTTTTCCCTCTAAAGTTGTTGATAAAGTAGTTATTTATTTAATTTTTTTAAAGATAAACCCAGGCTAAAATTTCAACCTCGTGCCCTCTCCTTGTGTGTTCTGATTAATGCCAATGAGCAAAAGTACATATTTGTTCGCATTTGTTGCAAAAGAAAATTCTTTTGATTTCTATGTTACTATACGATATTCATTATTTTTTTTGTTTGTTTTAGGGTACAATTCGTGTTCCTGCACCTTGCCAGTATGCCCACAAGTTGGCATTCTTGGCAGGACAATCGCTTCATCAAGAACCTCGTGAGGAGTTGACGGATACTTTGTTTTATCTTTAATTTTTTTAATGTATTAAAACATACATTTTTCCCATCCTTTTTGTGAAGAATCTCATAAATTTTCATGCCAGAGGGCTTCTTTTATTTTTGTAAAAGAACACTGAAGAATTAAGGAGAAGTGTTTTAGAAATGCCATTTTAATACAAAAAACATGTGTTCAGTTTTTGTTTTCATTTCCATATGTGATGAGCTTTGTTAGAAAACATAATTCTTGTTTTATCTCATATGTGCAGAACCTTAGATGTTTTTCTTTTGCTCATTTTTCAAAAAGGGAACAATTTTTTTTAAATGTGTGATAGCTTGAATAACCAGTTGGAAAAAAAAAATTTCTACATATAAGAGAATAAACAAATATAAACTGGTGCTAGATGCAAAATATTTGTTTCTGTATTGGATTTTGCAACTTGAACTGTATTTCTTGTATTGTCAAAACCATTTTCATTTCTTGGATTTCCATGGATCATAAAATTTTGTTAAATCAAATAAAATGTTGATACTTGTCAGTTTTGTTCGTTTCATCAACCAGTGTTTAAATAAAATGAAAATTTGCTTATTGAATGCACTTTTTGTTTTATGACTCCATAAATTTTATAATTTTTCTATCTATATTTTATTGCCTTAAATTGTTATATACTAAAGTTATTACTCATAAATTTTTAAATTTGACTTTTTTTTTTGAAGTAATACTGGTTGTTTCTTCATATAAACCTTGAATCTGAGTTTTCAATATAAGTTGCCATTTTTTACCAAATGTGTGAATTTTTCAGCAGATTTAATGTCTATAGATAGATGCTTATAGTCTGTTTCACACTAACTAATGTGATGCTCCGCATTGGGGAAAGAGTTCCCCATTAATTTTGACTTTAAAATAGCTAAAATGCACAGAAATCTATCAAATATCATAAATTAGACATCTTTTTTTTATTAGCGTGTATTTAAAATTATTCTCAAGTTAGAAGTGCTTACCTGTTAAGTATTTTGTAAATAAAGCGAACGAATAAAACCAAACTATTGATAGTGAATTCCACTTTGACTAGAACTGGTCTTCAAGGTCAAATATTTGGCACTTGTTTCTTGTACGTTTCCGCCAGCTTTGCTTCATTCAGTTCGCAGCCGTCACGTAGGTATTTTAGTGTGGAACTCAATGACACACACAAGAAGTAGAGCTCAACCAATTTATTAACTCAGCTCTGAACTGAGAACACAGTGACTGACACTAACAAGGAATATCCTAACAGGGAAAGTTCCAGAATACTTTTCTGGAGACAGTAAGAAAAGTCCAGAAAACTTATCTGGTAAACTAAAGAAAGGTCCAGAATCTTCTGGAACATGAAATAAAGGAAAACATAAAATCAAGGAATTAATTATTTACGCAGACTGTGAATCGCATTGTCTCTAGCGGGATTCGAACTTCTGATCTCTTGAATAACAGACCAGCGCTATGACCATTTGGCCATGGAGAGTGAACTGCCTCTTTTATCATAACTCGTACTTTTTTATTCTCGCTTTTTTACCAACTGATATTGTTAATCACATTAGTACTTATTAGTTTCTATTTTTGAATTCATCATTTCTGTTCACTGCTAAAATGTCTGAAAAAGTGTTATCACTGCCTGCGCTGTACACACCTTCAAGTGGATTGAAACCAAAAAAAAAAAAAAAAAAAAAATGCAGCACACAGAAACATATTAAATGTTTATTCTCGATTCCTTGAAGAAAACCCTCAAGATTCTATCAACCAAACCGTCGATAAAGTTTCGCATCTTACAAGTGTTTCGCAAAGAACAGTTTTCTGTTTGAAAAAAGAAATAAAGGCTTCCAGTCCTTTAAGTAACTATGGAAAGAAACGACCAGGGTCTTGTAAAATATCATGGGTTTACATAATCCTGTATTTGACGAAAAATCCATCCATTTTTTAGTAAAAATGAAATCTCAACATTAGATTAAGTTTCTTAAAAGATGTGAACGATGATACAGATATCTTTTCGAAAAACATTAGCCGAACTATGCTTTACAGAATATTGAAAGGTTTGGGGTTTGCTTTTGAAAAACGATGAAACGAAGTGAATTAATTTTAATGATTTATTAAAATAATGTCTCAATAATATTGAACAAAATAAGGAAAAAAATGAATTTCTGATTTTAAATGATAATAAAGTTAATAAATATTTACTATTTGATGAAAAATGTACGAGATAAAGTTTTGCCAGCGATCTGCATTTTTAGTAATTTTGTAGTTCTAAAAACCCACTTCCTCTGACAGCGCCTGTGATTCGACATGCCTAGAATATACTCTACTGCCAAGTTAGGATGGAACAGAGTACAGACGTGATATAGACTTAAATGTAGAAGGAACTGACTGTGCTGAACATAAATACCAAGAAATAAAATCTGGTTAATTGAACGATTAAAATGAACATTTTATGCAAAATGTGATGTTGCAAAATAGCTACCTTTGGAATTTTCATTTCTTTTAAATGTACACAAAGGCTGTTTGATTTGTAACTGTCTTTTCCTTGATCACTCATTCTACCTTGTTGCATACAAAAGTAAGGTTCGAAAGATTCTTGGGTATTAATATGTTTTCATGAATTTTGTTCCATTTTAAATATGAATGTATGCTTATGATATATGCATTCACTTATGTGACTGTACGATGACTCACAGTAAGAGCAGGGCATATGCATTATGATCTCAAAATTCTTTGAAATAAATTTATCTTTAACTTCAAGATGAATGCAACATGTATTCTTAATGCTGATCTAACCATTTAGATATAGTAAGCACAAAAATAATGGCATATTTGAATGATAGTGAGTAAAAATACTTGCTTTCAATTCATTTGTATTTTTGTCTAAAATATCTGATGTTATGGTCCTTGATTCCCCCCCCCCCCACTTCACTACGAGCTTCAGATTTTAATATTTAATCTGGATATATTAAATATTATTTAATTGTATATGGAATTAATTCGGATTTTAATATTTCATTTTTATCAGTTTTCCAATTTTAGAAGAATATATCATCAAACATCTCTGTCCTACTTCCATATTTCTAGAATAGCTCTTCTCAAATAGGTGTTTTATTGTAGGTGCTGTATCATTCTGCTATTATTTGATAGCTTTTTTTCTGGGAATTGCAACCTCCCGCTGGTATGGTGTGGAAGTTTAGAGATCGGGTGCCAGATCAGGTGTCGTTTTCGCCATCTGACCGCAGTTCAAAATCTCGAGGTCCGTCCCAAAATAGCCCTAGTGTTGCTTTAAAAGGGGATGTCAATATAACTAAAACTATGAATTGCAATGTTTTTATGGCAAAAATCAATTGACGCTTTCCAGTAAGATTTAATAATGAGAAATTGTGCATGAACTACCCATTTAATTTGTATTTTAAAAAATTTGTTTCGTTTTATAATTTTTACGTATTATTATTTAAAATATTGTTAATATGGGTTTAATTATAATTCGTAAGTTCATATTCAACACTTCTTCAGAAACCTATGATGACTTGGGTTTGGACTCGGTTTTCACCAAATCGGAATATTAAAGTTTTTAAGAATGAAATTCCACTGTCTTAACAACAGTTTGGCCCTGGTTTCGAATGAGAATTTCTAATAGTAAACAATATGTGATATCAACATAATTGTTAAAAGTTTTACAATTATTCTTTACACAAGAAATTTTAAACCAAATCGATTACGTTCCACAATGACTTGAATCACTTAACAAGTATAGCTCGTCATTATTGGTTATACTCGTCATTTTACTGTAGGGGGTCAATGTATTTGGATTTTACTTCCGGAAGGGATAAAATAAATCTGTATTAATTGGATAATATGCATTTAATTTTTTTTTCCGAGTGTACAGTGCTAAACTCGTGTGTACATAGTGTACGATTTTTTCAATGAAAAGTTCAAACTTAATTTGAGTGGAACTGTTTACATCGAATTTAATTGAAAAAAAATTCTGAATATGTTGACAAGAAAATGGCAATGTGGGTATGCGAGTTTTACTGAAGTTATGTAGTTGCAGTTTACTACAGCTGGCATCGATAAATAAGTATAATCCCACATTAGCGTTATTTAAGAAATTAACGCTCAATCGTGGTATGACAAAAACAAAACACTGTCAATGAAATAGAAACTAATTTAGTTTACATACTTTTTATCTCTTCAGTCACGATGGTTTGGACATCAGTTTTTTAATTTTTTTTTTTTTGAAGACATCGGTTATTTTACTTTCTATCCTGTTTTTGTCCGCTGCATTCTATGGGATTCTGGTGTAAGGACGTTTATAATGCAAACTGCATAATTCTCGAGATCATCTTAAAGCGGAAAGAACTTCACTTTCATTAGAATTTACATCTCTGATCTCCCGCTGGTGTGATGTGGAAGTTTGGAGGGGGGGGGGCAGCTCAGGTATCGTACTCGTCGTCTGAGAGCGGTTCTAAATGACGAGATCCGTCCCAAAACAGTGATGAATTAAAACGGGACGTTAATATAGCTAAACTAAACTGATCTCCCTAAAATCATGTTTAATCAAAGAGAGGCATTTATCTCCGACTGCCATGCACGATTAGGCAAATCAGCAAAATGCCGTTGCTTGTCAGGAATAAAGACTTCCATAGGAAACCCTTGGAAAAAAATCGACAATGGCAATAACATCGCATTTAAGAAAACTGAAAATACGACCCTGCACTGCCAAAGAATGCTAAGCGACCTTGCCATCTCCTGCATGTTTAGAACATCGCCTCAGCTTTGCCATTACCTTGACTCTGGACCGATTTTGCCGAAATTTATTAATGTAAAATCTTCCTTCGCCCCTCTTCATGTGTTTATTATTAATTGTTATATTCTAAGTTAATTCTCAATTTATCTTGCACAAGTACTTACTAAAGAATCTCATTGCCATGCCATTACTCAATTCATCTGTTATATTCGGAGGTTAAGAACCTTGAGCTCGAGCACTCCGGCAAATCGACTGTCCCATGCGGAAGAAATCATAAGAACGGCTTCTAGCTCGTTTACCAACTTTTTCTTGTCACCAGATTCTATATTTAGAAGAATGTTTTTCCAAAGTGGCTAACAATAGTGCATTTTAAATTATTGCGAAATCTCAAAGTTTAGCTTTGCTTGCACCATTGATGAAAAAAAACAAAAAACGCTTATATATTTTGTAATTTTAACCAGTTAACTGTTTTTGACGAGTATACTCATCATGACACAAAGAAACAAGTACAACATGTTGCGTTATGACGCGTTTATTCAATGACAAATATTATATTTATATAACAATTGTTTAATTATTATATTTGTAATTGATTATTTATTATATATATTTATATATATATGTTTATGACAATTTAAATACACATTTTCCGAAGAGGTCGAAACAATTAACTGGTTAAATCTATTACATGGGTTATGCGTTAAACAGAAATAAATTTTTACTTTCTGACATACGTAGATAGAGAAAAGATAGTAATCGTTAAAAAATGCGAACTCGAGATTGTGAGGAATCTATATTTTTGACCGCCCCGGGTTCCAAAAAAGACATTTTTGGAAAATGTACGCCTGTCTATGGCAAAGGTGACTGAAAATCCCTGTGAGCTAGAGGGATGAAATTTGGTATATGGTCTTTATACCGAATTAGTAGATTGCTATCAAATTGTGAGTAATTTTTTTTTGAGCGGAAATTTGTTTGTTCAGTTTTTTGACAACATAATTTCAATATCCTGAGCTGACCAAAAGTCTCAGAAGAATGGTAGCTTTTACGATCTCAATTATTCCTTTGACTGCGTAATTTTTTAAAATCACTATTTAGATGCGATGTTTGCACATTAGTTCAAATATTATTTAAACAAAGTGAACTTATACTATATGTCACACGATAATAATTAAATATATGAAAATGAATTTTTGTTTGTTCGTACCTTATGCGCTGCCATATCGTTGAACCGATTGCAAAGAAACTTTGTCAACTTATTGCTTGCACTTGCGCGTAGGTTATATTTTAAAATTGACAGAAGACAAACAATAAACGGCGAAGTCAGTCAGTGGATAACTGTTCATATATCAAACAAAATAAAATTATTTTGATTGATGCCAATCAATGTGAAAAGAAATCGAAAATATTTAGTGCAAGCGCTAATTGTTTCTTCTCATTAATGAAAGGATGTTGTCATTTCGCGTCCACAGTATTTAGTGTGCGGGAAAATCAACATGCGGCAAGAATCGGAAGATAACGTATATATGATCATGCGCATCACAATTAAAAGACCAATATGCAGCAAGAAGCGAGGCAACTATTCTTAACGCAAAGTCGATTGGAGATGATGTGCTCATTCCCATTATTCCCACCGACATGCCTTTTGATTCAACGACTGTAGTTCCCCATTCGACTTGCATTCTCAATGACCATCAATAAGGTGCAAGGTCAATCACTTCAAGTGTGCGGATTGAACCTAGAAAATCCATGTTTTTCACATGGCCAATTTTATATTTATACTGACGGTTCGGAAGCTAAAAAATGTATTTGTTTTCGTTGAAGACGGAAAGGCAAAAAATATTGTTTACTCCAAAGCACTTAAATAATAATAATAATAAAAAACAATAAATATTATTTGTACTTCTCTATATATCATAACATTTCAATGAATCTATTCATTGTCTCTAAGAAAATATCATTCTTTCTCTCATTCCTAATGAAACAAGGCAGATATTTTAAATTTCAAAGGATATTTTCAAAAGTATTTCTTTTGCGGCAGAGACGTGCCGAGTACCAGCTAGTATAATATAAGAAAAATCATGTAATCGTCATGAATGTAATCGTGGAAATATACACACTAAACTCGAAAAACGTGGGTTGCAATAGAAAATGGACTGATTGCCAACTCACGGGAATCGCGGGATAAGAAGCTGGAGGGATAAGTAGCTAAACTATAAAGTAAGGAGCAGTCAGAATTCCAAGAAGCCGTCTTTTGTCTTCATAACCAAGGAGATAAGGTATGATTTTCTCACTTTTCATGCAAAGATAGTGAATGGGGGCTCTGAATACTGAATCACACCCGCTGTCAAGAATTTTTCTTTTAAATCAGTATTGCTGACGATTTTAACAAACCTGCATTTTATTCTTCCCTCTAAAACCAGCGACAGGAGTCTCCCCAAAACGTTCTCTCATACTCTCTAAAGCCCCATTCCGACGGCCTATGCGAGATTTGAGACAGGCACATTTCACCCTTTTTCCCCTATCTTGGGGTTTTCTGGGATTCTTCGATGGCTGTTAATTTTATCGGCAATTTGAGGGAAGCTCCCGATCGACGTCCACAGGCAAAAGTGGTCCTGCAATGAGTCAGTTGGCAGATTTACGACCATATCCGTAAAGGAACGGGTCGTCGGAACGGTATTTAATAAGCGTGTCATACCATCACATCAGTCATCACCTTGCATGGCATTGGCGTGCAATAGTTAAGTAATATGAACCTTTGGCGTGAATTTAGCATTTTTGCTATATTTACTGTCTGATCCTTGGCGAGTTATTTGGCGATTAATCCCTGGCTTGGTGTTAATAGCATCCGAAAATCGAATTTGTATTCTAATTGAATTTTCCCCAACCGTTTGTAACAAAACTTTGGCGTAGAACTACACTTGTAATCACAAACCAAATGTGATATGTTTAAGCCATTCCATCTTTGAGTTAACCACGTTTACGTGTTTCTAAAAATACAGACCGACAGACGGACCATTCCTTGTTGGTTTTGGCTGAAAATTTGGTGATAAAACCCGGACAGGTAGATTTCCTTTTGTACGGAGTTTGCTCAAAAATTGATTGAAATCTACAACTGTGGTGTAAAGACCATATTCCAAGTTTCGTCCGTCTAGTTCAAAGAGTTTTTGAGTGTTCTTTGTCACGTACAGACAGACAGACGGATATTTCCCAAAAATGTGTTTTCCAACTCAGGGAGATCTGAAACGTGGAGATTTGAGAAAATCTAGAATTCGAGTTTTTTGACGATTACTGTTTCTGCATGCTTTCTAGAAAACTACCCGTTTTCTTAAGTTTCAAATTATAGTTTGCAGATCTTAAATTCTTAAAACTAAAATAATACTCCAAGCAATTTAGAATTCCATCGGCTTGTTTATTCTTACAACATAACAGCGTATCTTACAAGCATTGCCAGATTCCAAAAGGTTTACAATTGACCATCAGCTATTATACAAAAAATAAACAAAATAATATTAACAAAATATGTTTATGAAAGAAAAAATCGTTTGCTTTTGCTTTTTAATAATATTTAAAACAAATAAAAATAGTAGCAGTTATGAAATGTCTGAAAAAGGAATCGTCTGCTAAATGTCTATTATCAGATTTAGATTATGATATTTACCGAACAACTGTGCTTTCTCTATACTTATAGGAGAGAACATGAGGCGTTAAATGTGAGAAAGTAAAGTACATTAAAACGGGATATATTTCAAAGTGATGTTGTTAAATTCAGGACCTTTAAACATTACAAGAATAAGAAATTACGTGGGATCAAAGAAGAATGTCTTTATATTAAACTGAAGTTTCACTGGATATGCATTATAAAAAAATATTCATTACTTCATATATATATATATATAAACTTTGTTTGGTATTACTTTTTATAACAAGAAACAGCAACATGCAATGTAAATTTTCAAATTATTGTTATCAAAAGGATGGTAATAATTTTCAGAGGCGGCGGCAGAAATTTTCTGACAGGTGGAGATATAAAACATCGCTAACGGAGGGCGTACGAAAAATTTCTCTAATTTTGCTTCAAAATAACAGTAATTAATTTCATATTTATATGAAGGTAATTAATTATAACAAATATGAATTTAATTATGGTAAATTAATATTTCGTTTAATTATATTAAATAATTATTTGCAGTTAGTATTCTACGGTATTGTGGGAATAAAACAAAAAAAAAAAAAATAATCAATAACATTATCTCGAATTAAATGTACCTCACGGATATTGGAGAGAAATTTTAGTATTATTTAAACTTTATAACAAAATAAATTGAAAGCCGAAACAAATAAAAATAATTATTAACTTATTATCATGTGCAAACCTGATGTTGTTTCGCTTTGGGGTTTCTGGAAGCTTCAAAGTAAACGGGTAGAGAATTGGCGCTTTATTTTTTTTTGAGGCATCAATTTTTCGTTTTTAGGTTTATTAGAAAACTAGCCGCCTTTGGCGACCAGCCGGTTCGCCAATCTTAATGTTCGTTAAAATTTTAATAATTAAATATTTTATGCAATTTCTACTTTAATAGCTTCTTCATCAAAATATTTTAAAACTTCAAATTTTGATTATCATATAATTCATTCATAATATTATAAAGGCCTTCAGTCATAACGTAATATGTATCTCTCTCATTTTCTGTTAGCACCCGTAGAATTTATGCTTTAAATTAAAGTGGAAAGAATTTATCTTCAATTAATATAATAATATTTTTTACTGAAACAAAGCATTTTTTTTATAATCTGATTACTGAAAATAGAGTCACTCAGCGTTTAAACTTTATGGGCACTAAAGAATATCTTTTTTAATTTATGTAATATCTCAAGAGTTGGTCAGCAAAATTTTCTTAGATTCATTATGAGCAGATCGATTCATTAACAATGTTTAAATTTAAATGCATCAAACACTAAGAAAATAAAACGAATCGTTTAAAATAAACGGTTGAAAACATGTTTTAAAAAAACTACTTAAAGAACGATGTACTTAAAACTATAAGCATATACAAAAAATATATAACTAACATAAATACAATTTACTTACAAAAGCATGCAACTAACCCAAAAATAATATAAATCATCCATTGATAACGTTGTCATGGCAACAATCAGAACAGAATGCGCATGCGTGAATTTTCTTCGCCGGTTACGTAACGCAAATACGTGATTTTTTTCTACGCCAGTTGGGGTAACGCTATGCGGATTAGAAATTTTTAATTTCCTTTATTCTGTTTTATTTTAATTCAAAAGTACTTCAGAAGGAATCTGAAAGATTGATTCATTAACAATGTTTAATTTTAAATGCATCAAACATTAAGAAAATAAACAGAACCGATTGAAATAATCCGCCGAAAAATTTTAACCCTAGCCTCATTACTGTTGGGAGAAAAAAAAACTGAAGCCTTTCTCGTTTGGCGCTGGGGATAATGGAAGATTTTTTTGGCGGAAAAGTTGGCGGTGGGGAAAATGGAAGATTTTTTTTGGCGGGAAAGTTAGTTTTTAATTAATAATTAAAATTCTAATTAAAAATTCGAAAAAAGAAACCCCAGGTGCACATTCCCAACCTCCAAGGTATATATCTACCAAATTTGGTAGCAGTATGTCAAACGGTCTGGCCTGTAGAGCGCCAACACACACACACACACACACACACACACATTGAGCTTTATTATAAGTACTAGCCGCCTTTGGCGACCAGCCGGTTCGCCAATCTTAATGTTCGTTAAAATTTTAATAATTAAATATTTTATGCAATTTCTACTTTAATAGCTTCTTCATCAAAATATTTTAAAACTTCAAATTTTGATTATCATATGATTCATTCATAATATTATAAAGGCCTTCAGTCATAACGTAATATGTATCTCTCTCATTTTCTGTTAGCCCCCGTAGAATTTATGCTTTAAATTAAAGTGGAAAGAATTTATCTTCAATTAATATAATAATATTTTTTACTGAAACAAAGCATTTTTTTATAATCTGATTACTGAACATAGAGTCACTCAGTGTTTAAACTTTATGGGCACTAAAGAATATCTTTTTTAATTTATGTAATATCTCAAGAGTTGGTTAACAAAATTTTCTTAGATTCATTATGAGCAGATCGATTCATTAACAATGTTTAAATTTAAATGCATCAAACACTAAGAAAATAAAACGAATCATTTAAAATAAACGGTTGAAAACGGTAGAATTTATGCTTTAAATTAAAGTGGAAAGAATTTATCTTCAATTAATATAATAATATTTTTTACTGAAACAAAGCATTTTTTTATAATCTGATTACTGAAAATAGAGTCACTCAGCGTTTAAACTTTATGGGCACTAAAGAATATCTTTTTTAATTTATGTAATATCTCAAGAGTTGGTCAACAAAATTTTCTTAGATTCATTATGAGCAGATCGATTCATTAACAATGTTTAAATTTAAATGCATCAAACACTAAGAAAATAAAACGAATCGTTTAAAATAAACGGTTGAAAACATGTTTTAAAAAAACTACTTAAAAAACGAAGTACTTAAAACTATAAGCATATACAAAAAATATATAACTAACATAAATACAATTTACTTACAAAAGCATGCAACTAACCCCAAAATAATTTAAATCATCCATTGATAACGTTGTCATGGCAACATTTAGAATAGAATGCGCATGCGTGAATTTTCTTCGCCGGTTACGTAACGCAAATACGTGATTTTTTCTACGCCAGTTGGGGTAACGCTATGCGGATTAGAAATTTTTAATTTCCTTTATTCTGTTTTATTTTAATTCAAAAGTACTTCAGAATAAATCTGAAAGATTGATTCATTAACAATGTTTAATTTTAAATGCATCAAACATTAAGAAAATAAACAGAACCGATTGAAATAATCCGCCGAAAAATTTTAACCCTAGCCTCATTACTGTTGGGAGAAGAAAAAAACTGAAGCCTTTCTCGTTTGGCGCTGGGGATAATGGAAGATTTTTTTGGCGGAAAAGTTGGCGGTGGAGAAAATGGAAGATTTTTTTGGCGGGAAAGTTAGTTTTTAATTAATAATTAAAATTCTAATTAAAAATTCGAAAAAAGAAACCCCAGGTGCACATTCCCAACCTCCAAGGTATACATGTACCAAATTTGGTAGCTGTATGTCAAACGGTCTGGCCTGTAGAGCGCCAACACACACACACACACACACATTGAGCTTTATTATAAGTATAGATAGATGATAAAGAAGGTTGTCACTTTTGGAGACTTATCGCCAAGAAAATTTGCATCCGAAAAAATTGAAAATTTGCAATAAATGGCAGGGACTGAAGAAATTATTGCCGGAAGAAGAAAATGGGAATGAACACGAAATAGCGAGGAAAAGGAATCAAAAGTTATATAAATTTTCAATTTTTTTGCCTGGTAAAAAAAGTTTTGGAGCTCCAAAGATTTTGAAATAGCAAAAAAATATTGCTTTTCTAAAAATTAAGGATTGCTCAATACAACAGTCACGTGATCAGTCGAAAACCAGTTTAAACTGGATTTTCGCAAATAGGGAAAAAAAAAAAAAAAAAAATCTGCTTTCGAGAAAAAGTTTTGGAGCTCGACCTATTTTGAGGTGGGAAAAAAAATCCATTCTTTTATTAAATATCGATTCATGTGTATTATTGCCGTGATTGTTTCAAAATGGTTTAAACTGGTTAATGACTTAAATTAATTAAGACAAACAGTGATTAAAAAATAATAATGTTCTAACAAGGTAACTTGAAATTTGCTATATTTGATTTCAGTTTTTATTAAACTTGATTTTTGAACGATATGTGTTATGATATAAGTTAAGACTTAAACTTCTGTTAATTACTTTCTGTTAATTCTGTTCTGATATTCGATACTATATGAAATGAAATCGATCAACTGTTAAAGAATTTCTCAAAGTCAGATTCAGATTCATAAAGCATCAATCATAGACATTGCTGGTATTTTTGACGATATAAATAAATGCCTATTTTTTTTTTTAATTACTCTTTCACAATAAAAATTAAAGTATTATTACCAAATTTTGTAAGTAAATAGTACTTTTGTGAGAATATCTTTTTCTATTAAGTTTCTAAAAATAAATATTATTTCAACTGGAAATTTGAATATAGTCCTCAAGGTAAATCACCTATTAAGTTCTTTAAGAAAAATAATAAATTAAGCAATATGGAGAGATATTCAGATAATGAAAAATTTATGTAATGTCAAGTCTTTTAAACATCTAAGTTGCTAATTTTTTTAGTTTCCTTTAAGTTTGATGTGCATTAATAAGTAACAGTAGAAAAGATTTAGTTTGAAAATATAGAGGACTATGGTAAAATTATGTTATAAAATAGGAAAATAGTTTTAAAATATGAAAATTGAACAAACAAAATTACCTTTAATTTTACAGCTTTATCACCATTATATCTTCAAATATCAAAATACTTTTAACTATAATAATCTCTCCAACCTACTCTTTAATATATTTGACAAGTTACGATGGCAACGCATGCATTCATTTATTATTCAAATGACATATTGTTACGAATCTGTAACAGTGCTTCCCTGCACGGTTAGCTTTATTGTTGAAAAGACAGTTTTACGATCAGCTCTACAGGATGCTGATCGGAAGCCGGATCAGTGACTCCGGGCTTAGCCACTTAGCGGCAAACTTGGAGATCACTTGGCGACGAATTCGGTGATAAAATGGATGATGACCAGAATTTTCAAGAATTTTGGCGATAGGTCCAATAGGAGCTGAATTATGCTTGATTGTTCGAGAACTTTCTCTTCCCTACTCTGGAAGGTATAAAAGGGCCTGTTATTTAAGCCTAGGTCTGTTGCCTAGTAGTGTTGAGTCTCATTGCGAGTCAACGGCGAATTAGTTGATCAGTCCAGCAAAGCGCAAGCGTTGAGTGAAGCTCAAGCGATTGGTGAATTGAACTGGTGAAATCTTAGAGTTTATTATAGAAGAAGCATCGATTCAAAGTATTTTGTCATTTGTGTATTCGTGGCTACGTGTTAATAAACGTCCTCATTTAGCTATTGAAGCCTATTGAATGTATCACCATACACACACGCATAACAAAAGCATGCCGTGTAAACAAAGGGATATACTTCGAAATTAGATATAACAATAAACTGATTTTTAAAAAAATAATTCTTTTTTCATATATATATAAAAAAAAATCTCCATATGATAAAATTAACTAAAAATAATAAAATTAAAAAAGGATAATCATTTAATCATAAATTTGTTTAAAATTATATATAACCTATTCATACTTTCAGTTTAAATGGGGGCCGCGGTGGCCTGGTGGTAAGGTCTCGGCTTGTGAGCCGTAAGGTTTCAGGTTCCTGACCCGATTTCACCGAAGAACCGTCGTGTAAGAGTGTATGTTGCACGTTAAATCCGCCATGCCAAACGTCCTCCCGCTGGTGTGGTGTGGAGAAGGGGGTGCCAGCTCAGGTGTCGTCCTCGTCATCTCACCGTGGTTCAACATTGCGAGGTCCGTCCCAAAATAGCCCTAGTGTTGCTTTACAACGCGACGTTAATATAACTAAACTAAACTTCGGTTTAGATGTTAAATTGGATTAATCTTCAAAAGGCTTAATGCATATAATAATTTTAATATGTAATTTCCAAAAAATTAGCAAAAGGTTCTAAATATGTGTGTGTAGTGCGTTTTTCATTCTATAATGTATGTATGAAAAACAAGATTTTTTATTGAAAAAAAATTATTTGAAATGAATGCAATAATTATGCGTAACAAAAAATATTACGATATTAAACCAAAATAAAAACCATTGTTTCTAACATTTTTTTTTCAAAAAACACTGGTAATCTATTCCACTTATTGAATTTTCTTTTTGGAAATATTAGAAGAAAGGTTGTTTAATGAGCAAATATCAAAAAGATACAGAATGGGATATTTAAAATTTGTCTTCAAGTACAACGGCAGAATTTTTGTTATTTTTCATTAAGGCTAATACTCCATATACGAAATAACTTTTTAACTGAAAAGTAAATTTCTTGGAATTCCCCTTGAGTTTCTTATTACTTTTCACAAATCCAAAGTCCAAAATGTAATTTTACTGATTAAACATTGAGGGACAGATATAAGAGACTACTACCTTTTAATATGCACTTACGAGCGATTAATTTATAAATGTTGATAAAGCTCCCACACAGTTAACAAGAAAACCGAGAGTACTCCATCAATTCTCGAAAACTGTAGTAATCTATTCTTATATCCCATCGTAATGTCAGATAGTAAGAGAAATTGCTTTGATTTTTACCTACAATTTGCAACACTACTTTTCGTTCTGAAAATCAAAAAACAGCGAGAGTTAGCTCTCAAAATTTGAGTACATATGAAATGAGATGTAGCCAGAAAACGACTGAAACGTTACATTACTACATAAGTCTTTTATTCTGAATTTAACAGTAACTGAAACAAGGAATATATTGAATTCTATCAGCAACAAACTGACATTGGAGTGTTGGACATCCACTTTGTGTTGTCTTTTTCCTTCACACTGAAAAAGAGTGACCAAGTGTTCTTGGAACATTCGAACTTGCTTTAAACATTGCACGATATTTAACTATATTCAAGAATAATTTTTTTTCAGAACTTGCAAAGCCTAAGAATTCGAAAAGTTAGAACTCTCCAAGCAGCAGCGGGTGTAATTGACCTCGCTCCCACTTGGCGTACTAACACAACCACCGATGGACATCTGTGGTTGTGGTACTACTGGCTTCTGTAAATAGATCTTTGAAAAAATCTCAGTGTATTTTTTTGAAAGATAATTAGTATTTCATATTTTGTATTTTGTGTTGGCGTTTTATGATTAAAACGATATTTAAGTACAAGTAACTAGAAAATATGAGTTTATGGAATTATTATGTTAAAATGAATTTATTCAAAAAAAAAAAAAAGTCTGTTCTTTAATTTGAAGTTGGATCTTTTCATTTTTAAAACGTGTGTTGGAGGTACTTCTTAGAACTTTATATTTGAAACATTAATCTCCATTTTCTTCTTTTATCCATATGTCATTAAAAGAAACATTTACAGTAATTTAGTTTTCATCGTGAAGAAATTGACAAAAAGAAAAAATCCACAGACACACACTTTCTTTTTTCTTATCTTATAATAATAAATACGATACTTGAATAAAAGATTATTGAGCCTTCAACAAATTTAATGCGTTTTTGTAACAATTGTTTAAATGTGGATAATAGCCTATTATATAATATATACTTATTTTTTTGTCGTCAAACTGAAACCGGTAATATTTTATTAGTGAAATAATTTTAATATAACAAATTAAATTGCAAAAAACAGATATTTGATATTAAAATAAATCTAATTTCCATTTACGTTTTATCTATACCATTGGTTTATGTCAAATTTATTGCATTCTGTTTTTCTATCTCACAATTTTTGTTTTATATAATACTAGCCGCCTTTGGCGACCAGCCGGTTCGCCAATCTTAATGTTCGTTTAAATTTTAATAATTAAATAGGTTGAACCGGAGTTTAACCCCCTTCTTCGCCAAGTTGCGATAACGCGCCAAAGCTGGCAATCTTTATTATGCACTATAATTGAACATCTGCTCCTTTGCTTTTGAACATTTCGCAAGGCCGTTGTTAGCGATTTTTAAAAATCGCACCAAGCAGGGGGTTAAACTCCGATTGTACCATTAAATATTTTACGCAATTATAACTTTAATAGATTCTTCAGCAAAATATTTTAAAACTTCAAGTTTTGATAGTCATATAATTCACTCATAATATTATAAAGGCCTTCAGTCATAGCGTGATATGTATCTCTCTAATTTTCTGTTACCCCTAGTAGAAATTATGCTTTAAATTAAAGTGTAAATGATTAATCTGCAATTAATATAATATTTTTTACTGAAACAAAGCATTTTTTTTAATAATATGATTACTGATAATAGAGTCACTGAGCGTTTAAACTTTATGGGCACTAAAGAATATCTTTCTTAATTTATGTAATATCTCAAGAATTTGACAACAAAAATTTCTCAGATTCATCATAAACAGATCGATTCATTAACAATGTTTAATTTTAAATGCATCAAACACTAAGAAAATAAAATGAATCGTTTAAAATAATCGGTCGAAAACAGGTTTAAAAAAACTACTTAAAAAACGATGTACTTAAAACTATAAGCATATACAAAAAATATATAACTCACAAAAATACAATTTAATTACAAAAGCATGCAATTAACCTAAAAATAATTTAAATCATTGAAAACAGGTTATAAAAACTACTTAAAAAACGATGTACTTAAAACTATAAGCATATACAAAAAATATATAACTAACATAAATACAATTTACTTACAAAAGCATGCAACTAACCTAAAAATAATTTAAATCATCCGTTGGTTGTCATGTCAACAATCAGACACAATGCGCATGCGTGAATTTTCTTCGCCAGTTACGTTAACGCAAATGCGTGAATTTTTCTACGCCAGTTGGGGTAACGCTATGCAGATTATACATTTTTAATTTCCTTTATTCTGTGTTATTTTAATTCAAAAGTACTTCAGAATGAATCTGAAACATGGATTAATTAACAATGTTTAATTTTAAATGCATAAAACATTAAGAAAATAAACAGAATCGTTTGAAATAATCCGCCGAAAAATGTTAACCCTAGCCTCATTACTGTTGGAAGAAAAAAAAACTGAACCTTACTCATTTGGCGGTGGGGAAAATGGAAGTTTTTCTTGGCGGGAAAGTTAGTTTTTAATTAATAATTAAAATTTCAAAAAAGGGACCCCAGGTGCACATTCCCGACCTCTAAGGTATACATGTACCTAATTTGATAACTGTATGTCAAATGACCTGGCCTGTAGAGAGCCAACACACACACACACAAACACACACACATTGAGCTTTATTATAAGTATATAGATTTCAATCTGTCTAAGATTTTTTGGATACTTTATACACATAAAGGATGCCTCCCTCAAAAAGTGAGTCAGGCTTTTATTTTTCTGAATTTTGTACCCACATACAGGGCCGCCGCGTGGGTATTAGGCGCCCTTGTTCAAATTGAAAATTGGAGCCCCTTTATGAGGTTCTGTTGCACTCTTATAAAGTGCTGCAAATTATACGTGAAATACTCTTTTATACTCTTTCAAAATTTGACTTTCGAACTAAATATCTTTAAAATTATAATATTTAAACACATTTGTCTTACTGTTTTTTATTATTTCATAAATTTTAAAAACAAAACAATGATAAAACACTTTTTAAGTACAATTTAAATATTAAAAATATATTCAAATATTGATTCTCCTAGATTTAACAGCTACAAACGCTCATATCAATTCCTTTATGTTTAATTTATCCAAAATTTCGCTCTCTATGGATATAATTGACAAGTCCGACAATCTCCTCTGCGCCATGGTAGATCGCATGTAGTTTTTTATAATTTTAAGTTTTGAAAAACTTCGTTCTCCAGTAGCCACCAGTGGCAGGGTTAAAGAAATCCGTAAAGCTATTGCAATATTTGGAAATGTATCGGTAAGATTTTTTTCATAAATATAATTTAAAACATCAATAGGTTACATGTCCTCTTTGGTAAAACATCGCAAAGATTTTATTTCTTCGAACAAATTTAATCCATCAATGTCTTTTTCATTAACATTTTTAGTATCCGTTAATTCTTGTTCTAATTCTTCACAATATTTTAAAATTTCATTGTCACTCCAGTTTTTTAAATTAGGTATATAGTGTACTACATAGTAGTAATTATAATGTTCTTTTTATTGACTGAATCTTTCATAAGCTGAAGAAATAGCAGTGTCTAATATTACATTATAAAATTCCACCTTAAATTTTTGTCTTGGGTTGTTGATTGGTTCGTCGGTTTGTTCATCTAGAAATAGTTTCTTTTTAAACCTGTTTCGACTTTGTAAAAAATCAGTACCCACCCCCAAATCATCAGCAATGATACTTGCATTGGCAATTGCATGTTCATACGCTTCATCTGATCAACGATTATTTAGTTATGATATAAGATTTTGTCACGATTTGAAAATCACATTTAGAATTGCATTGCATTGTTTTATTTACCACATTTACTAAATTTAAAATATCGTGCCAAATGTTAATGGAACAAATGAATTTAAAGGAGGAAGCCTTCTGAATCAAATTTTTTTGCTTGAGTTCTTAATTCCATGTTTCTTGTTTGATCTTCTTGAATATTTATTAACGCTCTCAAAATTCCCTTCAAATCGTTTTTCAGTGGTCTTAAAGCTTGAATTCTACTTTCCCATCTGGTATTGGAGAGTGGCTTTAAAGTTAGATTTTCAACATACTGTTTCAAAATAGACCAACGTTTAACGGATGAAGAAAAGTAGTTGTAAAGCCCCTGCACTACTCCGAAGAAATTAACTGTTTCGAAGGAAATTTTAGCTGCATCATTTACAACTAAATTAGAGAATGAGCAGAGCAGGGCAGAGTGCCCTGGAATTATTTTCAATAATTTTTTGTTGCAATCCTTTGTGCTTTCCTCTGATATTAGCACCATTATCGTAAGACTGGCCTCGTAAATCTGATAAATTTAGTTCGTACGATTTTAAATGTCCATTTATGAATTCAAACAGACCCTGTCCATTAATCTCGTCGACAGATTGAAATCCCAAGAAATGTTCTTCAATTTAGGCTTTATTGGTTTTCTCGTTCTTTTAAACAAATCGAATTACAACAGTCAACTGTTCGGTATGACTGACATCAGGTGTAGTATCCAGAATTAGTGAGTAATATTTTGATGATTTAATAATATATAATAAATGCCTTTTAATTCCTTCCGAAAAAATGCTTATAATTTCATTCTGAATTTGATCCCCTAAGTAATGAGCAATGTTCTTTTTTTGAGATGTTCGAATTTTGTGGAGATGTTCAGCGATTATTGGATCAAATTTTGCTATGGTTTCAACCAACTTCAAAATATTTCCATTATCACTATGATACAACTCTTTCGAAGAACCTCTAAATGCAAGGCATTGCCGGGCTAAATATTGAATTAAATAAATAAGCCGTTCAATAACCGATTGCCAATAAATCTTTTCTGCATCATAAAGTCTTTGTTGAGCTGCATCAATGGTACATAAATGACGCAAAGACATTTTGAGTTCACTGCATTTTGAACTATGTTTAAGATGAGGTGCACTGCTTTCATGTGTTTTCAAAATGTGGGTTAAATGTGACCACTCATTACATCCATCCTTAATAAGGTGTGAATTCTTCTCACTGAATAGTTTACATAGGAAGCAAAAAACTGCGTTTCGAGAATTTGAATATACTAAATAATTTCTAAATACTTTTTCTCCATTCAGTTAAGTTCTATAATTGAACGATTCTGAAATGTTTCTGCCAGAATTATCTCTCGGAAAATATTTGGTTATTAAGCGGGGAGGGCCATTTTCAATTAAATAATCTCTAATTTTTATAGAAATTGTATCAGGCCAGGTAGCTGGATCGGTTAATTCAAAGTCAAAATCTCCGTTTTGAGATATTACGTTATTACCAGGCGAATTTTCTACGTCAACATCTAAGTTTTCTATTGGTGCAATCGTGGTTTTTTCTTGATCATATTCTGATGACTTTACATTTTCAGATAAATTTTCATTATGAAATTCCAAATCAGATGTTGATGTTCATGGTCCTGGTTCAATTGCTTGTCCGTCTAATCCTATTGTGTTTCTGAGATATTAAATTAGAGATTCCGCCAGTTTCTGATTAGCTACCTCTCGTTGCAATTTCCTTTTTCTATTTTGTGCTCCAGACTTTTTTTCTTTTTTTGAGAGCATGTTTCTAAAAAAATATTTATTACACTAAATAAAAAAAAATTTAATTTTCATTCCATATACAAAATGCATCACATGATTTTCTCTCAATATACTATTTTAAAGTCGAAAGTCCATTTATGTCCTTTTCTACTAAATAAATATTCAGATAAAGAAACTAATTTGACTAAAAATTTAGAATTTTTTTTTAAATTTTTTTTTTTTTTTTTTTTTTTTTTTTTTTTTTTTTTTTGCGGAAAATTTATTTTTGAAACTTTAGTGTGAAATTTTTTTTTCTTTCTGCTGATTCAAAATATTTAAGTAAATTAAACCAATATTAATACAAATTACTAAAAGGCATTTGTTATAAGCAAATGAAATATTGAAAACATCTCAGGTACATAATAATTATAAACTTGTAATGAAAAAGAGCTGTAATCATTAGTAATTTTTTTAGAATTTTTTTTTCGATTATTTGAAAATTGTAATTGTATATTAGAAATAGATAAATCAAATTCTGCCCAATGAAGGGTAAGATTTATTTGTGTTTTATAAAGATAAATAAAAAGTTGCCTTTTGAATTATTTTGTTAATTTGAAAGATAAAAGTTTTTCTTAATGAATTGTTTTCTTTATGAATCTTTACTGCTATGAAAATAATACTCATAATATATTTAGATTGTTCACTTACTTCTAAATAATAATCCTACTCTTTGGAGCAATTATAAACAAAAAAAAATTGAAAATTATTAATCACAGTACTTTGCTTGCGAAGCACTTTATGAGCAACGACTACGTATATGATTAAAAATAAGGGTATTCCCTATTAATTCAAGGGCACACACGCAAGGTGGCGCCGCTACGATCATTCCAAAAATTAACAACTTTTATTTAAGTAACATTAAATTAAAAAACTATAAGTACTATAAATTTTGGCGCCCCCTTGGCCCAGGCGCCCTTGTGCGGTGAACAATTTTGCCACCCCCACGCGGTGGCCCTGCCCACATATATGCTTCCAATTAAAAAGTTTTATTAAATAAAGTGGGCAATTGTATGAAAACATTTTGACTTCAGTAAAAATTTATAGTAAAAAAAAAAGTGCATATCTTATTGTGTAAAAGTAGCAATTAATAAATGTTACTTTTACATTTATCTATGCACATACAAAGTTTCCCATTTGCGGGAATATGCATATCTTTAAATTTAGACAGAATAAACATAAATTTAGATGGAAACATTTATTTCCAAAATGCAAATTTATTCAATGCAGAAAAATTGCCATACGCAAATATTTGTCTATTAGTACATCATCTAGTCATCATGACTTGAAAGAAATTGACGACTGGCGACCAATCAAATATTATGCTAATCACACGTCATGTTTGATTGGCCGACAATCGCAACCTCGACGTTATAAAGAAGGGAACAAATTTGAAAAACTGAACATGTAAAATATTTCAGAGAAGTAACTAATATCGAGCAAGGCAATTTCAGCGGATGAATATGCCGATAATTAATGCTGCATGTAATCATAATACCAGTCTAGTTACACAATACAACTAGACGAATACAAAAGTATTTTTCTGAAATCCGGACATCGTTCTAAGAAGTGTGCATATAGAAAGGCTTAGCGATTA
The DNA here is from genome assembly GCF_947563725.1 of Argiope bruennichi. Taxonomy (NCBI): domain Eukaryota; kingdom Metazoa; phylum Arthropoda; class Arachnida; order Araneae; family Araneidae; genus Argiope; species Argiope bruennichi. Next base: position 132,107,261 of record NC_079151.1, on the reverse strand, counting down.
CAAACTACAGAATCCTTACTTTTCCATAGAGGAACGGGGGGGGGATGTGGGGTTATAAAATAATGTAGAAATCGATATCCTGGCTTATTTTCTTTCTTCTAGTGTATGAATAGTCAGTCCTGAATTTATAATTCAAAAATCGACAATGAAGAGAATTTTTGAATGTAATAACTGGCATCCATGCAGTAGTCGTGGAATCTATGGATGGTAAAACAGTTACATCGTTAATTATACGATCAACGTCTTGATTTTTAAAATTAAGTCCAAATAAGGTAAAATAAAAATTCTTCTTTTCACAAAAATATAATTTGAATTGATGGATATTTGCTTTATTCGAGATAGAAACATTAATCAAAACTATAATTTTTGGAATGGTAAAAAATTTCTCTTTTTTCGTTAAAGAGGATCATCATTAGTAGCGCTATGAACATTGGATGTCGTACTTTCAGAAAACTGTTTGGTTGTTCCATTTTGTAAAACAGTGTGCTGATTGGTGACCGATATATCCAATTAATTTTGATTGACATTATTACTTTCTCGTATGCATAGTATAGAGAAAGTATAGTAATCGTCAAAAAATTCGAACTCTAGGTTTTGAAGTATATCCTCGTTTTTCCCTCTCTGAGATCGAAAAACACATTTTTGGAAATGTTCGTCCATTCTTCTGTCTGCCTGGGACAAAGATAACTCATAAGAGCTTTGAACTAGACAGTTGACCTTTCATATACAGTCTTAACAACGAACTTGCAGACAGAGGAGGTGGCAGAGATTTGCCACCCGGGGGGGGGGCAAGATCAATCCGACAGGGGGCAAGCGCAATTTCTCTAATTTGGCTTCAAAATAACTCATAATAATTAATTTTACATTTAATTAAAGAAAAATAAGTAATATTTAGCTCGTTTTTTTATTCTGATGATAGCCTTTTCTTTCATTGTTAAAAATTTACAATGATATTTGTAAAAAATTGTTCTCAGTTTCTTTTATTGACCATCAAAAGCTTGTCAATATTTGAGTCTATTTTTTAATGAGGCTCTTGAGATCTAATTTCTCTGACATTTAATTTCAGAAAAAAAAATGGTTATATTTCATTCGAAATTGTAGTTTAACGATAGAAACACAGATTGCGCCAGAAGGACGTGTCATGGTAAATGAACATATGCATGCTATTATCATTTTATATTAGAAGCTATATAAAATGAATATTGATACTGAATTCAAAAAGTTTTATAAAATAAACTGTTTAGAAATCCAGAATAATAAATTAAAAAAATATCCGATGTTTTCGCCAAAAATCGATTATTTTTAGCATATGAAGCGGATTGTTATGAGCGAGGATAGAACCTGGTACCTTGTGGCTCGCAGCCGAGTAACAAGACCACAAGGCAAAAGCAATTGCTTGTGTAGCGTAGCTGTTATCTGGCTTATAAGCTTTCACCACACGTAGTCTATCTAAAATAATTTTTAAATAGAGATTGAAACAACGAGCAGGAATTCAGATGTATTTCAAATCCCTACGATATATTTGTATAAGTGCACGTGCTCAACAAAAAGTTACTATAGTTCGGACACGAACAATAGAGAATGCGGAAAGGATATAATGATGTTGTTTTCTAAGAAGGTTGGAGAAAATATTTTGTAATTATTTAATAACTTCATAAATGTTTAAATTGTAAATATTTAATAATTTAATAACTTAACTTTAAAACTTAATATTTTTATGAAAGATATGAAAAACATTCTCGTGAAATATAAACTACTTAAACATTAGATTCCCCATTTATTAATTTTTCAGTGTATATTTAGGCTTTAAAAAAACCAATGCATTTTATTAAGAAAAATTAGATCTTGAATAGGAATTCACCTATCGTCATTTTTAGGCGCGCGTTCTTGTGGTTAAGTACTTTTTCCTTTCGAAGCTACTGCAAGTCACTATTTCTCCCAAAAAGTGAGTTTTATACCTTTAGTTTCATGCATTGGTGTTTCTTCACCTTCATCTGCAATGACAAGTTTGATTCAAGCATCGAATTACTAAATTTTTAATTTTAAATCTGCAATTAAGTGAAAATATTAAGTAATTTAAAATGGAAAAATCACTTAAAAACACATTATTACTTCAAATGCCCTTGCAATACCCCCCCCCTTGCCCCCTGCTAACACCGCCTCTGCTTGCAGATTTCTATCAAATTTTGTGTAAAACCTGTTCAGAGGATCCCCGTCTGTCCACCTGTTCTAATATAAGTTAACACGATAATTACAAAACGAAGAGAGCCTGATAAATAATATTCGATAGACATATTTAACATCTATAATGTAGGCGCCAATCCAATTTTGAGTCAAATCCAATGAAGAGTTGATTGTCTATCGTCTATACTTTCTGAAACACGTAAACGCGATCATTCGAAAACGCAGTGAGTTAAATATATCAGCATTTGGTATGAGATTTTGTGACTACAAGTGCAGTTCTGCGTCAAATGTTTGTTTTAATCGGGGAAGAAAAACGTGACTAAAACTATGCTATTCGGATGCTATTAACCACATGCCAGGGATTAATCGCCAAATAACTCTCCAAGGATGACATGTTAAATTCAGTAAGAATGCTATATTCACGCCAATGGTTCAAATTTCATTACTATTGTGTGCCGATGTTCATGCAAGACGTCCTCTAGGATAACGCTTTTATTACTGAGTATGCGAGAATGTTCGGGAGAGACCACTCTCACTGGTTTTCTAAAGCTTTCTGTTTTTGACAGGAACGCTATTTCAGTTAGGGGGGGGGATCATAGTAAAACCTCGAATTTTGTTAATTGTTCATTCCAAAATATGGTTAAAAAACTTCAATCAAAAATAAAATAATTTATAGTATTTTTAACAGTACTTTAATACGCACAGACAAACACACAAAGTTTTTTTTAATGTAAACTAAGTAACTCCTATCTATTAAGTCAAAACTACTTGTGCAAGCTGCCTTATTTTTATCCGCACTAATAATAAGAAAGAATGTATGTGATTATTCACAAGGCATATCATTTGATCTAGAGCTATTAATTTTGGCACAAATGTATTTTGGAGTTACTTTCTAATTAACTTGCGAAGCCTTAGAACGCCTTACGTGGCATTGGTGTACAATAGTTACGAAATATTTACCTTTGGCGTAAATTTATCATTTTTACTGAATCTGTCATGTCATCCATGGCGAGTTTTTTGGCGATTAATCCCTGGCATGTGGTTAATAGCATCCGAAAATTAAAACTGTGTTTGAGATTCGTTTATCTCACCCGATTGAAACAAAAATCTGACACAGGACTACTATTGTAGTGACAAAATTCCATGCTAAAATGGATGTATGTAAGTCACTGCGTTTTTGAGTTATCGTGTTTGCAGACTGACAGACGGTCAACCCTTCATTGGATTTGACTAAAATTTTGACAGGTGTCTAGACTATAGATGTTACATCTGTGTATCGAATTTTTTCCATCTAGCTCTCTTCTTTTTGTAATTATCGTGTTAAATTGTGTTCGAACAGAAAGGCATATAGACTTCCTCTGAGCGGATTTCGTTCGGAAGTTGATAGATATCTACAAATTTGGTATAAAGATCAGATATCAAATTTCATCCGTCTAGCTCTAAGATTTGTCTTTCTCACAGACTGACAGACAGACGAACATTTTCCAAAAATGCGTTTTTCGAACTCGGTCAGATTTAAAACGTGGAGATTCGTCTTCGTTTCTTATACACGGACTTTTCCTGTTTTGACTGATGTTTTTTTCGAGCACTATTTGGAGTAATATCTTACCACTTCCATTAGTATTCTATCTTAAATTTCATTTAAACAGAAGTACAATTTATGAAAATTTAGGAACTATTTAAATGTTTCAAAATTTGTTGATACTTTTTTTTTGTCATTCACTCAAGCTTCATTAAAAATTTTTTAAACATTTAAAATTATTTTTTATTTATTAAACATTTATTTATTCGAAAAAATTATTCTGACGGAAATAAATTTATAGTCATTATTTGTGCATTAAAAAAAAAAAATTGAATGCTGCAATTCCTACTTACGAACCTTCCCTGATTCATCTGATGTTTTTCCAAACACTATTGGGAGTAATATCACCTTTTTCGTTATTTTTCTACCTTAAATTTGTTTTAACAAAAATAAATTAAACAAGAATTTTAACACTAATTAAAAATTTTCAAAATCAGTAAAATATTTTTTTAGAGCTCTTTTTTATATGTCATTCATTTAAGCTTCCTAAATTTTTTAAAAAACGTTTTATTCATTGAACAGTTCTGGATTCGAAATAAAATTATTCTGGCAGAAATATATCACCCTTCCCATATAAACACACAAAAAGTGATGTATCCGAACATAAAAGTTTTAAAAGTCGTTTGCAATTTTTTGTTGCTTTTTGATTTGAATTCCGTTCATTGCATAATAGAAAATCGTCTGCCTAATCAAAATTCGCGAGGTCAATTAATCTAAAATATTCTGCACACTATGTACCAATTTAACGATGTAAATATTTTTGTTTGTGTTGATAATTTGGCATTGGTTTAATAAATATTTTGTGTTACATTCGTTCGCTACATTATTATTTAATAAATATGTTTGATGCCATCACCTTTAATCCTTGATCTGTAGCCCGTCCTTCGCTGCCAGATTGTAAAGCGAATGGTGAGCTTTGCGGAAATTCTTATCCTTTTAGTATCGCATTCATTCTTCACTCGAAGATATTGGCTGTTTACAGACAGTTACAGAGGTTTGCTCTGTCGAGCAAGGTCGGGGCTTCGCAAACAAACAATCCAGATTAGATTTCGTGCGGACTTTGATCTTCTTAACACTACAAGAACGACTCCAGAATTCTAACACTGTATTTTGGTATCATAGATGAGGTAAATGGACGCTTTTTCACGGATAGAAACAAAAATTTACTATAGATACGTACGTGTATGTGTGTTAGCATAATCTAAACATGCAATTATACAAGACTATTTTGAACTATATCGGGTGGGGGGTCTTAAATTGTTTCAATATGAAATCTTTTTACGTCACTTCTCATAACACATGTATCTGCTTATCAGATAGCATGCACATGCATAAAAGAAACATTAATTTTCACAAATAATAAAGGAGAGTGTCTCTGTTTATTGGCGCTGTATGAATTAGACTGTTTGTCTTAATGATATGCATCTTGGAGCAATTTCTTTGATACCTTAATTAATGAAATATTAAGTTAGATTTCGGCATCTTCCCATCAAAGAATCCGAAAATATTCATTGCATCGAAATAATTTTTTCTTCGTCTTAAAATTAAAAAGAAAATTAATGATATGAATTTAATTGCCGTGTAGTTTTATTTTTTACTTTCTCGTGCACGCAATATAAAGTAGAGTAATCGTCAAAAAATGCGAACTTTAGATTTTGTTGAATTTCCATGTTTTAGATTTCCCTGAGATTGAAAAATACATTTTTAGAAAATGTCCGTCAAACTCAAAAACGCATTGAGCTAGATAGATGAAATTTGAAGTTACGGTTCTTTACATCAAATTTGTAGATTTCTATCAAATTTTGTGTAAAATTTGTTCAGACAACATCAATCTGTTCGGCTGTTCGAATGTGAGTTAATATCATAACTACAATATGAAGAGAGCTAGATAGATAAGATTCGGTACATAGATTTAACATCTATAGTGTAGATACCTGTCAAAGTTTGAGACAAAATCAACAACGGATTGACCGTCTGTCGGTTTATACTTTCAGAAAAATGTTACGCGATAACTCAAAAACGCAGTGACTTAAATATATCAAATTTGGTATGGGATTTTTTGACTACAAGTACAGTTTTGTGTCAAATTTTTGCTTCAGTCAATTGGGAAAAACGTTCTAAAGCACAAATTCGATTTTCAAATATTATTGACCGTATGCCAGGGATTAATCGCCAAATAACTCGAAAAGGATTGCACGATAAATACAGTAAAAATATTAAGTTCACGCCAAAAGTTAATATTTGTAACTGATCTCTGGCATGACAAGTTTATCAGAGAGTATGCGAGAAAGTTTTTGGAGACTTGTCATGGACCAAACAGCACTTTTCAGCCTTTCTACGCATGCATACTAGCCGTCTTATAACTGGCCGAGTGCAAACCCACCTTAAGTTTGAAAAATTAAATCGAATCGATTTTTTTTTAAATATGAAATATCCGAGACATTTAATAATAATGCGAGCCAGTGACAATAAGTCTAACGAATAGACAACAATTATCGGTTGTTTTATCTCCGATTTTTCTAAACAAAAAACTTTTTACACATGCAAAAATTGATGTCGTAGTTTAATGTTTCTTGCGACAAAATATAACAATTTTCTCATCAATTTTCATCTGGGGAAAAAACCTGCCACCCTTTTTTCCCCTTTCACTCATCAATTATTTGTTAATCGCTATAACGGCTATAAAATATTGTTAGTCTGTTGATATATTTGACGTTTTATATCTTTTGTGGAAGAAAATCTGCTATATTTTTATTTGTTTTGTGCATTCTTGTAGTAATTTCGTTCTTGTAAACGCTTCGGACGCTCGATTTCACAACAGTAGAAACAGCTGCTCGATGAGCAAAGAAGAACGTGGTTATGTCAAAACATCAGAACCACGTTGCAATTATGGTGAGACACATTTCTGTCCACTCAAGACTAACGTCACTGCATGACTCATCATGAACTGAATACAATATCACTGAGGTGGCTTGTCAGCTGAGACACGAGCATTGCTGCAAAACAAAGTTCTCAGGCAGTGACGCAACAAATGAATACGGATGCTCCCAGGCAATCTTGAATGTCTCGAGAAGGCGAAACATTTATGATTTCTTTTAACACGTTGAATGCTGTATCTCACATATTCGTGTGACGACATAAAAAATACTCATTTAATGTATAATTTGATGCGAGTAGAACACGATTATGCTTAGTTTATAGCTCCTCGTTTTAATATGTTGTTCATTATGTGAATCACATGTGATTCGCATGTAGGGTATGAATCACGTGTGATTCACGTGCACTATCTAATTGGATATTACCTTCTCCACTACAAGAAACTATCAACCAAAAAAAATCAATCATTATGAAAATAAATTAAAAGTAAATATTTCCTGAATCAAAACTAATAAAAGATACATTGTATTCAGAGAGCGCTAATGCTGATGCATCTAAAACACAAATGAACTTAACCAAATTAGAAATAAATATGAAATTGAAATGCAATGATGAATTAAATGAAATAAAAAAAGAAAGAAATGATGAATTCGGCCTGAAGACTTTTTCAAGAGTTAACCTCAGGCAATGATTCAAACTAAGGATTTTTTTCTGTGAAAGGTCTGACTTTCGTCCAAATATTGACCCCTCGTGACCCGAAAATCCCAAGAAATTGTGGTTTTTGAAGATAAGAATTAATATGATAAAATCAAAGATTAAAATTACACAATAATAAGTAAAATATTATTTCGAAATTCAAATCTATCAAGACTTTAGAAAAATTGCAATAAGACCATTAAATCATAAAACCTAAAAAACATCAATAAAATATAAAAGCAAAGAACATATCAGTTGAAAGCAAAAACTCCAAAAATTTCTATGAAGAAAATAAACCTATCAGCGCAGACCCACTTCCCCGCTTTTAAAGTTGAACTTTTTAATGCTTGGTTAAAGTGTCTCGTCATCAAAAGAAATAAATTGAACGATCTCTGCGCCATTTATTGAATTAAAAAAAAACCAAAGAGAATAAACTAAAAACTTCTCCACTTCAATTAAGAAAGAGATAAGAAGTATACATCCTATTAGATAGTGTTCTGAACCCCTATAGACATCGGTAACAAACATGTTAACGTTGCCAAATTTTCTGAGTTTCATTCTGTGTTGGTTAGCTTAGTTTGGTAATATTAAAGTTCTTCCGTTTTTTAAAATATTACTAAGGATATTTTGGGACAAACATCGTAATTTTGGAGCACGGTCATACGATAAGGACGACACTGAGCTGCCACCTCCTCTGCAAACTTCTGCACCACAGCAGCTGGAGAACATTTGACATCGACGCATTTAACCCGATTCCACCAAAGAATCCCCAGACCAACTTATCTGGGGATTCTTTGGTGGAATCGGGTCTCGAGCCTGGAACTGAATCTGATTTGGCTAAAGGGGAAAAGAAGGAAGTCTAAAATAAAATGTTTTAAAAAAATTCAAATTTGCAGGAATGGTCTCCCGGAAATTTTCTCGCATACTCTCTAATAAAGTTATTATCCTCCTCTCCCTTTTCTGATATAAAATTGTGGGCCTTGGGTAAAGTGGCAAGGGCCGCGAGTGCGCAGATTTTTATTTTCAGAGTCCCTCGCATGTGAATTTTGTGCATCATAATATAGTAAACACAATCGAATATACATTATGGATGCCTTTTTTCCCTATCCAAAATTGTGAAATGAAACCAAAATCGTATACAGGATTACAGTTTTTCTAGATCAGAGATCTCCTTTGAAAGATTTAATTCAAGAGTTGATAATGATTTACATTTTAGAAGCTTCAACTATTGTTTGTAGTTATTGTGTTTTTTGAGTTATCGCGTTTGCGTGGATGCGAAAGTAAGTCTGACAAACGGGCAATCTCTTGATGCATTTGATTCAAAATTTGATATGAATACATATTTTAGATGCTAAATTTGTCTTCCACATTTCATCTATCTGGCTCTTTGTGTTTAATAGTTATCGAGTTTTCTTATATTCGAATAATTACATAGACAGACTTTCTGCGGATAGATTTTTTTTGAAAATTTGACAGACATCAACATACATGTTATGAAGATTACATACAAAATTTCATTCACCCAGTTCAAAATACTTTTTATGTATCGTGTTCTAGCTAATTCGGACTGATCGCTTTATAGGTATAAAACGAAAGGAGTTCATTTTTCTTTTTCTTTTATTAAAAAATAGCCATTTTGGTGGGAAAAGGCCACAATACCAATTTATTTACCACCAATATTTTATTAAGACAATAATCATTTACAATGTTTGTTGTTGTTGGCGGCGGCGGCGGCGGCGGTGGTGGTGGTGGTGGTGGTGGTGGTGGTACTCCTGCAGCGTAGCCTCCTATCTACTGCTTCTTCCGAATTCGGACTCTGGATATATAGACCAGGAGGGAAGCCTTTGGAAATCGTCTTCGCTTCGCTTGCATAAATTTGCATACGGGGAACCATGGTGGAATGCAAATACTTGTAGTGCTTGCCGTTCGGTGGGTGATGCCACAGGAACAGGGTGAGTGGCGCCACACCGTCTTCGACGATCAGTTGGTTTATCGGCTAATTTGCCGCCAAAAATTTCAATTACATATTTTCTGTAATAAAAGATTTAAAAGCTCTCACAGCAAAATATTTTAATTAATATCCGATTTTGATAGGTGCATCACTCAGACTATTTTGGAACTACTTACAGAGTTCTGTGCTATCAATATTTTTTGCATCTTATTATATCACAGGAAAGTGCAGCATTATTTAGAAATGAATACACTTAAGAAAAACATAATTGTAATGACTGAATTTAAAACTTAAATGTAACTGCAGCAAATTTTAAAATTTTTTATTAAATGTATATTTATTCTGAAATTTACTCAACATGGAAAAATAAACTGATCTTCATATCCTAATCTTCAGAAAAGGAGGAAGGGGAACACCAGGATGAAATATTAATGGTATCACTGAAAACTATTAAAATTTCATTTCAGTAATGAAGTATATTGATTAAAATACGCTTAATTTTTTTACATCAATTAAAATTTAAAAATATATATACAGCAAAAAATTTATTATTGAAAAGATAAAATTTTGAATTTGAAGATGATGTCAAAATCATTTTTATGCATTTATATTTCCGGAAATTATTATGGGGAAATTCCAAAATTTCGCTTAGTTAAAATTCTAATCAAAATTTCAAAAAAAAAAAAAATCGCTTTTAAGTGGACATTTTTACCCTCTAATATTAAGTATATGCGCGCCAAAGTTTGTAACAATGAATCCTACGATCTAACCTGGAGAGCGCCAACACATTCATTCACACATCTTCATCTCTACTCATAATAAAGAAGAACGCATGTGTTTTCAGTCTACAGAATATATCATTAGAGTTACAGCTACCAAATTTGACTCAGATATTTTATGGAAGATTGAAATTTACACCTCGAACAAATTTTAAAATTTCAATTAATTGAAAATTCAACTGTATTTTGAGGGATTTTCCGCTGTAAATCCTGAAATATTGCAGCACAAAAAAAGATATTACATTATCTTAAATTCAAAAAATTATCTTTTCAATTATATCAATTTAAAAGTAGTGTGAGTTCTTTCTTCTGAGTTTTGACATATTTAGATATATTTTTGCATCGGAATTGAAGCTATTTTCATCGTTTCATCAAGTACTTAATCGCATGTTTTTTTTTCATTGTTCATTTAAGCTCATGATTTTTATTCGTTGTTCCATTTAATCACATGATTTTTATTCGTTTTTCCATTTAATCGCATGATTTTCTTTAGTTGTTTCATTTAATCGCATGATTTTTCTTTCGTCAATCCATTTAATCGCATAATTTTCTTTCGTTGTTCCATTTAATCGCAAGATTTTCTTTCGTTGTTCCATTTAATCGCATGATTTTCTTTCGTTGTTCCATTTAATCGCATGATTTTCTTTCGTTGTTCTATTTAATCGCATGATTTTTCTTTCGTTGTTCCATTTAATCGCATGATTTTCTTTCGTTGTTTCATTTAATCGCATGATTTTCTTCCGTTGTTCTATTTAATCGCATGATTTTCTTTCGTTGTTCCTTTTAATCGCATGATTTTCTTTCGTTGTTCTATTTAATCGCATGATTTTTCTTTCGTTGTTCTATTTAATCGCATAATTTTCTTTCGTCATTCCATTTAATCGAATGATTTTCTTCCATTTTTAAAGCTAAAGCAGAAGGATTCTGTTTAATATTTATACAGTTTACAAGACGACTAAAAAATGTGAAATTACAATATCGCGAAAGTTAAAATTTGAATGGAACTAGACATTTTTGTTTTTAATACAGCTATGATGTCTGGGAACTGGTCTCCATTAGAACAGGTTCATATATACAATAAACAGAACTTAAGTAACACAATTAAAATAATGCGACTTTAATGTCTCCCAGTTTTACGGAATCATTGCCATAAAGTTAATATCTGAACGATTTATTTGAATCTAAAAACAAAAAAATATTCTCAGTGAACTAACTAGCTGCCAGAGACGATAGTGGCGGATAAGAAAGTGAAGTTTCATAAATGTGAATATTAGTAGATCTTTGAATTAGAAAATTACGTTTTTAAACGCTATAAAGTTACGTTATCTCAGTTAGAATGGTTTATGTATATAATGAGCAGACTAGGAGAAAGTCTATTAAAATAATACAATATTTTTATGTCTTAAATTTGATAGTATTTATATTTTATTGAAGAAATCATAAACTTCAAATTATGCATTGGAAATTTGCGATGGAAATGCATTGCATCAAATTATGCATTGGAAATTGAATTTAAAAACCAGCATTATTCCCGGTGGACAAATTAGTCATCAAAGGCGACTGATTATAAGATGTGCCCCGATGAAAAGGAAACCTTAGCAGTAACGGTGTTGCAGTTTAACCTAAAAATAATTTACCTCATACATGTCAGTTTGGTAAACGATATTATGCAAAATCCATATATGGCACCTTCTGAAAAAAATTCTTCCTTCATTAATTATTTTTCCACACTAAATCTTTCACCTGCATGAAACTTCTTTGAAGCGATACTGAGCTTTCGATTCAATGTATCGATATTTTTTTCTGTTGAGCAATCAAATCAGTAAGTTTTATGAAACGTTTTTAAAATAACTTCGAATCTCAAATCCGAAATATTTTAATCAGATAAAGTGTTAGGCTTGCTTCCTCTATTCTTATTTTTACATTAAAAAGTTACTTTTATTATATTGCAGTGATAATTTGTACCGAAAAAAATACATTTAATTAAAAAAAATAAAAGAGAGTGAAAAGCAGCGAAAATATAAAGCAGTGAAAAAGCAATGAAAATATTTTAAAAATATATATTTACTTAAAATATTTTGGCAAATTTATTTAAATTAAAGAAAAAAAATATTATACTGAAATAAAGCTCGACATTATTGAAAAGCTTATTTTTAAAATTTTAAAGTAATGTAAAAAAAACTTTTGGGCAATAATATTCTAATTTTAGAATATTAATCAAAATTCTAACATTATTTTGAAAAAAAATATTAGAATGTTGACTAATATTTAAATAAAAATCTAATCAAATAGTTGAAAAAACCGTTCTTAATTTGCATATGCTGTCTAAAAACTGATTACGTGCTGCATGTTAAGTCCAAGGTTGGGCCTGAAGAGTATTTTGAAGGATCCTTTTCGTCGTGTATATCGCATGACGCAATTTACATAAAATATGCTAATCTATAAATATTATCATCAATATATATAATTGTCCCCCACCGTCAGTAACGCTGCGCGTAGTTAAAATGTTCCCACTCTTTTGATCTGCGTCGTTATCGGATGCGAAACCCCTACTTCTCTTTTGGCATTTAACTGAGACAGGTTTTGATTTTACGTTTAATTTGACAGATTTATCGATGTGCGAATAAAATTCAGAATGAATAACTATTTAAATCGAAGGTTTTTGCTTATATTTTCTCTCAACACCTTATATTTTCTCATGTAGGAAGTAGAAAGAAAATTTTGTAATCGTCAAAAAATTCGAACTCAAGATTTTGACGGATCTTGAAATTTCAAATCTTTCCAAGTTCTAAAAACATTTTTTTTTTTTTTGCATTATTTCTGTCTGTCTGTGAACATCATAAAACTCAAAAATAATTTGAGATAAACGGATGAAGTTTTCATATGAACTATTGGACCAAATTCGTAACTGTCTTCAGAACCAAATTTCATAATTGTTTTAACTAGTATTATATTTTTTCAGAAAGAACATGAGAAGGTTTCAGGGAGATCACTTCGATGATTTTTATTTTGTGTATGGTATTGGATATTAGTAGGTGTTAGTGGATCACTATTCGTTTCAATTAGATTTTAATGATTAGTCTGAATTTGATTATGGATAGAGAAGTCTCCTTTGCAAGGAAACCAACCCCCTGATGTTATTATAAAACATCAGGAGCTTTATTTACCTAAATAATATTTTCAAGTTTACCTCAAATAATTTTTTTAAAATTTCTTAAGTACTCTGCTAATGTATATAATATTTTCGACTACAACTTTCATTACTTAATCTGTGACAGTCAGATCTGAGATATTATTAATAGGGTAACAACCCATCTAGTCCGGCATATCTTCTATTACTAAAAGAAAAAGCAAGTTTTTGATTTATTTGTAGAATTTCAGTTCATATTGATTATCTATCAATATCAAACCGTGGCGTAATTATAAGACAAATAGGCTAGCAATATAACAGTCGTTCAATGGTGGACTGGATATGAAAACATTGGTTGTTTAGTTATATTAACGTCCCGTTGTAAAGCAACACTAGGGCTATTTTGGGACGGACCTCGTCATTTTGAACTGCGGTCAGATGACGAGGACGACACTTGAACGGGCACCCCCCTCTCCACGCCACACCAGCGGAAGGACGTTTGGCATGACGGGTTTAACGTGCAACAGACCCCCTTACACGACGGTTCTTCGGGGGAATCGGGTCTCGAACCTGAAACCCTACGGCTCACAAGCCGAGACCTTACCACCAGGCCACCGCGGCTCGAAAACATTGGTTGTCAAGTGACTATAGGGTTCTACTCACACCTGCAATGCTATCGCCCATTTTTTTTTAAGGAATAGATACATTTTTCAAAAATGCATGCATTGAAGTCAAAACACGAAAATATAATTTCTGCAATATTAATGGTTGTTATTTTGTTTAGCTAATAGAAATAATTAAATGAAAAAAGAATGAATTGGACCAGGAAATAAGAGAGCATTTTAGAATGAAGTTAACATAGGCTAATTTAAGATGAAAAGTAGGAAATTAATTAAGATTTAAATTAGATTTTAAAAATATTATTACATGCATATTATCAGAAGAAGAAAAAAGTATAAGCATAATTTTCTTGAATGAAGCTGTAATAAATGTTAGGTGACGTATTGTTATTTTGAGATTTTTTTATAGAAGTCCTCCCCAAATTTCTGTAATATTATTAAAAATAATTTATTAGCCAAATATAAACATTTCAAAAATACAGAATTAAAATAAACATCACCCATATAATGCCTGTCATAATCTATAACAGTAGAATTCTATGCTTGCAAGTCTTTGAATTTACTTTATTAGAAACAAGCAAACAAAATCAATAAATTTTTATGCATTTTTTTGGGTTAAAGCACCTTTTTCTATTTGCGATGGAAGATTTTCAACAAGATTTGGATTCAATAGGAGTCTGAAAAGCGGATAATAGGAAGTTTATTCGTTGATTCTTGAGAATTCAAGAAAATGAGAAAGAAAAAGAGTTCTGTTATTCATTATTTCTTAAAATTATGTAACAAAGGTCATCGCTTCTGTCTCCAATTACCGAATATTTAGGTATAATCACAATTGCAGTGATTTCAGAAATACTACACCGATAACAATTTTGTACCCACCTCTCCGTCATTTTCATTGAGTTGTCGCCACTGCGCTGTAAACTGTTATCTCACGGAATGGACTTTGACAAGCAGTCCTCTTCCTGTACTCGGTCACGTGAGCTCCATTCATTAATGCACTGCACATTAAATTAAAGAACAAAAATATGTTAAAGTGTACTCTATATGTAGGATCGACGAAAACTGTCAGTTAAGTCCAGTTTTACTTATAAATAAATACGAATTTTAATGGAATAGAGGCAAGGGTGAGGAATAAAATTAGAAAATTAAGCAATAAAAGAGACAATTTTCAGACATGTCGATGCAAAAATCTGTTTTTAAAATCATCAAAGAAAACGATGACCCAGCCCCACCTAATCGTCCAATTTCGCAAATTTTTATTTCATATGAAAGCTTATGACCCGTAAACAAATCGTCAATGGTCACCTGTCTCCAATTATTGTCATATCCGAGAAAAATCTTCAGAACTGCATATTCTCTATGGGGAAAAGGCGTGATAGGATTCCCCATCCCTAAGCACTATACCGATTGTGCCAACTTTTACTTCATATAAAAGATCATGATTTCTTAATAAATCATCAATTGTCTCCTGTTCTCTGCTCCATCCCCAAGTTTCATGAGAAATCTCAAAAGCATTATTTTATTATATATTCTTTGTGGGTGGAAAAAAATGACCTCCCCCTGCCTCAATCAGCAAACGGATTTCACCAATCTTAATTTTATATAAAAGCTCATAACCCGAGACACAACAGGAGCGGACACTGCCCCTTTTGCCACTTATTTGCTAAAAACAATTAAATTTCTGACTTTGACACAGTTCTCAACCTCCTTCTCACAGTTCTATAGCATTTTCACTGAATCTATCGTATGATAGTTGGCTAGTATCTTGGCGATTTATCCTTGGCATAGAGTTAAGAGTGTCCGAAAATCGAATTTGTGTTTTAGACGCGTTTTTTATAAAGATTAAGTCAAACATTTGACATAAAATTGCATTTACAGTCATAATATCCCATCCCATATTTGATGTATTTGCGTTTTTAAGCTATCGCGTTTATATGTTTCTAAAAGTACAGACTGACGGACGATTATTCCCTTGTTTGGCTTAAAATTTGATAGGGTATCTACACTATAGATGTTAAATCTGTGCACCGAATTTTATCTATCGATCTCCCTCTATTTTGAAGTTATCGTGTAAACTTATTTCGAACAGCCGGACAAACAGACTTCCTCTAAAAGGATTTTGCTCAAAATTTGATCTAAAAATTTGATGTAAAGACCGTATATCAAATTTCATCCCTTCTAGCCCAAAGCGTTTATGAGAAGCAGACATTTTCACAAATGTCTTTGCCACAGAGAAACAGGCATTTTCAAAAATGGACATTTTTTGGAATTTCGGAAGGTCTAAAGCGTGGACATTTGTCAAAACCTCGAATCCGGATTTTTTACAATACTTTCTCTATACTTCGTTACGAAAAAGTAATGACAAGGAAAAGCTTCACGATTCTCCTCAGTATTATGATACTACTTAATGTTTTCTTTATTTTTTGCTTCATATTCACTTTAGGTTTAGCTCATATGTTCTTAGTTATTATTCTAGATTTACATTATAAGCTTTCTGTTTGGATAGTTCTTTAAAATTTTGAGCAATTTAATTGATGTTTCCTATTTTCATTATATTCATTTACATGCGACAGCATTATTAAAATTCTAATCTAACTAATGTTAACTGGAATTTTATGATAATTTTATTTAAATTATTTGTTAGATTTCCTTTGTAATTATTTATTAGATTTTAGTCGTTAGTTATCGAGTACATGTAAAAGTATGCCCGAAAAAGCCCTTATGCCTGAAAGAAGCAATACATAGTATGACGTAAACGTTAAATCTTTTCTTCTATTAGATTAGTGCAAACATAATGATGGTTTTTATGATTTACGTCTGAAGCATTACATCATAATTTCGAATATTATCATTTAATTTAAGTAAAAACCATGGAAATTCACATCTTTCCCAAGAAGCAACAATTTTGTTTACCCCAGGAGAATAAAATGATGACAATTTAAATCTAAAAAATATCTTAAGCCATTGAGAAAGCAGTAAAAATGTGAAATAATAGTCAAAAAAAGTGGTCAGAAAGGGCGTGAAGCATAATCTGAGCGAGGCTGAGTTTAATGGCCGAATTCATCAACGGTAGGGTGATTTGTTAGACGTGCTTGGGCGATGTCACGGCGTGGCACTTCTGTCTTTCTATGTGCAGTTGTCAATAACAACAACAAAAAGGGAACACCTCTGTAACTTTTTTATTCATTACGGTATCTTCACAAAATTGGTGTCGATGGAAGAGATTTAAAGCTACAAGTATTTTAAATAGATTAACCGTTTAGTTAGTTAATTAACTAGTATCTCGAAATATTTCTAGTACAAAAATCGAGATTTTTCAACAATTCAATTCATAAGGCCTTTCTATGTATGTGTATCAAATTTCATTCCGAAATTCGAAGTATTGTTTGCCAACGGATTCTAAAACTCTCCGCGCTTTTGTGCATGCGTTAGGACGCATTTAATTCGGCAAAATAGGAGTGGCAGGAAAGATGAGAGGAGGAGATGTTTGCATTCAACAATAAAGTAAACTCCGGAAATATGCACATCCTTCCACCATTAATGAAATAGAATTGAGATACAATTAATTTTGTTTGCTGAAAATTTCGCACCAAAAAAGCCAATACACCGGGGGCCTATAATAAATAAATCTCGGCTTGCTAACAACAAAAAAAGACATTTTCTCGTTTCCATAGCAGAAATTTTGAGGGAATAAAAAACACGATTCAGATTTATGCTTAATATGAGTATGATTTTTCAAATTACAAATAATTTTTTTCGTTTTTATTTAAATATTGAAACGTCTCCATTACTTTTTAAATCAATACGTCTTTCAGCCATTTTATAGCTGATCCCACCGTAAAAAAGTAACAGCCATCTTAATTTTTATGGCAAATAAAATAAGTGCTTTAACCATTTTTTAAAATTTTTTTAATAAATTGATTTTTAAAAAAATCGCTGATTGGTATGATGTGAATACTGTTAAGACATTTTAAGTCAATGAAATCTTCGGTGTTTTATAAAAGGAGGGAATTCTATTTTCAGGCGGAAACGATTGTTAATTGGATAGGTTATAAGATAGAAGATAATAAGTTTGATAAGGTTATTTCATTATAATAAATATCAAAGATTTGTTTTTTAAATAAAATTCATTAATACTTTAAGTAGTTGTTGGTTTTAACGGCAACCAAAAAGCTTGAAGAAAAAATTTCGCCAATTTGGCGATTTCAACCGTCGAACTATGTAGTATGTGATTATATAACTTGATACTTGAAATATGAATATATTTTTTATAATTTGGCGACATTTTTCTTGGCGCTTTTTGCTCGCAGTTAAAGCAGAATTGTACCATATTTTAATTACTTCAAAGCTCTAAACAAATGTGAAAGATTTTTCTAATAACATTATATATAATCATAGAACTTTAAATTACGAAAATATTTCGAAAGTAAAATTTAAATAATAGGATAAAATTCCACTTATTTAGTTATAGAACTGCGTAAAGGTAATATTTTTGATGATGAAACAATATTTTAAAAAAAAATCAATTGATGAACTTCTAAAATTGGTTATGGAAGGCTAGTCTGAATCATTTATAGCCAATTGAAGCCAACAGTAGCCAAAAAAAAAAAAAGAAAAAAAGAACACCTCTGTGACTTTTTTTATTTATTGTCGCATCTTCAAAAAATTAGTGTCGATGGAAATGAATTAAAGGGACTGACAAACTGAATTACCAAGTTAATTAATATAGTTAATTAACTCCGTTAATCAGTTAATCAATTATCATAATTAATTAACTACTATCTCGAAAATTTTCCCTTACGGGAATCGAGATTTTTTAATAATTCGATACAGCAGGCTTTTTTATGTTTGCATATTAAATTTGTTCCAAAATTCGTAGTAGTTCTTGGGATATACTTAATTTTGTTTTTTTTTGAAAACTCTGCCTCCCTCCCCCCTCCCGTCCAAAAAAAAAAAGAGACAACCCGCCGGAGACCAAATAATAAGTAACTCTCGCCTTTTTAATAAAGCCGACAAAGAGAAAAAAAATGACAACTAATCTCTCCTGAAATCAAATTATATATAATCTAGGTGAAAAAAAAATCATTTAAAAAAAAGGAAAAAAAAAAAAGATTCATATTAAATTAAAATCGTCTAATCTGAAAATAAATTTATTATTTATTTAACTGCGATATTATAATTGCCGTTGAAGCTGGCGTTTCATGAAGAATAGATCTATAAATACAAATAAATTTAATATACGATCCCTTAAAAAGTGGGCGTTGCAAATCGATTGCGGGAATTTTACAATTTTTGTCTATATTTCAAAAACTATTTGAGATATGAGCACAATTTTTTGAATTCAGATATTTTGATATGTCAGCTTTGTAGCTATGTAAAAATGTTACTGTGTTACTATTCACTTTTTTTCCAACTTCATGTTTAGAAATTCATAAAAAAATATTAAATTTATGTTATTCATGCGTTTATTTCGTGATTTATTGAAAAATTAGTGAGCGAAAAAAGTTTTGCAAAATATATAATAGCTTCTAAAATATCACCAAAAATGCATAAATTTCCTTTAACAGGGAAAGCGTCGTTTTTCAAAAACCTATACCTCTCGAAAATATCATCAGAATTTCATGAAATTTTATTTAGAAGTTCATTACAAGCTTATAAATCGATTCAGCTAAAAATCTCGATTTTCGTAATGGATAAATTTCCGAGTTAATTAACTACCATGTTAATTAACTCGGTTAATCAGTTTTATCGGTTGGAATAAATCTGTTCAACGAGTCATTTCCATCTACAACAATTTTGTGAAGATGCGATAATAAATAAAAAAGTTACAGAGGTGTCCCATTTTCTTTGTTGTTGTTGTGGACGACTGCACTGTACACATTTCTCTTTAAAAACTTCCTATACTGCTGCATTGCTATAGAGTATATATATCCTATATACTAATCTTAACACTTCCAATGCTACCGACGAGATATTTCGTCTTTCAGATACTTCCACTTACAAGTTTCTGTGAGCTAAATGTTGTCTCTTATGCCAATTTAGATAGGTTGATAGATATGTATAGAAAGTTCAACGTATCTAAACGGCATAAGAGACAAATTTTAGTCCACAGAAACCTGTAATTGGTAGTATTTGAAAGACGAAATATATCGTCGGTAGTGTTGAAAGTGTTAAGAGTCGGGAAGAAAAAATATTTGTGAATTTGTTTCATATTTAAAAGCAAATATGGCACGTAAGGCGAAAAGTCAATTCTACTCCGAGCATCAATTACCCTTGCTACGCCACTGAAAAAACAAACAAATTTAAAATGAACAACACAAATAAAAGTAGATTCGTCTGCAATACCGGATGCGTATTCCTAGAAACATTCCTACGAATAAAGCAGAAAAAAAATGATCAGTGGTGCATTAGGCTTAAAAGAAATCTGAAAAGAAAAATTATACTTACAAAAAGTAATCTTGAAGCTCATGACCGGTTATTTTTTTATGCTACATTTTGCAGCGCGAGAGCAACAGTCGTAAATTCCGTTCTTTTTTAGAATATTGTTATTCAACTGTACAGTGCATTGACACCGAAAAAAAAATAACAGACATACATTCCATTTACTCTTTTAGCCTTTTGAAATCCACTTCCCATGTCAATTTAATTTTTGCTGCTTTCTGGTATTGTTAAAACGATATACAATCAAATATCTTTAGTTATTGAAGTGTCTGGAAAAAGAATTCGATATATAGAAATATATTTTAACCTATTGTATATTTTTCTTTATTTTATAAAAGTAATTATGGATATTTTTGAAATTATACTTAAAATATTAAACTATCAAGGAAATTTAATTCGTATAAATATATGTAATTTGAAAATATAATCACAATGTGGTAAAAATGGATTTTAAAATTTGAAAAAAAAAAAAAAAAAACGGAATTTAATTAGTAATAATTTTGGATATTTTTTACTTTCTTGCACACGTAGAATAAAGAAACTATAGTAATCGACTAAAAATTCGAACTCGAGAAGATTTGGACAAATGTCAATGTTTCAGAACTCTCTGAATTAGAGAAATGCATTTTTGGAAAATGTCCGTCTGTTTGTCTGTTGTAAGCGTCATACTAGTTGCAACTCAACTCCACTCCAAAATGTAATTCATTCAGATTTCGCTTTCTCGATGTAAATATGCTTTCGAAACTTTGCTATGTAAATAATCGCAAATAAATTGTTCTCTCATATCACATCCGTAGTAATTATTGAAGATATTTTACAAATTGGCGTCCGCGACAGGACTATGGATTATCTAAAACGGGAGAGAACACAACTCAGGCGATTATTTACCAAATCGTTGAAAGAAGTTGAAAATGCTGTGAAAACGGAACCGGTAAGTAAAATTGAATTGATACCGGTATTTAATATTTTAAGTGATAAAGCTGAAAGGTTATTTGAATTAGATGAAAAAATAAGAGTAAAATGGTCCGAAATGGAAAATATTGACGAAGAAGAATTTTCTAATGACCTTGACATAGCGGAAAATTATCGCGATCAGTGGATTGCTTTGAAAACGAAAGTCGATTTTGTTTTGGCTACGAAAGAAGAAAATAGTGACACTTCCTGTGTATTAAATGAAACAAGACGAACTTTTCGCCTTCCCAAGTTGGAATTAAAACGTTTTGACGGCGATATAAAGAACTGGCTCGGATTCTGGGGACAATTCAAAAAAATTCACGATGATGATACTATTGATTCGGATGATAAATTTCAATATCTTTTGCAAGCGACGGAAATTGGTTCATCGGCAAGAGATTTAGTAGAAAGTTTTCCGCCGTCGGGTGCGAATTATACTAAAGCTATTGAACAATTGAAATCGCGTTTTGCTAAAGATGAGTTGTTGATCCAAATTTATGTTCGTGAACTTTTGAATCTTGTTTTAACGCAAGCAAAGAATGGAGAAAATTTCACTTTACCTGCTCTTTATGATAAATTAGAAACCCAGTTAAGAGCATTAGAGACATTAGGAGTGACATCTGAAAAGTACGAAGCAATGCTGTATCCATTAGTAGAGTCAGCTCTTCCAGAAGATCTCATAAAAGAATGGGAACGAACACGTAGCAGAGTTGAAAATAAAGTCAAGCCGAATATTTTGGGAAACTTGTTAGAATTTCTTCGATCGGAAGTCGAGAGTGATGAGAGATTACAACTTGCTCGATCCGGTTTTGAGAAGGATCAAGAATTTCAAAGAATTAAACCGAAAGATAAAATTCCTACGGCAGCTTGTATTGTATCTAGTGAAAAGAAAAGAGCAGAAAAAAATGACAAGCAATGCATATTTTGTAATAAGTCATTTCATAATACAACAGAATGCTTTAAAGCTCCTGATATGTCACTGGAAGAGAAAAAAGAAATATTAAAGAAGAAAGGTGCGTGCTTTATTTGTTTGAAACCAGGTCATAATTCGAAGATTTGTAGGGCCTATTTGAAGTGCATTATATGCAAGAAAAAACATCATAGTATTATGTGTCCAAATATAAATCAAACAAAACAGAATCCATCACCTGAATTAGATGCCAAGATTCTCTTGTCACCAAGAAATTCATCTACATTATTGTTAACGGTATTGGTGAAAATCATCAATAAAGACAGATCTTTAATTATCCGAGGATTATTCGATACCGGTGCTCAGAGATCTTTCATAAAAAAAGATATTGTGGATAAACTAGGATTGGAACCAGTAGATCAAGAAATGTTAAGTCATGGACTTTTTGGGGGCAGTGAAACTAAACAAAAGTCCCATAATGTGTATAACATTACATTGCAAAGCTTGTGTTCAAATTTCAGGCACAACATTTCCGTTTTAGATGAAAAGAAAATATGTGGTGCTATTCCTCGTGTTAGTAATCCTGACATTTTTCCCATTTTGAAGAGAAAAAATATAGAATTAAGTGATACAGGGGAAGACACTCCTGAAATAGATTTATTAATAGGAGCAGATTACCTTGGTGTATTGCTGACGGGATCAATTGAACACATTGATAAAAATTTAGTAGCCATAAAAACAAAACTCGGATGGACACTTCAAGGTAAATAAACGAAACAGTCGAAATCTTTGGAGAATATTATTTATGTTGCCAATTTAGATTTGACGGAATTATGGAGTCTAGATGCCATCGGTATACGAGATCCTGTAGAAATTAAATCAAGGCAGGTAGCCGATGAAGAAACAGTTGAATTTTTCCGTAAAACTATTAAGAGAAATGAAGACAAGAGATATGAAGTATGTTTGCCATGGAAAAGTGGATATCCAGAGTTAGAAAGCAACAAAGAATTAGCCACTAAGCGTTTGATGTCAACTACAAAAAATCTTATTCGATCAGGACATTTAAGCGAATATGATGATGTGTTTAATGAATGGATTCGAGAGGGAATTATCGAAATTGTAAATGAAGATAAAAATAAAGGACATTATTTACCTCATCATCCTGTAATAAAGACTGGAGATACAACTACAAAGATTCGCCTTGTTTTCGATGCCTCAGCAAAAGACTCTAAAGGAAATTGCTTGAATAATTGCTTAGAAAAGGGTCCAAATTTATTAGAATTAGTACCAAAATTGATAATGCAATTTTGCAAAAATGCTATGGGAATAACATCAGATATTAAAAAGGCTTTCTTACAAATCAGTTTGAACCCAAAGGATAGAGATTATTTTAAGTTTTTATGGTGGAAAGATTTTTCAAGAAGAGAGGAATTGATCACCCTGAGACATTGTCGAGTGGTATTTGGTGCTTCTCCTAGTCCATTTTTACTTGAGGCAACGGTAGCTCATCATCTAGAGAATGTCTCAGATGGAAGGAAGGAAACAGCTCGTCAACTTCAAAAATCCTTTTATGTAGATAACTGCATAACTAGTTTAGAAACTAGAGAAGAGGCAGCCAAATTTATTTCTGAAGCTAAAGAACTAATGTCTGCAGCCAAATTTGATTTACGAGGTTGGGTTACTTCTGAAGAAATTGTAGAAGAAACACAAAAGAGATATATTCCAATACTAGGACTTTCCTGGGATACTGAAAATGATGAACTTTCTTGTAACAGTGCTATAAAAATTTCAGAAGAAAATATAACCAAACGAACATTATTATCTATTGCTCAACGAATTTACGACCCAATAGGATTTACAAGTCCAACTACTCTAATTCCAAAGATCATTCTACAAAAAACATGGAAAAGAAAAATTAATTGGGATGATGTGCTTCCACCAGATATATGTAATGAATTTTTAGCCTGGTACAAACATGTAAATCTGCTAAAAGATTGCAAAATTCCAAGAAGACTAATTTCAAATCCCTTTAAAGATTGTCAGATAAGTCTTCACTGTTTCAGTGACGCCAGTGAAGCCTCTTATGCTGCATGTATTTTTTTACGTGCTGAATATAACGGGAAAGTTTCAGTTCAATTAGTGGCAAGTAAGTCAAGAGTGTCACCAACAAAGGAAATTACAATTCCTCGATTAGAACTGTTGGGAGCTCTTATATTATCCCGATTATATTGCCAAGTGACAGATGGATTTGAGGTAAATTTTAATGAAGTATACTTTTGGACTGACTCGACTGTTGTCTTAACTTGGATTAAACGGGATAGTTCTTGGAATACATTTGTAAAAAATAGGATAACTGAAATAAGAAAATATACCAATTCTGATAACTGGCATTTCGTGCCAGTTCATATGAATCCAGCAGACCTTCCTTCAAGAGGTTGTGATGCAAAGATTTTATTGAAGAGCAAGTGGTGGGAAGGTCCAGAATGGTTATCAAAGTCACAAGAATACTGGCCTTTGAATGAAAAACAAATTATTGATGAAAATTTAGTTGAATCAGAGAAAAGGAAAACAATAGTCAGTAATGTGGAGCATGAATCAGTTAACTTTACTGACCATCTACTTTATTTCTCGAAATATACTAAGATTTTAAGAATGCTGACTTGGATATTACGTTTTATTAAAAACTGTCGTCTTAAAGAAAAATGTAAGGAAACCGAACTAACCTATGAAGAAGTCCAATCAGCTGAAAACTGTTTGCTAAAGCTAATTCAAAAGGAAAGTTTTGCAGGAAGCAAGATGAAAGCATTGAAAAATATGCAAACTTTCAAAGACGATTCCGACATTCTTAAAGTTAGAACTAAGCTCATACTGGGAGATGAAGAAGAGAATTTTAAGTGCCCTATATTGCTGCCAGGTAACCATGAAATAATACGTCGATTGATACAGCAGAAACATTGTGAGTTGCAGCATGCCGGACTTCGAACTCTCATTTCCAATTTGAGGAAAAATTACTGGATTATTTCTGTCAATAAAATAGCAAAACAAGTAAGCTCTCATTGTATTACTTGCAAAAGATTTAAAGCCAAACCTACGGAGCCACCTTTAGCACCTCTTCCTAAAAATAGAATAAAAGTTGCTGCAGCATTTGAAGTCACAGGTATTGATTTGGCAGGCCCATTGTTTTTGCGTTCTGGAGAAAAGACATGGATTGTCCTTTTTACCTGTGCTATTTATAGGGCTGTTCATCTTGAGTTAGTCAATTCCTTGTCCACGGAAGGCTTTATAATGGCTTTAAGAAGATTTTTTGCTAGGAGAGGTCGAGTTAATATAATCGACACTGATAACGGCACCAACTTCGTTGGTTCAAGTAATGCCTTGAAAAATCTAGAGTGGGAGAAGATTATGTCGTTTTCCACTATCAAGAAAATTAAATGGAATTTCAACCCTCCAACTGCCGCATGGTGGGGTGGATGGTGGGAGCGGATGATTCGCATGCTAAAAGAAATGCTAAGGAGAATTTTGGGCCGAAAGAGTATTGATTATGAAGAATTGGAAACTCTTATATGTGACTGTGAAGCTACAATAAATTCCAGGCCTCTCACATATATTGAAGATAATTCAGAAGGTCTAAGGCCATTGACACCTGCTTGTTTCTTGCAAGGCATTCCTAGTAGTGATACAACTGATTTAGACGAAATCGACAGTAAAAGCCTAAATAAAAGATTACGTTTTATTCAAAAACTACGGCATGATTTAAGAACGAGATTTCGCAACGAATACTTAGCAATGTTAGTGCATAAAGGTCGTCACACCCGAGATGAATCTTTGAATGTTGGAGACATAATTCTCCTTGAAACTGATGGAAAACGCCTTCACTGGCCCTTAGGAATTGTAACTGAAGTCCTCCCTGGAGCAGATGGACATTCAAGAGTCGCCAGAGTAAGAACAGCTCAAGGGGAAAAATTAAGACCATTCCAGAGATTTTATTCCTTGGAAATCAGAAGTTCTGAAAAATTACCATTCATTGCTCAGCAAAAGGATAAAGACACAAACACTCAACTTCCTGCAACTCCAGCTGTTTCAGATCAAGATTCCAGTGAAGATGATGATTATATAACCAAAGTAACTCCTGATGTTGTCACTAAAGCTGGACGGCGTATTAAAATTCCTAACAGACTCGATTTATAACTTTTGTTGCAATTTTAGGTACTTCATAAAATTGCAAGGTGGGAGATTATGTAAGCGTCATACTAGTTGCAACTCAACTCCACTCCAAAGTGTAATTAATTCAGATTTCGTCTTTCTCGATGTAAATATGCTTTCGAAACTTTGCTATGTAAATAATCGCAAATAAATTGTTCTCTCATATCACATCCATAGTAATTATTGAAGATATTTTACATCTATGATAAAGGTAATCAAAGAGCTAGATTGTTGAAATTTAATCTTTACGCCAAATTTGCATGTTTCAATTGAGCAAAATCTGTTTAGCGGAAGTCCGTCTGTCCAGCTATTCGACTAAGAGTTAACACGATAATTATAAAATGAAGAAAGCTAGATGAAAGCTCCGAGTTCGAATTTTTTGATGATTACAGTGCATTATACTACGTACACGAGAAAGTAATAATATGCTTACATAGCATGCAATACGAATAAGAAATAATACGCTTAATTTGATTACACAAGAAAGTAATAATATGCTTAATTTCTTATTAACAACGAGCTAGAGGAGCGAAATTCCGTCATATAGTTTTTGTAAGTAATAACAACAAAAAACAAATTCACTGGCGCCTTTTAAAATCAAAATCAAGCTAATATTTTAAAACATCTGCAGATTCATTTAAAAAAAAGATAAATATATAAAAATAATGCATGTTTCTTGAAATAAAAAGTAGTTTTAATTTTATATAACTAACATCTTAACTAACCGAAACTATACTAAACTTATTTTTGCACATCTTCTTTCCGTTGGTTGGCATTTGTCACGAAAAGCTCTTCCACTTCTTCTGAGACAACTCAACTCCTGGAATTCCTGAAAACAAATTCGGAACTTTTCTTCGGAGAATTTTGCGATGTGTGGTGTTACAGCTCCATCGCATATGTTTATACTTAAAACCTTGTATATAATTCTGTAAATAATTTCAACTAATTAAATGTCTTATTATTTTTTAGATTGGCTCTCTTCAGTGTTCATGACTGACTGATTTAATTTAATAGCAACTCGTATTAATGTAGATTCGTACGTTCGATGTGACTTCATTTCAGCGCGAAAAGAGCGATCGCTGGCTAGGTGAGTAATCCCTGTTCATTTTCATTGCTCATCAGTTTTCGATTGCCACAGCATTATCTCTTCAAATTGTCTCTCAATTGAAATTTAATGTAAAACAAAAACATAAAAGGAGAATTATTTCTGGTGTTGCTATAAAATTTGACTACTGAATTAAACATTTTATGATCTGGAATAACTTTTATTACCACAATAATAGTCCTGTGGAAAATTTTTATCCAAACCATTTACTGGTAGATTGTCAATCGCTCTATCTTGTACGAAAAGCTGAACCGAAAAACGCAACTAGTTTCACGAATAAAATTACATCTGTCGTGATAAAAAATTTGTAGATATGTGACAAATTTTGTATTTTTTCAGAGCAAAAGAAATGATTCAAAATATGTACTATCCAAATATGGTCCTCATAACTGTACAACGAAGCTGAAAAATTAAAAAAAAAAAATGCTCTATGTTGTGGCAATATATGTGGGGGGAAAATAACTGTGGTGAATTTTCCTTTCTCGTATATTAAGTACAGAGAATTATTATAATCATCAAAAAGGTCAAACTCGCAATTTTGACGAATCTCCACATTTTAGACCTCTCTGCGTTAGAAAAACACATTTCTGAAAACTGTCTGTTTGTCAGTGACAAAGATAACTGAAAAATACTTTGAGTTAAACTCATTCAATTTGTTATAGTATTTACATGAAATTTATAGATTTTTCCACCTGTTCGAATATAAGTTAACAGAATATCTACAAAATGAAGAGAGCTATTTGGATAAAATTCGATACACAGATTTACAGTATATACACCTATCACATTTCGAGTGAAATCGAACAAAGGTTGACCGTATGTCGGTCTGCACTTTAAAAAGCACACGATAACTCAAAAATACAATGGTTTAAATATGCAAAATTTGGTACATGATTTTGGGACAACAATTGTAATTCTGTGCCAATTTTTTTTTTTTTTTTCAGTCGGTTAGGAAAAACCACGTTCAAAATACAAATTCCTCTTTATTTGAGAGTAAAAGAGAAAGTTTTATGAAAACCCCTCCCACTGGTTTTAAATATCTGTTTATATATTTTTCAGATATGTTCCTTTAGTTATTGTTTCATTATACACTTTCAATTCCAAACTGTCCAATTGCCAATTCAGAAAATTTCTTCTGGCAGAAGGTGAATGTCCAGAAAGAATATCTGAAGATTTCTGTATCCAAGAGTCAGATCGTGATATTTTTTTTATAAACACATAAAAAAACTGTATATAACAAATCAATTATCTGTAAACGATTTTTTTTATATCACTTAGTCTGATTCCAAGCGTCATGAAAAAGCTGTAATGTTTATCAACACTTGCTTAATGAGATGCGATTGAACTGCGATTACAAAGAATGCCATTATGAAATTTATTTCAGTCATGGCTACTTCCGGGAGATGATTCAATTGTGAGATGTGGCCTGACCATTTGGAGTAATCTGGAGTCATTTTCGAACACATCGAATTCATTCATCCAAACATTCGGTGATAGCATGAAACCATCGCTTTCCCCTTTGCTCCGGGCACGTGGTCAAGTAATCATTCCGTATTTTATTTCGTCCCATCAAACCAAAGTCCAGGGCACCGACGAGATTGTTTGATACTGTTGTATCTCTTTCCGGAAGTAAACAGAAAAAGAGAAAGTTCGAAGGGCTTGCCCTTTTGTTACTTTCTCGTATAGGAAGTATATAAAGAAAGTATTGTAACTGCCAAAAAAAATTGAACTCGAGATTTTGACAAATCTTCACTTTTTAGATCTTCCTGAATTCGAAAAATACATTTTTGGTGTTATATCTGTCTGTTCGTCTATGACAAAGATAACCCAAAAATGCTCAGAGTTAGTCGTTTTCACGTACTAGAACTCACTGTGGCTTAATCGTTTGGAGTAATCTAGCATCGTTTCCGAGTATACCAAATTCAATCATCAAACATTTGTTGAAATACAACTTAAATATTTATCTAATGAAATACTTATCGAATTCATTTGCATGAAATTTGGTTTATAGTTTTCAAACAAGATGTTACATTTGACAGCTGATAGTTTAGGGTTAGTAAAAATAGAGCGTTACACGATAGAACAACGTATTAATGCAAGATTTGAATTAAATAAAAAATACAGTTTTTTTTTCTTTAAATTGTTATATTTTTATTGAATCTTAAAGTACACAGGATAGAATTATGTATGGAATAACACATAGACAAAAGAGTGATGGCGCATAGCACTCTTTTGTCGAAATTCTCCATGATCATTTTGCATAAATGTGGCTGAATTTTGTTGACGCAGCTTTGAATTTCCTCCTTCAATGCACGTGTGCTTGTTTACTTGTTGGCATAGACTTTTGGCTGCAAATAATCCCATGATAAGAAATCCAAGGGTGTTAAATCGCACGATCTAGGGGACCAATTCTCAAATGTTCGAACTGTGAGCGCCAGACCTTTCATTATTTTTTTAAATAATGTTCAAAAGTGTAAACATGTTGTTCTAGCGTGTTTTGCTAACCCTAAACTATCAGCTAACAAATGTTTTTTAATAGGGCTGCCAACATTTTACTGCATAAATGGTGGCAAATTCAAATCTTGCGTTAATTGCATTAAACAGAATAATCTTAATCTTTAATTGATCTTGATCTTTATTTACCAAATGGTTGCATTAAATAGAATAATTGTTTGTTTAATTATTAATTAATGCTTCATTTGTCTTCTATCTTCTATGTTTTGCAAAAACATAGAAGAAAATGTTTTCAAACGATTTTGTGTAAACAGTGATAATGTTTTTTATCTTCCCTTCAGTTTTTAAGGATTTGCAAGCAAAAAAAAGTATAAAAACTTTTTTATACAATATGTGTTTATACTATGCGGCATACTCATCTTTAGAGGAGGTAATAAAATTTCGAATCAAAATGCAGATGATTAAAAAACATGAAAAAATCAAAATCTTTGTAAAATTCTTTTTATTTTCTTGCTTACTTCCGAATACAACGGATAAACAAAACGTTATGAAATAAATGATTTAATGTATTTATTTTTTCAGCACATGATTTTTTTTATGAGTTCCAGACATTGGCAATAAATGACAAATGTTCCAGATGTTTAAGGGGAATTACTGAGACATTCGCGAGTTCGCATATTGTACAGACTAAGTCTATGGCAAAGGATACCGACGTGCTCTGATTGGTTTAAGCCTTGGCATCTTTTTGGCAATGTTTTGCACTCACAATAGTGTAGTTTTCGCTTATTTGGCTCCAACCTTATACCTTTCATTAGTTTCATGGAAGATACGAGTGAATATCAACACGATCTAATTTTTATTAATATAATTGTTTTCTCTAAATATTACTAGCTATACTACTAATACTAATTATTATTATTAATAATAATAAATATTACTAATAATACTAGTAATACAAGTAACTAATGTTGCTTATGCACAGAAATATAAAAACTATATGAAAGTAATTGCTCAACATATGATGCAGCAATTAAATAATTCTAATTTTTCTATGATTTTCGTGCCTTTATTAGATAATTTATGCAGTCATTGAAACTTGTTACTGAACGTTTGTTACTTTCCCATCAACTACATATGGGGAGATGATTACTGAATGCCCAAAACGTATAAATATGTAAGCTTTAACGGTATATGTGATTTCGTAGCTAATTTTTTTAGTTAAAATAATATTAAGAAGAAACACACATAAAAATATTTTTAATAAATTGTAATTTTTATATTTCCTGAATTTAGGTTTCAGGATTGGATCTTTTCTGCTGTATATGTGTTCCAGATTAATATTGCATGTAAACCGTAAAAAATAGGGGAGGGGGGCTAAATTTACAGATTTCATTTATTTTTATAAAAATATCTTTCGGTATGGCATCTTTTTGGCAAAACATTGCCAAAAAGATGCCAAGGCTTAAACCAATCAGAGCACGTCGGTATCCTTTGCCATAGACTTAGTCTGTACAATTTGCGAACTCGAGAGACATTCACCTTTTAATGTCTCACTGATGCCAAACTGAAATAAATAATCATGGAACAACAATCGCTGATGCCATCACTGAACCAATCGAGCATAAAGATTCAGATATATTATAACTGTTATTGTTTGAAGATGCTCTCTTCAATAATCCTGATTTTTAAAGACACGATTAGAATATTCCACGATACTTTTCTATTAATGGTTTTTTTTTAACAAAATACTGTCAAGTTTTATCAATAATTATCTTAAACGACTATTAACGATGAAAATTAGTTTTAATGGAATGTCATCAACAAGTGGCGGTTTGTCTGCT
Organism: Argiope bruennichi; assembly: GCF_947563725.1. NCBI lineage: Eukaryota > Metazoa > Arthropoda > Arachnida > Araneae > Araneidae > Argiope > Argiope bruennichi. Next base: position 132,075,534 of record NC_079151.1, on the reverse strand, counting down.
CAGAAAGCAGCTGATATATTGTGAAAAATATTTCTCTATCGAATACATTTAAAATATAGCTTTTAAAATACAGCTTTACCTTTTAATTCTTTGCACTCGGAAAAGTAATTCGATGATAATTATTCACTTAATACATGGACTTGTTTATTACACCAAAAAATAAATACATACAATTGTTTGCAATTGAATTTTCCTGCAAAAATGAATCTACTTTTTTTTACCATTCTGTAGGTATTTTTAACAATTAAAATTTAAAAAATAAGTAAATAAAATGTCAAAACGATACACCGTCTTGGATGGTGGCTGAGAGAAGATATTCGAATGCAAAGGGTTAATTATTTTGCTTTTTTACTTATCAAATTAAATGAATCGTTTCGAAAAACTATTGTTCTACTGATTCCATTAAGTCCCATAGGGCACTCGAGATGTTTATGGAATGTATGGAATTTTTGTATCGAATTGTAGTGTCTTTGAAACATTTAATTTCCTTTTATGAATTTGAAAAATGATAATTTAATACTTGCAAAACGCAAAGACATGATGATTAATGATTTAAATAAATCCAAATTTTTATTTTAATCAATTGAATTATGTTTTGGGAATTTTTCAACTCATTCTCTTGTTCTTCTAAAGCGCGAAGGGGGAGGTAGGAAGGAGTGGGGGAGGGACACACCATATAGCTGGCTTTGAATCCAATTTGGGCTGTGGCTTGAACAACAGAATCACGCTATTCTCGATGGCCGTAAACGTCGGTTTTCCCTTCCGTTGAGGCGCTTAGCTACAGCGCAATGTGAGAATTTTGGTGCTTTACAGGTCTGTTCTGTCAGCAGCTCCAGCGTCTGAATATCTCTAAGCTTCAGATCTCCCTGGCCCTGAAAATCACATTTTCGAGTTAATGTCAGTCTATTGCTTTTTCTGCCCGTCTATGAACACGATAACTGGAAAACACTCACCTCTAGAAGGTTGAAATTTGGCATGTGGTTTTTGCAAAAAGTATGAAAATAGAATCGAATTTTGAACGTAATCCATACACTGGAAGTTATTCTGTCAGGTTGTCTTTGCACAAGTGTGCAAAATAACTTTAAAATGTAAAAAGTTTGGTTAATATAATTTGATATGTAGTTTTACCACATAAAACTTGAATCTATATTAAACTTAAAAGCAAATATGTTCGAAGGATTGATTGTATGATAGTTTGTACTATTTTCTCATCAATGCAAATGCGATAAAACAAAAGTTCGATTATTAAAATAAGTGACACTTCATATGCCATCTTGTGATAGCAGTTGTCATTCTGTAACAAATTTGAATTTTATTCAGTTGGAAAAAAAAGGATCCAAAATGTATATTTAATTTTCTGGCATTTGGGTACTAAACACAAGTCAGCGATTGATTGCCAAAAAAGCCGACAAAGATCACAAACTAGATTCAGTAAAAACTCTAGATTCACGCCAAAGATCAGCCTTTTGTAACCATAGTTCGCCAATGGCATATAGCTAATACACAAGTACCATTTTTTTACTATGATATGAAGCGAGAAATTCTCATGTGTGGGACTCTGAAAATAAAGATATGAGCACTAACGGCATTTACTGACTTTACAAAGAACCACAACTTTATATCGAGGAGAAGATGTGACACTTTATAAGCCAGATAACAGCTACGAGACATGAGTAATTACTTTTGTCTTTTGATCATGTTACTCGGCTATGAACCATAAGATTGGGAGTTCGATCCTCGCTATAGCCAATTGTAACAGAAATAATATTTTCATCGGAGAATATGCCTGAAAGTTTCAGAAAAACTACTCCTATTGGTTACTAAAAAAATCTTGACTTGTACAGTTAATAACACATTGTCGCTCACAGTACGAAAAGTGAAATATAAAAATGTCTTTTCGGTTGGCATCTATTAATTGGCATCCCCTCATATCGCCAATGGATGATACCATGAAGACACTGCTTGCCTTAGCAATCCAATTCCATGTTGGGATCGAAGATTGGCATCGGTTGGCGATATGAAGGGATACCGACTTATGATTTCAAATGAATAGAATTTTAAAATACGACCTTTTACACAACGAGCTTATATTGCTTTGTACCGTATATTGCTTTTTCTGCTGAATATTTTTAATCTTCCATTTCTTATCCGAAGGCAAACAAAACTGTTATCTTACAATTCGGTTATTCAAAGCATCTTTTATCGCAAATTCAAAATTAAACTTCTTCACTCTGGTATCTGAAAGAAACCACAAGGTATAAAGTTCACCAACAAGCGTGTTTAACCAACTCTGCTTAAACTTATGAATGAACACGTGGATTTCTATTGTCAGTACAAGTTGTGCTAGAAATGATTTTAGAGAACATTTTAAAATCCCGGTTCTTTATCTGCCACGTTAGCCTTGTAGCGCTGCGGTAAGGCTTCAGATTCTATGTCGCAATTAGGGATTGCAATACCGGTATACCGGTATACCGAATGCCGGTATTTTGAGCCATTTGTACAATTTTGTAATACCGGTATTCACAAGTTTAAATACCGGTTTTTCGGTATTTACTAGAAATTTTTAAAATTGTCTCCACTATATGTTCAGGTATCGCGAACATAGCAATATAGTATACGTTTTTGTTTTTAAGTCTACCTAACGTGCGAAATTAATTAGATAATTAATGGCTTAATTAATTGCTTAAATCTAAATGAGCGAAGTATGGATAATCCCTGAAAGAAAATATTGTATCCATAACGACTGATGGAGCAACAATTATGAAAAAAGTTGGAAAGTTGATTGGTGCAAATCAGCAATTGTGCTATGCTCATGGAATTCAATTAGGACTAATAGATGTATTATACCAAAACTATAAAGAACAGAAGAATCCAAATACTGTGGATATAGAAACTTCGGATTCCAACCTTTCAAAAGAGTGAGAGTTGACAATGAAGATAATGACAATGTAATTGTTGAAGAAGGTATTGCTAATGAGGATGAAATATTTACCTATCAAAAATTGCTTCCTATAATTTATAAAGTTCGAAAATTTGTTAAAATATTTAAAAGTTCCCCCATAAAAAGGATATATTACTAAAATATATACTAACTGAAAATAAAACAGAATATATGTTAATATTAGATTCTAAAACACGTTGGAACAGTTTACTCCTAATGATGGAACGATTTTTGAAACTGAGAAATCCAATCCAAAAAGCAATAATCGACTTAAACCTGTAAATTAATTTTTAAGATAGTGAATTCAACTTAATATCCAGAACTATATCAGCTCTACTTCCAATAAAATTGGGTGTTGATGCATTATGTCGGAGAGATTCTGATTTATTAACAGCTAATGCAACAATAAATTTCATGTTGCAGTCACTGAAAGAACAGCACACATTAGTATCTGAAGAATTATATATTACATTGAAAAATCGCACAGAAGAAAGGCATACCGAAATAGAAAATGTCTTACGGTATTTACATAATTATAATAATTTTAAAAATGAAAATAAAAAGAAGAAAAGAAAATAACCAATTCAAATCTGATTAAGTTAGAGTAAAGTTTCTTAAAATTTTTTTCCCACAAACCTATCCACATTCAAAATTCGGTTCAATTATCGAAGATTATGATGCCACTACTGTCGATAGTGAAAAGAAATTGTCTCTTGAACAAAAATTAGAATTAGCGATAAATAAAAAAACTTCAGCGAACCAAAATACAATACAGAAATCAGCTATATCCAAAACCATCCGACGAGAAATCAATTTATTTGAAAATGAGGGATTTAGAGCTAAATACTTGGAAAAAGTATATCGCGCATTGCTAACAGTACCATCAACTAGCGTAAATGCCGAAAGAGCGTTTTCGACAACTGGTAATTTTTATACAAAATTACTTTTCAGGCTTAATGACGGTACAATTGATGCATTATGTTTTTTTAGATCACATTTCAAAAATTTGTAATAGTACCACAAACTGAATAGTGATATTTACACTTTTTTTGTGATTTAATTAAATAAAATGTTTCTTTACTTTTTTGGGAGTATATACTGTTATAATTTATAAGTTACAAATTATTTTTTGTGATATTTGCACTCTCTGACAAAACTGGCAAATAAATAAAAAAACACCTGTGTTTTCTTTCTTTTTCCAAAATTTCTAATACCGGCATTAAAACCGGTATCCCGGTATTAAGATTTAAAAAATACCGAATACCAGTATTGAAATTTTGGTCCGGTATTGCAATCCCTAGTCGCAATACCGGACTAGGGATTGCCGGATACCTAATTTCGTTACCTGAGTCCGTCGATGATATGCCTTGTATCTAATTTTAATGCTAGTAAAATCTCACTTTGAGGATCAAATGTCCTCTCGGTTATTGTATAAAGGAGGGCTGGCAACTCAGATGTTTGATTTGGTTTGAGGTTTTATGGCAAAAGAATCAATATGAAGGTTATACTGGTCCAAGAAAGCTTATTTCTATTCATAGTTTATTAAAAACAGTTTTTATAAAAATGATACAAAAATAACAATTGGTAAAACGATGTTAAATTACCAAAAGTCGTGACGAAACCATAATAGTGAGTTCAAATTAAGGAATAAAATCTAGATTTTTAAAAGACAAAGGTTTTCATATGGATCTCTGCCAAGCAACAATGGCAAAGTCACTGATGTTGTTTTGAAGTGAAACAAGCGCTGAGCATTAAAATATAGGCATTCAAAAAGGATATGATAAACTGTTACTCCACAGTCACAATGTGGAGACATCGACAATTGATCATTTAATAACAGATGTTTATGTGTGAATCTAGTGTGACCGATTCTCAGATGAGTTAAAACTATCGTTTTCGACTATTTAAAGAAAGCCAATTTTCTGTGGTAGGCTTACAAGTATGAAGTTTGTTTAGAGTTTCCGAATACCATTGAGTTTGCCAGTTGTAAAGACAGCTTTGCCTATTTTTTCAAATCGCATGCAAGTATGGGTGTACTAAAAATTGAATTGCGGATTTGGCACTCTTATAAGCCTGCTGATTACCACATATTCCCCCACTGGATGGTATCCAGCAGAATAAAACTTCAAAGCTTCGGGAGATAGTCTTATGGTATAAGTTTAAAATCTCAGAAATCATTAGATGAGTATGATTTTGAAATGATTTTAAAGATTGTAAAACGCTTAAAGAATCAGTATAAATAATATAACTTCCACTACGTCAACTGCGTCAGCAACTCAGATGTATTGCGTTATATCTGCCCATGGTTGCACATTGTTGCTAAGTCCACACCAAGCAAATCTTTGTTTTGCCTCAAAACGCGACGTTGATACATTAAACTAAACTTTATTTCTTTCTTACCATGGGACTTTGTTCTTGCTGCCCAGCATTGCTTTGCGTTATAAAATAGCAGTTATCATTCATGAATCTTCCTTTTTCGTGTCACGATATTAACGACTTCATGAAATTTAAGATTGAAATCATGCAAGCCTTCAAAATTTAATTTTTTTTTGTTGTTGTTCTCCGAGATCTACAATTTACATAAACTTGTATAAATTGTATGATCTTCGTTATGTCGATTTCAATAATTTCCAATTTTTTTTATATCGCATAAGGATATTCCAGATTTTATAATTCAAATATTTCGAATACGAGATGTTTGTGAACATTTATACATATAAAAAAAATTTAACCATTTCCAAACGAACAGTAAGTCCTTTTTGTTCAAATAACTGTATCCTTTAGATTTAACGATAAGTATCAATACCCGTGCATTTTAGCTTTTGAAGCTAGTTCATTACCCCTTTTCAACAATTAGTAATTTGCCATCAAACTGACCTTGCAATATTCTAAAAGTAAAAAAAAAACTGAATACTCGAGGCGTTCATGGCCTTGACCAAGTTCCAATAAACTATATGGTACGGGGAATACGATTAACACCTTTATAAGAGAGCTTATAAGAAAGTTTTGCGCAGTATGCAATAGTTTGCCTTGAAATTATTATTTTTTTATATCCTTCAAAATGTAAATTAACCTTCTTTACAATTTTTGTTTAGTGACGCAGAAAAAATATATCATTCAACAGCGAATTTTACTTAACGGGTTTACTTATCCGTACCCATATTTTAATTACGTTTAAAAATATTTGAGTACTTTCAAAAAGATATTTTTAATGAAAAGCATTGGTGAGGTATTATATCTGAAGGAAAAAAGTTTTTTTTAATTTAATTAAACAATTTTAGATTTAAAAAGTTTTTAAATTAGATTTAATTATTTTAATTTAACTAAATTATTAATTCTAAAATATTCAAGTACATACTTTTGCCACGCATTAAAGCCGTAGTAGGATTTTCAGTTTTGCTTTTACTTCTATTTTATACATTTTGTAAATTGCAGTAAGCTATTTTAATTGATTTCATGTGTTTTAGGCTTATTAAATTACTACATGAAATGTTTTTATTCAGGAAATGCATCCCATATTAATAATTTAACATCTTAAATAGTTAGTAATCTGGCCGAACAAACTGGTCACCAAAGGCGGCTAATGTTCTTGAAAGGTGCGAGTTACTTACAAAGTGTTCGATAATTCTTAAAGACACAGTGGGGAAAGATAGACTATCTCTTTTAGTTTTTAATTTGTTAAAATATTAGCAATCCAATTTCTATCTCCACTAATAATAAGGGATGATGTGTGTATGCATTTGCATTCTACAAGAAAGGTCGTTTCAGTTAGTGCTGTCAAATTTGGCACATATGTACTTTCATAAGCATCCTGGAACAATTTTCTTGAATTTTTATTGAGAATTAATTAAAACTGAGAATTAATTTTAATTCTTCCCCCCCCCTAAATATTGGTACATTTTTATTCTTTTTATTTATTTATTTATTTGCCGAAATTACAACAATAGATAACATAGTTGCATTGAAATTCAAACTTATGGTATCGAATATTCTTCCACTGCTCAAAGCTAAAGGAAAGAGATTTCTGTTAAGTATCCGTGTCATTTGCATGACGAAAAAGAAGGCAAATGCAATGTTTCGAAAATTAAAAGATGGATAAACCGATAATTAATTTTTTAATATCTATGATTTCACTGGATTTTAATCTATGAAATTTCTTTGCATACGCAATGAAACAGATGTATTAAATATAAGACTGGCTATTAAATTACATATAAATCTATTAAAAGGATCCAAATTTAATTTCTATTACATTTTAATGATTAGAAATATTTTCTGAAGAGAATCATGAAGTTATTAATGAATTTAATTAAAGAAAACACAGCAAATTTTTTCTGGGCGAACCAGCTGATCACGGGAATTGGCTAATATATAACAAATAAATCAATTCACCTCTACGATACGAAATATGTAAGAAAAGTTCAATCAGTGTCATATTCAAATCTGAATAATCTAAGCTAGTAACTAACGGGAGTTGTCTGCCCAAAACTTTCTCGCAAACCCTCTAATAAGCTTGTCATGCCAGAGAACGTTTTATAAGATGTTAACGAATAATAGTTACGAAACATTTTTTGACTTGAATTTGGCCTTTTTACTGAATCTAATGTGTCATCCTTGGCGAGTTATTTGGCGATTGATTCCTGGCATGCGTTAATAGTATCCAAAAATCGGATTTGTGTTTTAGAGACGTTTTTCTCAATCGATTGAAACAAAAATTTGACGCAAAATTGCGCTTGAAGTCACAAATTCCAATACCAATTTGATACATTTAAATCAATGCGTTTTTGAATTATTGCTTTTACTTATTTCTGAAAGTACAGACCGACAGACGTTCAACCTCTTGTTGAATTTTGGCTCAAAATTTGATAGGTGTCTACACTATAGATGTTAAATCTGTGTACAGAATGTTATTTATCTAACTCGCTTCGTTTGTGTTCACGAATATTCGAATAGGACTTCTGTACAGATTTTGCACAGAATTGGTCAGAAATCTGAAAATTTGGTATTGAGACCGTATACCGAATTTTTTTTTAGTCACCTTTGTCACAGATAGACAGATGGACATTTACTAAAAATGCGTTTTTCGAACTCAGAGAAGTCTAAAACGTGGAGATTCGTCAAAATCTGGAGTTCGAATTTTTCGACGATTACTGCAGTTTCCCTGTACTACGTACACGAGAAAGTAACTAGTACATTCACTACGGAGGAAAGGAAAACAGAGAGAGAGAGAGAGAGTTAAAAAGAAATGTTTGCATTTAAGAATAAAAATTCCTCAAGGACACATCTCCAAATAAGAAAACGAATTTATCAGAAACGGATATAACAGACAACACTCGATAAGAACATGTGGAATGATATGAGTTCGTTATAAATGTTTTGAAAAAACGCAATATGGCTAGAAGCGTTTCTTTTTTTCGAATTGTGGATTGTCATGGTTTTTAAGCATTTCATATCTGAAGAATGCATCTCTCTTTCTCAATGCGTAATGAACTATATTTCCTAGATCTAGGAGATATAGATAGAACAGTTGCGTAGTGAGGGTGTATGGCGCTTGATGTGTAATATGACTTTCCCTCCTCTTTTTCTCCCTTGTAGTCGCAATGAGTGACTTAAAATAAGGAGTGTTAAGTGCCAAGAGTATATTATCATCTCCCCCCCCCCCGGTCGCTCGTCATGTTTGGCTTTAGAAAATAACAAAAATTCACTGACATTTTGTCTCCAAATGTCTCTCTAATTAGCGGGAGTGGTCTCTCCGAAACTTTCTCGCATGTTCTTTAATAAATGCATGTATTATCCTATTTTTCTTTAATTAGCAAGAGCGGTCTTTTCGAAGGATCTCGCATGTTCCCTAATAAATGCATGCTTTATTCAAGCATGTAACCATACAATATTAGCACATAACAGTTGCGATCTTTGGCAATTAATCTAATTTGGCGATCTCTGATGATTAACCTTTAGTATTTGGTTAATATAAAAGGAACCGAAAATCAGATATGGATTTTGGAAACATTTTTACCAACCAACTGAAACTAAAATTTGATATTAAGTTTAAGTTACATTCACAAAATCGAATATTAAATTTCATATATTTACGTCACTGCGTTTTCGAGCTATCGCGTTTACATGTTTGTGAAAATACATATGGACAGATAGTCAACTTTTTGAAGGATTTGTTTCCAAATTTGACACATATTTATACTTTGAATGTTTAATCTGTAGACTAAATCTTATTCATCTAGCTCTTTTCGTTTTGTAGTTATCCTGTTGACTCACATTCGGACAGCCGGACAGACAGACCTCCATTGAATGGAATTCATTTTAAATATGGGAGAATTCTACAAATTTGTTCAAAGACTATAAGACAGATTTTTTCCGTCTAACTCAAAGTATTTTTGAATTGTCATGTTCACAAACAGATAGACAAATATAATTACAAAGATGTGTTTGTGGGCTTCAGGGAGTTTGTGAAAAATGGGGAATAGTCAAAATCTCTAGTTCGAATTTTCTGAAGACTACTGCACTTTCTTTTCGTTTATCAGAAAATATACACAAATGTTTTGCCTGCATGGTCTCTCCTAAAATTGACGCTGGGGATATTGATGCTTTTTCACCTGTCACTATGTTTCTGGCCATCCTTTAAAAATAACCTCTCTTTGCTAGGTAAGGAGATAGGCGCCTTCTATATGCCATTGCTCTATTCTCAACTGTTAAGCTTAGCAGTTTGAGAATTCATTCACAGAGTTGGAAAGACTAGATAAAGAAACTGTTAAAACGATCAGTCGTTCTGAATTAGACAGAAATTTTGTCCTAGATTTATCCATGCTTTTGAATAAAATATACAAAATATCATTTCTAAAATATTTTTCATGGGACTAGTTCATTTTAAAAAATGATTTTAATTTTGAGCATTCGCATTTGGTGAATTTTACTTTTCAATTTTTACCATGGGTGATATTTATTCCATAAGAGATTAAATGTACAATCCCAGTTTCACATCATAACTCTACTGAATATTATTGAATTCCATTCATAACCTTTTTCTGAGTTCATGGTAAAGTTACCAGAACAAAGTCAGTTTTTTACTGACTTGACACCCCATTCCCGTATCTAAGTTGAACTCCAGAAAATCTGATTATATAAGAGATATAGATTGAACATTTTTTATTTCCATTTTGAATTGAGAGGTGCAACTATCTCATGGTGGGCATTTGCGTCAGAGGTACTACCCACTTCCTGGATCCAACCTGATTTGAACCGACCCTCGATGAAACGACCCACTGTTAACGGAATGCTCCGGCGCATTCCAGTCTTATTACTCCAGTTTCACAATCACTTGTGTGAATGCGCCAATTAGGGGCAAGAGGGGCCAACCGGAAGCGATAGGCGACTCGGCAACTGCCACTGAGAGCGCGCGAGCACAAGAAAGGTCAGTCAGTTTTGCACTTCGTACTCTCTCCAAGAGATATTTTATCAAAAGCATCCCCTTTCTACATAAACTGATAGAAGAGCGATAAAACGCCCTTCTGACCAGAGTTGATCTTTGAGCCGAGGCGTCATGTGTGGCCCAATCACCCTTCTCAGCCGGAATCGCGCGGATCTCGCTTCCAGAAAAGTGGCGGAACTTCGGCAAAAATCTGTGCGTCAGCAAAATGTTTTCACTTTCCTCTGGGCTTTTCACTTTCTAAGCTATTTGTAAACTGAGAACGGATGATTTCCTTGGCTTATTATTCATTTCCAATTCCGGGAAAGAGCGGGGATTTCTTCAAACCAGGCAGAAAGGAACGGCACAAGTAAGTGAAAACGCTTCTTCTATAATCGCGCCATTTGAAAAGTTTGAGTGCGTTGGTTTTTTTGTGTTTTCAGTTGCATATCAGTTATAAGGTGGTTTCATGGAATTCTATCATTTAAGCATGGGTAGTACTTAAAAAGAATGCCTGTTAACATCACAAAATGGATGATATCGCGTTAAATCTCAATTTTACACAAATTTATTTTGTGTGGCATGCGGTTTTAGGCGTTACAAATTCAACAAGGTTAAAACTTCCATACAATGTTATGACATAAAACGTGAATTCTCTGTATTAATTTCATGAACCAATCTTTTGTTCTGACAGCTTAAAATTGGAAAGATATTTTGAATATTAAGACGTAGTAGATTTTTTTAAAGAATACGCCTTCATCTTTCGCGCTCAGATATGTAAAAAACCCTGAGAAACTGGAGCATATTCTTTTGGCAGAAAAATATTTTCTTGTAGTAAATCAAAATTTCAAAAACCAAGCAACAGTTTTACTGATTTTAAATTAGAATAATTTAATTTTCAGTAATAATTTCAGTTAGCGTTTTCTTGCCCAAATTTTTAAAAACAAATAACATATATTCGATCAAAAGTAACAGATCAAAATATTTTAGAAACAAATACAAATTGATAAAGTTACTCTGATATTGGCTGAATTTTCTAAATATTTCATGGATGAAGAGAAAATGGCATGAGATCCTAAGAAATTTAGAATAATTAACCGCAATCTTTTTCATTTTGGCTATAAAATAAATCTGCCCCCCCCCCCCCTTCCCTTTTTTTTGAGCAGCATAAAAATGCATTTTGCGCCTTTCGAATTTATATTTTTGTCATTCTAGAAACAATCTAAAACGATACCATTCTCCCTTATTACTTTGACAATTTTTTCATTTATACCTCTCTAGAAAAATAAAGAAATGGAAACTTTGAGTTTATTTTTTGATAAGATATTTGTCGAATTTATGTTAAGACAAAAACAAAATATATTTTTTAATAACTATTCTTCAAATGCCGTAGAAAATAAGAAAAATAAAACTAGATCTTTTAAATGTAATGTTAAATATTTTTTTTGTGTGTAATTTGTAATTTAAATTCAATTAGATACGCGTTTTCCTAATAAATTGTCCTGGAAACTTTATTTTTGAGCTTCTGTAACAGAATTAAGAATAGACTATCTTAAACCCTTATAACGAATAAATCTCGAATTTAACATTAAGAAAGTGAAGTAAATAGCTTTTTGTTGTACTGACAATTGTATTTTCATGAGAGAAATTTATGCTGAGTTTGAAATCGTTTGGAATCAGGGGAAAAAATACATATATTATTGTAAACGATTTTTGAATTACCATGAAAGAAGAGGTACTAGGTAGCCATGAAAGAAATATTTAATGTCTTTCACGAACTTAGAACTACCAAAAGGACATTTTTGTTTTGCATATATTAATAATAAATACCATAGAAACTGTGCCCGGCTCCAGATGTGAGATCATAGCTGTAACCTTATGAAATAAGCTCAAGGATTGCATTGAAATGGTCTTTTATTTAAATAATTGATTTTAAAAATGAGGAATTGATAGTTTTAATCACAAATTAATGCGACTATATTTCATTATTAATCTCATTTATTAGGACTTAGAATTTATACTATTGTAAAATCAAATTAACTTTATTAGTAAAAACTTCCTAGTGTGAAAGAATGGCTGAGTGGAGTATAAAAGGTAAAAGGCGTTCAAAAGTAAATATATATATATATATATATATATATATATATATATATATATATATATATATATATATATATATATATATATATATATATATATATATATATATATATAAGGGTATGGGAGGAAATGAATGTTGCGAATCATCTATATAGACAATGAACAAAATAGGTGTAAGGTTAGGCTACTAAAATAATACTGCTTCAATACCTATCAGAATTTGAAACTGAAAATACTGTATTATTAAAATCAGGAATATTTAATTATTGAAAATACTGTATCATTAAAATCAGGAATATTTAATTATTAAAAATACTGTATTATTAAAATCAGGAATATTTAATTTTCCATTAAGAATTCAATTGAAATTAAATGCTAGCATTATTCCGGGCGAAAAAGTTGATCATAAAGGGTAGCTAATATTAAATAGAAGTCAGTTAAAAATAAATGCTTTTTCTTTTAACTTTCTCATTTCATATAAAATAAGCAAACATCCAAAGTTTTCCAAGATAATACTATTTTTGAATTTTTGTGTGCTTGAAATATAAGCGTCAGGTTGAATATAATATGCAAATAATTTGAATTTGAATTAAATATGCAAATAAATGAGGGAATAATTGAAAAATATTCCTCCTTGGAAATGTTTGTAAATAAATACCCCATTACTTCTGATACATTTTTAAATTGATAATGTATTTAGACTAAGTCACTTTCGATAAATTGTATGATGTAAAAATTATAACCCAAAGATTTGAACTCCATAGGGCCCTATAACTCCCAAACAGTGAAATTAAAACTCCCAAATTTAGTATTCACTTATTTCTTGGATGGCAAATGCTCAGTTAGAAAGGTTATTTTTTTTCAAAACTTTTAATGAGATTATTAGTTAATTAAAATTATTCCAAATTTTAACGTTTTTTTCTCATTTATTTTGGAACATATTATTGCACATAAACAAAATTTACATCTGTTTTAAAGTCTTTTTTAAAAAATTAGAATTACATCGGCACCAATCTTATTTCCTTGCAGCCTTTTTCCCTTAAATGTTCATAAATTTGTCAAAATTAGTTTTAAACACAGTTTCTAAAAAGTTTTCATTGGCCTAATGAGATTTAAACATAATTTCTAACACGTTTTCATTGTACTAATGAGATTTGAATAATTTCTCCAAATATTTTATCCACCTAATTTTTCCACCGTTAAAGTTATGCAAAATTTTTTGAAGTTACCTTTTTTTGCTTTATTGCAAATTAAGTTTTATTTTCAGAAGTGAGTAATACTGGCATATCTTGAAATTCTTCAATTTTTAAACTCTACTCCTCTGTTCTGTAATTTAATTGGTTATATTCAAGGAGTTTCGTAAATTGTGTGTTTGAAAAATTGTTTCTCACCGAATACAACGGCTGATGCAATTAACCTGGACAACGATGAGGCAAACGAATCAAGCATTAAAACATTTCCATGCGACGATGTTTCGGACTGGATGTTTCGAATTTATAGGTTTACAGGAATGATTGGTTGCTGGAATTTTCAATTAAATAATTTGTATTATCTGATCTTAAAAGCTTTCTCGGCAAAATATTTTTTAATTTAAAATTATTATAGATATATTATTTTAGAAGTCTTACACCGTGCTCTTTCCTATATATCACACTATGTATTTCCTTAATTTTCTATCCATAATTTTATATATCCAATTATATACAAGAAGTGTTAGCAGTGTTTAAAAATTGGCGCACTTTAAAAGTTATTCACCACTGCTTGATTCTGAAAATGAACATTAATTGTAAACACAATAAGATTTCAAAAATTTTCTTAAAAGCATGGCTTACGCTGAAGAAATAAGCCAAACCTTCATATTTTAAATGTCAACAATGGAAAAAAAAGCCAGGATAAAATATGAGTAGTAACTATAAAAATGATTTGAGTGTTACATCAATAAGGAAATATAATATATTGTTGTAAAATACACTTATAACATTATTCAAAATGTAATTAATTAAAGAAAAAAATTATTCGGAATAAAATTATAGTATTGAAAAGATAAATTTTGGATTTGTAAATCGATGAAAAAAATAAATGTTCTACTGTCACATTTTCGGAAGTTACCATGGAAAAATACCAATATTTCTTTTAATTTTTAATTAATTAAAATCCTAATTAAATTTTAAAAATCTCATTAAGGCGAAATTTTTCACTTCCTAAAAAATATATGGCCTATTTTCATATCATAACCATATCAAACCATTTAATCTGTAGTATGTTCAAACTTACACAGACATACACATATTCATCCTTATTATTAGTATGGCTTATTATTCTTTATTTTTTTATAATTCGTCCGAGAAAACCTCTTTCTCCTAATCAGTTGGATTGTAAACTGGGATTCTAGAAAATTCCAGATTGAAGTTAATCTGGTAACTTCAATAAAACCATCCCTCGATCTCTTGAAAAAAAAAAATACTTTGTATGCTGGATACGTTATCGCACAAAAAAATTCATTATGTTGGTTTGTGATTCGCATTTCCCTTGAAGTTTTAGCATGTATCAAAAGATAATAATTGTTTATAAGTTATGAATCACACTAGCATTTGTTTATTGAAAAAACTGCCAAAACTGAAGAAAGTTTATTCAACCACTTGTTATCACGAAAACTGGTATCTGTTTCTTTTAATCATTTAACTGTTGATAAGAGCGGGATGTTAAGTGAATTACGTGGGAAATTGGAAGGAGTTTCTCGCTAGATCAATGACCTTACGAAAGGGCACGAAAATTAATCCAACACTGTGTTATCGCTAGATATAAGAATGTGGTTCCTCGGGTACAAATACGGAAAAGATACGATACATCTCTAAATAATATCTCCGATAGTACAAAATTACTCTTTATTAATAAAGAGTAATTTTTAAAATGAATTAATTGATTAAGATTTTGTATTTCAATTTATGGAATAGTTTTTGTTACTATGGTAGCACAACTGAAAGACACGAGAGTTTCAGAACTTTTATATGGAATAGAAAGTGTTTGACAGAATCGCAATAATAATAGAAAGTTTAGTTAAATATAAATAAATATAATTAACAAATAATATATAATAGTTAATTATTGAATTATTTAAAAATAATCTTAAACTTCAAGCCTAAGTACTGTAATATGCTGAAGGTTAAGGCTTGATACAACTGTGGTGTCAAGCTAGCTGACTTGATGGTATCGGTCGCTGTATTCTGTGAATAATTATTTTAAATGAAGCAGACAATAACAACAAAAGTGAAGGTTCTACTTTAGAATTATTGTTTTTATCATAGTTCTAAATAAAGCGATTTCTTTTTTTAATGAAACTTTAACTTTGGCAAAAGTTAATTTTTCTTTATTTACATAAGAGAAAAATTCAATATAATTATAAAATTGGAAAATAAAACTGATAATACTGAAAACTAATTTGTTAAATTTAATGAATGTAAGAATGGTATTTGGAAAATGGAAAAATATTAAAATTTTAATTTATTAAAGATCTGATTTAAATTTTGTAACATTTTTTCTACAAAATTTAAATTAGATTTTTAATATAATAATTAACTCTTAATTGATTTAATTTACATTTAAGCATTTAATTTACCCTTACTTCTTAATTAATGAGCACTTATTACCTCAAAAGAAATAGTATGCCAGGTTTGGTATCTCTAGTCAGTTTAAAATATCAGCTGCTGAACATACGATAAAATTATTTTTCATAAATTTGATGGTTATTTGGATTGCGTAATGGAAACTTTAATGGAGAATTTTCATCTTTAACTGATAAGTGGATTTTGCTTCCTTTTAGTTATTTATAAAGCAACATTTATTTGAATTAGATATTTTAAATTGAAGTAGTTAACATATCAGATTTTTATCAGAAAATATTACATACTTTTAAATGAAAGAATATTTTTGAGATTTTAAGAGATCCGCTATTGTTTTTGGACTTTTTAGAGATCTTCGGTTTTATGGAGGTGGTATAGCCTGGGATCAGAAACAAGCAACAACAACAACAAATGAAAGAATTTATTTTATTTTTTGCTTTGAGATCTTAGAATTACATTTCAAACATTAGAAATTCTTTTATAGTAAAAAATAATCATAAAAAATAATTTTATTTCGATTACAAAGATAAAATGTTTAACTTGTGTTAAACGATAAAAAAAATATTGAATTCGAAATTTTTTTAAATTTATTTTAGTGAAAATGTAACATATCCTTATCTATGAATCACGATTATAATTAAATTAAAAATGTGGCATTTTTAAATACTAGATCCTTTAATATAGATTATTGAAATTATGATAACATATCACTCTGGTAACTTGCAATATTTTCCATGAAATTATTCTTTATTTTTGAATGCTTAGTATTGAAAACAAAAGTAAAAATATCTATTCTGCAGGAACAAAAAACAAATGAAAAAGATCCATAAATCCCTATTGGTTGAATATTTCCTTCCAGTCCTGTACTTGATCATGCATTCTCTTTTTGCAAGATATGTTTGTCTGCTTTTAATGTTAAGCAGATCCTGCAGAAATCTAGACATTGTGTTTGCAATATAATAATGCTGTTTTCACTGCTTTGAAAACACTATCAAAGCAATACGTTTGCGATATGAAACTACTTTTCTTAAAATTTAGATTAGCACTTCCTTTTTAAAAAATTGCTTCTTTAGAAATGACATGACATTTTTTTTTTATTTCTGAAAATCATTTTTTTCTCTAATGCTTATTATTTATTTCAGTTTTGAATCATTATTTATTTAGAATTGAAAAAAAAATTGATGTAGTGCTTGGATTACAGAAGAAATTTGTTTTCTGGTCGAGTGAAAAATAATGTTTTTTTATGGAATGCTCAAATTTTTTCACAAAGCATTCGAATTCTAAATCTACTGTTGTTGTGTTTTCGTACATAGGGTAAGATTTTTAGAAATTCATTTTGTTTCTATTCCAAAGTATACAAACGGAGATCAAATAGATTAAATGAGGGCAAATGGCTGAAGGAATGGATTAAAAATGAGGCAAACAGATTTTTAAAATTTTATTAATCTCATCGGCAAATAAATAAATTTGTAAAAAAAATAATACATATTCTATGAATTATAAAAAAAGATTATAATGTATATTTACATTAAATTGTTAAAATCACTATTAAATAAATTAAAGTATTATTAATTGCTTATTTAAAATATACTGAATATTAATTATTCATTTAATTAGTTATATTCGATTTTGACAAGACCTGTATCTTAATGATTTTTTAATGTTCTATTTATTTGTAGTTTATTATTTATTTATGTTTTATCATAATAATCCAATGCTTTTATTTTTAAGTAAAGAACTCATTAATAAATATTTAGTTAATTTTTCAAGAATTTTATTATTTTTCCTTGCTATATGTATTAACTAACTAACAACATATTTTTCACAAAGTTATTAAAATAAAAAATAATTAAAATAGATCATTAATATGTTGATTAAGTTAAAAATATTAAACTAAATCGGCAGTTATTAAAAGAGGGACCTAACAATGTTCCCTGCTTGGTACCGTAAAAGGCCCAAATTACCTTTGATGTGCTGTAAATTAATTATTTTTATTTACATTTCTTCATACACTTTTCTTCATACACATTTCTTCATACACTTTTATTCATATTTCTTATCAGTTTCTACCGTTGCAATTCTGCTTTTGAATATGTAGAAAACGATGATAATAGTATCATATTTATTATTAATGATAAACTTTTTTATATTCTTTTAATTCTTCTTCAAAATTGTAAAAGTAAGCAAAATTCATGAAGTTTTTGGAAAAAAATAATATGGAAATCTTTATATCGTAAAAATGAACTAAAGATGCCGAATTTCACGAATTTTCTTTCAAAAACGATTTTAGGCTTAACAAAACTATGTTCTTCAGCTGTCATTAAAATCATGAATTAAAATTTAAAATATTAACTAAAAATATTCCAAAGATATTTTTAACTATGTTATTTATTTTATTTCTTTGAAAAAGCACTGACAAACATGATTTAATAAATATTTAATTCGCTAACGAATTCTCAACTATTACTATAATCCAATGCCCTTGACCTAATTTTGAATTAAATACTACAAATGAATGAATTCATTTTTTTTTTTACTTAAACTGATAAATTTTATTTGTCTTCACTTTATTACGAAGTAAATACTATCAGGCGCTGATAAAAAAGTAACTGCAATCAGTTCATTCAGCTATTATTTAAAAAATACAATACAGAAGATAATACTCTGAGAATACGTCAAAAATCGACAAAAAGAACAATCGGTTGTAACGTTATTTGTTCGAAGACTATTTTGCAAGCGGGAAACAAAATTCCACAAGGATATAAAACATCTTTTTAAATAATTCCAGATTAAGCAGAAAAAAATATCCATTGTTTTTTATTATATAACTAGCAATCTGTTTCACTCGCCCTTGAGCAAGATCGAAGAAATCAAGAATTTCAATATGTTGCCAACTTTCAAAAGAGTATGAATTAAAAAATGATTTCGGTCCTTAAAAATAAATTTGCAGTCACCTTGAAAAAGCAATCCTTTTTGTACTTTCTTCGTATATTTTTGATTCTTTTCTCTTAATATTTTGAATAAAAATAAAAAGAAATTTAGAAAAGCTTAAAAAATTGTATGAAAAAGAGTGTGATATTAGATTATGATATATATAAAAAAAAGAAATCAAGTAATCAAGACGTTAAGGCTTCTCATATCATTCAGTCTTTGCTACTTGTAAAAGAGAATTGTGTGTGTGTGTATGTATGTTGATGCTTTACACACACACACACACACATACTACAAATCTTTGGATATAAAACTATTGGATTTTGTAGTATACATTTTGAAGTGACTTGCAATAATTTTCCCGAAATTGCATTTAGAATTTAAATTTGCTAAAAATTAAATAAAAATTTGTCCTTTTTTGATGATAACTTTTGCCAATATTATTACCAAAAAATGAGTTTTATATCATCTTAAAGTTTCTTTTTATTACTAATTTTTAATTGTTATAAAAGTCTTTCCTTTGAATTTCGACCTTTTTTTAAAAATGTGTTTGTTATATTCTCCACAATATTTTCCATCATTACAATTAAATTTAAATTGGTTTCGATATGAAATCGCTTGTATATTCTCTCATTATCCTATGCTAGCTACCTTTGAGTATCAGTAGTACTGATTAGGTATCAGGAACACTGATTGGGTTTAATTTCTGTTAAATCTCCTTCAGTATAATTTGATTTCCCTGATTCCTTAAGTGAAATATGTTTAAACATCAAAGCGTGATTATTAAATATAATATAAAATAAACATTGGAATCATTTAATAAAAAAAAGCTAAAATATTTACTTAAAGTAATTTTAGTCATGACCTTAAAGCTTTCAGGTGTGATGGCCTTACACCTGTTTATTGTGTAAATGAGCCATCTTAATAAAGTCAAGTTCCATGACATCCCAGAAAACATTATTGTCTGAATAATTTATTTTCGAATTGTACGTTGCCATTCGTGATACTGTAACTTCACTTTCTTATTGATGCAAATTAATGAAATTATAAAGAGAATCTTTCTCTTTTAGTTTTCAGCAATGAAAGACAATCACGTGGGGAGATATTTTATGAAATAATTAAAACGATTTGAAAATTACGCAAAAGGAAACCTTTGAAGAAGCCTCAAAATTCGGCAAAACAAAATAAACGGAAATTGAATAAGTATCATTAAAAAGGCAATTTTTAAATTTTAAAATGATATAAATATAATTTTTTGCAGTGATCCATTGGATGATATCATGGAAAAACGCAAAAAATTTCGCTTAATTTTTAATGCGTAAAAATTTTAATACAAAAAATTTCAGCACTTAAATAATTTTTATATAATTGAAGCTGCTAAATACAATGTGAATACTCACATTCAGAATGACAGTTGGTTAAACGCTATTAAGTAAATAATAACGACGAAACTATTCCAAAATTACATCGTATTGTAAATTTGAAACAATATAAACAAAAGAATTTAATATCTCAAATATTTTATATCTTAACTAAAAATTTGTATATTTCTTCTTTGTTAAACAGTTACAAATGATTTAAATCATGAAAGCGCATTTAATTTTTCTGTTTTCCAATGTCAAAAATATGATAATTTAAAAAATAAATTATTTTTTTCTTCATGATTTCTATACTACTTTTAAATCTATGTTTCTAACATATTTGAACAACGTTTTAAGAAAATATAGGATATCTGTATGAAATTAGATGAATTGAAAATAACTACTCCTATTTATTTATTTAAGAATATTTATAATGCATGTCTTGTATTATTACTCCATTCCTAGTTGTTATTTATAATCAAATTGAGATCAAAACGTTATGTAGTAATTATGTAGTAACGTTAAGTAGTGCCTTCCAGAAAGGATTTATGTCTAAGATACAAAAACTATAACTTGGAGCCTCCACTTTCTTGCCCTTCCCTCAAAAAAGGAGTTGCCTGAAAAGAGCCAATGCCATATATATAAAGGGTATCCCAAAATTAACACAAGGTTTGAATTTGCCACCATTTGTGCAGTAAAGTGTTGGCAATCCTATTAAAAAACTATTTGACAGCTGATAACTTAAGGTTAGCAATAATGGAGAGTTACAAGACAGAACACGTCGTATTTTCTTTCTTGAACAATATTAAAAAAATAATGAAAGTCTGGAGGCTATAATTCGATAAATTTCTGAATTGGTCCTCTAGATAACGCCATTGGATTTCTTTTTATGGGGTTTTTCGAAGTCAAAGGTCTATGCCAATAAGCCCACTAGCACGCGTGCATTGAAGGAGGGAATTCCACGCTGCGTCAACGAAATTCATTTGAAATTTATGCAAAATAATCTTGGAAAATTTCGACAAAAGAGTGCATATGTGTCAACAAAACCTGGAGGCCATTTGCCCTATGTGTTATTTCATATATAACCCTATCCTGTGTACTTTACGATTCAATAAAAATATAACAATTGAAAGAAAACTGAGTTTTTTATTTAATTCAAATCTTTCGTTAACATGTTATTATATCGCTTAACGCTCCACTTTTACTAACCCTAAACTATCAGCTGTTAGAAGATTTTTTAATAGGGTTGCCAATACTTTACTGCACAAGTGGTGACAAATTCAAATCTTGCGTTAATTTTGGGACACCTTTTACTAAGTATATTAGCTAATTGGATTGCGCTTTATATTCCAAACAACTTAGGACCTTACCAAGTCAAATCTGGCCTGGATGTATTAATACATTATGTATATATTATACTATTGAACAAGAAGGATCAAATATAGCAAAATTCCCTTGCGACTTTTCCTTAGTTTAATTCGTTTTTTTTTATTTACTTTTTCCTACTATCTTCTCTATAGTATAAATATAGATCTGGTTTTCGCCCTAGTAAAATAATGTATCCTCCTTTCCTTTTCTATTGTTTTTACTACTGTTAATTTCTTGGCAATTTTTTCTGATATGATGTTAGCAATGTTTTTTGTTTCTAATGAAAAATATCCTTTAAATAGGGCATGTATCCCTCTTCTGAATATTTTGAGCAATAAATCTTTTTAATTTTAATGCAGAAACGTTTTTTTTTTTTTAAATTTTTTTATCTTTTTTTCTTTTATCATCGGCATTCTATTTATTTATATTTACTACAGATATTTCCTGTAGTAACAATATATTACAGTTATTCAATATAATATAAAATATATATACTAAAGTATATTGTATACAATATACAGCACAGTATATTACAGAACGTATATTTTGTTATACATATTTACATGTCTGTTACGCATTTTAAATTGCCGTCTTTCTTGTTGCCACGAGTTTGTTAATATATTTCCTTCTTCTTACATAGTAAAAGTATTTTTAAAAAGAGATTTACTTTCTAGCAATAAAATTCATGTTGAATGCTACAAAAATTGGTTACACATTTTTAGAACGATTTTGATAAATAATTTTTTTAAAAAGCAAATTTTTTGGAATAAAAATTTCTAGCAACAGCTTATTATTTGAAATGAGAAATATCGTCTGCTACTTTTAAAGTTATTTTTTTTTTCCCAAAATGTTGCGAGTAAACAATCTGTGGATTGAAAGATACATTTTTGCACTTTCCGAATAGAAATATTCCTATTATATAATGCAAAAAAGATTGTGAAATGCTTGATATTAAAATATTTAAATGCAAAATAAACAACATTAACTGCAAAAATAAAGCAGTCAATCATTGCTTCTACACGAAAAGGAGACTCCAAGTGGATACCCGAAAAAAAGGTACGTAGAATTCAAATATTTCTAAAGTGAAATCATTGGTAATAAGAGAAAATCCTTCGACTCAAAAATTAATTGCACAATATTTAAATGCATCTTTAGTAACAATAAATAAAATGATAAAACAAGATTCACAATTTATTAAAGCTAAAAAGAAAAAAAAAATGCTCACCAGCTTTTGATGTAACCTGTAACTCAATGCAAAACAATTAGTCAACAAATCCTGTAAAAATTATTTAACAGGAGAGAAATGTGAATACATTATGACTCTTCATAATAGTGTCGATTTATCTAAATAATTTTAACAAAAAATATCCATATAATATCTAATATAAAGAGAAAAAATATACAAACCTGGCTCCACCAATACAAAGAAAGTTTCAATAAGAATTTATGATTGTTACGGAATTTACCTGTAAAGGGAAATTAATATGAGGGAAAAAATGTTAAAACATATTATAAAAATGAAATTTTGTATTCAATATTTACGAAAGAAAATCAATTTCTATATCCCATTGACTTTCAAATAGTGAAACTTCACCACGAAAAAGTTCAAGTCATATTTCGAAAATATCACTGCATTCTTTGAAAAAGTTGAAAAGTATTGTATATATATATTTCTTCAAAACATTCCTGCGAAGTCATCTAACATTTTACTTAGGGCCTATTGTACCACTGGTCTACTGTAAAAAGCTCATTCGAAGTTCAAACCCATCATGATTGATCGATTCTAAAAACTAGTACAAGAGGAATGAAAATTAATATTCCTGGAAATTTAACACAAATATCTTCTGTCATGGAAATCACGATATCAAAAAAAAAAAAAAGTAATCGATCGGATCGAACCCTTTAAAAAAATGATTACATTTTAAGCATTAATATAGCAAACCCGAAATCGTTCTAAACATGTATAAACGATTCTGTACTTTTGCGGAGCTTGCGTAGTAAAGCTGCTTTGAAATGTCGTCTGGTATAAGACAATGAGCAGACGGTTTATTTGCAGTGTTTATCAGTTTCTCGTAAAATTTTGTGCCAAACGAATTTCCCAGAAAATATTTTGATTTCGAAAATGAGACTCATGCTTTAAAAATTCGATTTTTTTTTTCTCTCAAAATGTTCTATAACTTTATTCGCACGTTAAGAAATGCATAAATATTTATACCTCAATTATTTAAAAAATATATTGATTTTGGTATTTCTTATTTCTGAGCTGATGAACTTCCATTGGTAGAATTCAGTAAAATAATGGACAGATATTTAGATTGTAACTTATGTACTAATCCTGAAGATTGTATCTTAGCTAATAACTGCTGCAATTACGTAAATATGTTAAATTCGATTGCCCTATAGGCCTATTTACATTGAAATAATATCATCAATCTAGCAAAATCACGCCAAATATAAGCAAATATTTGGTATAACTACGAGTTGTTTCTCCTTTTTTTACTTGTGATCTTACACAGGCGCCTCAATCTCAGGAGACACCCGAGCACAAGTCGAATCTGATTGGTTTGTCAGATCAGTGAATTGAAAACCGCCAAATTCGTTTCCCGCCAATTTTACAGTAACCAATTTTTATCTGTGAAGTGGTAAGCTTTGTTCCGTATTGCAAGGATAAGCAATAAACATGGAATTCAAATGCGCATTATGCGGCGCTGAATTTTATAAAAAACGCAGTTATTTTAAATGCATTTTATTAAAAAAAAACAGTTCATAATATTTTCTTTACAAATATAGAAATAAGAGCTTCTCCCTGTGAAGTTATTGCCTTAAGTTCCGAACACATATGTTAAAATGGATCCAGCGAGAGTTTTGTAGATCTGTGCATTTCATTTTTATTGAAAGACAACATTTATAAACCTAATAAACCTATATAATAACAGTTCATAATATTTTCTTTTCAAATATAGAAATGAGAGCACACTTAGAAACATGTAGCAGACCCTGATTTCTTCTATATCAGCTTTATTATAAATCAGATGTGAGTGTAAAATTGTAATCAACTGAATTACAAAACAAAATACTACAGTACTGATATCTATTCCTAAATTAATTTCGCCAAAGTACGCATCTAATGGCCAAAAGGAAAGATAAATAGCCAACAGAAGATTTTCCATGACGTATAGTTTGAAGTCATGTGATTGAACGAACCAATCAGATTCGACTTGTGCTCGGGTGTCTCCTGAGATTGAGGCGCCTGTTGATCTTACTGGATTGACAACATACACATAATGTAAACGCAATTTATGAGACACGACGATTTTTAACTATACTATTCCTCACGAGCTCTACTTGAGTATCTATTATTATTTGTAGAATTTAGAGTGATAATTCTTGTAGAATTTCGAGTGATAATTAAGAAATAAATATTTAATCATATAATTTATATTCCATTGAAATCTTTTTTATCAACTTATTTTGGTTTGTGTATATATTTTTTTAAATATAATTTTATCGAAAAGCATTTTGATATATTTTTGCTGCTCTTACTTTTTCCACCCTTAAAAACGATACAATTTCTTCTTATTTGTAAAAAAAGTATTACAAAATGTGGAATTTATCTTTGCATACAATACACAACTGTTTTACACATTTCACTTGAAAATGAAAAGATTGCGCGTTTCACTTCATTTTTTTGTTTGCAGTGGAAGTAAATGGCATATCGAATTATCAGACACATGCGTCCAAAATTGAACTCATCCACTTTATGCATTTAACTTATTTCCATTCTATATTCTCGAAAATTCGTACTGCCATATTTCGTTTTACGATGTTATTTTGGCAATTTGCTTTTAACACAAAAGATCATTTTGACTTCATTAACACGTATAAAAATTTCATTATGCAGTCTGATTATATATTCTAATTATGAATAATAGCTAATTTTTAAAATCTTTAGAAAAATATGCACTTGCTGTGAGAAAAAATACTTTAAATATCATAAAGAATTGTATATTGTTTCAGTGAAAAAAAATGTATTGCCAAAAAATTGCAAAATCTACATTTTTATACGGTCCTGTGGCCCTATTAGTCATATTTGATGAGATATTCTTGACAAAATAACATTTTAACAAAAGAAGTTTTACACTTTTGGTGCTAAAAACTGATCGATTTATGGCTTTGGACATTAATATCTCTGACGATTTTTGATCATTTCAATGACCGTATCGAGAAAAATAAAAAAAATCAATGTATGGCGCTTGATTAAAGTGGCCGTTATTTGGTCAGAAATTATGAAACTTAAAGCTTCATAACTCAATCAATTTTGGCGGCAAAAAATGGAATTAAAAATATTAATGTCTCGGTAATATTTTACTAATTATAATTAATAGTGCCATAAACTGTATAAAAATGTAAACAATTTTTTTTTCATTTATTAACAACTACAGGTACAATTCCTTACGTCATTTCAAGCATTTTTTTTTCTGGAATTATATACCTGTCTCTAATGATTTAGAAATTAGATCACGATTAGAGTTGACTACCTGTATAATGAAATCACTGACATTCTTATCTCTTTTAATTGTCAACTTATACATTATACGTTGGGAATATCTTTATTAAAATTATACCGGTATCTGTTCTTTTGAAGAGGATTCTCGTCGGCATCCACCTGACAAAGCAAAAGTTGGGAAACCTTCGAAAATGTCCAGTCCAAAGAATATTCATTCTGATAACCTCGTTAAATCTGAATGAGGCATAACTTTGGATACAATGAACAGTCGTTTACATCTAGTATAAACGCATGTACAGTCTTGTTAGAAACTGAAAGATTCATCTATACTCAGACGATTTTCTTTCAACTCCTAAATGGATAGCTTATGTTCATTTCTAGTATCAACAAATGCCTTTTGTTTTTTAGAGAATGTCTCTTGCATAATCGTGCGTGGATATTCGCAAATGGTTTTGACGATGTCAAGCACTTATACTCATAAATGTTTTCTTTTTAAAGTACTTTTACGTTATTTCTTCCATAATATTTATATATTTATTTTTGTCTAGAAGTAAAAATTAGGTCTTTGATTAAAAATGTCATTTACGTTTTTACAGAGATTTTGGTACATCGAAGATGTTGATTGAGGATGTATCTTTCAAAAAATTTCATCCTTTTTAATATTCAAAATAGATGGGAAAGTATCCAAGCATAGAAATGCTAGCTGATGCATTGGAGGAATCATTGATCCGGGCCCTTGGATGTATCCTGTAGATTTGGAGCTGGACCATAATCGAATCTATATCTATATATATATGAGGTCTATACTGGTGATCATTTTGATTTGAAGTCGAAGAATGCGAGAAAGTTTTTGGGCGGGAACTCCAAGTGGTTCCAAGACGCACTTTTTTTTAACAGCTGAAATGAATATTACCCCCCCCCCCTTTTTTTAGCTCTCTTGTATTAGTATAAAAAGCTCATAATGAATGGAAATTCTGCCTATTGTTCCAATATATAGATGGCTTTATATGTGATCATTGTCTTTTTTTACAATTCACGCCAACTAAATAAGAGAAAAAACTTATTATTTCGGCCATACCCCGATTTTTGATGTTTTTCATGGAGTCTTCTGTATTTGAGACTGATCATGCCTTAATGATTGCTGGTTGATATATAGGTCGTATTCATTTTCTATTCTAATCCTTCTCTGACATCTTTTACATTTATAAAAAGAGTTGAAAAAACATAACAATGAGCAATTATAAATGTCATTTTAGTAAACGCTTTGTCCTAAACTGTCCTTGAGTACTAAACATTTTTTATTTTTAATAACAAATTTCGCGTTTTTAATTTATAATTTGGACTTAATAAATGACCTGCTTATGGTATCGGTTTCGATCCTTGTAGGTGTGGGACATTTTTCTAGCTTTAATTAAAGATATAATAATAAATTATATCTTTAATTGAGATTTAGAATACCTTAATTAAAAATATAAAAATAGGCTAAATAACAATAAGAGGCTAAAATAATAATAAAAATTATCAATAAGGGATTAGTTAAATTTTTGTTAAAAATTTAACTAACTAATTAACTCTTTATTTTATTTCCACATTTGTTTCTTTCATTGTTATTTTCTGTTTTTTACAGGAACAGAAATTTAGAAACATCAGAGTAGTAGTTGACAGATGGCTCATCTTCCCAGCAACAACAATCACTGGTGGCGGGGTGGTCGGCTGTACACAAGAAAAAGAGTGAAATCGTCATCTTCAGGATGAGCAGGTATCCGAGGGCGGAAGTGATTTCTGTGATGCACCCGGACGAACATTCCATCCGACCGTGTGAATGACAAGGCCGGTGGGATTGTCGTCCGTCTGTGACATAGATTTTATTCATCTCGCCAGCAGGAAGGATCGAGCGTTCTCATAAGTACAGTTGTAGTTAGAACGATGACCTAGCCAGTACAGCTGATGCCACATTGTAAACTTAAAGCAAGAAATCTTTACTGCTGGGCTTTCACAAACTGAAAGAAATGAGATGGCTAACTAGCGGCAGCGTTGTCCTGTCAGCTCACCTGCAAGCTTACACAATAGTGTAGGATTGAGTTGAGATTCAGTATCCGTGTATACCTGATATTTATACCAATAGTTTGGCTGTAGCAGGCACATATTGATGCTCGATTGTACCTGATCCTTTTTTACTTGATGAAGATGGTAACCATTCTTTTCTCATTCTAATTAATAGATATTAGCTTTAAACACTGTGATATCTACTCAAATTATTCGTTACATGCAGTTTTAATTGTTAATTTTAATTTAAAGTATAATAAAAAGTAATGACTTAACTTAAAGGATTGATACTATTGTTTAATTTTAATTAGATTTTTAATTATTTCGTCAATATATTTATGTTTTAAAATATAAATATTTTCTTTCTAAATATATTTCTTTAATTTTTATATCCTGATAATCCTGTTCACGTTTGATGTTTAATTTATATTTGTACTCATTTGCTTTTAGTAATAATATTTTTGTTGTTTGAATACCTATTTGTTTTGAATAAAAATATTTTAAACAAAGTACATTTATTTATTCATTAATAAATAAACACTGTCTTATATACTTGATGAATTATATATTTGATGAATTGTATCATTCATATTACTTATCAATCTTACATATTTAATAAACATTTGCAAGGAAAGGCTAAAAAAAAGCTTAGAAATACTTTTATTTCAAGACAATGGTAAAATTTAGGAAATTAAAAAAAAAAAACGCTAATAACGTCAAAGTGATAGAACAGTGGCTTAATGTTGGTTGATACTGTTTGGACTTCGCATCAGATTGGCAGAATATTCTTACGAATTTCTGATATTGCTTAATTGTGCAATTAGTTTCACGGTTAGGAAGAGAGTTTTACAGATATTTCATGGATGTTGAATGGATATCAGATCAATGTTCTTCCCCCGCCCAGCTTTGGAGACAAATTTGGCAACTATTTGGTGACGAATGTGGCAATAAAAATGAATAATCCAAATATTCAAAAATTTTGATGATATCACTATTAGAATTGGAGCTCAAAAGTTTGTTCAAAAACATTTGATTTCCTGTCACAGGAACTATAAAAGTACAGGTGCATATACGATAAATAATAGAATAGTAGTGAGAAGAGTAGTTGAGCGAATTCTCTCTTATAAGTGTTGACCTACAATGATTTCTCTCGGAGCGTTTGTGCTATTACGATTATTCGATAGCGATTTCCTATTTGTGTGCTGTTGCTTACTGCGAGTGGCGTCTTTAAGTGCGCATCTTATGTGTTTGTTATGTGTGTTTCTTGTTTTCTTGATGAATAAAGCGTCGTTATCTGGCTGAGCCTGTTAAACTTTTCATTATACACCCACCAACGAATTTTTCCTTAACAGTATCATCCGACTGAAAACGGACGAGACTAATGAGTCTATTAGTATCAATCGAATCCTAGAATTGATATTGAATATCTGATATTTTTAGTCTGATTCAGTTTTGTATACCAAATGCTCTTCCATATCTAATACAAAATATCTGATCAGATTAATAATACAGTATCACCCAAATCTAAAATAAAGGTCGTCTTATTGCTTGGTTAAGTTTTATTGTGCAATGAGGATCAACATCCAGTATGTCCACTCTTTGTCTGGCTGCATCCAAACTTTGACACAGATCTAAAATTTTGTTGTTAAGTTCACAAACTTAATTTAATATAAGTATTTTGCTATATTTAAAAGAATAGCGTTCATATATATTCTGATATTCAGACTGGCAGATGGTTAACTTACTGACGGAAAATATCCGAAATTTGACAGTTGCATCCAATTGCAGTAATATAACTATACAGTACACTCCCGATTCTCCGGTTTCCGTACTATCCTGCCTAGTTTCCTTTTATCATAATTAAATGAGGAAGGCAAGGCGTTGCGTTAGCAACATGCTAAGGCATTGGAAGCGGGCGTCTACTATGATTCTCCCACGTGTCGTCTGCAAAATACAAGTTGTGACAGGAAAAGAGCAGCGTTCTACTCGTTGTCCATTGCTTCATCAGTGTGTAACGGACCTCAATTGTTGTCATTGTTCCTGATTATAACTGCATAGTAATTATAGTATTCGTAAATTCACATTCTATATGGTTTGAGATAAATGAAAGGCTTAGTATTCAAATAAGAAGTGAGGAAATGCGTATTCTTGAGTTTTAGTATAAAAACTTTGTCTCTTGGTATAGGTGGACAAAGAAATGAGTTCATAGAACTTCAGCCCATCCGGATTTTTTGTTGTCTGGCCTGCTCTTCTGCCACATTTGGCTAAATCCTCATTAGTGTACTGTATTTCACCTAGCGTTACGTTTTTGAACAATCGTGTTCACACTCATACAAATGGTAAGATAAACACACTTACTAAGCAACGGATTTCGTCCATAGTTTGATAGAAAATTTAAATTTTGGAGTAAAAAGCATATATTAGCTTTTATCCCTATAGTTCGTTGCGATTTTAATGGTCATTTTCTTGCGCAAAAGTGACATAATCCCTCTTCCCTATATATTTAAAAAGTTAGTGTTTTCATCCAAATCTCGAGATTGAATTTTTCTTCGGCAACTATTCTTTCCATTTACATATTTCATATGAAAAAAAGTAAAAGGTTGCTGAAATTGAATTTATTTTTTTCCCTACATTTACACTCATCAAAAAAAAAAAAAAAAAAGAGAGAGAGAGAGAGAGGGAACTGATATATTTTATGCCGAAAAGATCGGATTCAAAATTATGAAAAGTGGAAGCTGCAGCAGTGAGCAGAGTAGACTAATGCCGAGTTTACATTCGGTCAATTAGTTATAAAAGGCCAGTCAACAGAGCATGCGTCGAAAGGCTGAAAAATGCTGTTCATACCATGGCAAGTATATATACCGATGGGACGACATCATGCCTCTGTAATGCATTTCTTTTTATTACTGCGCATGCGTTTGTAAAATTTGGCGGGTTTCTTTGGCTTGAAAAAATTGATCATTTATCATGGATTAATTCCGACATTTTTGTTCTTTGTTCATTCTGACACTAGGTTGTGTGTTTTTTTTTTTAAATTTTATTTGCCATTTTTTTTTCTATAGTTTCCCAAATTTAGTTAGGTTGACCTTTTTATTTTTACTTTACCATGTTTCTTTGTGTAAATATCCATTTTAATACTACACGCAGTGAAAAAAAATTCAGAAACGCCAAAATGGCAATTTATAGCCAAGAATGGAATGCCTGAATCTATCTTATGAAATTATGGCAAACATAAAAAAATCCCTTTCTGCACATGCGCTGTCTATTGGCTATCTTATAACTGGCCGAGTGTAAATCCGGCATAAGAAAAAATCAGAAACATTTTATTATAGCACCTATCTCAGCTCGAGATAGTTACCAAACATCTTACTTCTCAGAACAGTCAGCCCTACAACAACTATATATATATATATATATATGTAAAATTTTTTTAGTAATTAATAATACAATTAAATTTCCAAAATTACAAATACTAATTACAAAAAATAGCAAACGCCATTGAATTTGCACGAGTTCTGAAGCGCATTAGAGTATTGAATTCGATTCCAATTACAAAGAAACGTGAGACAATATTCAATAGAATTGCATCAAGGAGAAAAGAGCCATATTTGGCAACCAAACAAATTATATATATATATAATAATATTATTATATTACACATATTATTTTCTCTCATTATTTTCGCAACCTTATTATTTTAACCTCTATTTCTGGATTTATGAGGACTAATAGGGTACGTGTCAAAGTTTATTTTTGGCTATAATGAATCCAAGTTTCGATTCCTCTATCCATATTTATAATCTCCAAAAATAAATGTCCAATAGGCGGCGACAAATATAGAATATTAGAAGATTGTTAAATATGGAATAGGAGTTCATATTTATCACCCAGAAAAAAAACCACCTAAAAAATAAATGTTTCAAGAAGAATCAGATGAGGATTTCCATTGCTCGTTCAATATTCCAGATAAATCTAACAAACTAAGCATTCTTAAGACAAAAACTCTAGAAACATTTTTTTGCACAAACTTTTCGAAGATATCAGAGAAGAAAGTATCTTATATTTACAGGATAAAAAAAAATGTGCTGCTTACTCTAAAGTCAGATGTATGTAAAATTTTTGTAACGATTAGACAGTAATCTATAATCTTTGTCTGTATTTTATACAATATTAATCAGATAAGTACTTTTTTTCATCATAGATGCTTCTTCAATTAAACGTATTATATTTGAATTTTCTATTAACAAAACACTTTATAACATTTTCTTTTTCTTTTAATTTTTGCCCAATTTTTTTTCATGATCTTTAAGTTTTTTTTCACCCCTTTGGATATTTAAGAATTTTAGAATAAAAAAAATATTTTCAACCATTGTCGATTTTTCCTCAATTACAAAGAGAATATTTTGTACACGGTTAATACATAGTTTATTGAAAAATTTAGCAATGGGTTTTTTCAAATACCGACATTTCAAATCGTAATATTTTTGTCAATTGTAAATGATGCCCATATTTGTATTTCTTCATTTAGCTTTTAACCTTGGACACTTAATTTTTTCTTCAATCTTCTGTAAAAATATTGTGTCTCAAGCAGTTAATCATTTGATAAAATTCGGATGGCTTTTTTTAAACTGTACCTACAATGTAAAAATTTGAAATTTGATGGTATAGATAGAAGAAATAATTATAACGGAGAGCATGGCAATTTTAACAGTACATGAAAACATTCGTCATTGATTTAGATTCCATTTGTTATAATTGTGTTTATTTTTTCTTACTTTTTCATTTACAGTTGCAAATAAAAAGTGTTACATTCTTTTAAAAATTCAAAATTCGAAATTTTGATGAATCATCATGTTTATGTTTTTTTAATTTTATCTACAATCGTAAAAACTTATTTCTGGAAATATGTCTGTCTGTCAATAGATCAGTAATATATATATATATATATATATATATATATATATATATATATATATATATATATATATATATATATATATATATATATATATATATATATATATATATATATATAATATTTTTCGGAATCCTGTCGGCTTTTTAATTTGTAATATTATTTGTTGCGAAGCATGATGCAGTTTGAAGACAATGAAGATACTTTTTATTTCGTGACGTCGGTTTATTTCATTTTGAAGAAGCAAGCATAGGTACAAGCGACGAGCACACAGAGCGACACAGAAAGGAATGAGGAAAAAGCTCTTGGACATTTTATCCCTGGTCTTATATAACCTATGATTTTGATAGGGAAAATATTTCTTTACAGTGCTAATGTATTATGAGATTTCGATAGGGATTTTCATTACACGGGTGGACAAGGTAAGGGAAACTCGGATATCACGTTTAATATGCTTTTAAATTGTAGTTTCTTACTTGACCAATTTTTGATTTTGACTTACGTCCCCTTTTCTTGATGTCCTACTTTTGGGTCATTAAGTTTCACCCACTACTAGAAATTTTTAATTTGTAATATTATTTGTTGTGAAGCATGATGCAGTTTGAAGACAATGAAGATACTTTTTATTTCGTGACGTCGGTTTATTTCATTTTGAAGAAGCAAGCATATGTACAAGCGACGAGCACACAGAACGACACAGAAAGGAATGAGGAAAAAGCTCTTGGGCATTTTATCCCTGGTCTTATATAACCTATGATTTTGATAGGGAAAATATTTCTTTACAGTGCTAATGTACTATGAGATTTCGATAGGGATTTTCATTACACGGGTGGACAAGGTAGGGGAAACACAGGGAGGCTTTAAAAAAGAATTTGCTTGATCAGCAGTATGTTATCTCTTCACGCGTAGTGTGGGAAAGTTAGATTTTAGCTGATTCAACAATTTAACAAAGCTTCTCTTGAATTAATTAAGTAGAGACAGTGGAAATGGATCACGAAATAAGAGAATATTTTAGAATGAAGTTACTATGGGCTAAATTAAGATGAAGTTACTATGAAAATTAATTAAATTGAAATTAGAGTTAAAATATCATTACATATATATATATATATATATATATATATATATATATATATATATATATATATAGGGAATTAAAATTTAGTAAATGGTCTTTACACCATAAATGCAAAACTATATCAAATGTTGAACGAAATCCATCAAAAGAAAGTCCCTCTCTCGTTCTGTTCATATACACGTGGATAGGATATAACAAATATGCCGCGAGCTAGATGAATGAAATTTGACATATAGTTATTTATCACCAAAAGGGCAGAGTTTTAGCAAATTTTGGATGAAATGTTTATTGGTAAGTTTATTTATTTGTATGGACCGCAAATCTCAAAAATAGAAAAGGTTGATAAAATTTGGCGGGAAATCTTGGCACCGAAATTGCAGATCTGTAATACATTTGTACCAGTTAAATAGAAAAAATTCCAAAATACATGCACGAAAAAACGTCGATATTTGATAAAAAAATATATATATACGATCCAAAATACGCTACGAATTCCCCCCCCCATCGGGGCAACACAGACATGGGGGATAAGAAGCTTCCGAAATGGTGGTTGGTTCTTGACGCCCTGGTAAATACAGAAATGGTGTGGGATCAATTACCT
Organism: Argiope bruennichi; assembly: GCF_947563725.1. Classification (NCBI taxonomy): domain Eukaryota; kingdom Metazoa; phylum Arthropoda; class Arachnida; order Araneae; family Araneidae; genus Argiope; species Argiope bruennichi. The sequence goes on along the minus strand of NC_079151.1, from coordinate 132,040,646 downwards.
CTCTATCGATGAGAGGACAGGCCTCTTATGAGAGGGGTTGTATCGTGATCGGTGGCTGTTACTGAATCTTTCTTCCTGCCAATGCTGTTGCGGCGTCCGCTTATTCAGATTTTTCTTTCTGCCTTTTTCGGGTGAGGGTAGCCTATTTGGTAGGGCGTTGGATTCGGATCCCTTGGGTTGTGAGTTCGAACCTGCCAGCCGAAGACTCTCTGTGTGTGGTGGTGGCTGACGCAAGGGAAAAATCTGTAGTGGTCACAAAGTTCTCCATGTCGAGAAAAATTACACTGGTATTTCTGGATCAAAGGTGATCGTTCTCTAGTTCATGTCTAAATTTCGATCTGTGTTTGAATGAATGAATGAATTATACTTATGAAGTCCGTCCCGTAAAAAGGGTTGTGACACGTGAGTAGCTGAGTCGTACTCTTACCCCTGGGTGACGCTACTGAAAAACAAGAGACGCAAAAGTTTAGACATAATTACTTAGTCAGCGGGCTTGTCTATGCCTGGTGACAAATGTCACCAGAAACAACAATACAAAAAGCGTTAAGTTTAAACATACCAGAAAGTAGAAGGTGCAGTCATCCGTTAGCTAATATGAGCATAAAATTTTATTTCAAAAATATTACAAACGGGAAAATAACTAATTATAAAATCTTTGATCTGAAAATTAGTTAGATAAATGACATTTTTTTTTTTTTTTTTTTGCCTTAATTGTATGAAGAAAATGACACAAGCATTAATTTTTATTAATGTGAAACAAAGGTACTAAATTTAGATAGTATTAAATACTGTGAATCAAAGGTACTTAATTTAGATAGTATCAAATGCTATCCATACTAATTTCCAATCCAATACTAATTTTTTTTTTATTACTTTCCACATGAACTGCAACGAAATGTGTTAATAAACATCTGATTTCGCTCCTTTTGAAATTGAGTTAAAATAAATTTTTATTCGGCATAGACTTTAAAATATTTACATGTATTTAATTCGATAAAAGATAAAAAAAATAATCCGAAATGTGTTGATATGATGCTATTTTCCTATGCATTATCTTGAATGAAATTACATCTGGCTAAAAATAATACAATCAAAGGTCAACAGGCCATTTGAACACGTGCTATTGTCATGGTGTTTAGTTTTGATGTTGGATCAATAAGTTAAAGTACCAAGTGCGTCTTACTCACGTAATGCATTCGTTAACCTTCAGTTGTTAAACTACATTTGAAGATTTACTGAAAAAAAAAATTGTCTGATAAAACGCTTCTAAAATTAGAAGATATCTATTAATCACTAAATTATGTAATAATAGTATCATTTTATCAGAGACGAAACTCTTTCCTTGATTTTTTCGTATATATGCAGATGTTTTGCTTCGTAGAATTTCAAACATAGTCATCACTGTCGGCCGGTCGAAGTGTTTAAATGAATGGACATCGCGAATAGTAATATGGGGTTTTATACTAGTTTCAAAATAGCCATTAAGGCAACCACATTAAAATAACCACTAGCCCTCCCGCATATTTCGCAAGTACACCCGGTATATAGGGGTGTATTCTAAATTTCAACAAATCAGAGCTCTATTTTTATAGGACAGGAACGTAAATATGTAAACAATGCATTTCAAGCTTGATATATAGGGACGTATGGTTTGACAAGGGATTCTAAAAACCACTGCCCTTTTGCGCATGCGTTAGTATGGGTTTAATTAGTCAAAATAGGGGTGAGAGGGAAGATGAAAGGAGGAGATGTCTACATTTAACAATAAAATAAACTCGGATTACTCGCGGATTGAATTAAAATAATACGGCCAGAAACAACACGATACTCATATACACGTAAAAAAAAAAATTGAACAAAAAAGTATCTAACAAGGCGAAAATCAAGGTCAAAGGATGACAAAGAATTCCGGAAATGCGCTAATCTTTTCGCGTCTTTCCCCTTAATCGTAGAAAAGTGGTCGTTTCAGAATACTGAAACGAATAGCATATACGGTATACAGAACGTTTCCCGATATATAGGGATGTATTCTAAATTTGAACCAATCAGAGCTCCATTTTTATATGACAGCACGTAAGAATGCACATAAATGCTGCATTTCAAGCTCTTTGCAATTTTTGTTCAAAAGTTATTCTAGCCTGATTTTACTTCTAAAGTTTTAGAAATAAATTACTTATATTGTAAGTAGGAAACATTACAGGTTATATGAATATTAAATAAAATGTTTTAATTTGATTTACCACCAAAAACATTGGGAAATTCAAATATTTAGTCTTCAGATTAATGAATTAAAATTTTTGTAACAAAAGATTAAAGACAATATTTATGTTGGTAAGTCATTTTAAATAGAATCTAACGATTTAAGCACTCTTAATTCGCCTGTCCTATCTCCTTTGATTTTCCATACAAGATAAAATGTTTTCGCATCGATTTATTATTTGTGTTCTTTAAGTTTTAACAATCTTAATTCATTGTTTGAATATATTTGTTATACAACAATTTGTTACAATTGTTACAACAACAATCGCAGTAATACCTATAAAACAACAACAACGATCGCAGTAATACCTATAAAACGGGAGGGGGAGGGCTCATTTATGAATAAGAAGATCCCATTCAGACATGTTAAGACAGAGCGGCGCGACTTCTGGACGCATGCGGCTCCCAGAAGTCGAGGATGAGGCTAGATTCAAATGTAAATCATCAACTATCTACTTTTTTTCTACATCTAATGTAATATATTTTATGTGTGCATCTGTGTATATTTGTTTATATTAAGTTGTTGAAACAAAAAAATTAAAACGAAGATAAACGATCAACTCCTAACAATGCACATTGCATTACTGTTTCACTGCTGACGACCGGAGTGAAAAGATTTAAGGAAGAAGTTTAAATTGAGTAGTCAACGGATTTCGAAATATATGAAGTCTACAGTATATATTATAGTCTAGGGCAAGTGTACAAATATTATTAATATAAGGTAAGTGGATTTACAGTCACTTATCTCACTTACTAGGTAATAGCGTATAGTATAGCATATATTAATTTGATAAATCGTTCTATAAACTGCTTAATACTGTTAGATATAACCATGTCCATGCCAATGAAATATCGCTCTGGGTGTCAAAAAAGAAAATCATTAGAAAAAAAAAGCTAAACTTCACAAGAAGTCACAAGTAGATCACTTTTCTTGGCTTCGAAGTAATTCTGGAAAAGAAATTGCTTCAACTTCAGAAATTACAATTCAAACTTCAACTGGGGTAGAAATTTCTACTGAAACTACACAGTCTTGCAATGAAAATGTTGAGACGGCGAAATTTGTTGAAGAACCATGTTAAGTAGCGTTCACCCAAGGCCAACAATTGTGGTGCAACAGAAAGCCGCGCCTATCTCAAGAAGTCAATGGATTCTAATGAGTCAATGGAAAATAGTTGTCTCTTCAACTATTTGCCATTGTCCGGATCACATTAATTCAATTGTTAGCATAAGAATAATACTGAGATAGAGCAACGAGCCGACTGTTGAGCGAAACAGTCAGCCTCGTAGGAACGCACCATAACAAACTTTCAGCTTTCCAACCAATCAATATTAAAACCTTCATTGAAAATCTCACAGGTGTACATTAAGATTAGGTCGTTTTTTCAATTAACCTTAATTATCTTACTATTTCTTGAGAGTGAAAATTGAAGTTGAATAATCTCATACAAAATAGAACACTTATGACTAAAATAAAAATATAAGTTATTTATTTTTATTCGTATAATAGAAAAGAAGTAATCCAAGCTATAATATCTCCACTACCCACCCCTTACATATGCATTTTCGGGCATGATATTTGAATCATTGCATTTTAATTCTAAACGAAAGCTGATTTTAAAAAGTAATATAGATATTATAAGGACACCATAACTTATACGCAAGAGATTTAACAGCCAGCTGGTCACCATTTGATCATAATTAGCCAGTTATGATTAAAGATTAAATTTTAATGATTAAAACGTGGCAAAATTATCATTTTAAACCACAATGAGATCAATTCACCTCACGTTACAAGTACCAAACAAACGGCATCTGTTGAATTTTTCAAGCGTTCTGCTCATGTCAGGATGTCTTCTATAACGTTGGTAAGAGCGTTGAAGTTCAATTTTACGTTAGCCGAGTAATTATTAAAAAGTTTTGATAGAATGTATTATACATATGTGTTGTAATAACTCCGAGGGACCTTCTAGTTTTAAAATAATGATGCTTATCCTCCCACGTACCATAAATTCGCAAAGGGCTTTATATCTAATTTTCTGGTGAAACTCTTCAACTTTTACTTATAGAGTAGACAAGTGCTATTCATTCTCGGTTTAGGAAACTGAAGAGGTATGAGACGCGTTAGGATAGAACCTGGGACCTTTAGGTTAGCAGTCCAGTAACGATCCGATTTTACCAAAACAGCTGTCCGGGTAGAAGCGCTTTTACTGGCTTTTATGCAATTCAACACAAAACCATCCGTGCTTCGCACATGTATCAGAAAATGTTTATTTCGTCAAAAAAGGGTGGGGGAAAGGAAAGATAAAAAGAGAAGGTATTTACATTTAACATTATGGTGAATTCAGATTATGCGTGGTAGTAGGAGGCATAATAACCTCTCATCTTTCTACGAATCATTCCTTATCGAAGTATAATCGCCGATAAGTGCTTATCCCCATATCTTGAAATGAACAGTAAGTGAAGTGATTCGTTTTTATATTAAGTATAGAAGAAATGCAACTCACTTCTTTAAGTAATATCAATTTATTAAAAATTATTAGTTATAACATGCATGCTATAACAATGCAAATGATTCAAAATTTAGAGGTAACAAAAAAAAAAAAAAATACAAACAAACAAACAAATAAACGGAAAGACAATAATTTTACTAACCATGTATCATAACATATAAAGGGCTAAAATGCAAGTCATATTTTCAACAAACTTATATACTTATAGAGATCTGAACTAAAAATAAATTTTTTTCACGGTACTCTGAAAAATTAGTAATAAAAATTTATTTAACATGCATGTTAGAGTTTTCAAATAAAGATGCTAGACAATCAGAATGTTAATAAAAATGTAACTAAAGCAAAGGAAGACACGAAAAATAATTACAATATTAGGGAACAAAATACTAGCCCCACGGTGGAAGATGTTAATATGATAGAAAAAGAGGAGAAAGCATTGGCACTGTGGTTGTTTATTTTAAAAACAAAAATAAAATCACGGACGAATGTCAGATTCAAATGACAGAAAAAAAGTAATAAAGTATCAAATGAACCATCCCCCCCCCAAAAAAAAACTTTGCAGTGACCGAGGCAATTGAGACGTACTATAGATTAGATGCATTAGTTAAATTAAACGATGCAGAACCTATTTAGAAGATAATAGAATCAATAATTCCTTCTATTTCACAAACCAGTCCCACAATACAGAAAAATCTATAACGTCTAAACTCAGTTTAGACGTTAATGATTTATATCAACTGTAAAGCTAAGGAAGTTGGCGTGTTTATCAATTTTCTTCTGAGTTGGCTAACGAGTACGCAAATGCATTAAAGTAGTAATTAAATAGTTTCCCATCAATATGGACAATGGAGAAATAGTGACAGAATTAAAGGGTTTAGTTTGACAAGGAAAACCAGTTGAAAAGATTCAAAATTAAGGAATCTATGTCAGTTTTTCAAAACCACTCATCCAACTATTTCTAAGTCACGATGTTTTTCAAATCTATCAAATCCATCGACTACGATGAAAACATCGATTTCTGATCACTTCGGAGAATAATTGTTTTGAAATATTTTTGTATATCATACATTTCTCTTACCAAAAATGCTTACCATATTTTTTTCCCTAAGTGTATTACAATAACCCTTTCAAGGATTATAAAACACTTTGAAGCAACACCAAACTGGAAGTAGCATTTTGAGTTACATTAAAATTGTAATATCTTGTTTTTTTTCTGTATTTTGTGTATAATAATGAAATTTGTAAAAAATTGTATTGTGTGAATTTTGGAAAAAAAGAGAGAGAGAGAGAGAAAGGGAGATCGAATGCATAGGGCATATATACTAAGGAATTAGAGCTCCCCTTGAAAAACTAAAAAATGAAAAAAGGGGATAAGTGGAAACGACCTATCACTACATCGATGGATTGCACACCTATTATGGAATATAAGTCGTAACAACAAAGGTAACTTGCATTATAAGCAAACTAATATTGTTTTAGTATTTTTTTTACTGTTGCATCATATAAAAAACAGGCATTTATATAAAAGACTGAATTGTAAATTAATGGAAGAATTCACATTTACCCATATTTATTTTAATTTACTTACATTTCAAAATCTTTCTTGGATTTTGGATTATTTCATAGATCATTTTCTACAAATTGTGTACAAAAATAATTGTGATTTCAACATTACAATTTAGTGTAGAATTTTCTATTTTCAAACAAATTTCATTGAAATTTTCTACAAACTGTACTGCTTCTCTAAAAATGTTGTTTATAAAAAATTTTGTCGTTATTTTCGAGTTTATAATTGACAACACATCTAAAAATAATAAAAGATTATTAAAAAATCCAATTTTTCAAAAATAAAAAATCGAATGTAGTCGATTACTTTACAATTGATAAAGTACGGAATATTGCATTCTCGAAAAGTTATTCTATATTATGATTTAAAGTTGAGATATATAATACTAATCAACGCCATGTGGAATCTTAGGTCGAAATAGTGTAAATTTAGCTTTAAGTATGTTGTTTGAGCACATACTTAAAGCTAAATGTTGTTTGTCACACACACACACACACAAAAATGTGATCGCGGCTGTTAAGTGTGATGATTATATTTGGCCTTATAGGGCCAACTTAGAGATATATTTGGCCTTATATGGCCAACTTTCAGTTCAACCCTATAAACGTTTTGCAGCGGCCATTGGAGGACACAGGGAAAAAAATCAGTTAGAGGATTACAGTTAAACAGTTAAACAAATGCAGATTAAAGGAAGTCTCAATTTAAATGAAAATAGATCCTCACTGCTCCCAGGAATCAACAAAAAAATCCAGTGCCAATGGGAATGACATAAACACACAAACCTGAGTATATGAAATCCCCCTTCCACCAGTTCAAGAAAAAATTAGGGAAATCATGCAATTGGCGGCTTAGTTTAGAAAAATTTTCAGCCATATCAGGAATATCCTGGTTTTCCATCATTGGCAGCAAATACAGAGCTAAAATATTTGTAAAATTCCTGTGACAAATTTTTTTGTTAAATTGAAATTATACATCGGTTTTAGAGAATCTCCAGGGTACAAGTAGATAACAAGGACGTTCACTGATCTTGAAAAATAAGGGGAGGCTGTTTAAGATGTGAGTAGTGTGTGGGGATCCTGCATCCTGCATGCCTACACTTTGTGTCGAGACCCGATTCTCAGTCATCCGTTGATTGATGAAAAATGTTCAGTTCTTTTCTCAATTTTTTTTTGCTCTAATTTTAATTAACAAAGAATCCTAAAGATATTTACAATTTTTGCCCAAAAGTGGCTACTACTAAGCATTTTATGACATTATAAATATTTCTGAAATGGCATTGAAATACCTTTTCAATTGTGGCAACAGCTGTTTCGTCCAAGCCACGGTCTCTCTCTTTTTATTAGCCGCCCGTTACTGACAAGAGACGGGTGCTGAAGATCTTAAAGTTGCAGTTCAAAAACTAAAACTCCAAGATGGTAAGCAATCCAATTTCAATCTTTTTCCATCCGTTGTTCATTGTTAAATCAAGACACTTGATCTATTTTATTATGGATAATTTGGTGTACTTAAACTATTTTGAATTGTATTTTTCTCACCGACTTATTGTTCGCCATGTTTTTGGGAAATATCTCCTACAATGTACTGTTGCAAAATAATAGCATTTCTTCATGTTATAAATACCTTAAAAGATGTTAAATGTAGTAAAAGGTATATAAAATTTTATCTTCATGTTTGGGAAGTCTTTCAGAATTATCTTCATAGATATGAGTATTTTAATTACGTGGCAAATTTTGCAATTGCGAAGACATAATGATATAATTCTGCGAGATTTACAACTTAATAAATACAATTACAGTATAAAGAAAATTCATTTTTCTCTTATTTCACGATTCAAATTTTGAATTTATCGGTGAAATATTGTCAATCCAAGTCTGGTTTTGACAAGAGGACCTCTCGATGTTAGTCCTAACTGAAACGTAGTTTCTACTCTTAATGATTAAAGTTAATAAAAATAGTTCCAACTTTAATTTTTTGGGAAGAGTTTATGAATTTTATATAAATTGTTAAAATATGTGTACAAAATCAATCTGATTTACTGCAATGACTTAACATGGCTGCATGCGTGTTAATGATTTTTATTAATGTTTCTTATATAAAACGCATTTACTTAATTTTCTCAATGAAATTTTTTAATCAATATTAATTTATTCTGTAGATAAGTTAATTATCTGATTCTCAAAGATTACATAATAAACTTTCTTTGTACTGTTAAAATTCCACAATCTTGAATCAGTTGTATGTGTGTGTATGCAAAATATTCAAAAATTGATATTTTAAGTAGATATGGATATTTTTGCCAATACCAATCTGAAGTAGAAAGCAACTATAAAACATTTACCTAAGTTGTTTATTTAGGAAGACACACTATCTAACATCCAACACACATATGAGAGTTCTTGCATTTAAAAAAAAGACATCAAATAAACTTCTATATTATTACATATGAAATGTCAAAGCTAATATTTAGCTGACTCCTGAAAGGTAAATTCATGATTCTTAACAGATCAGTAAACATTTAAATGTTTTGTGAAAATATCACATTTTGCCCAACTCATTAATGACCAGTATTGAAAATAAAAATGTAAACATGTCTACAGACAAGGAACTCAAGGTCGGCAAAAACCTAGATGTCAGAACTTAGAGCATGACTTGTAAAAATCCTAATATGCTTGCAAGTGGTCTATTTAATGACTTAGAACATTAACATGACATTAGGTTATAAGATTTTTCTGAATATAATTTCTAAAACTTTAATAATATAATTAAATGATACATTTACATGAGATTAAAAAACATGATTTATGAGATTTTATAAAGTTATAAAAACAGTATTTATGCTAAAGTTTGGGGAACTTCAGAAATCTAAATCTGTTTACTCTCTTGTCATCAGTTCTTGTTGCTCACTTTTAGAATGTACTAAGATTTTCAAGTGATTTTTTTTAAATATAGACCTATAAAATAAAAAGATATAAATAAAAGTGTTTTCTTTTTTTTTCTCCAGGTGAACTTTACGGTAGACGAGATCCGTGGTCTTATGAACCACAAAAGAAACATCAGAAACATGTCTGTTATTGCTCATGTAGACCACGGAAAATCAACATTAACTGATTCTCTCGTATCTAAAGCTGGTATCATCGCAGCAGCTAAAGCTGGTGAAATGAGATTTACTGATACCAGAAAAGATGAACAAGAAAGATGTATTACAATTAAATCAACGTAAGTAAAGACATTTTATTTTAATAAACATTTGTAGTGTGTAGAATTCTTTAATGAAATTGTTTTAAGAGCATTATGAAAATGAAAACATTCGTATGATAACTAATACTTAACATGTTAATAAATAAAACCATGTCTTGGATATTCAAGTATAACCTACAAAAGTTCTTAATAATGAACCGCTTTTTAACTAAAAATTCTAAACATGTTGGATGTTTTATAAATGGGATTATTTACCAAATTTGTAAGATTTTAAATATTTTAATTACATTTTTAATTTTTTTATTAAACTATTGTAAATTTTAAGATGAATGAAAATTATTGTACTTTTTTTATGCATGTTCTAATAGATTAATTGTATATATACAAGATCTAACTTATTAAGCTTGTAAAATGTTTACTAATTTTATTAAGTTTATCACTAGTTATTCTAATTGTCTTTTTTATTTTCAGCGCTATATCTCTATATTTTGAATTACAAGAAAAAGATTTAGTATTTATTAAAGATGATTTACAAAAGGAAAAAGAAACCCGAGGTTTCTTAATTAATCTGATCGACTCTCCTGGTCACGTTGATTTCTCTTCCGAAGTAACTGCAGCTTTGAGAGTCACTGATGGTGCTCTTGTTGTTGTAGATTGTGTTAGTGGTGAGTATTTCTATCCTTATTAATTATAAATACATTTCCTTGTTAAATTTTTAATGCGTACGTGCTTAAAATTTACTTAAATATTTCATGCTGACCATTACAATATGATAACTTAAAAATGAAAACTTTTTTAAGATATGCCTTGCGTAGCTCGGTTTGTCTTCCATTTCATTTATATTATACCAAGGAATCGAATCTCGTTCATATTGTCCACTTTTTTACAGTATGTGTACATGGTCTATCTAGTTTTCTCTGAACTATTTTAAAATATTTTTTCTTTTGTATCAAGCTAATAATATACACAAGTTTTTAAATATATTGTATGCTATATAAATGAATCTTAAATCATGTATTAAGGTTTTGATATTGTTAATGATATAAGGACTGTATTTTGAAGAAATTCTATTTTTTAGGTGTCTGTGTCCAAACCGAAACTGTGTTGAGGCAGGCTATTGCTGAGCGAATTAAGCCCGTTTTGATGTTGAACAAAATGGACTTGGCTCTTTTAACTTTGCAATTAGACCCTGAAGACATGTACCAGGCTTTCCAGAGATCTATTGAAAATGTCAATGTAATCATTGCTACTTATTCAGATGAAACTGGACCTATGGGAGATATCAGTGTAAGTTTTCATATTGGAACAGAAATATTTCTTAAGTTTTCATTTATGTGATCTATTAATTAGAAAAGAAATATTTTTTTATATGTTGGAAATGTTTCTTAAAATGAGCTTTCCTTTACAGGTCGATCCTTCTAAAGGAAATGTTGGATTTGGATCTGGTCTTCATGGTTGGGCCTTCACCTTGAAACAGATAGCTGAAATTTATGCTGAGAAGTTTAAAATTGACGTTGATAAGCTTATGTCAAAATTATGGGGTGAGAATTATTATAATCCCAACACTAAGAAATGGTCCAAGAAACCAGCTGAAGGTTACAAGCGTTCTTTTAACATGTTTGTTTTGGATCCTATCTACAAGGTATAGAATTAAAACCTTTTCTATAGGGATTAATTCAACTTTTTGAATTTTACTGAACCTAAATATTTTTTCATTCTTTATGGTGATGGGGGAACTTTCAGTTTCTTAAAATTTTATATTATCCTATTTATAGGTCTTTGATGCTATCATGAATTATAAGAAGGAAGAAACTGCAAAATTATTAGAAAAGTTGAATATTGTGTTGAAAGGGGATGACAAGGATAAGGATGGTAAGAACTTATTGAAAGTTGTTATGAGGACTTGGTTGCCAGCTGGTGATGCATTACTTCAGATGATAGCCATTCATCTTCCATCTCCTGTAACTGCCCAACGATACAGGATGGAGTTGCTTTATGAAGGTCCTCTTGATGATGAGGCTGCTGTTGGTAAGAATTATATTTTAATCTAAGATATTAAATATAGAAAAGTTTAAAAAATGAAACTTTCATAATATGAATACTTTTCTTCAGCCATCAAAAGTTGTGATCCCAATGGTCCATTGATGATGTACATCTCCAAAATGGTGCCGACTTCTGACAAGGGTAGATTTTATGCATTTGGTCGTGTTTTCTCTGGAACTGTTCAGTCCGGACAGAAGGTTAGAATCATGGGTCCAAATTACATCCCTGGCAAGAAGGATGATCTTCACGAAAAAAGTATTCAGAGGTTTGTAAATGTTCTATTTTATTTTATTTGAAGACTTAATAAAACTTGGGTATTTTTTTCATTATGTATTTCTTAATCTTAAAAATTAGATAACATACATAAGTAGCCTTTAAAGCTTATGGCAAGTTGCTGATATAAATTTGAGGTATAATATTTAATGTCTTTATACTAATAAACGTTGTCAAGAATTTATCCTGGAAGACTAATTCTCCTTGTTTTTTTCCAGCTGTCTTAAAAATAGGATAGTGTAATCTATTTTCTTTCCATTTTCTTAGTTATGTAAATATTTCTTTTTGTTAGTTACCTTCCTATTCTATAACTAGTGTAAGTACAAACAGCTCTGTACCTGCACGCTCGTATGTCAGGCATCAAGGTGGTAAATAAATGCTTGTCAAGTGTAATTATGTCAGTTTTTATATTAAATTAAAAATATATATAAAATTCATTAGATTTAAGAAAATTTTCTTTTTTATGCTTTAATTTTAAATCTACTATAAACTGACTAAAAAACTAAAAGTAAACAAGTACCTTCCCTCTTTAAGAAAAACAAGTGGAATAAAAGATTTTTATCTTCTAATCAAATAGAATGTTAAGGTATTCTATATTTCCAGAATTTGATTTTTCTTTTTCTCCTTTTAGAACTGTCATTATGATGGGACGATATGTAGAACCTATTGAAGATGTCCCATGTGGCAACATCTGCGGTTTGGTAGGTGTAGATCAATTCTTGGTCAAAACTGGTACCATCTCAACATTTAAGGAAGCCCATAACATGAGAGTGATGAAATTCTCTGTGAGCCCTGTTGTCAGAGTTGCAGTAGAACCTCAACATCCATCCGATTTACCCAAACTTGTAGAAGGTTTGAAACGATTGGCCAAATCTGATCCTATGGTCCAATGTATTATTGAAGAATCTGGTGAACATATTGTTGCTGGTGCTGGAGAACTCCATCTTGAGATCTGTCTGAAGGATTTAGAGGAAGATCATGCTTGCATTCCACTCAAGAAAACTGACCCTGTTGTATCATACAGAGAAAGTGTACAAGAGGAGTCAAGTATCATGTGCTTGTCCAAGTCTCCCAATAAGCATAACCGTCTCTACATGAAAGCTTGTCCAATGCCTGATGGCTTGCCTGAAGACATTGACAAAGTAAATACTTGGAATAATTGTTTCTGCATTTTTGATTACAGATCTTTCAAAATCATGTTTATGTAATATTTTTTTTTTTCTTTTTCCAGGGTACAGTCAATCCTAAGGATGACTTTAAAGCTCGGGCTCGCTACTTGGTTGACAAGTATGAATGGGATGCTACTGAAGCAAGAAAAATCTGGTGTTTTGGACCTGAAGGAACTGGCCCTAATCTTCTTGTGGATGTAACGAAGGGAGTTCAGTATCTGAATGAAATCAAAGATAGTGTGGTTGCTGGATTCCAGTGGGCTACTAAGGAGGTAATATTTCCTTTTATTGGTATTTAAATTTGAACTCTAGATTTTCTTCCTGCTTAGTACAGTAGTATGCAAGTTGATGCATTATTATGCTCTGAAAGATTGCTAATATTCTATAGAAATTAAAGCTGCAATAATTTGTTAATTGTAGAAAATAAGCTATAGTATTATAAATTTAATATTTAATAATATAATTTTATTTTAGAGTGTCCTTTGTGAAGAAAACATGCGTGGAGTAAGATTCAACATCTATGATGTGACGTTACACGCCGATGCTATCCATAGAGGTGGTGGTCAAATTATTCCAACAGCTAGGCGTTGTTTCTATGCTGCCATGTTGACTGCTGAGCCTCGTCTTATGGAGCCCGTATACCTTGTAGAAATTCAGTGCCCTGAGAGTGCTGTTGGTGGAATTTATGGTGTATTGAATCGTCGTCGTGGCCATGTGTTTGAAGAAGCACAAATTGCTGGCACACCTATGTTTGTCGTGAAAGCTTACTTGCCTGTAAACGAATCTTTTGGTAAGTGACTTTTGTAATTTAATGTAGATATTTAATTATGTTGCACAAAATGAATAATGAAGGTATTGGTATGTCTAAAATTTGCTTTATATCCGATATTTGATTTTTCTCTACAGGATTCACTGCTGATTTACGTTCCAATACGGGTGGACAAGCCTTCCCACAGTGTGTGTTTGATCATTGGCAAATTCTCCCAGGAGATCCTTTGGATGGCAAGTCTAGGCCTTACCAGATTGTTATGGATACAAGGAAGCGTAAGGGATTGAAAGAATCTCTACCAGACCTTGACCAATATCTAGATAAACTATAAAAAGGACACTAAATTAAAAGAAAAAAATGCATAAAACTAGACAGCTGATCTTTGTAAATGTGATGGTGATGAACTGAATAAAAAGCTGGCTAGCAAATATTGTCTGCTTTACTGACTGAACTAAATATATTTGAAACTGAATGTCAACTTTACCTTAATGTTTCGAATACATCAAACAAGAATGTATTTACAATTGAATGTACCGATAGCTATCTAGGATAAAAGGAACTTAGTACTTAATTTTTTTTAAGTGGCATTAACTAAATTTTTATTTCATACAGTGTAGTAACCATTGTAATGCTATGATCAAAGCTCTTAATAGCAGGTTTAGGAAAATATTTAGCATTTTCTGCAAATTTCATCCAGGAAGTCTTGGACGGTAAGCTATGAGTTGAGGTATATTTCAATTAGTTTTGTATTAAATTGGGAGATAATTTAATGGAATGAATGAAAATATAAGTTTCAATATAGGAAAATTTTTCTTCTTTTAATATGGTGATTATTTAATTTAATGATAAATGCGTAATTCCAATTTACAAAAAATTAACTGATGCATGTTTGCAACTTAAAAAAAGCGGACACAAATTTAAAGTTGTCTCACTAATTTTACCGAATTAATAACATTACTAACATGGAAAATTCATTTCCTATCGCATGAATAATGCATGAACACAGTAGCATGAGATTAGTGAAAAATTATGTTATGATAAATTAAGGGCTTATTCTAGAAATTAACATTTATCATCATGCATGTTATATTCACAATGGTTAGTTTAACATTTTAAATGTCTTATCTTTCCATATTATATTAATAAATTAAGAATGTGAATATTTTCTTGAGCAGTGAGCATAAATTTATTTCATCTTTTCTGAACAGTCGAGAATGCTTAAAGGAAAGTAAATTTTACTTTATTTCCTTATAAATCCAGGGGTGTTTGTGCTCCGGGGAAACCCCGGAATTCTGGGGATTTTGAACTTCGATACCCGGAAATTCCGGGGATCGTCGTTCAAAAGGAAGTAGGAATAATAATGAATTATTTGTTTTGATCTGGGTAATTTTGTTTGCTTTGAAAGCAGAAAACGCAAGGTCAGTGTGTGTGGTGAAAACTTTTCCTTTCTTTCTCCAAAGGCAGTGATAATGCGTGAAAAAAACTTGTTTTTTGTTCTTTCCTTATTGCGAGTTATGACTCATTCCCCCGGTTCTCGGACATTCTCTTCTGGATTCTTTCGGCGCGGCAGAAAAAAAAGGGAGACTTCGTTCGACCAGATGTGCGATCACGTGACCTGGGTTCAAAGGTCTTAATTTTGCAAAAAAAGTAATTCATTGAACTTTTATAATTAGGTCATTCAATACTTCATAATCGTAATTTTTCATTTCTCCCCCCCCCCCCCCCTCTTCTCGAAACTCCAAAATGTCGGTAGTAAGTCCGTAAAAGTTTCCGGGGATTTTTTGGGGTCCCACAAACACCCCTGTAAATCAAATGAATTGCCAAATTATACAACTGTTTTATATGAACATGCTACTTTTACAAGCTTGTAGGATTTAAAGCAGCATTTTCTAAAAATTAAATGAACAGAGAAATTAGATATTTGTTCATGATTTTTTTACTTATTTAATTCAAGTTCTCATTCAGCAATGCTCAGATATGGATAGAATAAGAATTTTGAAAAAAGAAAGGGGCAAATTACTTAAATATTGAGCAATATTACTTTTTCCCTGATCTCGAATAATTGTGCATCTTAGATTTATTAATTTTCCTGCATTAATTAGTTGCTGTACATAAAGGATTAATTCAATTTCTGAATGTGTAATACAGAAAATTGTTTAAATATGTTTGACAATACATGTCAGTATACTTGTAGTCATATATTCATTATATCAAAATTTCCCCTAACTATATATAGAAAACTTGGAAACTTTTCATTTAGAATACTTGTTAGTTCTCTCCTTCCCACCCATTAAAATTTCTAATTTTAAAAAGTGCAAGAAATAAATTATCGAGATAATTAAAGTTCATCTTTCATTATTATCCCTTTTTGCCATTCTATTCATGGAACACAATTAGAAATTCATCTCTTGCAAGGTAATCAATATGTGAAAAGAACATTATTAAGCTCAAAGGCAAAATACATTTATTGTGTAAAGTAATTTGAAGAAAACAGTTTATCGACTAATAAAATTAAGAATATAATAGAAATGTGAGCCATAATACTGGTTTGGATTTAAAGTTAAATTTTCAAAAATACCAATGCTTTTATTTAATCATGAGCTATTTTACGGTCACATTAAAAAAAAAAACTTATTTGACATGATTGTCTTTCAGAGCTATTGAATTCAGTTTAACTAGAATTGCTAGAAGACTTATGGCATAAAATTGTTTATTCATTTAAATGTCAATAAATTTTTTAAAAGAATTCAAATGCAAAGCAGTAAAAGAAATAGAACTTACAAAAAAATCAACAAATTTATTGCATGTTTTCAGCTTTAATTTCACTGAGATACAAACTTCCAAATCAGGATGTAAAAAATGAAGTACAGAGTTCACATTTTCATACAGGTAATTGTTTAAAACCTGTTTAAATTGTAGCTTAATGTTGTCGACATGAATTCTGCCACAACTCGATAGGCCGTGGGCAAGTTTAAACCCCCTTTAAAAATGACAGACTTGAGAACCAGGTGGTTGCTGACAGGACTTCCAGAATGCCACACAGAATTGCATTGGGAAACCAGTAGACAATTTCGTTTGAATTTCTCAGCCAGGTTTCTTCAGGGAAGTACGCCATTTTGCAAAAAAGCTTCCAATTTTCTCAATAGTAACATCTAATTAAAAAAAAAAAAGAAAAAAAAAAAAGGATTGATGTCTTAAATAACTTCATAGTATGATTTGCCTACCCAATTCAATCATGAAATCTTTTTGTATAAATTTGATACTAAACACTTTGAATGCATTGTAAAATTTATATAACAGAATTTTCATAATGTTAAATATAGATCTCAACATTTTTACTAGAAATTGATGTTATTTTTTTTTAACTAAATGAATTTAACAAAAGAAAGTTTTAAAAAAATTCTGAGGGATTTATTTTTAGTAACAAAATATACAGAAGAAGGAATACACTCAAAAGATCATCTCTAGGTATTAAAATATGAATATGCCATAATTTTTGATTTAAAAATGTTTAATTAAATAAAAGAGCTTCAAAATTCTTTTACTAATAATAATTTTGCTTTTAATCACAAATGCTATTTTATTGTGCAATCAATACTATCAACATACTAGAGTTTTGTTTACTAAATATGACAATTAAGGTTCTCTTGGGAGAGCATTTCAACTGAAATAATATTAAAGCTTTTTTTCTTTCTTTTTTTTCAGGAAATATGAAATGAGTAATTACCAACTTACATTTTGATATTTTATTTGAATATAAATAATTATAGAAGTATTTTAATTAAAAAGAGAAAAATGTAATATTCTGAAACCACAAACAGAAATTATTATTATATTTGGAAAAACAATATGTAATTAATTCTTCACTGAAATTTATACATTCTAATTTTTATATGCTTTTACATAAATTTTAAAAAAATACTATAATATTTAATTATAAAAGAGACAAAAAATTATTAAAGAATGCAAGATAAATATACAATACCTATAGATTGAGCAATTGCAATAGCATTATCAGGCAAATGGTGAAATGATCCAACCAATAATGTGACTAGATGGCAATTCGATTTGCCATTGGTTTGCTGTTGTACAAGGTAGTTGCAACATTCAAGCACTTGATAAAAGTCCCTGTGAAGTAAAAAGGAATGCAATAAAAGCATAAAACTTCTACCATTTGATATTAAAGCTAATTCATATGATTTAACATAGATCTGTAACATTGGATAAAGTTTGCTAAATACAGTATAGCAAATCTGAAAGTATGATCTCTGTATTCTACATTAAAGCTTAAATTTTTGTAAAAAAAAATAGTAACAGATTTGGAAACCTAGTTTGAAATGTCATAGCATGACAATATTTATGGTTGGTTTGTCTTTATTTATTTTAACTAAATATAATTATGTTTATAAAATATCACATTTCTTTATTAATTAATAAAATTTTCTCTTTATTATATAATAACATACAATCCAAAAATTTAATTTCATCAAATGCATATTTGTATGTATAAACAATAAGTACTTTCATAAAATATATTTGAAAATAAAATTGGTATAACTGAAAAGGTTATTTTTTAAATCTTTACAGCAATGTAAAAACAGTTTTTGTGAAATAAAATACTCTGTGATTACTGAGGGAAAACATTACATTTTTGCTTGATTTTTAAATTTAAATCAATATACTATTTAAAAATTTTGGAAATCCTTTATAAGTAGGAACATACTCCAGGGGTGTTTGTGGGACCCCAAAAAATCCCCTGAAACTTTTACGGACTTACTACCGACATTTTGGAGTTTCGAGAAGGGGGGGGGGGAGAAATGAAAAATTACGATTATGAAGTATTGAATGACCTAATTATAAAAGTTCAATGAATTACTTTTTTTGCAAAATTAATAACCATTAATTTTGCAAAATTAAGACCTTTGAACCCAGGTCACGTGATCGCACATCTGGTCGAACGAAGTCTCTCCCTTTTTTTTCTGCCGCGCCTACTTGCCGAAAAGAATCCAGAAGAGAATGTCCGAGAACCGGGGGAATGAGTCATAACTCGCAATAAGGAAAGAACAAAAAAGAAGTTTTTTTCACGCATTATCACTGCCTTTGGAGAAAGAAAGGAAAAGTTTTCACCACACACACTGACCTTGCGTTTTCTGCTTTCAAAGCAAACAAAATTACCCAGATCAAAACAAATAATTCATTATTATTCCTACTTCCTTTTGAACGACGATCCCCGGAATTTCCGGGTATCGAAGTTCAAAATCCCCGGAATTCCGGGGTTTCCCCGGAGCACAAACACCCCTGATACTCATTAAAAAGCAACTAGTATTAAATTTCATAATTCTAGGTCCAATAATTTGTCTTGCAGAGACTTTTGAATGACTGGCATTGAGCAGGTTACAATTCACATCCTACTAATCCTATTAATATAATCATGTAAAAATAAACCATAAAGGAGAGTTATCAATACTTCTATGAAAAGAATCTTTTTGGGATACAAACCATGCTTCTTTATCTTTTTTCCTTGGATATTTCATTGGGACTAGACTACTCTTCTCCACTTGATTTTGCGCTCGAACATGGCTGTAACGAAATATTTTTTTTACTTTTGAAAAATAAATTTGCTTTACATTTTTATATAATTTTTTAATATTAACTATCAATACATTTCACAGATAATTTTGAAATAAAACTTACCGACCACCTTTACATAATTCAAATTCTAACCACCGAGTAGCCTCTCTTGCTGCAATGCTTTCTTTTTTTAATTGATCCAGATTTGCAATAACTATAAATAATTCTTTATTAGAACATAATACATATCTTAACTTAAGAATTAATTAATGTAAATAAGAAATGTTTCATGAGATGGATAATATAAAAATACTCTATGTAATAGAAAAAAAATAATAATAACAAATCAAATTTATTTCTTTTTTGAAATTCTAAGTTTTTAAATTAGCAAAGTAAAGATTTAAATATAATATCAAACAATGCCATTATGTTAAAAAAAATTGTACACAATTTATTTCTTGTTTTCAATATTTTTCTCCAGCTGTTTGGCAATATACAAAAATTTCAAAGATAAAGGATTACTTGTAATGGTAAAACTATTTTTTCTTAAAATCCTTTTAGGATTAAATAAAAAATAAATATTGGATTCATAACAGTATAACATCATTTATATGAATAATCAAAATTTTAATAATTAAAAAGAATTATATTTCACAAATACTTTGCATGTCACCTTTAAACACAAGAGTGATATATGTAATGATTTCTCACCTACTAATGGAACGACAACTATGAACTTCTTGGTATTAACAAGTTGCTTTATGGCAGGTAAATTACAACACAAAACACTGGCATCTGTAACTAGAATTGGGGATAATTGACGAGAGGCCTGGCCTTCAACAAATGTTTCCAAATCATCTACTTCAGCCTAGTATTAAAAAAAATTTATTTATTCATAATGAAATTTGAAAATAATATTTTTATTAAAAATAATAATTCAATTCAGGTCTACTGCTTTATTAGAAGTTTTTTTTTTTTAAATCTCACAATACATAAACAAATTACAATTAAGGAATCTCATTAAGTGAAATATTCATTTATTATGAATAGATATAAAATTCCAAATTAAAGAAATAATGTTTAAAAATAATAAATAAATAATAATAATTAAAAAGTAAAATATCTCAAATGGATAAAAATTTAACAAAAAAATATAATTACATTGATGCAGTGGTGTATGTTGTGATTGGATATGTTGCAAGAGTTTTTACAACATGGGCATATTTTTCAGACTTTATTTTATATAAAATTCTAAAACAATTAAATAAAATTCAGAGATTTGATCAAAGCAATTTTATGATTGTAATTGATTAGTTCAAATTACAATCATAAAATTTTTTAAAAAAATCTACATTTTGTTAGCAAATATTTAAACTAGTTAACTCTGAATCTAAATATTGAAATTCTCCATTTTTATTTAAACTCATAAATGCTTTGACATTAGTTGCATCTTAAATTAATTGCAAATAAAAGAATCTTAAAAAGCTATTTTTATTTATCATTTTTTTAATATATGTTTTTTTAATAGAGATGAGAAAAGGGAGAGGGCAGATATTATAATCATCATTTAAAAAATAAGATTGGAAAATGACCCAAATTATTATTCTATTTTTTGTATTCTAGAGAGCTTTTAACTCAAGCTACAGAAATATTATTTAACAACTTTCATACATCAATTCATAAAACAAAATAGAAGATACACATATAAATAACTTTTCTCTTGCAAATATATAAAATAATAAGCTTAGAAAACTTTAAATCATGACAGGGGGCTGACAATGGAAAGTTAATTAGTCCCTATCATTAAACACTTGTCCCCCCCCCCTTCCCTTTTCTAGAGATATCATGAGTTTTGTCAATATAATATATTCATTGTTTTAGAAGGAAGGTGTGGGCAGCAGAATATCAAAGATAATAATAATTTAAAGTTGATACATGCTACATAGTCAAAGTAGGTATATTTTTTCCATTTTGATATCCGATGAAACATAACTATCTGCAGAATATTGAACATGATTATGTTGTAGTTCACCCAGTCTATAGTTTGCCTTAAATTTGGCAAAATAATCGACATAGTGAATCAGATATTACGCTTTGTCAACTAAGAAATCATTAAAACAGATGAAGATTATGCCACCAAATTTATAAAAGAACTTACTTTTAACCACAGATGTGCCATGCTTCTCATCAAGTAGTGTTTTTGGCTTTCTGCATCACGATTAGCCTAGATTAATAAAAATAACGGATAAATTATCTCGATGAAAATTAATTTATGTTCAAACTGAATAACATTTGACTTAAAATTAAACATACTGTTTTAACAGAACTCATTTCTTCCTTATTAGATTCTTTAGCTTTATTACTCAGATTAAAATAGTATTTCTTTTTCTCGGAATCAAAATCCACTGATGATTCAGAAGCTTTGATGACACATTTTCCAAATGAAAGCAAACATTGTACTCTTAGATATACCTGTAATGTATAAAAATATCAATTATTAGCAAAAAAAAAAAAAAAAAAAAAAATGAATTTCTGCTTTCAAGTACTGAGAGCAGAATTTAGTAACATGGAATAAAGTTTATCAAATACAGATTCAAATTGCAACAGTTTTGCTTAGTAACACCCTTAAGAGCAAAACAAAATAAGATATGAATCAAATTTAAATTATCAGCCATAAATCGAGTCTTGGTACAATCAACATTTCAATATCTGCTTTTTTTTTTTTTTGCTTTGTGAAACAAGTCAATAAGTTTTCTCACATTTCTGAACAATTTTCAATGGCATATACTGCTAATAGGCCAGACAAGACAAATTACTGTCCTGTTGAATATTTTCCCTTTGTTTTCAAGGTAATATAAGAAACTTGAACTAGATTTAAAAAAAAGTATTTTTCAATATTTTAATATGATTAAACAAATTAATGATTTTCAATGATTTTTTAAATTATTTTTTCCTTGTAGTTCCATTTTACATTAGAGTTACCTTCATCATGGTGTTTTTAAAATAATTTAAAAGAAATTACACGAAATCTGCATTTTAAATGGAGTTGTTAAGTTAAGGGGCTCAAATAGCTTTTGTAGAAAAAGCAAAGTACATTAGGGGCATTTTATTTTAACCATTAATAGTAAAATGCTTAAATGAAATAGCATGGATTTTTTTAATAATAAATTTAAAGAATACAATTACTATCTGCAATACACTTTTTATAATAATTTCATATATATTATTCTTAGTTTGAATAAGATGCATCGTGTAAATTCAGCAATAATATATCAAAATTAAAATCAAACATAAAAAAAAATATACAAAATTATTCTTATTTCAAAAAATGTGCAATCAGCTTACTTGTTCTGAAGTAGATAGAGCTCTCCTTTTAGAAACATCAAAAGAAAGCTTAGAATGTATATCTTTTAATATGGGAAAAGATTGCAAAACAGTATCTTCAGGTAATGGATAATCTTGAATGACAGTTTCATCATTTTTTAAAAGTCTCTGAAAACGATCTATAAAAGCAAAAGCAAAAGGTTGAATTTAATAAAATAATTCATGAAAGCATAAACAACAAATCAATCCAAACAGGAAAGAATTTAAACACTCCAGACAAATATAAAAAAAAAATGTTAGCTTACTAGTACCATTTGAAAGTTTATCTTCTATTTTTAGCAGTATATTTAACAGTTCAATAAGACAAGATAACAGATATGGTGAAGTCTGAAAAAAGAAAAAGATATATATTTACAAATAAATAAATTAAAAAAAAATCATATAATGACAAAGGCACAAACTTTAATCTGAAGTCACATTACAGTAAGATGTTGTTTTATAATATATTTTTTTAAAAAAATTACATCTACCAATCTTTATTAAAACAAGAGTAATCTTATTTTATATAAATATATATTACATTTTTTAAAACTTATAAAATTTCACAATTACAAGAAATAATAAATGTATAAATATAATTTTATTATGCATCAAAATTAATATGTTATCCTTTACAAATTTTGAGTTGTGGAAAAAGTATTTCACAGATAATTTAGATATAATATTAAAATTACAATATATGTATATACACCATTATAAAAAAAAAAAAAAAATGCACAGATTAAAAATACAATAACAATCTTGGGACCAATTTTTTATAAATAGGTTGCAGATGGAAGATTAAAACTTTATTGCATATGCAATAACTGCCATATGTGAATTCCATTGATCACAAAAATAAATCTAACTGGTAGATCATTTCTTTTGCATATTAGGCATTCTATATGGAGGAGGACTTTTAGTTTACTGTATGCAAAAGAAACGTTAAAAAGTAATTTCAAAAGATTTTAATGGCATATTTCTACATGAAAATAAGTATGCAGTTATTAAACATACATCAATGTTTAGAAACATGCATCATAGTATTTGTCATGAAAAGAATTACCACATGACCAATGAGTTACATACCATATGTGCAAAGAAAGTTTAAACTTTCAACTGTATTAGCTTCAAAAGTTTCCTTCTTGTTTTTTTACAATGAAATTATTGTTTTTTTACAAAGAAATTATAATCAGTTGAAACTAATACAATTATTTTGCAGAAAGAAAAATCATAGATAAAATACAATCTTATGGGGTATACATGCTCCAATGAATGTAAAAAAAAAAAAAAAAAAAAAAAAAAAAAGTAGTGAGATTACTTGTGTTTATGCATAAATTTTCATAAAATTTTGCAACAAATAATCATATATAATATAAAATTGCTAAATAACATGAATAAATCATGAAATTTTGGAAATTTAATTATTTAAACCATTCTCATTTGCAAACATCATACACATTTTAAATACTATGAATCCAAACTGTAATATAATAATAAATTTTTTTTATTATTATTAATAACAAACTCTTTGAAAATTCTTTCAGACTATGTATTTGCTGAAAAAGGAACAATTCTGATTTGCTCTGATGATTAAAATTGAATGTAAAAACCTATATTGGGTTTGAAAGCACTAATAATATTATTATATTGATTTTGTCTTTAATACACTCATCCCCTAAACGTATTTCTGACTTCTTTTTGTTTTACAGTTTCATTAATTTTTTTATATCAGCAGTTTCCACCTTTTAATGTCTGCATACCCTTGAATAGCTTTTCTGAACTTCACTTAATGTTTAATTCCATCCCCAAGTCTTGTGTGTGTGTGTGTGTATACATTTATGCTATAATGTTAAGGATTTGGATTCATTCAAACATTAAATGACACAAATTAGCTACATAACATATGCAAGAATTATCCCCGATTTAAAATTTTATTTTGCTTAGTATTGGCTAATAACTCAATAATACTCAATTGCTGCTATTGCTTGAAACTCAATTTTTTTTCTTTTAATTTTTTATATACTCCTTTTTTTCTCTATAAATAATACAATTAACTTTTCTCAACAAACATAGATCCCCTTTCAATCGCTTATTGCTTATTTAACTTTTTATAACTTGTTTGTAAAAAGATTTTTTCCAAGGTTCAAACGGTACAAAGACAATTGCTATATTTTGTAACAGAAATATTTATAAGGTAACTTTTTAAATCATATTTCCACATCACAAATTGAGCAAATATTTGATATCAATCCAACATTTGCTCTGTTTTCATATTCATGGGCATAAATGAAATGGTAATTATAAGCACTCAAATTTAATAGCATAATATTCAGGACACAAGATTTTCTTTCCAGGTTTTCTTCTCATATATTGCTCTTCAGTTTTTCACTGTCTGATAAGTTTCCTTTACAGCATTCAAATTGCTTCCATGTTCTCACTCTTATGCAATTTCTTGATGTCTCTGCTCAACATTCTTTTTAATATTTATGTATCCCTTAATTTTTCTCTCTTGAATATTTTTTCACTGTCTTGCTTTCCATGACTGTCTGATTCCTTCCATTTGGTTATTCAATTTCAAGCTTTGGTTTGAATTCTTTTTTGCAGCTGAAGATTTACCAAAGCAAGCATGTTTCTTTGAAAACATAATTCAAAGTTCGATTTTCTCTTGTGTGGAAGACAGAATATCAGTCAGAATGGTAGCGCATCTAATTAAAATTGAACTTATTTTTTCTAAAAAATTTAAGCCTAACATTTTCAAATAATTTTCAATGCATGTAACATTAATAATTTGCAAAGGAAAGTTGCGTTTGAGAAAATTAGAAATAAAAAAAGTTACTCGGTATCTCCAATTTACACTTATTAGAAAAGAATTTTTCTGAACTTAATGATATAAAAATTACAAATTAAATTATATAAAACATTAAATAAATCAAAATTTTTATAGTGTGAGCTCCCACTTAATGCAAATCTTTCATTATGTCAAATTTGATCTCAATAGGTGAAATGAACTATATTTTCACAAGAAAAATAAAAATAGACATATATATAAACTTAAACGAGATAAACTTACATTACTTAGCTCGTTTCAAATCAAATGGGAAAAATAATAATAATAACAATAATTTGGCATGAACTTATGATGAAAACTAACAACTATGCACCATTATAATCAAATGAAATTCAAATTAAATTGAAAGACAACTTCAATCTAATTCTAGAACTATGTTTCGCGAAAATAAATTTTTATAAAATTAGGTTCAAATTAAGGCAAATATAATTTCATGCTTGAACTGCATCCAATTTACAATGATATTTGTTCTCAATATACATAAAATGTTATGCATTATATATTTTTTCTATAAATCCATGCTTCTGTATCAAAATTTTAGTATTTTTCATTCACTGCTAACCAATAGGCTTTCAGACTTGCATACTTTAACATATTACATAAACTTGGAAGGCAAAGTTCTATAACTCTTTTTTTTTTTAATTTGAATTCCTTATGTTTAGGTTTTCAGACATTACCGTTACTATTGCAAACTCCTAAATGGAACGCATGCACCATAGATTGGGAATCTTTGCTTTATATAATCAAAATATTAAAAATATTTCATGCAAAATATTATATGAATATCAAAAATACTTTAATAATTATATATCACTGAAGGGGGGGAAAACATGTCAAAACATACATACCACAGCACCAGCAGATAAAATGTTTTCATTTATTCTAAGCCAATCTGTTAGAATCTTGAGACAAGGCAACAGTTTTATCTTACGGAGAATATGAACAAACTTTTCTGGAGCTATAGTAGGGTTGCCAAGAACACTGAATTTTTTTTAGGAAGAAATAAATAAATTAAATTAAAAAATAATAAGCAAATCAATCATCTTCAAGTTAGAATAATTATTGATGAGAAGGTTTAAATAATTTTAAATCAAATCAATAATTTCTAAAAGTACTTTTTTTAATGAAATACAAATTATAATTTCAATAAAAGTTTTTTAAATTAAAAACATATAATACTTCATTTTTTGTTCATTCTTTTTTTTTTTTAATTTCTATCACTCATTACATAATGATTACGATCTCCATCTAAATCAGTGATTCTGAACAGGAGGGAAAACAATTTTGAAATACATTAACAGTATCAAAAATGCTATGGTTATGCTATTCATAATAAAATAATTGTACTTCAAATCAGATATTCCCTAACAAATAAAAGCAAAGATTTTGCAAATATGAGCTGCTTGAAATAATAAAATAATGATATCTTAAGGTAACAGTCAATATATAATTTCTAAATGAAAGAAAAATTAACAAGAAAGCTGAACAAAATTCTGAACAACTGGAAACAGAATGCATTTAACAGTTTAGAATAAACAGAATTTTCTTTCTAGAACAGTCAGGAAAGTAGCATGGAATTAAATAAATTGTATACTGAAAAAGACAGCAAAAGGATATGTGTTAATTATTATTTGCAATTTTATCATCAACAATTCGTTTTCATACAGAATAGAAAAATGAAAGATTAATTTATTTACAAAACCACACTAAACACAAATGAAATCTTACCTATTAACATCTATAGAAGAGTTTTTATCACTTTCATCATGATTTTCCTTTGCATTATCATCAGAAAGATTTTTTGAAATTCCATTAGTTAGAATTAAGTTATTATCTAAATTAGCATCCAATTCACTAAAAGAAAAAATATTTGTATTATAATTATTAATTCATGCCCATGTATGTACAACTACAATTTCCTAATAAAAATTATTTTAAATCCTCATCAAATTTTAACAATCTCCCATCATATTGGCTTTTAATTAAAAATTGGAATTAAAAAAAGATGCAACTAATTTAAACATATAGAAGAAGTGTTAATCTTGTATATTTACCATACTATAATCATACAATCTAATCATTAAACTTATGCAACAAATAGACTAACTGCAAATATCAAAATTTAACAATAGCAACAACATTAGGATAATTTTCTTTTGATGCATAGTATAAAGTTTGGATCTTAAATTAACCTTAAAATAAAGGGGGGGGGGAAAGCCAACATTTACACATGCATCTATCTTATGAATTAACAAGGTTGACATTTTAGGGTAGATAATACTTTAGAAATAATGACAACAATGAAAACAACAATATTTAATAAATAAAATTTTGAGGAAAAAAGGTTTTAATAAAAAGATTTTTTTTTTTAATTATAAAAATGTAACATCCTTAACCATTTTCATCATTAACAGGTCACAATATCACGTGAAAATTAAAGTAAATTTTCAATTTTTTGAGGAAATAGGTGGTGCAGCAACTGCAGATAATTAGTAAAAAGACTGATAAAAGTAACAAATAAAATGAAAGATTTTAAGGAATTTTTATTTACAGTACGGGGAGCCTGCACATACAATTATGTTTTAATATAAGATAGGTATTTCTGTATTGAAAATTTGGTAATTTACTTCTTTATAAAAAAATGTTCAATTATTTCTACTTTTGGAATTAAACTACTTTTTTTTATATGAAGTTTTATAAAAACGATTTAGAATTTTTCAACAAGGTAATTATTTTCAAGTATATATATATATATATATATATATATATATATATATATATATAATGATATTTTAAGCTCTTAATTTAATCCAAATTAATTTCCAGAGCTTTATCTTAATTTAGTGCACAGTAATTTCATTCTCTTATTTCTGATCCAATTCCACTTTCGGTTTAATTAATTCAATTGAAGCTGTGTAAAAAGTACTGCACCATCAATCTACGTATCAAGTGAAAGCAATCCCTCCATTGCCCTTGCCAAGGTGTCAAAGGTCAACATAAGTATTCAACTGGGGCATGGCTGGAAATCCCATGTTATATAAGACTAGTAATCATTTGTTTCGCCCCTTTTTCTTATTTCTACATTTGTGCTGCACTGCGTCTTCTTGTAAATAATCATGCCTGTCTCCCATGAGAGAATAAAACGAAATTAAAAATACAATGTCTCGTCTATGTCTTCAAACCTACCTTCTGCTCAAACAAATATATACATGAGTATAAAAATGTTTTAAAACACTTTATGAGTATAAAAAGTTTTGTAACTAAATTAGCCTATAACCTATTTAAACATATTTCACATTTTGAATTATTTAATTTTATCCTTTTATAATAATATCCTTATAAAATTAGCAATAAATGAGAAAATCATAAAAATTGCTACAAAACTGAAATGAGACAAATAAATGCTTGCACATAAAAGACTTTTCATGAATTTTCACAATATTTCGTACGAAAGTACATTTGAAATTTAAGCATTAGTTTACTGCATAAAAAAATTGTTTCAATCAAAGCTACAATTTTCAGTAAATGTTGGCATTTCTGAAAATTCCATCAAAACAGAATAATATAGTATTATGGTAGAATATTATAATAGGTAAGGTAGATATATAATAATAGGCAAGAAAGATGTACAAATAAGATAACATTTTTCAAGAATTGCTTTATAATGAATTAAACATACCCATAATAATAAAATTAAACATACCCATCAATGCTTAGGCCATTTTCTTCAATTATATTTTCATCTTCATCATCACTCTCACTACTACAACTTACATCAGAATTTAGCAAACCACTTTCTTCATCCGATTCTGGTAAATCTGACATTTCTCCTGTAAAGCACAATAAATGAGATACATTAAATTCCAACAATGTGAAACACATATTTTACAGCGATTATAAAATAACTTCCAAAGCAAACATATTAACGATAAAAAAAATGCTTCTAAATATCAAATTGTAGTAAAAATTAATCAGTAAACATACCTTATAATAACATTTATTGTTAATTTAAAATGAAAGAATATATAAATAAAAATATTAAGCATTTAAACTATCTTCGTTAATCATAAGCAGTTATACAAACTTTTGAGACAGTCTTAATCTGTCTCATCTTTTTAAGTTTCCCACCCAATATAATAGTTATTTTAGGGAAAGAAAGTTTAGCAACATGTTTCTAAAATATCATTAAGAAAAAATGCTAAATACAGACTATGTTCACAGTAATGATTCTCTAAGATCTATTAATACATATAAATTGCAAAACATTAATAAGAAATATCTATGTTCTATAATCTATCTTATAAAATATCTATAATCTATCTAAAAAAAATCATACAAAAATATTAATTAACATATCAGAATGTTGTTTCAAAAGAGTTAATAAATAAGTAATACCATCACTCAATTCTGAATCATCCTGGCTTGTGCTGCTAAGTTTCCGTCGGCGACGCAATCTATGCAAGCGCCGTGCAGAAAATTTCTTTAAACTTGATTTTTTCCCAGACATTTTCTGAAATAATAAATGAAAAAATTAATTTAAAATTCAGACTTTATTAATTATTTATTTACTTGAAAATAAGGATGTTTAGCTTTTGCAGATTGTATTCATCTTTTATAAAATAACAATTTTTTTTCCATACAATATTCAACAATAATATACAAAAAAAAAAAAAAGAAATGAATACATGAAGAAGAATTAAATTTAAAGTTATATTCAAAAACAAGATATTCTTTCAAATACAGATTGCACATTATGATTTTTTTTTTTTTTGCTTTATTTAATTTGCAAATCTAGTTCAAAAACTTATGCAAATATGAATAAATGTTCCAATTCTGCACATAACAATTTTTAGTAGTGTAAAAAATATTCATGGTTGTTAAATAATGATTATTCAAGCTATCATTTAAAACCGAACAAGTTGAAGAATTAGAATACAAATCCGAAGAGAACTCTGAAGTTATATGCATTTAAATGTCACATTTTAAGCTTCTAATTTACTTTATATATTACATTTTTTTACTATAAATTAGATGATAAAAGTACATATAGTGACGTGCATTGCACATCCTTATAGAGTAAGATATTAAAGAAGATAATTATACTGACCATTACTCTCAATATAGTTTTAACTCAATGAAAACAGACAAACAAATAAATAAATCAAAATATTTAAAATTATATATTATAATAATTATTTAATTTCAATTTTTGTAAATACTATTAGAAATTTGCCATCATCTAGAAACAACAAGGACAAAAATGTTTGGCTATATATAAAGACTTTATACCGTTTAATAAAATATAATAATAAATATGTAAATATTTTGCAGGTTAAATTTAAAATCAGGTATATTTTTAAAAGCATTTTTTCTTCTTTTAAATTTGCGGTTAAAGATATAAATCATTAAAAAAAATATGTACAGTTTAATTTGTACACAATTTAAATTGTTTAAAAAAAAAAGGCAAAGTATTATTAAAAATTTCTGCATATATCTCAAATCAAATCACGAATAAATGTCTTTGGAAATGGAAGGTGGGGCTAATGAAAACTGTTATATATTTATGTTAAATGCCAAGTTACATAAAAAAATGTCATTAGCTTACACTACAACCATAAATAAAATACAATAAAGATATAAAAAGTTAACAAAAATACATTCAGATACCTTTAATAATAGGTCTTTGTTTATTTCATTTTCTTCACTTGTGTCATCTAATTGTTCCTTGGAAATGGACAGTGTTAATTGTTTTGAAAGATTCTTCTCATTTTCTGTAAAAACACAAAATGGAATTATTTACTAATTTTAGTTTTTTTAACAAATAATATTAGTTCCTTCGATCAAAGTATTATTACATAAAACAATTTACCAATTATACACCCATTCTGAAGACTTTCTGTAGGCTTTAAATCCAGTATTGCTATTGACAACTGTCTTGTGACTCTTTGTACAACATAAGAGAAGAAAGCAAAGGAAAATGATATAGCAACAGAAGCATATGTAGGACCTATAAAAACAAATAAAAACATTAGCTACACTTCACTCGATTTAAAAGTAATTTGAGAACTATAAAAAGAGACAATAAATATAGAAAATTTAGATTCAATTTTCAAAAGATAGGTAGAGATTAAAATAGTAATTTCACTCATTTATAAAAAGCTAAAAATTTCATAATATAATGCTACAATTAAATTATCAAAATAAAACATTTTAATACTAGCAAATATTGCTACTTAAAGTAGTACATTTGCAATAAGTATAATTACTCTTTATATATAAAATATACGAAAATAATTATTGTGCTTTAATGAACTGAATAATACTAAATCCATAACACAAATATATATACTTGGAATCATTTAAAAATATATATATAGTTTAAATGCAATGTTGTTGGGAACTCCATTAATTCCAATATTTCCCCATTTTATTATAAGTTTATTTAGTTATTGAAGTTTGAAAAATTAAATTAGCTTAAATAACTTCAGTAAAGTCATTTTTTTTGGGTAAGTTGTATTGAGTTGTGTAATTTCTTCTATTCTCTCTCTATAATCTACAGAGAGAATATATTACATCATCTACACAGAATTATACAGAAAATATGTGATTAGCTATGGAAAAAAAGAAAAAAAAAATTGAATAATTTTTTTTTTTGTATAACAACAATATTCAATATATATTTTATTTTTGTACTCAGGAAATGAAATTTAAAATATATTTGCATGTAAATTGTTTTAAATCTTTAAAATATTAATTTACCTATTTCCCTTAAACAAAATGCGAAAAATTTCAAGATTACTTAAACTGGACAACAAATAAGATTGCAATATCTAATAACTATGTAGCCAACAAGCTTATAAGAAATTTCAAGGTTAAATATGATGATGATTACAACGCTTTTTCTTTTTACATACTTCTTATATGAGAAAATATTTTTCTATCCATTCAAGATTGCTGTCCTCCTTATATTTTCATAATTATTATTCCATCACATACTAATTAACAGAAGTTCAAATATATCTGCATCATCTTTGCAAAATTACATGCTATTTCAGAATAACATTTAATAATATTTTCCTACTTTTACATTTTTTAAAAAAACAAGAGCAAAGTGGTGCAAATCACAGGAAACCGCTTATAAAAATAAAAACCTCCAGCAAAAGAAAAAAAAAAAAAAAGGGAGGTCAACATTTTTCCAAATGCAATTACTAATATTATACAGTACTTCTATCCTATTCTTAGTGCTTACTTCAAATAAATATATTGTTAATACCATTTTGACTTTGTAACTCTATTTATTTAATAGCTAGGAGAAAATAGTTGAAATATTGGGTAACATATCCTTTTAATTTGGTTGTCTCTCATAATACAGGAATAGAATTGACTAAGATGCAATTAATGACATTTCACCCGATGAACTATTTAAATTTTAATAGCTTGTCCTGTATTTACAATATCAGTCAATACTAAATTCAGTAAGGAAAAAAAAATAGTAACTTCATATGTATGTTGACATGAATTTTGATGACATATCTTATTTCTTATGTCCTCCATTTGTCTTTCAAGTTCATAATTATTTATATTGTTTTCACTCACTATCAAACGATTATTCAAGGTACATGATTATAGAACCCTTTTATTTAATTCCCCCCCCCCATGTTTGAAGAGCCTGACATGGCATAAGTGGCAGGAATTTCATAAATATGAATTTGATTGTGAGAAATCTAAAAAGCCTATCAAAAAAGTACTGTAAATGATGAAAATGTTCAAGTAAGATAATATAATATAATAAGGATAATGAAATGCACACTTATTAACATGCATCTAGTTAATTTTAATATATACAAACCTTTTTCTTGCGACTTCCATACACATAACAAAGACATGACCACCACTTTAAAAATTATATCTTCAGAGAGCCAGGCATCTATATCTTCTGTTTCAGAATCATTTTCATAAGTTGAGGCACTGCGAGTTATGCCAAATTCTTTAAGAATATCCTGGCAGTATGTTTGGGCATTATAACTAGAGGAAAAAATCAAAAATTAATAATGTGAATTCTGAAGTTATGTAATGAGAAACTTATTACTTGGGATAGTTTACTCACTTTTCACTGGGCTTAAAATAAAACATTTGGCACAATTTTAAGAACCTAGATAAAAATCTTGTGCATTTCAATGACCTGGAAAAAAGAAAATGAATGATTAATTTGTTAACAAAACCAAATCTGAATAAAAATTATAAAGCAGAAGGAAATTAGTCAAAAATTTGAACTTTAAATTTTAAAAATTATTAATTAAACTAAAAAGAATTTGAAAAATTACTTTTTTTCAACACAGTCAGATGAATACAGCTGCTTTATCACTTCTTCATTTTTCTCAAACAAGCGTACTAGATTATTATCAGCACCCTCGAATCTTTCACGACTCGACAAGCTATTGGGGAATAAAGGGCACAAGAGTTTTGTCAGAAGTATTTGCAAATTTAAAAAACAGAATATCACTAAGATATAACATATTAAATTTGACATGTCAAAATTAAACATTAGTTTAAAAATAGATAACAAGCAAATTACTATGATCCAAGAAGAGACTTAATAGACAATATAGATATATTTTTCAAAATTTCACCATTTATTTGCAGTTTTTTTATGTCATAAAGAGATGTCTGAACGCACTATAAATACAAAACACATCCAGTGTGTTAAGTAATCTCATTTTCAACTACCATTAATTTTACTGAAATGCCAATTTTGAAACTGATTTCACTATAATTTCAGTACCAATATAGCATTAATGCCTAAAATGTTTTATTTTGAAAATAATGATCTATGGATTTACAATTCATAAATGAATAGTATGTATTATAACTCTTAAGATCCTCAAATCAAATATTAAAAGCAAGATGTGGCATTAATCATTACTTTCTATATATAACAAAAAATTACACACCAAAGTGATGCATTAATTTAGAAAAACAACTCTCTTTAAATTATATTATATTCACAAATATCTATAATGCCTAAGACACATTAAAATATCACCAAATACTGATATGATATTTTAGCGTCATACAACAATGAACCCATGTTACAAAACTTAGAAACAACAGGAGTCAGCAAACCGAATAAAATGTTTGGACCAAAAATGCTTTTATGGAAAAGTGAAATTAAGGATTGCAAAACAAATGACAACATTTCTTACCATCTCATGTAATGATATGCTGAATCAAATCTATTGGAATATAGAGAACCTAATTGATTATGAGGAGTTCCATTTTGGCTGTTGAGACAAAAAGCTTGTTGATAATATCTTTCAGCAAGATGGTTGCTTTCAGGCTCATCTAGCTCTGCAATATATCGTTCTGGAAAAGAAGAAAAACGATTTCATTATCAAACAACAGTTAGCAACGTTTAAAACTATTTTTGATAGATTTATATGCATGTTAAATAACCAATAATAATAATAAAAAAAAACACTTAGAAAATACTATCTTAAATACAAAATTTTAGACTTTTTTTTTACAATTTATAATATATGTAAAAGAAAGGAAAAAAAAAAAGTTAACATTACATTAAAAGCAAAAAACACTTAAAGCCACTTATAACTATTAACCAAACAATTTTAAGACTTTACAGAAAAACCTGAAGAAAATTAAAAACTAATAAATTAATTTTATAAAGATCAAGGGAAAAAGATTCCCACTTTTGTACTGTATAAAATGAGAATTACCTAAATCTCCAAGATATATCAATATTCGATGACTTGCTTGATCTGCCCAAGTCTGCACATTCTCATCACTAGCTGCTGACAGCTGATATTTTTTCCATCTCTCTGAAATTTGAATGATAAACAAATATATAAAAAAAAAGATACCATGTAGAATTTTAATGTAAAATTCTATTTGGATATTCTATTCAATCTCTACAATATTGAGATTGAATGTGAAACCAACAGCACTATCAACGCAAAAGGTGTAAGAAAATAAAGTTGAAATGTTACATTTTATTTACTTCAGAATATTTACATTAACTGATAAGACTTATTGTTGACTGCAATGAAAAATATTTTCAAGAATTCAATTAATTATAAAAAATAATCTTTACTAATATCTTTCTAATGCTTTAAAATATCAAAATTTGAGGAAATGAGTAACTGGATTTTGAAATGAAGATGCTAATAGAAGGGTTGGATCTCAGGTTAACAACCTCAGTATAACAACACGCCTTACAACCAAGCTGGGTGGGATTGTCTTAAAGATTCCCACTTTTTGTTTAACCCTTTCTAAGGCCGTGGGAAGTATGCTTCTCACCAAATTTATCAATCTTTGTATGAAATTATGTAGGTTGGCATAAGTTCTGACAATTTTTTTTGAATGACAGAAACTTGGATGCTTCAGTTCTTTATCTTACACAAAATGATGTGTCTTGATTTGCTACTTATTAATTAACCAAATTAATTAATGAATCAAATTCAATTTATCTAATAAGTTAAATGAATCCCTTTACTTATTCTAATTTCAAACCTAAAACTATTTAAACATAATATGACTAGAAAAAAATGGCCCTTTAAAGGGTTAACACAAAAATGGATTCACTATTGGTTTTTGATTTCAATAGCATACAGATTATTTCTGTATTCCACTTTTATTTATATACACGCTTCATAGTGCTTGATAACAAAATGTTAAGAAACTCTTAAAATTTTGGATTTCTGTAGGGCATGCAATAAAAGTAAAAGCCTACTTATGTGTTATTATTATTAACTGACTGTTAATTTATATGTTTTACTTTTAATACATCATTCTTTAGCTAAAAAACTTGAATTGCATATGCACAATGGAAACATAGTATCTAATTAATTAAAAGTAACAATTTAATTAATAGTCACAAAATCTTCACTACAACTTTCCATATATTTTATACAGTATTTATGAGGATAGTTAGAAAAAGACCTAATACAGTAGCTAGAATTTAAAAGAAAAAAGAATAAGCTTTCCAATTGTATTTATATAGATATAAGCAATTTTACTTTGTAAAATTAGAACTTTAAAAGTAAAACAAAATTTAATAGATATGCTTAACACTAACAATCTTTTGGAAAATTTAAAGACTAACTAAAATAATCTAATGATTAGCTTCATACTTTCATTCAATGCAAATTTTTACTTTTAGTTAAAAATAAATGTGTATAAAAATTATTTCAATAATAAATATAGTATTTAAAATTAACTAATAAGTTTAGAAATGTAAAAAAAGTATTAATTATGAAACTAAAATGATTTTATTATCATTAACATTTGACAAAATTGCAATATTCAAACATGTTGTATGTAGGGATTGCAATTTAGGACCAAAAGTTCAATAATAGTATTCAATACTTTTTAGATCTTAATACTGGTACATATTAGATACATATTATGTTATGACTGAAGGTCTTTATAATATTAAGAGAGAATTATATGACAATCAAAATTTGAAGTTTTAAAATATTTTGATGAAGAAGCTATTAAAGTACGAATTGCATAAAATATTTAATTATTAAAATTTTAACAAATATTAAGATTGGCGAACCGGCTGGTCACCAAAGGTGGCTAGTATATATATATATATGTAATGATATTTTAATTCTAATTTCAATTTGATTAATTTCCAACATTTTATCATAATTTATCCCATAGTAACTTCATTCTAAAAATATTCTCTTATTTCGTGATAAACTTTCTGTTTAATTAATCGATTTGTAAAAATAATGCGCTATCAGTACTATGTATGAAATGAAAGTAATATCTTCGGTGCATTGAAAAGGTGCCAAAGGTCAACATATGTAATGAATTGGAGCATGGCTGGAAATCCTATGTTATATAAGACTAGTGATCATTTGTTTCGTCCCTTTTTGCTTTCTCGCTTCTTTCTTACTTCTGCTTTTGTGCCGCTCTGCGTATGCTTGTAAATAATTATGCTTTCACGAAATAGATATTAAAAAGAATTAAAAATACAATGTCTCATCTATGTC
This sequence comes from Argiope bruennichi, assembly GCF_947563725.1. Classification (NCBI taxonomy): domain Eukaryota; kingdom Metazoa; phylum Arthropoda; class Arachnida; order Araneae; family Araneidae; genus Argiope; species Argiope bruennichi. The sequence continues at coordinate 132,003,059 of NC_079151.1, read as the reverse complement.
TTCAAACCTGCATTCTGTTTCAACCAAAAACATTATTTATTATTTAGCCGACAGGATTCGAAAAGTATTACATATATATATATTTAAAGATTCTTAATCCTTTCACAGCATTTTTTCTTAAGTAACAGGTTTCTCAAAATCTGCATTCTCCCCAGGTTCCTTAAAAATTTTAAAGGGGTATAATGTTATAACGGTGTAGAGTCACAATTGCATAAAGATCTTATTCAAAGTTTTTTTTTTTTTTAATCTAGTAAATTTAGGGAAAAAAAAAAAACCAGGGAAAAATTATGCATATGATAGTTTTTCTCAAAATAAATTCTCAAGTTATTAAATTTTTACATTAAATGCTTATACTCTCAATTGAGGTCAAACAACATATTCAAAATATAAAGCAATCTATATATATCTGTTTGATATTTAGATTTTGTAAACTCACTTTTTTGATAATTTACACCTATTATAAAATATTTTCTGCAATATATTTTTTCCCCACCTTTATTCATCAGAAATAACCGATTTTGAAAATTTCCAATTACATCAGAAAGGATTTAAATTAATTCATGTTTATTTCTATTCTACAAATGAATCTAATTCAGCATTTTTATTCCATCAGAATTTAATTATGTACTCACATTTTTGAAAATGACAATATTTTTCAATGCAGATATATTTTATGTTTCATATATATGCTACAATCAATATGATTAATCACTTATAATTAATCCTAATACACAACCATGAATAGAATAGTTAGGAGAATACTAACTCACATTTTAAATGGATTATTATTAAAAATACTCACAAATTGAAACTAATAATGGACATAGTATTACACAATGACCTTACCACAATAACTAAGAACTAATTATAACTAACATGGGGAAGACAATAAAAAAAAGAAACACTCTCATTAATTAAAATAACAAAGTTGTAAGAATCTATTTCAGCAAATACAAAAATGTATTACCTTTTTTAACGCCCTTTAAATGCCAAAGTAATGGAACATCTACTTTTCCTTCCAGATTCAAGTGGAATTCTGTCTGTATTCGTAATAACAAATGATGATAAAATCCAATTCCAGCTAACAAGTGACTACGAAAGGCATTCCTATGATATTCAGATTCTAAAAGTTTCTAAAAGGTTTTTGAGAAAAAAAAAAAAAAAGTCATATATATGACAAATAGACAAAAAAAAAAAAACAGATATTTATATTTTTATAATAATAAAAATATATCTTACTCTTCTATTCTGTTTACACCGCCAGAAAAAGTCATAAAAAACTTTGCGCCATAGAAGATCTTCCGCTTTTTTACCATATTCAACAGGATCAGCAAATATTAGTCGCTCACAGTAGTCTTTCAACCTAGTTTTTTAAAGAATAAAGAACATTTATTAATTGTACTATATAATAAAAAAATAAGAATTTTTAAAAAAATTGATATTGTTTTCAGACAAAAAATGTCTCTAAACAGTAAATCAAGATCTTTTTTTCCCCGCAAGAGGAAGGGAACTTTCTCTTTTAATTACTGATCAAACCTGCTTTTAGGTTTCAAATTAAAAAAGCTGCTTATAAATTCTACTGTTGAAGTACAAGATTTTACTTCATTATTTTGAATTCCCATAACATCCTCCAAAATAAGTTGATCTTTCTTTTTAATTTTCTCATGTTCTGTGTTTAGCATTGTAGAAAAAAAGAGTCTTAGTTGATTAGTAACAGTTGCTGTTATTGTATAAGCTCAAATATCAATTATGAAACACATATCTAAAAGAATATATCAGTAAAGGAATTTCCTGCAATATGAAACAAAAATTATGATCTCCTTTTTAATAACTTCTAAAGCTTTTGAGCCAAGACTTTCCTTTCTCTCTCCCTTTTTTTAAAAATCTTATTAGATAATGTTAATTAGCTTACTAAACAAATAGATAGTTTTTGAGCATTTATGTACAATACTATTTTTAGAAAAATTTAGAAGGACACTTTTTCTGAATAATAATTTCCTTCAAATTCAGTACATTACAACTGTTGGGAACCAAGTGTTCCCTAACATTCAAAACCAAATATAATCAATACAACAAAACTAATAACTGAGAAATGAAGATAAGAACACCACTCTTCAGATATAAGATGGAAATTCTATTTTAAATTCAAGACATGAGAAACAATTAAAACTGTTTATTCAAAGATACAATTTAGTTTTATTAATATTAACAAGCTCTTAGATAAAGGGAGTCTTTGGATCAAACAGATATGATAAAAAAAAAAAAAAAAAGAATCAGCAGGTTTGGTGCAAAATCAAAACAAATGTTAATTTTTGTTTTATTTTAAGAATCATTTACAGAATTACAATAATGTCAAGCATACATTTTTTTTTTCAATAAAATATCCTCCTATTTCCACTGGCACTTGAAATTAAACTGTAACAACAGCTATATATTATTTAATTTAAATCAATGATTTTTCCCCTCTTATTTAGCGGAATATAAATGAGCAAATTTAAAATGACAAGAACTAAATAATGTATAGTAAAACAACCCATTCATAAGGGAAATTGAATATAATGTCTATGGCCTGTCGAATCTATTTAATATATATTCAGATATTTTCAAAGGGAAATACTGAACTTGTAAGATTTAAGTTCTAAATGTTTGAAACGCTTATTATTTGTCTTTAGATGAGACCAGGATATGTCAATAATTTACTTGAATATTAAGAAAATGGTAAAAAGGTCTCAATGCAAAAGGTCATAAATTAAAATATTTTATTGAAATCCAATAGTTGGTATCCTTTTATATTTACAACTCATGTTGTTAGCTAAAAAATAAATAAATAAATAAAGCAAGCAGGATATTAGATCTTATGATATAATAAATAGGATCAACATAACCTATAAAGATTTAAAAAGATAAAAATGAATATGAAATTTCTAGTAAAATTGAAAATTCATATAAATTTTACGCAGTTACATCTTAAACTAATACTACTTTGTAGCATTTTATCATAGCAGCCATCATGCTTTTTGATGATATATTGGTATTTATTGGCATATAAAGTGATACTAAACAGACATAGGGTTTTAATAAATGTGAACTTTTTATATATTACTTTTTAGTATTTTGAGTGCCAATATTATGTTTTATAATATCACTTGATTCTATAATTATTAACTATTTAAAAAATACAAAAGAATAATCATAATTTCAAAACATAAAAAAAATCTACTAATTTTATTTGAAAATGCAAGAGATGTTTTTTTTGTTTTGTTTTAATTTTAATAAAAATTACTTTTTTCCCATCTTCTAAATACATCATAATGAAAACCAAAAGCAAAACTGGTTCAAGATGGGGAAAAAAAAAAAAAAATTAAATATTTACCTCATTCTTAACTCTGTTATTTCAGAAGAAAACAGCTCTGTTAAATTTGATCCTTGTCCTAGACGAGTTTCCAGTTTCCTTGCAGCTTCTGTGGCTCCTCTAAATAAAGTTGCCACATTACATTTGATTATCAAAATAAAAATAATAAAATACTAAAGCAGTAAAATTACTATAATGATTAATGCTTGCTGAAAATTAAATTTATTTCATTAAATTAGAAAATTAAAAAATAATGGTTGAACATTCATTAACTGATCTACAATTAATCTACAAGCTGAATTTCAGCCTTTCTTTTATTTATTTACAATGGCAGGTAAATACCAAATGTATATGAAAAGAGAAGATACTATATATGATAGTAACTGATCATTGCCTTAAAAATTTTAGTGCCCAATAATATAATGTCATTTTGAAATGATTTACAAATAAGTAGATAGATTCTATTCAAAGGTTCTGCCATTCTACAAAGAGAAAAAAAGGCCAGGTATATAATAGCCTTACATAATTGAAATACTCTCTTAAGAAATTACGACCCATCAAGAGATGAAACTAGAACACAGCTTCCTAACTTTGAACTAACCAGCATTGGAAATATTTAGAAATTATCAACAGTCTGTTGACTGATATGTATCATAGAATGAAGTTGTATTTGTTATTGTTGATCTGTTAAACAGACAACACAAAGAGTGGTAAGGTAGTACATAGCCTTTTTAATGAAACATTCTTCACCTCAGTACAGCATTAAGTATTCATACGGATCTTATTATTATATATTACATGAATTAGCATAATCTTCAAAAGAATCTTGATGAAAAGGCAAAATTTGTTACTTCTGCTTGGTAAAATGTTTATAATTTTACAAAATTTTAATTATTAAATTAGGGGGGAAAAACTGAAAACTCTACTGAGTACTATGCAGTTATTTGACCCCCCCCCTCCCCCAAAAAAAAACCAATTGACTTTGATTATTACCTTCTAAAGGTATTAGAAAAAGTTTTACAAGAATTTGGTTAATAGTTTTTTTTATTGAAGCTATTTCAGCCTTTGTTCAATGATTATATATATATATTTCAAAGAGATGATACAAGTTTCATATAGATTTAAAAGTGATGATACAAGTTTCTCTTTATGTATCATTCCAAACAAACTACTTTAAATAGACACGAAGCAAAATTTTACTAAACATATCACAATCAGACATTAAAAAATTTCAGATTTATTTTAAGTTCATGTCATGCAAATATTAGCTTTTGTAACAAACACACAAACCATTAAATAAACACCTGACAGTTATTAAATGCTTTAATGTGAAAAGATTTCTTTCAAATTGTAAAATCCCCAATTCTGTTAATATTAGTTATATTTTGTGAGTATCAAAATTTTGCTAACGAATTTATACAATAAGAATATATTTTTTATTTACTTATTTAAAAAAAAATTCTTGAATATTTTAATTTATAATATAAACATAAAAAATATTTTTTTAAAAAAAGTAATATCAATTGAAAAATTGCTATAGTAATTCCACGGCAACAGTATATTTTTTTCCGACTGAGACTTTTTCAAATCATTAACAACATGTAAACATTACTTCTAATGTAAACAAACACTATCGAACATCTCTGTTGATTGCGAAATACTAGTTGCTTCCAAAACATTAATATAAGATGAATTACTATTCGGTCAAAATTAAAAATTACAAATCTTATTCATGAAGCTGCTAAACAAAAAATGCAGGAAAATAAGGTAAACAGTATTTATTAATCCTCCAAAAAATAGTTACCTGTACAAACGTCGAGAAGCATCATTTCCGAATTTGACTATTTCTTTTGTAACTGTGCTCTTCATAACTATAAAGATCTTTAATTCACAAGTTAACAATAAATAATATAATTAATTCGTCAAATTATGACTAAATAATTTTCAAAAATTGGAGAATAAAATAAAAACATCTTATCATACAAAAACAAGGAATTACGAACTAAAAGCATGATTCTGAGGCGGTTATAGATAAGAAATTTTACCTCATTTCTGTTTGTTATTATGAGCTCGATCGTAATATTTCGTAGAAAAGATTTTATTCTCTTATTTTGTGTATAAGGAAACTTTTAAAAAATTTTATTAAAATCCAGAATTTCTTTTTCAAATGGAAAGAAATTCTTTTTAGCAAAAGCGAAAGATTTTCTGTTAGCGAAATTTATCTGAGAAGCATTATTGATCTCAACTCAGGTTCCTTGATTCTAGAAGAAAAATAAATGCTGAGTCGTTTATGAATATATTGTTTTTGTAAACGATTTTGACTAAGAATATTGAACTCCTTGTATTTCTATCATGGAAACGGGTGACAATTTTGAATTAGAACCTTCTTTAAGGAATATATTGGAGCAAGAGACTTTAAAATGGGTCTTTGTTGGTGGAAAAGGTGGTGTAGGTAAAACAACATGTAGCTCATGTTTAGCTGTACAATTATCCAAAGTTCGAGATTCTGTGCTTATAATTTCCACTGACCCAGCTCACAATATATCGGATGCCTTTGATCAGAAGTTTTCCAAAGTTCCTACTCTTGTAAAAGGTTTTCCGAATTTGTATGCTATGGAAATCGATCCGAATCTTGGAGCCACTCACCTTCCTGAAGAGTACTTTTCTGAAGACGATCCAATGAAACTGAAGAAGAACATTCAGGAACTACTTGGAGCCTTCCCTGGGATTGATGAAGCTGTGAGTTATGCAGAGGTTATGAAACTTGTAAGAAGTATGAACTTTTCCATAGTTGTCTTTGACACAGCTCCAACTGGTCACACCTTGAGGCTTCTATCTTTTCCTGCAGTGGTAGAAAAAGGTTTGGGAAAAGTCTTGAAACTGAAATCCCAGTTGAGTCCTTTTGTTTCTCAGATAGTATCCCTTTTCGGTATTCAAGACTTCACTGCTGATATATTGTCAAATAAAATTGAAGAAATACTGCCTATTATTCAGCAAGTAAATGAACAGTTTAGAGATCCTGATCAGACAACTTTTGTCTGTGTTTGCATTGCAGAATTTTTGTCACTTTATGAAACAGAGAGACTGGTTCAAGAGCTCACAAAATGTGGAATCGACACTCACAATATTGTTGTCAATCAACTTCTATTTCCAACTACTGAAAAACCATGCAAAATGTGCTCAGCTCGATACAAATTGCAAGCAAAGTATCTCGATCAGATATTAGATTTGTATGAAGATTTTCATGTCACAAAGTTGCCTCTCTTAGAACATGAAGTTCGGGGTACAAATCAAATTTTGGCGTTTTCTGAAAATTTGATGAAGCCTTATGAAGCAACATTAAAATCAACTAATTGATATGTGAACAATTTATAAATCAATAAACTATAGTTTGGGAAGCTCCACTTTGTTCATAATGTTAATTCAAGGACCATATCTAGATAAATATATACATATATTTGTTTTATTCATAAATTAAATTTATATAAATTAAGTTAATGAGTATGGCTTATAGCTTTTTATTTGGAATTTTATTTTAAGTTATTTAATATTCAGTATGTTAAACTATAAGGTATAACAGATACATATTAATAATATAGAAAAATTCATAATTATACATTTATTTAAAAATTAAAATTAAATTTTTACTTTTGTTGAGTTGACTTTTTTCTTATTTTTATTTGAATTTGTATATAAAGAAGAAAATTGTATTTTTTAGATAAGAAAAAAATTTAATTCCTGTTTTATGCTGAGTAAAAGATTTTTAGTAAACAACCAACTATGAAATGAATTAGATCTGTTACTTAGATTATTTTTTAAATTTAATTATTTTTAACTTTAGCCTTGTTTTATTTTCTTAAATTGCATCTCTTTTATTATTTTGGGAAGGGGAAGAATGCAATTTTTTCTTTTGTTATATAAATATCATATAAAGTACTTTGTTGAATCACTTTAGCCTGTTGTTACACAATGTTCTAGTTGGATTTGAAATTTCAGATTTTTATAGCTTTATATCATTAGAACTTCTTTATTTTTTTATAATTACTCATTTACTGCAGTTTCTTATTTATATTTCACAGTAATATTAACAAATAAATATATAACAACCATATTAATGAAATATTTAAAGGAAAAATTATAAATTTATTTGAATTATAGTAAAAATCAACATATCACTTTGCTTTTTTAAAATTTTGCTGGATAAATTTAATATTTTTCTTTTAACAAATTATAGCATTGTTTATTACTTTTCTTATAATTGCTTTTATTATTACAAAATTGAAAGTAAAAAAAAAAATTACGGATTATTTGAAATTTTAATGCTTGTATGATTCTTGTGTCAATTGAAATGAATTGCAGTGCAATTACCAAAAGGTTAGCTGCAAAGTAATTATCTATGTTAATAAGTTTCAACTAAATTATTCTTTCAAATGCATCTTTTTTTTACTAGTGGTACAATTTTGTCCAAGAAAGGGTTTAAGTTGTAAACAGTTTATGTTGATGGAATTTGTGTAAAACATATTTATTATTTTAAATAATAGTTATGAAAAGTCATGAATGATTCGTGTTCTATTAAATTTGCTATTATTTATCATGAAGTCAAAAGTTTTTATTTTATTTTTTAGTTTATAAACTTATATTTTGAAATTTAAAAAAAATCTACAAACTATTTTTATGATAGCATTATTATGGAAATTTTGAGTTTAATGAATTTTATTATGAATTTTGATCTTGAAATTATTGATATAAATTTTTTTAATTGGACCTTACAATTTGGTAGGTTAATCAATATATTAACAGCAAAACAAATTACAATGTATTTTTTTATATATTTAAAAAGTTAGGAAAACAATATTTGAAAAAAATAAATGTTTTTATCACTGTATTAATTTTTTTTTCTTTCTAAAATTTGTAAATTAGTCTTGTGTGAAATAAGTCAATTTAGCAAGATGCCTGAATCACTTGTTAATTTTTATGACTATTCTAAACTGCATGAGAAGCTATTTTTTTACAATAAAACTAGTGTAATACTTCCAGTTTCTGAGCTTTTATCTTTTTACTCTTTTAAATAATATATACTTGTGAGTCATTTTTATAACTGGCAAAAAACTGATTTATAATTTATTATACTTTAATATATCAAAGTATAGGTAACATTTTTATAAGAATTATTATTATTTTTTTAATCCTCCTTACTATCTATGACTTTAATATTTTAGAAGCCTAAAATATAATTTTGTTGATATTTCAAATTTGTTGATGTTTTATATTTCAAACTTATCAAATTCATTTCCATAGGATATATATATATAATTTGAGAACATGATGGTTTGATTTGTGGTTTTGAAGTTTCAAAATGCACTTGCAGAAAATTGGTGATTTATCCCTTTTGAGGCATCAATTTTTTGCTTTTAGGGTTATAGAAGATACTAAAGAAGGTTGTCATATTTGGCAACTTATCTCCAACAAAAAGTTACTACTTGGTGCAAATGTCTGCCATACACCCGATTCTCCTGTCCGGGCAGCAAATTAAAATTGTGCCATCTTCTAAAACTCGCTTAAAGATTATCAGAAATGATAACAAAAGGCTTTTAGAGGTTGCAATAAAAAATTATTATGATTGCATTTGGTGAAAAATTACTCCAAATATTTCAACTTTGGTGATGTATATTAAGCCTAGTTGTATTCGTTATGCCTTCTCTATGCAAATTGATATTTATATCTTCCAACAAATAGTCTTTGTATTATCTTAAAACTCAAAAAATTACCTTTTTAATGATATCAATTTCATATCTGTATAGTTTTCACTTATTCAATTTGATGCACTATCTGAAATAATCTTTTTAAATGCTATGAAGTTATTCATCAAAATATTCAATTGCATGTTTTTACCAGTCTTTAATTCAGTTGTAGGATTTTCATACCCACTTTGCTTTCATAATCTATACTCTTTTTAATCTGCAGTAAATTAATTCAATTAATTTATGTGTTTCATCGGATTGATACCACATGACCTAAAAAATAATAATGTTCTCGCATAATAACTTAAAATTTGCAATACCATTTTTTTTTTTTTTTTTTGAGCAAGAGAGCAAATTGTTAATTGCTCAGAAATTATGTCTGAAAAAATTATAAACTTTATCAAGCAAAAGGTTTTGAGATAAAAGCTTTATAAAGAATTAAACATCAACTAATTACTTAAATCTCTATAATTAATTATAAAATTTGAAGTAGCCTATTTTCTTGAATGGAAATAATTCTATGATATTGCATATTTGCTGCACATGTCATTTTATGTCTAGAGAAAGTCCTATAATTTAAATGTATTTTTTTCTATATCATAATTACTTGAAAAAGTATTTTAGTGAAAATGTAAAGTTACAAATATTTCATTAATGTGTATGTGCAAAATTTCTACTGAAAATTTAGAAGATACCTAAGTATTGGAGCATTAATACTTGGAAAAAGAAATAAATATCAGCATGTGGATTACTTATATTCCAGGAACTAACTATGGATGATAAGCAAAGAAAATTAAATAAATCTGGGATTGAATCTAATGATGTGAATAGTGGTCTTTGCAAGTGCTGGGGTTTTTAATTCCTTTTCATTTATCAACCTTTTTTTCTGCTTTGTTATCAGGTATATAAATTAGTTTATTTTAAATTATAGATTTTTTTTAAGCTTTCCATTGATTGTGTTTTATTTTTAGATTGAATTCATGCTAATTTTATTTGGTTTTTTGATAAAAAAAATATTTATATAGATTCTGATTCTTTTAACTTAGAAATGATTCAAATTTTTCTCTAAGATTTTAATGTCTAACTTCACACTATTTTAACTTTAGAATGTCCTGCTTTTTCTCCCCCCCCCCACATAGATGTGCTGTGGGTTACAAATGAATGAATATTTTCTGAATATAACACCATTAAAAAGAAAATTTTGTGTATAAATTTAGCTAGTGGTATTTCAAGTACCAATAACAACAACAACAAAAAAAAAAAACTCTTTTACTTCAACTTTTTAACTAGTTATACATTAGCATAATATTACTTTAAAGCTAATTTATTTGATTTTTTAATGATTCATTCTATATATTACTACATTTATATATCTTTAAGATAGATTGCTTATGGGAATAAGACTCCATAACAAGACTTTGGGGGGGGGGATTCAAATCTGCTTTGATCATAGTCCCTTGAATCCTAAAGCATCTGTTGTTCAAAAAAATATGTATATTTGCATAAAGCTTTGGTTATGCTAACTTCGAAATGAAATAACTTAAATAATCTTGATGAAATTTGAACTAGTGAGATATATGTTGTAAAGAACTTAATGAACTTGTCAGTGGAGATTAGCTATCCAGCTGTAAGGAGATGGAAATGGTGGCAGGTTGAAGCTTTTATTTCTCCATAGAAAAATAATTCAAATAAGGCGATTGGTACCTTATTTTAAGTAACAAATTTTGTACTGAATTTTTTTCTAGTTGCAATGACTTAGCATTTCCCCCCCCCCTTACCTTTAACCTTAAAACTTGTAAAAGTTTCATTTTTATTTTATGATTTTTGATAATTTTTTAATTATGGGTTAAAAGAAAAATCGTCTTCATTTGTCTTTTTATGAATATTTTTAATTAATATTTTAGAAATAAGAATCATATTTGATAAAAAGAGCAGGGCTATTATTATAGCAGAAGTTAATTTCTATGACTGGAGTACATTTTTAAATTTTAGGGATAAACACCAAACTATAAAGATTGATTTGTGAATCTTCCTAATAATAATAGCGATTGCGTATGTTCGCTGGTGTTGTACGAAGCATTATTTGATCCAGAATACTAAATCTGGCACAAATATAACTCAATTGGTGGGAATGTGCATTTGTAAGCCATTCATTCAAAATTTTAACCAATTATAAATAAAGCAAATTTTGCTGTTTCCCGCTATAATTTCAAAAAATATATCACAAAATAATTTTAAACATCATCCTAAAATTTGAAATTTAACTTTAGTAATACCAGTTTAGTCTCCTTGCGATTTGTATTAAATTTTTTTTATATATCTTTATACTATAACAATATTTTTTGTTGCCAAAGCGAAATAGTTTTCACTGTTGCAAATAAATAAATAAAAATAAAACTATATTGTTTGTTTTTCTTTCATTGTTGAAAGGTTAAATATGATGATCCTGTTAATTTCATATGTATTTAGATTACATTTTTTTTTGGGAATATATTTGATATGTGATTTGATAATGTATTATAATGCGTGTCAATAACAAGATACATGAAAAAAGTAGTTAAGAGAACGTTACATTTCAGACTGTTGGACATAGGGTTATCATATTTGACAGATAATTTCTTTTTGGGTAGTAGAACAAATTTTTCAGAATTCAAATTCAGTTTTTAATTAAAAATTTAATTTAATTTAATTTTTTTCATTTATTTCTGAACATATGTTATCCCTCCCTAACCCCCTAAAAAAGCATTTTTTAGACTGATTTAAAACACGGTAATAATATTATGCCCCTTTTATTTTACTCAATTTTTCTCTTATTTTAATTAAATTTTAAATACCTTTGAAGTTTATTTTATAGGAATATCTTTCATTTTTTTAGCTACTGGAATTGCACTAGTGCTTGCGATAGAATTTACATTTTTTTGTCTGCACGTTATCACTGCTGTGTAATTAAGAACAATCATAATAAAAGACAGGCGAATTCAGCTTATTAGATAGCGCCATGTTATTTCAAGCTGGAGGTTCAAATCTCCTTTAAATTTTATTAATAAAAAAAATCGATCCATGTAAGTAAAAAAATACGTCCAATTTTAATGGACGTATTTGCACATCTGGAAGATAAAAAGAGACTATAAACATGCGAATCACGCTTGCTAAAATTACACGAAATCAGTTTCATGATATTTTTTTATTTTCCGGATTGGTGTTGTGAACTAGATTGGACTCATGAAACACTAAAGAGACAAATCACGCAATTGTTCCATTAAAAGATTGATTTTCCTTTTTCAATTTGCAGTTAAAGACTTGGTAAGGATGCATTTGCTACGCTTGATTCTAAACAGGAAAGCAGACAGATATGTTTTTAATGGCACCTTGATATCACAGGACTTAAATCTGTTAAGAAGCATCATGTGCTCAATAAACAGGAGAGGAATTAGGCTATTAAAATAGCATTATTTTAATGCTACTACAATTTGATGCGTAAAAACACTTGCTTGAGGAGATCATGGGCATCGATTCACACATAAGAAATTTTTATATACTGTCACTGATGAATACTTATCATATACATAAGTGCAGAATAAGAATGGGAAACTGAATAAGTGCCACCCCCCCCCCAAAAAAAAATGTTTCTTTTTTCTAAAACGTCGGCATATTTACTAATAAAGCTGTTATTCCTCTAGTATAAAAATTGGAAACTTTGAGCAAATGGTGAACGCTATGGTTGCTCAAATTTTTTTATTATCAGATTTCCGTACATGAGCGTTTTGTGCTTCTTATTAAGATGAAAAAAATCGAGTTTGCCATTTGGACATCTTTTTATTAAGCAATTAAAACTAAAATTTACCACAGAATTACAATTTTAGTAAAAAGATCAGCATCAAATTTCGTTAATCCGAGTTGTTTTATATGCAGATTGATAGACGTTAATTCAATGGACGAATCTGGTTCAAAATAGTCTAAAGTTGTGTACAAAATTTTAACCATCTAGCTTTTCGCATTTTGTATTACTGTATTCGTTTGTGCTTGAATAGCCAGTCAGGTAGGTTTTCCATGAATAGATTTCTTTCAATATTTGATAAAAATTTACAAATTTGTATTAAAGACCATATACAAAATTTCGACCATCTGGCTCAAAGTGTTTTCGGATTATCGTGTTCACAAACATATATAAGGGTTGTGACGTGTGTGTAGCTAAGTCGTACTCTTGGCGGTAGATGGCGCTACTGTAAAAACAAGAGACGCACCCTTGGCTTAAAATCATTGACTTCTAAAGTCAATGGGTTCGTCTATGACAAGTACCATTAGAAACAGCAACAAACATACATAATTCCAAATATGTGTTTTTCGGAGTCGTGAAGGACTGAAACGTGTAGATTCATTTCTCAAGGTTGAAGATAAAATACTTTGAATATTTGAAATATGAGAACATAATTAAAATTGTAAAGGTCCCTCGATTAGTGAATTAATTCCCAATGTTTTCTTAGATTAATTAAATTCTAGAATTAAAAAGAATAATTCTAATAAATAATTTCAATAGGAAAAAATTTATTTTTTTGCGTGAAAATGGTATTTACATAAATGCATTTTGCACAGATGCTGACTTCGATAAGAGCAATACAAGAAAGAAATATTTATTTGTTATTTTTTGTTCTCTGTTGTGCATTTATTTCCTTATTTATCATTAAATTGCTGTTATTGAAAATGACCACAAAGAATTTTCCTCCGTCTACGTAAACGTCCATTGTAATCTGAAAAGACAGCATAGGAGGAAGTTATAGATGGAGATTTAATGGCCGTTATCGACCATAACCGAATTCCTCCAATGAGAGGTGCGTCCCGTCATCGGCGTGAAGGTAAACAACTCTGCACTATCTCTATACAAAAAGTTAAGCGAGAATCTACTTACATACATGACAGTTGCTCATCCACTTATCATGAATGAGTACTTTTTAACAATAATTTTTGCTTTCATTATTTGAAATATCATTTTTTCTTCCTATAAAAGATTTCGAATATAAAAACGAGAAAAGAAATAGCACAGCCACCTGCTAAAATTAAGAATGCCCCATAGATATCATCAATTCTGAGTATCAAATCGTCTTCTGTCATGTCTTGCTTTTGCATGGATTTTAATACAAGGATATATATTTCATCTTCCATGAACTTTTTGTACAAGCCTCCCGCGTACATCCTTTGAATGCACTTATTCATTTTCTTTAGGCAGCAGAAGTGATCCGAAACAGGAATAGCTATCAGAGTTGTATAGAAAAAATCTTTTGATATGCTGTAGTGTTTGTAATTTTCGCTTAAATAATTAAATAGAACGAGACTTCTGGAACCAATCAATGCCGTTTTGGAATTGGGAATATATTGTGTGATGGTCAGTCCATGCGGTACCAATTTATTGTTTCCCCTTATGTAATCAGCAATGACCTTCAAGGGTCCTCTCGTTGCACTATAGAATGTTTCTTGATCAGATGTCCCGCGAAATATGGAGCATTCGAACTTTCCTTCTTTAATTGCATTTGCCAATTGATGAATGTTCTGTATAGGTTCGGTCATCAAAGGAATTGTTACGAAAGACAGCAAAACAGCGCAATAGCATAAGTCTAGAATTTTTACATAAAACAACCATGCCAAAAGAAGGATGCGTGAACCAAAATCTTGTACTACTGCATTAAAAGGCAAGCCTAGAAAACTTCCGGTCACTTCGAAGTATAATTTTGACAACGAATATACATTTCGAAATACGCACTTAAACACAAATGGCGCCATAAAAACTGAAAATAGTATAATTATCCACAAAATATAGTCAAATGGATAAAAGTAGGCCAATCCTTTTGGTAATAATGTGGGAGCTTCGGTGAAAAAGGTTGTTCCATCTACATTATACGGATAACTGAAATTCAGCACTTTTCGTCGAACACCTGTTAAAGCAATCATATTCATTGCGAAATCGGCCTTTTCTCTGACAACCAGTCCAATCATTCCTGTCCATTGCCCATTATCTAGTAATTGACCGAATTCTCTATCTTCTGGTATGACAAGTTCATATCTGAAATGCATACACTGGGATAATAGCTCCAGAACTCTAGCTTCTATACCTCGGATGGGCAAAATTTTGCCATCTGTAGATTCCTTGACTTCGAATATGTGTTTTGCCTGTAATACCGCTATTCGAAACACCTTCTCAAATGACATTTTTGGTGAGTAAAGGACGAGGAATTTTAGTATCACTTTAAAGTTGCTTGCAGCGATGAAAAATATAATACATATCTATATTTTCTAGCAGAAGTAGTCAATGTGTAAAATGCATTCAATTAATAAAAATTAATCCAATAACTTACCCCGTCTCAATTCAAGTTGAGTAAATAAAATGTTACTTTTGAAATAAACATAAACGTTAGAGTCATTTCTATTTTTTTTTTTTGGAAGCTTCCGTGATAAAAATAAATTATTTATTATGCGAATGTGGGAGTATTGAAGGTTGTTATTTTTTTTTAAGCCAATGATTTGTCCGAAGTATATAATTTGGTGTTCCTGCGATCAATATTTACTAAATGAGAGTCATATAATAGATGCTTATAACGATCGCATTATTTTGCTTTCCTTTTTATTGAAAATCGATACATATAATATTTAAGGAGATGAAAAAGCTTTTAATGATATTAACTTTGTATAATCTAAAGCTTTGAGGTATTCGAATACGTTATTTTTCGAAGAAGTTTGCGAATCGTTTCCTTTTCAGAAAACACTGGACAACTATAAGTAAGTTTTGTTAAAATGAAAAAATAAATGTGCATAGATATTTATATAATGACATATTTCACCCTCTGTATAAAGTACTGACATCGATTACATTCACATATTGTAAATAGCCAAAATTATAGTGTATGATAAACATTCGATTGTATTTCCTATACAAATGTATATGATTTAACATTCTTTCTCAAATCTCTTTCCATGCCGCTTGTTTTAAGGCTATAACAACATTTACTTTTTTCTTAAATATATAGTTAAAAATTTGTAGAATTTCAAAATATTTTTTTGAATTATCCATAATCACGTTGCAAAGAATTACAACTAGTTATTTTAAACTGAAATATTAGAAAAATAAAAAATGATATGGTTTAGATATGAAACAGGTATGGTTTTAAATAATAAAAAAATTGTTTTTATGTAAAGCCATATCTGTGTAATGCTGAAAACAAGTAATAATGTGAAATGTTATTGAAAATAAAAATGTATGCATTTCTTTTAACTATGTTGCCAGCAATTTAAAAAGAACTGGAAATTATATTTCTAGATATATCTGGTTATTTCATAACTTGTAATTTAAAATTGCCGTTTAGGTAAAATATTATGTTATGTAGAAAGTCGAAAATTTTCCATTACATTTTTTTTTATGCGCCCTCAATTCTCTATTTACAACTTCTATATTTTTCTGTTTTCAAGACTATTAAAGCAAAATTTAAAAAAATGTGAAACAAAAGTGTTATGGGAATCGGTAAAGGGTTCCTAGAATACTATATTTTTTCAGGCCTCAAACATATTTCACATCAAAATGAAAAATAAAAGCTATAGTTGATCGTAATTTATCTCGCCCTCATAATTTCCACTCCGTACTCAGACCCCTTTACCCTCCACCCTTCATGTTCATCTACTACAGCGCTCTATTTTAATGACGTAACTAGTTAAATCGAAAATAATAAAATTGTATAATGTTCTCAACTTAACAAGTTATATTACACATGACGCAATCTCTTCTATTACTAATAAGGAATGTGTATCTACTGGGACGAATCAATCTTACTGGAGAACTCTGAGCATGAAATTCTTAAAAGCTTCCTAAAAGTATCATACTCATTTACTTGAAACAATATAATTCAAATTTTTGATAATTGAACTTATATTATTATTAATGATAATTTCCACAGTTATGCAATTTTTATAGGTTTATTTAAAGAATGTAGATAATACTACTATTTCAAAATATTGAAATTATTTTATTATTAATGATAATTTCCACAATTATGTAATTTTTAATGGGTTTATTTAATATATTTAGATAATAATACTATTTCTAATAATTGAAATTATATTATTAATTATAATTTCCACAATTATGTAATTTCTTAATAGATTTGTTTAAGCTATGTAGATACTACTACTACTTTTAATAAGTGAAATTATATTATTATTAATAATAATCGCCACAATTATGCAATTTGTAATAGGTTTATTTAAAGTACGTAGATAATACTACTATTTCTAATAATTGAAATTATTTTATTATTAATGATAATTTTCACAGTTATGTAATTTTTAATGGCTTTATTTAATATATTTAGATAATAATTTTTCTAATAATTGAAATTATATTATTAATTATAATTTCCACAATTATGTAATTTCTTAATAGATTTGTTTAAGCTATGTAGATACTACTACTACTTTTAATAAGTGAAATTATATTATTATTAATAATAATCGCCACAATTATGCAATTTGTAATAGGTTTATTTAAAGTACGTAGATAATACTACTATTTCTAATAATTGAAATTATTTTATTATTAATGATAATTTCCACAATTATGCAATTTTTTGATGAGTTTATCGAAACTATGTAGGTAATTTCAATACTTTTGAACTAAGAAAAATATATGAAAACATTTGCATTTTATGGAGAATTCCGAAATTCGTTACATAAAATAAGAGTAAAAGAGTTTTAGTAAAATTTCTTTATATATAGCAATTAAAAAATAACTATTGTTTCCTAAAAGAGTTAATTTAATATTAAATATCGAAGTATTATATAAAGTGAATGAAAACCAAGAGTAAGGGTGTTATAATTTTTTCCCCACATAAAAATGTATAACTTGTGCAAGGTCATGAACATTACGAATGCTCAGATTTTTATCTTCAGTCATAAAAGTTGTGTACTACAGTAAAGAAAACTCATACTTGTGTGTTAAATGCATGATACTGACAAACAATAGTTGTAAACAACAGGAATATGGAATTTTTGCTGAATGCAATGTCCGATCTTTGGCAATTTATAGTTGATATGCAAGTTGGTATGCAAGTTTCAAAAAGCCGAATATGTATTTTGCTCGTTTTTTTCCCGTTTTTCTTTTCTTTTAAGACCGATTGAAACCAAAATTTGAAATGAAACTACAATTATAGTCACAGGATCACATTCCAAATTTCATTTATTTAAGAAATTATTAAGATAAATCTCTAGGTTATCGAATTTACAGCATGAGGAAGTACAGACCGATAAACAATCAACTTTTTGTCAGTTTTAGTTCAAAATTTGACGCAGATATACATGATAGAGACTAAATTATATACCAAATTTTATAAGTTTCTACCTAGCTCTCTTCGTTTTGTAGTAGTAATGTTTAACTTGTACTAGGAGTAGATCAAATTTCACTAAACGGATTGATTCAAAATTTGATAGAAGTTTACAAATATGCAATATTTCGATCATTTTACTCAAAGCGTTTTTGTGTTATCGTGTTCACAAATAGACAGACAGACATAATTCCAAAAATGTATTTTTCGGATTCAAGAAATATCTAAAACGTGGACATTAGTCAAAATTTCGAGTTCAAAATTTTTGTTGGTTGCAACATTTTCTTTTTGTAATATCTGGAAAATCGAGGTTCACTCGGCAGTTAAATAAAAAAAATCAATCAGGACTGCATTTAGTTAAATATGTTATTCGAAACAATCTGCTGTATATGTAGAGATTTAATTAGTGACCATTACCATTCCACTGATTTACCGAACGCATCCAGATTTCGATTTAGTTTTGTTGTATTGTAATAGATGGGACCATGGGTTCTACTAATCCAAAGTGCTAAATCACATGACCATAAGTTTGAGTAAAAAGCAAGCTGTTGGAATTCGCTCGGGGAAGAAATAGAAGAGGGTTCTTCGTTTCCGGTAACGATGAGTGTTTAATAAACCTGACGCTACGGCGGCACATAGTTTTGCTATGTGCAGACATCTTGTTTGGCTTCGCCCTTTGGTGCCATCTCAGTATTTTAACTTTTAACCATAATGTAATTAACTTTTCCTATTTTAATTGTTAATGTCCTGTAAATTTTGTTTACTCTGAATAAATTAACTGTTTTTCTTTAAACGTTACCTCTTTTCTTAATCAGTACCTTAGACACTGGCCCAAATGGGATTGAAAGGGCATTTTGTCCCACCCAGTCCTACATATATTACAGTATTCATTTTATATGTTATCTATCATTACTTATGTTTTTGAACTTATTCTCAGTTTTATCAAGGAGAAATCGGGCCAGAGATGACACTATGAGACATTGCCAACATGAGAGCAGACAGAAAAAGGCTCTAATAGTAATAAAAAAAAAGGAGTTTGTGTTTAAAATCGTGTTTTTTTTTTTTTTTTTTTTTTTTTTTCAGGAAAAACACCGATAAAAGAAAAGGAAACCTTATCTAAATATAAAATTTGATTGAAATCGTTAGAGCTGTTTCCGAGATACATGAAATAAATACAAGAATTGCTCGTTTAAAGTTATAATTAAGATATTTTGTGTATGGGAAAGTGAAAATAAAAATGTTGTTATTAATATTCAATTTAATACACAAATATATAATTATTTATATTTTTAAGTCTTTTTTTTTCTTTCAAGAAGAACCAGTTGCTATAAACCATTTGTTTCATCACACACACACACACACACACACACACACACACACACATATATATATTTAAATTTTGAGCTGTGAATTCATATACGAAAAAAATATATATATTGTGGAAATATTGTAGAAATTATTCATGAGAAGTTTAAAAAAAATACTTTTCTCATGCATAAAACACATTGCTCAGAGTATAGTTTGATTAGAATAGGAACTTAATTTAATTAAATACACCCGAATTATGCTCTACAACGTCATAAATTCAATCTCTCTCTCTCTCTCTCTTTCTGTTTTCAGCAAAAGAACTATTTTTTGTAATGAATTCATAAAAATTTGTACTATATGTTAATTATAAAGGATAGTCATAAGCGATTAATAGGCTGGAGTGTTTATGATTGAGTCCTCAAGGCTATCTCCAGCTAATGTACATCCCTTCCAGAGGAGGACACATGCCATCATCAGTAAGAGGTAGCAAAGCATACACTATTTCTGTACCCACCAGGGAAGCGAGAAATAATCATCATACCAGAAACTTCTCATTCCCATACTTGAGGGGATTTCCAATTGGAAGATGACCTATTCTAAAATGTAAACAATATTTTTTAATGACTCTCGAGCCTCTCCATTTTCTTTGAACGAGATGTAAACTGATAAAATTTATAATGATATAAAATGCATGTACATTGCTCGAAAATGAAGATTATGATTACGAACATTGATAAATTAAGTTATGATCTGACGTATATTTATTTTATATTCTTTTTTTACTTCTCTTCCGGCATTGAATTTTTATAGCAATTTTGACCATTTCGCAGGACAGTAATGATCATTCTCGGTTTTATCTTTAAAAACGAAAAAAATTGACTACTGAGAAATATAAAAATTCAGTTTAACTTATAATAAATATTTCGAAATATAATGACATCAAAATGCAGTCAGTTACTATTAATATATTCAATTAACTACCGATATGTTGTTCTTTCCTTTGCTTTTTCCAATTTTACTTTCGCTCATACGAAGTTTAGAGAAAATATAATAGCATAGCTACAAAATGACGAGAGCTAGATATATAAAATTTAATACAAAGATTTAACATCTGAAATGTAGATAATTTGGAATCAAATCCGTCAAGGCTTTGATTTTCTGTTAATCTGCACTTTTACAAGTATGTAAACGCAATGACTTAAATATATGAAACCGAGGATGTGATTTTTTGATTACAGTTGCAGTCAGATTTAGATTTCAGTCGATTGAAGAAACGTGCCTAAAGCAGGAATTCAAATTTCAAGTACCTATTGTTAAATACCAGGGATTAATCGCCAAAAAAACTCGCCAAGGACCCATGATAGATTCAATAAAACTAATAAATTCATGCCGAGAATGAATATTTTGTAATTATTGTTGGACAGTGCCATCTGGTGTTCTCTGCCTTATTAAAGCTCCATTATTTTTATGTGGGAAGGGGGAGGGATAATGGCTTTATTAAAGAGCACGCGAGGAAGTTTTAATACACTAGCTATTTTAAAAATTATGTTGTATTTATTAATTGGACATGGTTTCTCTGTACTTTTAGATGCATTATTCTAACAAAAATTACAAAAATAAATTTACGCCGTTAATTTAATAATAAAGAGCCCCGGTTTTTTGCTAAAATAAGAAATGAGAATGGAATACTCATAAAATATTTGCTTTTTCTGTCGAATGTAAATATAAGCCAATGGGAGATGTCTTCATGAACTTTTTCATATACTGTACGATAAAAATGTTATCCCCTTTCTTAAAATTGTGGATCTTGAACAAAATTATGAAAGAAGCGAATGGTCAGAATTATTTTCAGAGTCCCGTTCACGAGTACTTTGTTCTTCATAGTATAGTGAAAGCCAGTGAGTATGCATTTTGAACTCCTTTTTTTTTTTCTGGTACGAATGAATCTGTTCGACGATTATCCATTTTACATTGATTGGAACCACATCTTGATACAAAACTAAATAAAAGTAAGAAGATTATGTAAAAAATTTATTTACCTCAGTCCTTGCGTTTTTAAATTATCGGGTTTATATATATGAGAATTTTCAGACCGGCAAATAGCCAATCCTTTGGCAGATTTGGTTCAAAATTTGAAGAAAAAAATTACATCTAAATTACTAAAAATGTATATTAAATTTTAATCATCTAGCTCTTTACGTTTGTGTTTATCACTTCCCTTATGTTCTATCATATAGATAAATTTTTTATGAAAAGATTTCATTCGAAATGCATTACAATGCAATCTACAAATTTGGCGTAATGGCCATATACTAAATTTTATTTGCCTAGCTTCAAGTGGTTTCAAGTTATCATGTTTACAGATAAACAGATAGAATGATTGACAAAACACAGATGATCAAAACTGATGATGATGACTAAAATATTTTTTTGTCTCCCAGAAGCTTGGTCTCGCATTTCCTCATGATTGCAATACCTTCTCATAATAAATTTTCAAACTTTCAATATAGCTTGTATTAAATGCTGTAACTCCCCAAAAATTTATTTTAATCTATTCAAAGTAATAATTTATCTCTCTAATTCTGTAATTTGAAGCTTTCAATTAATGCACATGATTAAAATTATTGCAAAGACTGAAGCTAAAGAATAATGATCAAAGAGCTCACTGTTAGCCGATTTTCCGCTGATTAAATTTTAAGCAACCTGTTGTTCCTTTTCAATAAATCTCAGCATGGTTCTTGAAGAAAGTACAATTATTATACATAGAAAACGAAAAGAACAGAACACAGTTATTGACAATTACGCACACAGCATCATGTTAAGCAGTTCGTGGGAGGAATGCGCCGGAACGAAGCAGAAGCGTAATCACACAGATTGTCGCATGAATCCGCGATCTTCGACGAAGCGAGTAACAACTCAACTCCGTATTGAAACAACAACAACAACTTTGAATCAAACTAGAAAAACGGAACAGCGTTGTGATCAGCAGCTGAAAAGATTCTGAACTATTTTCTTTCGGAAATGCAGTCATTTAAACTTAATATGTATATAGAATAGCTTGTCTTGTCGTAGAAATAAATGTTATAGTTTATTTTTTCAAGAAGAGTAGTTTTTTTCAATCATAGTAAAAGAACCCGTGTACCGTTGGCGAGTACACGACATGGCGTCCGCGACAGGATTGTGATTTGAAATCAACGATTTGAAAGGCAACTGAATTTTTTTGACGATAAATTATTTGTTATTAGAAATTTGTCGATACTTTGAAGATTAACTGTTTCAGAAAATTATGGAAGCTTTAAAGCTTAAACGAAAAACAGTTAGGTCTGCATTTACTAGATTGTTTAATCATTTAGATGAGTCAGCGAAAACGGAAGTAAACATTGCAGAAGATTTAGATTGTTTGGCAACCTTCCAGTTGCTTGGCGAGAAAAATAATGAACTTTTGCAATTAAATGAAGATATTTTGAATCTTTTGTTGATGTCTGAAGACATAAATGAAGACGATATTGAAAAGGAATCTCGTTCAGCAGATGAGTATTCACTCAATTTTAAAAGGATGAGTTTATTAGTGGATCGAAAAACTAATCCCGCTATTAACGCTGATACATTATCTTCAGTTGGCGGTGAAAAGCGGAAATTCAAGCTGCCTCGTTTGGAACGGAAGAAATTTGGCGGGGAAATTAAAGATTGGCTGCTGTTTTGGGGACAATTCGGAAAAATTGATGAAGACAACGATATCGATGAAACCGACAAGTTTCAATACTTAGTCCAAGCAACTATCCCGAATTCCAGAGCGAGGGAATTAGTTGAAAGTTTTCCCCCTACCTCCGGAAATTATTGCAAGGCGATTGATTGTCTGAAATCTAGATTCGGCAGAGATGATTTGTTGGTTGAATATTACGTTAGAGAATTGTTAAAATTGACACTCGCATTTAATCTTAAAGAGAAACATGTTGAACTATCAGCTGTTTATGATCGACTTGAAACCCAGCTGAGATCATTAGAAACTCTTGGCGTTACTACAGCAAAGTATGCGGCCATGTTGTTTCCCTTGGTTGAGTCTTGTTTAAGTGAAGAAGTTTTAAGAGCCTGGCGGAGAAATGATAGAGGATCGGATGGAAAAGATGACACGAAAGAATCTCGATTGGAAAGTTTGATGAAATTTTTGAAGAACGAAGTTGAAAATGAGGATAGGATAGCTCTTGCCATGCAAGGCTTCTCTTTGAAAGAAAATAACAAAAATATAAAGATTAAAAGAGACTTGCCGACAGCTGCGGGACTTTTTTCAGGAAACCAAAAATCTGTTTTGAAGTGTGCATTTTGTGACAAGAACAATCATGAATCCAAAGAATGTCATGTTGCTCGAAATTTGGATTTAAGTGAGAAAATGAACCGATTGAAGAAAAGAGGTTGCTGTTTCCGATGTCTAAGTAACGGTCACGTGTCAAAGCAATGTAGGGTCCAAGTGAATTGTGGGAGCTGTGGTCAAAGACATCATGCTGTGATGTGCCTGGATAAGAAGACCGTTGAGTCTTCTAACTCTCAAGAAACAACGGACAGTTCAATCAATTTTGGACAGTTCAATACATTGACCAATCCCACATGTTCTACAAGTGTGTTTCTACAAACCCTGGTCTTGGTTCTTCGGGGAGAAACACAGGATTTTGCTGTAAGAGCCCTCATAGACACTGGAAGTCAGAAATCTTATATTACGAAAGAAACTGCTAAGGAAATGAAGTATCCTGCATTAAAAGAAAGAACTCTTATTCATACTTTGTTTGGAGGGATGCAAAATCCCCAGAAACACTCAGAGTACAAGATTTTTGTAAGTGATTTTAAAAAGAATTATCATTGCACTTTTAACGCATTTGATCAAGATAAAATCTGTGCCGAAATTTGTCAGATACAAACCTTATTCTGGCCAAAGGAACTAGAGCATAATAGAATCCATCTAACTGATCAAGAATGTTTACCATCTTGTTCATCATCCACAATCCATTTGCTTATTGGTGCTGACATAGCAGGAAAATTGATGACTGGAAAAATTCTCAATTTAACTTGTGGATTAACTGCCATTGAGACTTTGCTTGGTTGGACACTTATGGGAAGAGCACCAAGCAGTTCAGACTCTATAAGCATGACAGTGACAAACTTACTTATAAAAGATTGTAATATAAGTGACTTATGGAAGTTAGAAGATATTGGAATCACTGATCCTGCTGAATCGAAAAAGAAGACTGAAATGCATCAAGGTACTTTAGATTATTTTCGAAACACTCTGACGATTGATGAGGAAGGGAAGTACGAAGTCGCCTTACCTTGGGTGTTAGAATCCTCCCGACACCCTGACAACAAACAAATGGCCGAGAAACAACTTTATTCTGTTTATAAAAAACTTGTAGAATCCGAGAAGGTTGTAGTATATGCAGAGGTCTTTAAAAAATGGATTGCTGACGGCGTCATTGAAGAAATCGAAGATAAAAAAGATTTAAATGCATAATATCTTCCGCACAGGCCTGTTTTTAAAGAGAACAGCATTACTACGAAAGTGAGGCCAGTTTTCGATGCATCCTCACATATAAAGGGTACACCCTCACTGAATGCTTGCTTAGAAAGCGGTCCTAATTTAATTGAAATTGTTCCTTCCCTACTGAATTGTTTCCGGAAATTTCCTGTTGGAATAGCATCAGATATTGAGAAGGCATTTCTTCGGATCGGAATTAGAGAGAGGTTCAAGGATTATCTGCGATTTTTATGGAAAACCAAAGACAAAGGATTGTAAATCTACAGACATCGTAGAGTTGTGTTTGGTGTCACCTGTAGTCCATTCCTTTTAGCGGCAACTTTGGATTACCATCTGGAAAAACCGCCTGAAGAGCTCTTGAATACTGCGGAAATTTTGAAGAATTCATTTTATGTGGATAATTGCGTCTGCAGTTTGAAGAATATAGATGAAGCAGATAAATTTATAGTTGAATGGCAAGCGTTGATGTCTTTAGGAAAATTCAATCTACGAGGCTGGCAATCAAATGCTTCACTTGAAATTATCGATCAACCTGACAAACACCAAACTGTACTCTTATTGTGCCTAACTGGGACCTAAAACAAAATACTCTGTCTTGCATCATAAACTGTCTGAAAGATGAAAACCTGGTTCTTACTAAAAGAGATCTGCTTTCTTTGGCTCAGAGTATATTTGACCCTTTGGGTATATCTTCTCCCGTAACCATCATTCCAAAGTTTATGCTGCAAGAATCCTGGAATCTTGGACTTAAATGGGATGATGCCCTGCCAGAAGGTCTATCGAAAGGATTTTGGAACTGGCTGAAGGGTATAAAGAATCTTTCAGAGGTCAAAATACCTCGATGGATGAAGCTGAGTCAAGATGAAGAAGAAGGAAAAAAGGAAATTATTTGGAAATTTATACCACCATCAGCTCCATGGTCGGGAGGATGGTGGGAGCGCCTTATTGCCTTAGTAAAAGACCTTTTGAAGAAAGTTCTAGGTCGAGCATGCCTGAGTTACGAAGAATTGAATACGATTCTATGCGATTGCGAAGACATCGTAAATTCAAGACCCATTACCTATGTTTCTGAACATGATGATTTGAAACCTATAACACCATCTTCCTTCATCAGAGAACGTAGGAAAGATGGAATTCCAGATCTTGAACATTTGAAACTATCTCCTGAGTATTTTCGAAAGCGGCGACTGTATAGGTGTAAACTGCAAGAAGATCTCAGAAATCGATTCCGACAGGAATACTTGGGGCAGCTGAGGCAACAAACTAAGAAAATGATAAAAACCCACGATTTCAAGGTGGGAGAAGTGGTTATTGTCGAAGTAACCAATCAAAAACGTCTGAATTGGCCTCTGGGGAAAATAACAGAAATATTCCCTGGTAAGGACGGTTCAGTTCGTCTTGTGAAAGTAAAAACGAAGAACGGCGAATTTCTGAGACCTGTACAGCGTCTCTACGCCCTTGAGGTTCAAACGCCTTCAGTAGAGAATCTACCAGAGAAGAGAGCATCTGAAATTGAAGATGAGAAAGAAGAGGCAGTACAACAGCAATATGTTGAACATTCCGAGAAGCTACCAGAATCGGACGAAACGTCTTTGCCAAATCTAAATGCCAGGAAAACCCGTTTCGGCCGAAAGATTCAAATTCCCAAACGACTGGACATGTGAACTGTTTGAACTAAAGAACATTTTGAGTTTTCTTGAAAAGGAAAACCCAAAAGGTGGGAGTGTCGCATGAATCCGCGATCTTCAACGAAGCGAGTAACAACTCAACTCCGTATTGAAACAACAACAACAGCTTGGAATCAAACTAGAAAAACAGAACAGCGTTGTGATCAGCAGCTGAAAAGATTCTGAACTATTTTCTTTCGAAATGCAGTCATTTAAACTTAATATGTATATAGAATAGTTTGTCTTGTCGTAGAAATAAATGTTATAGTTTATTTTTTCAAGAAGAGTAGTTTTTTTCAATCACAGTAAAAGAACCCGTGTACCGTTGGCGAGTACACGACACAGATATTCCTACGTGAGAAAAATAGTCCGCTCGCTTCATCCAAACACATAAACAATTCTTTTAAAAAGACATTTATTTATAGAATCACGCAAATTATCATAAATGAAGAGCCGAGTTTCCGTCCTCATCTCAACAGAAAAATCCAAAGTTTAATTAACACTCAAATACTAAAAAAATTACAAAGGGGCCAAAAATTACTGAACAGACGCGGCTGCTAAAATGTTGAAAGGATAGAATTTTCTCATGAAAAGCTATTTTACATTGAATTATATTATAATTCCAAAAAATAACCAAGAAATTTTTATTATATTTGTGAAATTTTTCAAACTGTTAAATGCTTCCTGAACAAGTATTCTGATATTATTTGGGCTGTTATATCAAATAGTGGAAGCATGTCTCTGAAATTCAAAGATAAAGGATGAAATCAATTGCATATTTTAGAAATAGGGCATTTTGAATACAAATTTCATGTCATTTGTAACATGTTATATTATAAAGAATTTTATATTTTAGTAAAATTCTGCACTATCACATGCTAAATAACATATGCAAATTTTCCGCATTTCATCAAACAAAACATTTATATGATTTTTTTATCTGACCTAAATCCTTTACTTTATTATATTTGTGAGTTTTATAGTTTAATAAATGACGGATTGAACTTTTGACTCGCTTATCGCTTCCGTACTGAGCGAATGGAATAATTATCTTCTAACATGATTCGTGCCATAATCGGACAAATAGCATAAGAGATTATATTTTTATCAATAAAGATGTCATTCTTGTCATCTGACCGTCATTCAAAATAATGAAGTCCGTTCTAAAATTATATCCGTTCCCTAGTATTGCTTCAAAAAAAATGGGAGGTTAATCCAGCTAAACAAAATAAAACTAAAATTGATCATCGATAATGATGGAGGTTAATTCGAATAAAACTATTTCAAGGTAAATTTTCATTCATGATTACATCATAGAGATATGTTTATCATTTCTTTTTCTATATCTGTAAAATAAACTGATGCTTGTAACAATATTTAGAGCCATTTTCCTAAACAGGTGATCAGAGTCCGGTCCTGTTTATTTTTTAATTGATAATTTCATATTAAATTAACAATGAACAAATTTTCCTATTAAAATATTAAAATTCTTATCCATAAAATAATAACTCATTGAAATGATATATGAATCACAGTTAAATTAAATTTTTTAACAGAATAATAATTTTAAATTCTTTATTGGTGCGAAATAATAAATATAATCTCTTTTCTTCCTTGTTCTTTTCAATAATATCTGTTGGGACTCAAAAGTTACTTTTGTTCAAGAATGGAGTTGAGCTAAATTTCGTAAAGTGTAATTATTCTGTCTGAAATTTTCTAAGTTCTTTTGATAATTAACATTTTTGTATTTTGTGTTGGAAATAAATTGAAAGAGTATTTGTCGTACAATTTTTTCTGTCTTTCGACTCAAAGATATAATTACTATAGAAAGGCAAACTTTTAGAACAAAAATATCTGCAATTTCAAACAAATATTAAAAGAAATGAAATCTGCTATTGCAACTCTGAAGTTATCATGCGAGAACAATTTTATGATCACGTGATTATATTAATGCGCATGTGTCAACTTTTAAAAAAATACGACGCTTTTTTTTTTCGAGATTGACGGGAGCTCCAAAACTTTTTTGCCTGCCAAGAAAAAAATTGAAAAGCTACAATCTGGTTTAAACGGTTAGAAATACATCAGGTATTGCGTATGCTTCAACTTAAAAACAAACAAACAAACAAAAAAAAAACGCGATGATTATTTTTCTTTCGTGATTGATGAGAGCACGAAAACTTTTTTGCCAGCTACAAAAAATTTGAAAAGTGAAAAATCAGTTTTAACCGGTTTAAAAATTTATGACGTGTGCTCATGCGAGAGCTTTTAGAAAACCAACGATTTTTTTCTTTCGTGATTGACGAGAGCTCCAAAACTTTTTGTCAGCCAAGAAAAAATTGAAAATGAAAATTGCCGTTTATGCTTTATTCATTGCCTACGCAATTTCGAGCTTCAAACCCACATAACCAAAACAATGATAATAAGCATCTTTTCAGCGGGGCTTCAAACGCTGCGCTTTTTCCCCTTTAGCATCCAGCATTCAATGCTATTTATTAAAATTAAGTGCTAAGGTTAAGGTTCAACACCATGTGAAAGTTAAAGGAAATTAGAGCTCACAATATATTTCTAACATTCTGATTCCAGATTGAATATTTCAACAATAATCAAATCACTTCGCAAACTAATTTGATGAGGATTTCGCTATTCTTATAAAATTAATTATTATTCTGGGTTCAGAAAAAATTTTCATCTTCTGTGGTCATAAATAAATTTTATGGGAATAAAGAGAAGACATACACACACACACACAAAAAAAAAGCTGAGTGATAGTTGTAGTGTGACACTTTATCAATCACGAAAACAGTAGAATAAATGCATTTTTGAATGGCAACAGGGGACTGCCAGAAATTTAACTTCAACTGATACTTGTCGTCCAGTCGCGTCGTCCATATTGTATTGTATTCTTGTTGCTGAGGTAGTGACAAAATTTAAGTTATAATCTTAGTCGATCTCATTGGTAAGTGTATCTTTTTCTTATTAATGAAATTCATGTGTTTTCTTTCACATTTTTCTTTTCAAAAAATTATATATTGCTTTTAAAGTCATTTTATAACTTGGTATTTTCTTATGTTTTCAGATCGCCTCGCAACATTTCATCATGGTAAGTTGTATGCATTCTGCATAATATTCTCATGGCTTATATATATATATATTACTCAAAGTTAATAGAAAAAATTCTCCAAATGTTTGGATTTGGAAGTATATATTATCATGTTTTAAATTTAAGTTGACGCCAATTCATTAAAAAAATTATTACTAGCTGTCTGAAATATGTGTTAGAAAAAAAAATATTAGTAAAAGGCATTAATTAGATATTCTGTTATTAATATGCCTTACTTTTGCATTGATCTGGTTCTTAAAAGCTGTTGAAAATTTAAGGATTACGTTTTTTTTTTTTTTTTTTTTTTTTTGCTATTTGCTTATTTTACTTATATATGTGCTTGGTTATTTGACTAGCAAAATAACTATCGTTAACAAAAAAAGGAAAATAGTGCTTCTTCAATATTATGCTAAACTCTCAATAATTGAGATCTGATTTAAATACTTTTCAACTAGAGCATAAAATAAAGTATATAAAAATTATTTCTTGCATATAGCTTTTCTTATTTTTCAAACATAATCTTCCTTAAAAGCATTGCATTGGCAATTTTGCTTTTGTAAATTGTCGAAAGGAAGTATATTAAAAACCTTAATCAGTGGGTGAAGTGGCGATTCAAATAATCACAACTTCAAGTGAGAAGGAATAAGAGATTAAACTTGTTCAAAACTATAGATGCTATATAGTATTCTATGCAATTTTTCTATGATGAAAGTAACGAACTAGGGCGATCTGATTTGGCTTTGATGATATGTTCGTCTCTGAGTGTTTTTACTTCGTGTATTCACCATTTTTATTATAACCTACATATTTGGTAATTAATGTAATATTATTTTAGTTCCTCATTAATTTATAGTAATCTTAATGAAGTTTAATCATTTCACATGTAGTATAAAATTTCATATTTTTTCCTTCATGATAACCAAGTGAATATCTGATGAAAGAAAATGTATTGATATCACATATACAAAAAGCTTATGGTGACACTTTTTTTTTTTTTTTTCATTTGCGGTTTTTACACGAAAGGATTTTTTCTATGATGAAAGTAACGAACTAGGGCGATCTGATTTAACTTTGATGATATGTTCGTCTCTGAGTGTTTTTACTTCGTGTATTCACCATTTTTATTATAACCTACATATTTGGTAATTAATGTAATATTATTTTAGTTCCTCATTAATTTATAGTAATCTTAATGAAGTTTAATCATTTCACATGTAGTATAAAATTTCATATTTTGTCCTTCATGATAGTCAAGTGAATATCTGTTGAAAGAAAATGTATTGATATCACATATACAAAGCTTATGGTGACACTTTTTTTTTCATTTGCGGTTTCTATTTGAAAGGATTTTGTCCTTAATGATAGCTAAATGATATCTGATCAAATGAAAATTTATTTTAAGAATTTTAATGCATAATATGTTCCTTATTACTTATATTTAATATGATGACACTTATTGTTTTTTCATTTGCGGTTTCCACTCGAAAGGATTTTGTCCTTAATGATAGCTAAATGATATCTGATCAAATGAAAATTTATTTTAAGAATTTTAATGCATAATATGTTCCTTATTACTTATATTTAATATGATGACACTTATTGTTTTTTCATTTGCGGTTTCCACTCGAAAGGATTTTGTCCTTAATGATAGCTAAATGATGTCTGATCAAATGAAAATTTATTTTAAGAATTTTAATGCATAATATGTTCCTTATTACTTATATTTAATATGATGACACTTATTGTTTTTTCATTTGCGGTTTCCACTCGAAAGGATTTTGTCCTTAATGATTGCTAAATGATGTCTGATCAAATGAAAATTTATTTTAAGAATTTTAATGCATAATATGTTCCTTATTACTTATATTTAATATGATGACACTTATTGTTTTTTCATTTGCGGTTTCCACTCGAAAGGATTTTGTCCTTAATGATAGCTAAATGATGTCTGATCAAATGAAAATTTATTTTAAGAATTTTAATGCATAATATGTTCCTTATTACTTATATTTAATATGATGACACTTATTGTTTTTTCATTTGCGGTTTCCACTCGAAAGGATTTTGTCCTTAATGATTGCTAAATGATGTCTGATCAAATGAAAATTTATTTTAAGAATTTTAATGCATAATATGTTCCTTATTACTTATATTTAATATGATGACACTTATTGTTTTTTCATTTGCGGTTTCCACTCGAAAGGATTTTGTCCTTAATGATAGCTAAATGATGTCTGATCAAATGAAAATTTATTTTAAGAATGTTAATGCATAATATATTTAATATGATGACACTTATTGTTTTTTCATTTGCGGTTTCCACTCGAAAGGATTTTGTCCTTAATGATTGCTAAATGATGTCTGATCAAATGAAAATTTATTTTAAGAATTTTAATGCATAATATGTTCCTTATTACTTATATTTAATATGATGACACTTATTGTTTTTTCATTTGCGGTTTCCACTCGAAAGGATTTTGTCCTTAATGATTGCTAAATGATGTCTGATCAAATGAAAATTTATTTTAAGAATTTTAATGCATAATATGTTCCTTATTACTTATATTTAATATGATGACACTTATTGTTTTTTCATTTGCGGTTTCCACTCGAAAGGATTTTGTCCTTAATGATAGCTAAATGATGTCTGATCAAATGAAAATTTATTTTAAGAATTTTAATGCATAATATATTTAATATGATGACACTTATTGTTTTTTCATTTGCGGTTTCCACTCGAAAGGATTTTGTCCTTAATGATTGCTAAATGATGTCTGATCAAATGAATATTGTAATTCACATACATAAATTTTCTTTTTTGTAAGACATGATATGATGCTTTGTTTTTTATTTGCACTTTCCACTAAAAAGGATTTTATTCTTTGTTAGCTGAATGATAATGAATTATTTTGTTCGTGGCTTGCAAGATTAACATGATGATACTATTTCCTTTTCATTTGCGGTTTCCACTTGAAAGGACTTGTCCTTAATGATAGCGTAATGAAGTCTGATAATCTTGCAAGTAGAAATTTTGTATAATACTGTTTTTGGATGGATGTAAATTTATTTTTATCATTTGCTGTAGTTTCTTAAAATATTATGAAGAAAAGGTAAAATCTCTTCAGCTTGAATGAACAGAAATTAGAATTGCTCCATTTGCAAGAACATTGACTGTAATTTGAATAACTACCAATATTTAGTTGATTAAAAATATACTAATATATATATATTGAATCACTGTAAGCCAAATATGATGACACTCTATTATATATCATTTGCGGTTTCCACTTGAAAGGTTTACTCCTTAATGATAGTTGAATGATGTCTGATCTCTTGCAGTGGTTCAGATACCTGTAAATAATTAAGATGGTTGTGCATGTTGTACTGCCATCTAAACCATTGTAATCGGTGTAGTTAACCATTTTTGAGATATCTTGATAAGTTTTTGTTCTGTATTTTATACGTTTTAAAATATTTTATTTATATTTTCACTGATTAATGAATTAAATTCACTAATAATTTCACTTCAATTTCTTTTCATATTTCTTTGAAATTTGGCTTGTTACCTTTAAAGAAATCTAAAATTTTTCTCTTAGTAAATTAACTGATTATAAAATATTTAACTATTAATTTTTTTTAGCCCAGACAAATTATGGAAATAAAAGAATTTCTGCTGACTGCCAGAAGGAAAGACGCTAAATGTGAGTATCTAGCATACATTTTTTAATATAAGTTGTAATGCTATTTTAATGTAGGGTCGCGATGTATTTTTAGTGAGTAATAATTTTGGTCGATAAACATGCAAAAATGTATATTACTTTGTAAGGATAATAACTTTTGTTTTACTATTTTACAGTGGTTTTGCTTATATCTATATAAATATGTTTAAGAATCATACATTTAATCTACTTTTTAAGTTTGATGTGGGTTGGACAGTTTAGTACCTTTATTGAAAATCTTCCTTAAAAGCATTACTCTGGCAGTATAGCCTTAGTGAATTGTCGAAGGGAAGTATATTAAAATCCTTTATCAGTGGGTGAAGTAATAATTAAAATAATTATTACTTCAAATGAAAAGGGATATTTATTAATGTTTAATCTCAATAAGTGTGCTGATTGGCTTTTACAGTTAAAAAATAATTATTAAAAAAAATTCCTAGTTGTCTATTGCAATTGTTAATGAAATATTTTTTAGCTATTTTAATGGAAGTCTTCCTTAAAAGCATTACTTTGGTACGGTTGCCTTAGTAAATTGTCGAAGGGAAGTAAATGAAATGCCTTTTTCAGTGGGTGAAGTAGTAGTAAAATAATCATTACTTCAAATGAAAAGGAACATTAATTAGTATATAATTGCTATAAATTTGTAGCTTTTTTAAAATAAACCTCTTAATTTTAAATTATTCATAGAACCTGTAAAAGAAAAATCAAGGCTATTATGATTTTCTTTAAAAAAGTTATCAAAAAAAGTAGTATTTATTTTAATTATATCAATAAAGGCAATATCCATGAAATGAATTTACTGTAGGTCATCAATATGCATTTGCTTTTTTAAAAAAATCCTTCTGCAAAGTTGATCTTATTATAGATATTCATTGTTTTATGTGTGTGATGCGATATAAATTGACTATTGATTGGTATATATATATATATATATATATATATATATAATATAATATATAATATAATATAAAGTAGTGAGAATTATAGAGTAGATACTCTTTTTTACTCATGTTCCCTGTATGTTATATGTACATTTAAAAAAACATATTTTGGCCATTATAAAAGTGTTAAAATATTTTTTCTACCTTATTTGGAATCTGTATTTTATCCTGGGATGAAAGACTGATGGATTTATTATAAACTTCTATGATGTTGATAATTTTGTTAAAAAATTGTATTACTACTAGCATATTACTTTATAAGTTTATAAATTTTCAAAATATGATAATAACATGATTAAATATTTAAAAAAATAATTTTTTTCATACGAGACAAACCATTTTATAGATTATTTTTTTCCTATGCTTATTTTGAAATTTTATTTCATTCTGTCAGAAATTTTTGTAGTTGATGTCCTATGTAAAAATACTGTGCAAAAGACTTAAACCTCAATTAGAAGTTAATAATTTATGCTGTACCTATTAATTTTAGTAAACAGGGGATAGAGCATACCTGAAAACATATGGTCTATTATTAGTATATGTAAATTACGATTAATTCAATTGAAATTATAAGATCTGCTGAAGATGAATTGTAAAATCTTAATGCTTAAAAAATATATTTAGATTAAAATTTTTTATTTAAGGTTACATAAACTTTCGTTTTGGATTCGATAATTGATTGAAAAATAATTGAAATGGTTTTTATTCTGTAATTGGACAACTAGTTGACTTATTATTTATAAAGAGTAATGGAAATATATACTAAAATCATAAATGAAAAAAGTTTGATATTCTTATTTTAACTGTTCAATGCCTTTTAGAAAATTTTCTTCAAAAGCCTATAAAGATTTTGTTATTTAAAAGTTTTAGGAAAAGTCATTTGAGTAATTATATGTATTTGTTTTATGTAGCTGTCAAAATCAAGAAAAACCGTGAAAATGTAAAATTCAAAGTTCGTTGCAGCCGATTTTTGTACACATTTGTCATTCAAGACAGGGAAAAGGCTGAGAAATTAAAGCAGTCTCTACCTCCTGGTAAGTTTTATTTTTGTGCTTTTATTGAATTTTTGTGCTTTTATTCAGCTTTTTATTTGAATGGCTCATATAAGTATTTTATGTCTTGTTTTATAACCTTCTCATCTTGGCACTCTGTCACCTTGATGGTGATGACGTGAATGCTTACGGAAGGGAAATAAATGTAGAACTGTGCCTTCGGTAGCAAAACTGGTGTTTTGTTCCTATCCTTTATGTTCTAGACATATTTAGTATTGTCTATTTTAATGTATTACAATATTATTATATTTAGATTTAACCTTTTGCACACCTATTTTCTGACTTCATATGTTCAATTATGTGGCATGATTAATTTTAAATTTAAAAAATAAAATTTTTAGAATTCAAAATGTATTTTAGTTGTTAGAATTTATACTGTTTTCTTCATATAAATTTAACATTTGATTTTTTTTTATTGGTGTTCAAAAGTTTTAAGTTTACGAACCTTCTCATCTTGGCACTCTGTCACCTCTCAATGGTGATGACGTGAATGCTTACGGAAGGGATATAAAATTAGGACTGTGCCTTCGGTAGCAGAACTGGTGTTTTGTTCCTATCCTTTATGTCCTAGACACGAGTAATTTGTATTTTGCAAATATGTTTGAATATGAATGTGAATAATTGATCATGTGACAGGGTTTGTTATGTTTTAAAATCTTGATTGCATATGAATAGAAATTTATTTGTTTACTATCTTCACATTTCACTTTTCCTTTTAGTATGTTAGCAGTTTTTTTTTGTAAAGATTTATTTTATGATTATTCTTAATGGATTATTATTTTATGATTGCTCATAATAGATATTTTAGAGAATAAGAATTTTGATCGCCTTATTTTAATCGCCTCATAAATTATCTTTTGAATAAATTTATTAAATTTTTTGTAACATTTTGGTAATTTAACATTAGTCAAAAATTTTAATTTGTATAGAATTGTTTGATTCACATGAACATTAAAATGTATATTTGAAAAGAGAGCTCTATATTTCTGTTATTGATTTATTTCATATGTTGATTGAGTTCATAATTTGTCTCCTTAAATATTTAATAATGGATTTTTTAATTATTAAATGTTGCTTATTAACATATCCTTTGATTTAGAGCTTATATAGTGAAGTGCAAGTTTTTCTGCAATAAAATAAAATAGTAAAATTTGAGGATATTGTAGTATTTGAATATATTTTATTGATTATCATATTATAATAAATATAATAATCAGGGGTGTTTGTGCTCCGGGGAAACCCCGGAATTCCGGGGATTTTGAACTTCGATACCCGGAAATTCCGGGGATCGTCGTTCAAAAGGAAGTAGGAATAATAATGAATTATTTATTTTGATCTGGGTAATTTTGTTTGCTTTGAAAGCAGAAAACGCAAGGCCAGTGTGTATGATGAAAACTTTTCCTTTCTTTCTCCAAAGGCAGTGATAATGCGTGAAAAGGGGGAAAAAACTTCTTTTTTGTTCTTTCCTTATTGCGAGTTATGACTCATTCCCCCGGTTCTCGGACATTCTCTTCTGGATTCTTTTCGGCAAGTAGGTGCGGCAGAAAAAAAAGGGAGAGACTTCGTTCGACCAGATGTGCGATCACGTGACCTGGGTTCAAAGGTCTTAATTTTGCAAAAAAAGTAATTCATTGAACTTTTATAATTAGGTCATTCAATACTTCATAATTGTAATTTTTCATTTCTCCCCCCCCCCCCTTCTCGAAACTCCAAAATGTCGGTAGTAAGTCCGTAAAAGTTTCGGGGGATTTTTTGGGGTCCCACAAACACCCCTGAATAATTAAAGAAAGTAATTAAAATTTCTTTTTCTATTGTATTTATTGATTTTTTTTGCTGTTTTATTTTTAAATGACTCTCATTTTGTCACATTTTGAGAAAAAATATAAATTTAAAACCTTCTCATCTTGGCACTCTGTCACCTCTTAATGGTGATGACGTGAATGCTTACGGAAGGGAAATAAATGTAGAACTGTGCCTTCGGTAGCAAAACTGGTGTTCTGTTCCTATCCTTTATGTTCTAGACATGCATTTTTGTTTTAAAAAAACTTTAAAAATTCTAAACCTTCTCATCTTGGCACTCTGTCACCTCTTAATGGTGATGACGTGAATGCTTACGGAAGGGATATAAAATTAGGACTGTGCCTTCGGTAGCAAAACTGGTGTTTTGTTCCTATCCTTTATGTCCTAGATAAATGTTTTTTCAATCTATAAATGCTTTATGTATTATAAATGTATTCTTGATTCGTTTGTTTGTCGTGCTAAATTATTCTTTTGTTCTGTTGCAGGTTTGCAAGTGAAGGAGTTGAAGTAAATGTGTATAAGTGTTGTAAAATAAAAAGAAAAAACTATATAACTTTATCTTTCTTTTGTTGTTTCCATCACTGACTCTAAATGAGTTAATGACATTTCTTTTTGTACATATTTTTAATAAATTTTAGTTTGTAAGGAGTTGTTCTGTTTAGAAATTATTAAATTGTGGGATAAAATTTTAAAACAAATTAAACGGTGTTAAAATTTTGCAAATAAGTGCATTTGATAAACTGTAACTTAAATTTATTTGAGCACTAATTTGAACAAAGTTTGCAAAAACAAGTTGACTTATAATTTGAAGTAGTTTGCAAACATTATATACAGAGAATAAAAAAATCAACTTGGAGATTTGCTCATACAATTGAATCCAGTTGCACATTTGGCTTTATCCATGGTTGTTTACAGGACAAGAAGCAGCAGTGTAATTGCTAGGATTTGTTCCTTTGGTGGAAATAGGTTACTCAGAGAAGAACTAGAGGTACCTGCAAAGAAAGACATCCGTAATTGTTCAATTCAGTGAAATAAATAAAAACATGGGTAGTATAGTTTTAATTACAATAATTAAATGCACTGCCAACTAAACACTACTGCATTAGCTGTAAGAAATAGACAATTTACTTTTGTTGCCCTTAACATGCTTCAATAATTTTGAAAGCTGGACACGTTATGTTTTAGATCACATTTAATTTCTGCACATTTTCTCTTATACTGTGTATGCAAGCAGATAAAATTTGTGAATTTAAGTTGTAACCCTGAATTATGCATTTTATATTATGAAAGCAAAGGATTGAAGCAATGGAGAAAAAAAATCGCTTGTACTTTTTTCATTTTTTAATATAATATGAATTGGACCATGAGAAAATATATACTAGTTTAAATTTCAGATAAAAGATTTCTATTTATAACAGTGGATTCTTGATTATCCACTTTTTTCTCCATTATTTTGATCTGATTTTTAATATGAATAATATTGAAGTTTTCAATACATCAAAAGGAAAGCCATCAGATTTATATAATGGATATCAATATTGGCAATATCACTGTAACCTTGAAAATGTGATAACGTGACGCTGTATTAAAGAAAAGTGTAAAGGGCCGATGAAGACAAATGACAACTATGTGAAATGCCTTTTTCTCGTTAGTTCAGATGAAGTTCAAATCGACGGCAAGAAACATTGAATAAAAATTCAAAAGAGATTATGAAACTGATGAATCAGTCTCAAAAATATGCCATGAGAAAATGTCTTTTCTTCAAAGTGGATATGAATTTTTGAAAAATTCCCACTTTATCCTCCATCAAAAGTTCTTTACATAAATTGAAAAATACAAGGGATTAGCAATGAAGCTGTTGAAAGTAATTGAAATATACCTCCCTGTGGAACTGTTAAAACTGGATCCAACATCTAGTTTTTTGCTTGCTGATACGACTGCAAGTGAATCAGTAGGACTTCAAAAAGCAAAAATATTCTTCAAAAATGTAAACAATCTATTCTAATCCTGAATGATTGACTATGGACTTTGAAACTACAGATATAAGAAGCGTGAAAATTATATTCCCTACATTAGAAATAAAAGGCTGCAATATTCATTTCAACCAATGTTTATGGAGGCGAGTACAAAATATCGGCTTGGCAGAAGCATACACATCTAATGCAGAAATTAGACTCCATGTTCGCATGTGTGCTGGTTTGGCTTTTCTGCTTGATGATTTGGATAATGCATTTATGAAAACACAGAAAGACACTGTGTTCTCCAACATTGTCTTTTAACAAAATTTTATGACTATTTTGTTGACCAATGGTTTGAAAATTCCACATTTACTATTGACATGTGGAATTATTACAAGAGACTCCATTGAACAAACAATGCTATTGAAAGATGGAATAATTGAATAAATTTGCTTATTGGGAAATTTCCAAAAATAGGAGCTAATTCGTTTCTTAAAAAGGGAAGCTGAATATGACTTTTTAGCAGCACAGGAAGAGTTTAAATTTAGAGGGAAACAGAGCGAAAAATATATAAGTCTGGATAATAGAATAATCCAAACAATAGAAAAATGGTCTTTTGACAAGGATTTAAAGAGCTGCTTTGTAACTATAACAAAATTGTTGTAAAAGTATTTTAAAGCAATAAATAATAGAATTTTATTTGAAAAATAATTTGTAGTAATAAAATGGAATTTAAAAACCTAAGGAAGTGCAAACTTGAAATAAAATGTTCTTAGATATTATAAATAATTTTTCATGTATTTGTTATTAATTATGTAATTTACCATCATTGATTAAAATTGTATTTAAATAGAAGTGTGATAGAGAAATTTTTGTTGTATTTCAAAAATTGTTGAATTGAAATAATTTATTTGATCTGTGTTATATATTCGAATCATGGCATTTTCTTAATAAACTATTTGCATATACTTTACTATAAGTTTTTTTATTAATATATTGCATAACCTCTTTAAAAGGTTTAAGTATTGCAAAGAAATTTAAAAAAAAATCTACTGCTAAATTTATTTTATATAATTATAATAAAAGATGATGATGAAGTTGAAAGTAAAAGCATTTTCCTAAAAACCCCTCATTTGCTGAAATGTTTGACATTTATTATTCTTGAATGATTCGAAATTAATCGGCATAAAATTATATTTATTTCTTTGCAGGTTAAAATTTTAAACAGCATTCATGTTTATTTTTTTAAATTCTTAAAATAGTCGATAAATATTTCAGTTGTGGGAAAGGCTTTTTATATAGAGAGCATCATATAAAATGAATGATTATATAACAATTTATATAATTTGAATAAACTTGTGTTCAAAGGAAAATGAAATTTTTTTTTACCTCTTTCATATAAATGCAAGACAAGCAAATGTCCAATTATCATTAATATTTGAAATTTTTAACAATGAAAATAAAATGATTATTACATTTATAACCTTTCCTTTCGAACTATTTTGATTTGTTGGATATTATGCTATGCAAATCTATAATTTATACTAATTATTGAAAAAAATTAATTTCTACACTGATTGTAATATTGTCAAAACGAATTTGAAATCTTTGAAAAATTGTCGCTAAAAACTATAGATATCAATTTTTAGAATAGCAAAGTTAGTCAAATATTTGTAAAATAACAGAAATTTGAAATAATGTTTGAAAAATTGTCGCTAAAAACTATAGATAATACATATTTTTAGAATAATAATTGCCGTAGATATCAAAGTATCAAAAATTGTTACTGTCAATAGCTTTTGTTGTTTTAATAGGAATAAATTGTCTTAATATTTATTTAAATCAGATTCGTAAGGAAAAAGAAATTGAAGTAAAAAAAAAAAATGCATAAGTGGATTACTTCGATGATGGGATTCTGCCAATTATCTGCCAGTTTTAAATTATTGAATGCTACATTTTTTATTACTTAAAAAATACCAGCGAAATGTGGTCATACACAAAAGTTAAAAAAAAAAAAAAAAAAAAATGACAGCTAGAGCTTCAATTATGTCGAAAGTCAATTTGATACTTAAATAAGAGGCAAAATAAACTCAATGGTTATATATAATATACAGCAAATAAATAATAGATTTCAAGAATTCTTTTGCCTTTTTTATCCAATACGATAGTTAGGCAAAAAGCCCTCCTTTGTTTATTTCAATTCACCTTATGCTATATATTCTTTTAAAAAATATTTTAAATCATGTTAATTCAATTCATATAATCAATACTGCTTTTATACAGAGAAAAGTCATGGTGTCTGATTGATA
The DNA here is from genome assembly GCF_947563725.1 of Argiope bruennichi. NCBI lineage: Eukaryota > Metazoa > Arthropoda > Arachnida > Araneae > Araneidae > Argiope > Argiope bruennichi. Next base: position 131,961,229 of record NC_079151.1, on the reverse strand, counting down.
ATTATATTTTACAAAATAGATTTCTAAAAAGGACATTTTCACATACGAAATTTGAAAACTATAGATAGAAAAGGATATCTAATACATAGGGAATTGAATTGAATTGAATTTTTAGGCTATGTCAAGACTTAAGTTTTGGCTTCGAATTCAGGTTTTAGTGATACAACTATATAAATTAAGAAAAAAAAATCTAATGTAATTGGTCAGTAAATAGAATCCCACGCAATTATCATTCTATCGATTTTGTTTCCTTCCCAATTATATTTATTGCTTTAGGAAGAAAATTAGTTTGTTGTTGCTTACTTTAAAAGAAGTATTTTTAAAATAGCAGAAATAAAGAAAGTTTGTCATATTTGAATCACCTAAATATTTTTTAATGGAGAATGATTGAAAACTAATTTCAATAAAGCAAAAGCAGTAAATTTTTTGTAGTTTATTTGCCTTTAAGAATGGAATAAACTTAATGAGAAATACACTTTAAAGTATAATAAAATATAGCCGATACAGATCATAAAATAATATTAAAGAAAATGGTTACTCATCACCAATTCCTTTAAGCTCAATAATGTAAAATATTTTTCCATTTTCAAGTTCAAATCAGCAAATAAAATCTGAACTCAAGTTTGAAATTTTATGATCTGTAGCACTTTTTTTTTATTTGTTTGTTCCTTAAGATATAAAACCACACAGCCTTAGTTTTTCTATATTAATTATTGTTTTTTGCTTTAATTTTGTCCAATTCCAATTAATGATAATGCCTTCTGAAAGCTACAATAGACCTGACCAAATTCAGGAAATAATTTTAATTCCAATTTAAGCCCCTTTTGGAGGACCCCCCCCCCAAAAAAAAAATAACAACAACAACCCAATCTTATCTTTAAAGTATTTGAATAAATTATTCTGTAATAAGTACTAAACTGTGGTCAATAAAATTTACCCTCAAAGGATATAACATGTTTTGCTACTTAATTTTAAGAGGTTTAAATTCTGTCTTTCCTTTACTAAAATATATAACAGATTTACTAATTTTCATTAAATTTTTTTAAAAAAAATAGCTTGGTATTGCATTAATTGAAGTGCTTAAAAATTTGTTCCAAATGAACACCTTTGACACCTATACAAAAATGCATTATTTTAATAATATTTGAACATATATGATCGAGTTCATGTGACGTAATGACTTGTTTTTTGAGATAGTCAATAAAGATTTATCAAATATCTACTGATAAAGTTAATTCATTTCTTAATTCAGATATAATGCCAATAAAAATTATCTGAATCTGTCGGTACCATACAGTATACTTTTGTAGAAAATGGGACAAACTAAAGAACTTCTAAAAATAGCAGCATGTAACATACGAATAGAAAACTGCGATTGATGATGGATTTCTTGCACGAAGAATAGTTTTCACTTTTCCAAATGTGACAATTTTGCAAATTAATGTTTCTATCTAGATTAAAGCAACATTCGTTTCCAAACAACATTTTCTAGAAAAGAAAGTTTTGATTTTGCCTAAGGAAGGGCCTATTAGTTTGATTTTAGACACCGATCTCGTATTCAGTATGAATGCCACTTATTAAAGTTGAAATATTCTCTACACAGTCAATTTTGGAAGGATGAGCTTTGGACTGACTGTTTCTGATCTAGCAAAAGTGTAACCTAAAAAACCGAGCTAAATGTCAATTCTTTTCATCGCATATATGACATTTCATTCTCATCTTTTCTCCATTTGAAGTAAGGATCCTGCAATTTTTAATCACTAAATCACACAGCCAATTAAAATGTTGGAAACTGAAAACTACATTGTATTTTTCCAGAATTAGGAAAGCATTGCGATTACATAAAAATAAATCAACATTATAATCAAAAGTTTTTTTTATTGTTATATATATATTATTTTTTAAGAAACTGCACAAGTTAAAAATTTTTTTTTTTATCCGAGTATTCCAGTAAGTTTCAAATGTCTTAAATATTCAGTTTCTCACGTTCCCTTCTTTATAAAGACGATGGTGCAACTGTCGAACAATGAAAGTGAACAAACGTTATGCGTAATTATCGAAACTTTTTAAAGCCATAATGATTGGATGATGTGCTAGTTGCATTCTGAAATAAACGCTTTCTACCACATTTGTAGCCAGTCCTTCGAAATTTAAAACTAAGCATATCTCAGCAAATTTTCTAGATAGAAATGTGAAATTTTGTACGTATAGAGAAAATAAGAGAGAAATCATACTAATTCACACTGGAAATTATAATGGACTTATAAATATTAAATTTTTGTGATTTTCGTACAATTGCCTACCTTATTAATAAAATTTTGTAATTGGAAGTAAGTCTAGATGCAGTATTTTTTTTTTTTTTTAAAGCTTGTTCCTAAATGCAACCACCTAATGCTTTAAAAAAATGATTTCAGAAACCATATTTACATAGTTGTGAAATTAGTCTTATCTTACGGTATAGTATTTAAATATTTACTATTGTGATTTCAATTTTGATTACGATAAAGGTCCAATCGTATATGAATCTATATTTTTGGCAAGAAATTCAAGGAAAAAAAAAAGAAAAAAGAACGAATAAAATATAAAGTAATATATTTTATTTCTAGCTTTCTTTCGTGTATAGATTTAGGACAAATTGAAAATTGGTTCTAAATTATTGGCAGCGCTTTTCAGGAAATAGGCAGGAATTTGCTGCTACAGTACCTGCGAAAAAAACTAGCTCATGATACTGTATCTAAGAATTAAGCGTTTTAATGTAGTATGTATAGATGTTTCATTTACATATCGATTGCTGATACTTTGGATTATGTATTCTTAAATCTGACAGTAAATGAGCTAGAAAATGTAATATATTTCAGATTTGAAGAAATTTCAGTAATTATCAACATTTTCTTATTGAAAATGTGTTTTATTTCCTGAGAATTAACCGGCAGTTATTTTTAAAATTACTAATATGATTCCTATCTTATTTATTTTAGCCAGAGGGTTTATTATTTTGCAAAATAAAGAAACAAATAAAAAATAAAAACTTATTTGAACAACTCCAATGTAAAAAATACATTAGCTCATTTCAAGTATCAGCCTGTGGATTATGTATGCATACATATATGTTGGAAGATCTAAACATTATTGATAATTTAAATAAGATTAAATCCTCATAATTAAATTATACTTCACTTTATTAGATTAAATTTGTATTATGCACATCAAAATTATAATTTTTATAAATGTCTTCTGTATGGCAAAATTATAGACGTGTTCCTTTATAATAAATTTTTAAAGCAAATTCCCCACATTTATTTATTATTTTCAACACTCGTCTGAAACGCGGTAAGGGTCATCAGCATTTTTCTCATGGAGGCTTAGTTTCGTTATCAGGGACATGGAGTATCATTCTCACACTGACAGTGATTGATTACCATATGAGGTATATTTAAGGTGACCATTCGTACTGATTTTACCAGTACAGTACTAGTTTTCAGGGCATAAGTCCTGGTTAGTCATTAAACAAAAGCAGTACACGAAAAGTACTGGTTTTAGATTAGAAAACATTAAAAAAAAAGTAATAAAATAAAAATAATAAAATTAGAACTGGCAACCCTGATAATTCCATGTGATATCGTCAGGTGTCGCATGAGCAGGACCGCCACGACGTCATACAAGCCAGTGGTGGTCTGATGTACTAACTACTGTGATGTACCTACCTTATTATTATCATGGCGGCAAAACGACGAAAGTGCGTATTTAATGATGATTTAAAATTAAAATATACTAGTGAAGTATATTGTGAAAAATGTAGAAGTACGTTTTCTATTGCAAATAGTGGAAAAAACGACATTGAAAACCACATAAAAACAGTTAAACACAAACGAGCAGTGTCAGCAGCAATTGCAAGTTCGAGTATGACATCATATTTTAAGAAAAAAGAATTTGAAACTGCCGAGAAGAAAATAGCTGCAGCTGGAGGTTTGTGGGCATATCATACAGTTATGAATAATCAATCTTTTCGATCAATGGACTGTACCTGTAAACTTATTAAGCCATATTTCGATGCTAAATTCACATGCTGTAAGACCAAACGCGAAGCTATAATCACCGATGTACTTGTCCCTTATGCAAATCAAATATTGGACGAAGATTTGAGAAACGTAAGTTTTATATCAGTGTATTCAGACGCCTCAAATCACAAAGAAATTAAGCTTATTCCTTTACTTGTCAGATATTTTTCATACAAGAATGGAATACAGGTAAAAATTATTGAAGTAAAGGATTTGCCAGGAGAAACGTCTGACATAGTTACCGAATATATTGTAGAGGTCTTAAAAAAACATAATTTAGAAAGCAAGATATTAGGGTTTTGGGCCGACAACACCAACACTAACTTTGGAGGCATGCGAAGAGCAGGGAAAAATAATATTTTTACCAAGCTAAAAGCTACTTCGGAAGGACGGGAGCTTGTGGAAATTGGTTGCTCAGCGCATCTTTTAAACAATTTTATACAAACCGCGGCGGTCTGCTTTCCAATTGATATACAAACTTTAATTATCAAGATTTACTCTTACTTTTACATTTATACTGTGCGCGTCAGTGAATTAAAAGAATTTTGTAATTTTGTAGACATAGAATATTAAAAACTTTTGGGTTACAGTGCTACGCGGTGGTTAGCGTTACGACCAGCTATTGAGCGCGTGTTGGAAATATTTCCTGCATTAAAATCAATTTTGCGTCTAATGAAAAAATTCCGACAATTATTAAAAATTATTTTGAGAATCCTGAAACCGAATCTTGGCTTTTCTTTCTCTATAATGTGTCGTCAATGTTTCATAACACGGTTTTAAAGATAGAAGGACAAGATATTTCTATGTTGGAAACAAATATCATTTATAAGGACCTTAAAGTCAAAATTGCTGACAGGATAGCAAGTGTGTTTCTGCCCCTGCAAGTTCGACAAAATTTAAAAAAGCTAGAAGAAGACGGCTTAGTTAAATCGAATATTTTCAAAGAAAAAGTGGGGGAATTTTACAGTACATGTTTTCAGTATCTGGAAGAATGGGAAGGCCATTTTGAGGGAATCGAGAAGTTTAATTGGATTACATTAAACATGAAACCTACGCATCAAATGGTTCAAGTATGCAGTGACTATTTAATTCAACATTATCCGGAAATAAATGTAATTGAGCTCTTAGATGAAATCTGTTTCATTCAGCGCTACATCACAGATGAGAAACTTGGGCATTGGAAACAAAATTGTGTTTCGGTATCAGATAGGTGGATTGAAATTTTTAAAACCTGTAAAGAAAATGATGTGTCCAATAATATTGGCAAATTGGTAGAGTATTGCCTCTGTATGCCAGGAACTAATGCACCGACCGAACGGGTTTTTTCTTTATTAAACAACATCTGGACTAGCGAGAAAACCCAATTGAAAGTGGAAACTTTGAAATCCTTGTTGATTGTCAAAAATAATTTAAATGCAACCTGTATGGAACTCTATGAAAATATACAGGAAAACAAAAATTTGTTAAAAGCAATTCACTCCTCAGAAAAATATAAAAAAACAAACTAAATTAAATAACTCCTTATGTTTTATTATGTTATTATATTAGGTATGGCTTATCATGTTATGTTTATTATGTTTTATTTTTATATTGTAAAATCATATTTTAGTTTTCACATTTCTTGTGTTTAAATAAACGCAACATTTTTTGATATCTAAAAGTTTTTTATTTACTTAGGTATACAGGTTGGCCGTTGGGTGAATTTTTGATAAAAATTTATAAAATTTGGGGGTGACTGGTCAAAATTCATGTTGTCCTGGTTTCAGGTTAAAATAAAATGGTCACCTTAGGTATATTGTAAAATCGCCAAATCTTACATGCAAATATAAAAGTTATATTGTGGTAATCTTTTTAAAGCTTGAGCGCAAATGACACTATTTAATGAGTTAGCGCAAATGCGACTGAACGCAAATGACACACAACCCTTCTAACTGCACATTATCTTTCATGGTACAAAGATACTTTCTTAATTCCAAATGTAAATTGGTCAGATAATAAATTGGATTTTTTTTTCTGAGTTCGGCAGACGGTGGAAGGAAAAAGCAAATTGCGATTATATACTTGGTAAAACAATGAAGAAATTGTGGATTTTATTGCAACAGTGCAATGTATTGTTGAAAATAAGTAAGCAAAGAAACAAAACAAAACGAAAAAAACGTCTGTGCTTAGTTAAAAGCTACAAGGTAACTTAATATGTATTGTCAATATATATATATATTTGTAAGTAAAAATGTTGTAAAAATTATTTTGATTCAATAATTTTTTCTGGAATTATCATGGAATTCTCAATTCTTAAATCTTGTTTAATTTTTAATTACATTACTCTCATCCCCTTCCAAACTGCTCCAAAGTAAACATTTTTATTTTTCAAAATGTATCTGTACTAATTACTAAAATTGGTAATTCTGGGCCTAATGGTGTCACCTGTTGAGCATCAACATGCATACTTATTTTTGCTACTAAGTGCTCTTTTTGAAGACCTGCTGGTTTGCCAGGAATATTAACTATACTCAATTTCTATCAAATCCACATAGCAATTTGAGCCTTCTTAATTGAACCAAATCCCATGACATCATAATGCTATTAATTAATTTTTTAACTTTGCCAGAATTGCAACTTCACTTTCTTATTACTCATGTAAATTATACAGATATTTAACATTACCTTTTTTTGCTTTACTTCCATTAGTAAGCTAAAATAGTGTGATTGAATGTCTGATGAAACAGTGAAAAAGGGGGGGGGGGAGTATTATTGCAATAAAATCTGTTGAAAAATTATGCAAATAACTCTTAAAATTTAGAAAAAAGAATTATGTGACAAATAAATTAGTAATATATTTCTTAGCAGTGACAGTCAAGGCTTTTCCCAAGTTTTCCGACATCTGATTCTATCCGGCTGAATCCTTAGCTGTTCGGGATTTTTTCAACTTTGACCTGCCATCAGATGGATGTTCTTTCTCCTTTCTTTCCCTCTATTCTTGAAGAGGTTATTTTTATATTGGAAATGCATAGCCATGTCTACAAGATATATAACTTAACCATTTAATACAAGATGCTTTTATTCTATTGACTATGTCGTCATATTTATTTTATAAATTCCATGATTTTTTACAATTCTTAACACGTTATTTTGTTTTATTGGCCAAAAATTTTTCTTTCGAAAATTCTCAGCATGTGTAAGAATAATTTTTGTGAGAATATTTTAGGAAGTTATTTCCGGAAAATGGTGAAAGCAGATTTACTTTTTACTTAACTAAAATTTAAAATGAAAGAAAAAATTCTCAGGGTGCACATTCACACTCTCTAACATATATTTGTATCAAATTTGGTAGCTCAAGAACAAAAGGTCTGACCTGTAAAGCGGGAAAGAAAATGCTCACTCTTCCTTTATTCTTAATATAAGTAGAGATTGAAGTTATTAATATCATATATATATTTTGAAACCTACCTGTGCTTTGCTCGACACTTATTTCTGTTTCCTCTTCTTGGAAAGATAAGTTGTCTTGGATACCTGTCTTCTCTGGTACCTCCTCTTCTGGTTGATCTGGAAGAGAAATTCAGAAATATTTAACGTATTATTTAGTTGTTCTTGGGGCAACGATGACATATCAATTATGTTTTCAGTTCATCATTTTTATTTATTTATATGTTTTTTAATCTTTAAACAGAAAGATTTTAGACTCGATCAACTGCATTTCTTGTATCTAGTTAATATGTTTTTATAAAAATTAAATTCTCTCTTCTAGAGAGTAATAATGCGAAGAGGAAGTTTATTTCTGTTACTCTTGATCTAATCTAAAATAAAGTGTACTGTTTTTAGTTTAATAAAATGTCGGTAATGTTTGGAATTTAAAACGTGTAGACACATAAGGAAAATAGACCTATCCTCTAAGAGTAGATATTAATATTCTGAATTGATTCCAGCTTTAACTCTCTGCTTTGTAGACAGAAATTCTTGCTTCATGATAATAAGATATAAGAATATACCCCGATATAAAAAAATTAATAATCGCAACCTGCATTTCTGATTGTTAAGTTGGACTCTATACAAATAGCAAACAGAGAGATTTCTCAAGACATCACGTTGTTGATTTCAACTAACATGCTGTTCGTTTCAGGATCTCGAGATTGGCACTCATCGACGATTGTACTTCGCTAAGAGGGTGATACGCAGAAAGACAAGTTGTTATTATGTTCCCTTCTTCCGCGAATAATCTTAATTTTTCCTATTGCCAAATGTAAACAGCTTCTACTTTCATCTTTCCTCTCATCCTTTCTTTGACGATATAAATGCTTGGCGAATATGCCTAGGGTTTCCGAATCCAAGAACGAACAATAGATACCCTCCTATTCATGAGCAGGAATACGATATTGAGGGAGTTGTATAGAAACCGGGCATTAAGAGAGATTGCTGTAAATGCCCGTGCACCGTATAGATAGATACAAAATTGCGGAACCAACTATGCTGGGAAGCAGCATCACAGATTCGTAACATTGTCCCCCTCCTAAGGATTGCACGTCCCAGGCAGTCCTACTTCAATCCAACAGCTGGCGTAGGCTTCCGAATGTTGTGATGATGATGCTTTAGGCGACTTCCGGTCTTTCGAAGATGACATCGTTTACTAATTTGGAGGCGACTAAAGATCCATCCGAACTATCTCAATGATTTTGACTCGGACCTCTTCGTAGTTTCGGATGGTACACCCAGACTTGATTTCTCTTCTTAAAATGCAATGTGTCCCATGGAGCGAAACGCTGGATCGTAGTAGAGGCCTCCGGAATGAATTCTTGCCAGGCTGGTCGGTTGGTCACTTTGAACTTCTTCCATCGAACCAGCCGTATATCAGGATGATCCAATAGTGCCTTCTGAAGTCTACTCGAATGCCAAAACTTTCACGGGAATACGTCCACTTCTTCCCGGTCTATTCTCGACACTCGAGAATTGTCCGACGCCCTCCACACAGGATCTTCTGAAGAGCTCATCTACCTTTACGGGAAGGGCTCCTCTGCAACGACACAACTTGACCGGATACACAGGTGATTCATGACACTCCTAGAAAAATCCACAGCATATCCGAATTCTTGGAGGAAATTTAGACCGTGACTACAGGGATCCAGCCACGTAGTACTACGATTCCAGCCACGCAATCTTCTTCCGTGTCACTATGCAAGGCGATACCAAGAGGCTTGCAGAGAGGTAGTCCCTTTAATCTTTGGGACGAATCCAATCCAAACAGGGTCGCATTAACTCTTGCATCCATAGGCATCGAGCACGGGTCGCCACCAACAGACCCGTCCGAAGAAAGTCCTTCTTCTCCATCCCCAAGCGCCTGCACTTTCGGTTCCACTTCAGGGGACTCATTCGGAGAAGACTGTTTCAGTTCCGCAATTATTTGACATTCTCCCTGTTCGTGCCTCTCCTTATTAAACTTCGGTTCTTTTTCCAGATGGCTAAGCCCCTTTTCGGTAACACCGGTCTCCATTCGATCTTCAGCCTTTTCTTCTTCCACTTGGCTCTCGCTGCTTCCTTCAATTTCTTCTGTGATAACTTGGACATCTTCGATTTTATTAACTTGATATTTTAAAGCTTCTTTCATCGACGAAAGGTCTTTTTGTAATTCACTCCTCCTGGCTTTCAATTTTTCCAAAATTCTTTCCAGTCCTTGCTTCATCTCATCTTGTCTTTTCTTCATCTCCTGCTCTATTCTTTCTTGTCCTTGCTTCATCTCATCTTGTCTTTTCTTCATCTCCTCTTGTCCAGCTTCCATAGATTTCTTCATCTCAACCAACAGAGCCAGTAACTCACCATTAACGCTATCAGTCATCGTAGCCTGAGATCTCGTTTTCACCATACACTGCTGACCACTACCCCACTTCTGACACCAAATGTTACGAAAATTCCGGGTTCATTTGGATAGTGGAAGCTATATGGTGTGGAGAACGCTCAATCAGCAGGCGGCAGTAGAAAATAAAACAACGACGTTTATTTACACAAAGACACACAGGACAGCACAAGGACGACAACTATATACAGTATAGAGAAGACAATTATCTTCAGCCGAGACGTGCACGCGACAAGACTCTACTGCAGACAGTAGCGCACAGCTTAGTTCAGCACTAGCTTGACTCCGTCGCTGCTCTGCTAATCTCTGGAAGACTCGTTCTTCACCATCGATTCCGACTACTACTGGCAGCTGCAGACTGCCTCCTTTTATAGGTCTCAGGAGGCGGGGCTAGAAGCCTCTCAGCCAATCAGGAACTTTCGAGGCGTATCTCGGTTCCTAATGGACGGATCGGGAAAATTCTCGATGTTTCGGGTATAATCTATTTTGGCGCCAAAGTCGCCAAATTCGTCGCCAAGCGCTGGGACCTTCGACGCGACACCCGGACTCCATCCAATACAGATGACTGTAAAACAGTCTTCCTGATGATGGAACCAACTATGCTGGGAAGCAGCATCACAGATTCGTAACATTATATATATATATATTCCCTTTGACTAATTACTAATGTTTATTATTAGTTTATGTTTCCTGATTAAGTTCAGACACGGATTTCAGACCTAGGACAACTAGGCTGAGAGGAGACCATAAGCAAGACGACTGATTAAAAAACCTTTTTTTCAGATGTTAAGTAGATAAATTTGTAAACAATCCAATTTTTGTGATTTTTCCTTACAATATTTAATAACATTCAAAATGTGTGCTTTTATAAAATTATGAACAAGAGTGTATAACGGGCAATCAAAAGTCATAACAACGAAAAAAAAAGATAATTAAAAGATGTTTATAAAATGAATAAAATAAAAATTAACATAAAATAAATTATTACCATGTCAAAAATATGTTGAAATATGAAACTAAATTATTTCCTTCCGAAATCAACATCTTTTTATGTAATTGCATCTGTTTGGTATATTATTTTAAAATTGACCCGGAGGTTAAGAACTTCGAGTGTCAGTACTCCGTGATTCATCCCTCATATCGGCAAATAGAAACTAAATTGACAAATTCATTAAAAATAGAACCATATAATGTGTGGTTTCTGGGACCACAAAATATCTTCATTTACCTCTGATAAAATTAAATAGGATTGGAAAATAGTTTAATTTACATTACAGCTATTATTTTGAAAACTGTGTTTTTGTGACACTACATTTATGTATTGTAATACTACTAAATTGAACGAATGATTTCCACCGTTTACAAATAATTTTTTTTTTTGAAATTCTTTGCTGAACACTAGATACTCCGTTGGACATTACAGAGGTATTGCCATAGCATCGCGATCTGCAGTTAATTAGAGGAATTTGGTCAATCTTAGGTTTTTCTAAAATAGAATTGAATTTCATTTAGAAGCATGCAGTTTGATAAGTCCGAGAAATGATTTCTACTTTCTCATACAGGAAAAAAGATTATAACCTGTAATCGTCAAAAAATTCGAACTCTGATTTTGAAAAAAACCAAGTTTTAGATCTCCCCGAGTTCGAAAAACATATTTTTGGTATTATACTTGCCACTCTGTGACGAAAATAATTCAAAAACACTTTACATTATACTAATGAAATTTGTATATACACCAAATTCGCAGATTTCTATCAAATTTGCACATATACCAAATCCATAGATTTCTATCAAATTTGTATATACACCAAATTTGCAGATTTCTATCAAATTTGCATATATAACAAATTCATAGATTTCTATCAAATTTGTATATACACCAAATTCGCAGATTTCTATCAAATTTGCATATATACCAAATTCATGATTTCTATCAAATTTGTATATACACCAAATTCGCAGATTTCTATCAAATTTGCATATATACCAAATTCATGATTTCTATCAAATTTGTATATTACCAAATTCGCAGATTTCTATCAAATTTGCATATATACCAAATTCATAGATTTCTATCAAATTTTAAGTGAAATCCATTCAGAGGAAGTCTGTCAGTCAATACAAGTTAACAAGAAGAGATTAGTTAATACAAGTTAACAAGAGAGACAAGAATTTGATACATAGATTTAACATCTAAAGTGCACTTAACAAATCTGAATTACATCCCTAAAGGGGTTCATTTCCTGCCGATCTGTACTTTGACAAGCTTGTAAGCGCGATAATGTATCAAAAGACAATGACTTAAATGTATAAAATTTGATATGCGATTTTGTAACTATAATTGTATTTATGTGCCACATTTTGATTTTAATCGGTTGGAAACAACGTGCCTAAAGTATAAATTCGATTTTCGGGTACCTATCGCTAAATTCTAGGAATTAATAATCAAGAAAAAATAATAACGCCAAGGAGTTATAAAATAGAATTAGTATCAATGCTAAATTTCCGCCAAAAATCAAAATATTTCTTAACTATTGTTCGCCAATGCCAAGGAAGTCATTTCTATGTTGATTCTAATGAAAGTAGAATCAACTATTCCCAAAGTCTGCAATTTTATGCCAAGGAAAGAGAATAGCACTTTCATTAAAGAGTATCCGAGAAAGTTTTGTGGAGACAACTCCCATAGGTTTATAGATGGCAATATCAATGCTTATGATAAAAAACAATTATTGAATCAAGAATTAATAGAATAGAAATGATCTAAAAATCCGTTTGGGGAAATAATTTTTTAGGTTCTTTTTGTATAAATATCAAAATTCTCTGTACCTGGGATATATGGTATTATTCCTTGCTCTGGTGGAGTGGATGGTGGAGGAATGTTTTTGTTGTAAGAACTTGTAGCTCTTACTTCTGAAAAAGAAAAAGAAATTCAATGTATAATATACAGAAACATATATATATATATATATATATATATATATATATATATATATATATTTCCAATAATGAAATGCGACAAATCAGAAAGTCAATAAACATTGTTGAACTACATTTTATCAAACGAAATGCAAGTGCTACTTTAAATTATACTTGCACAGTAAACATAGCGCAATCAGATTGGATGGTTATGGAAGCAAACTGGAGAAATGAATAGATAAAATCAGCCCAATAGTTGTGTTGGGGGGAATTTTGAGATATCACTAAAAATGAAATGCGGAAGAGAACAGGTAAGCATTGATCAGGTATCTAAACGTCACGAGATTTCAAATGAAATAAAAATTGGTGAAACCGGCTCAGTGGTTGTGGCTGGGGATCTTTGCAATGTCCCCCCCCCCATGGCGTGGCGTATGTATTCGAGATTTCTCACAAAAGCAAAGCTATCATTGGTGGCTTACAACAAATCATGAGCGTTCATATCAAACAAAAAGTGATAAAATCGGACCAGTGGTTAGGGTTAGAGAACTTGTTCTTTGGTTTTCTTAATAATTTTAACTACATAATTCGAGTTCTTTTAACAATTGCATAATTTATTATTACCATCCAAATTTTACTAAGCATTTTTTGTGGCCTTTAACCCTCCACCTGCTTATCCCGCGAATTTCCGCGGGTTGGCAATCAGTCCATTTTATGTTGCATCTCGCGTTTTGCGCAGTTTAGTGTGTTTATTTTAATGATTGCAGATTTTTATTATATCATATTAGTATCGTGCAACATATAGTATAAGTACATTTTCTTTGAAAAATATTTGATTTGAAGAATATTCGTTTTGTTTGTATGCAATAAATGCAATAAATAATTAAATACTCCTACATATGAAAATAACTGTTGAGAATTTTGCATATTTTCATTTAAAAAATGTACTTATATTTAGTTTATGAAATTTAGGAGTTTCTCTTATAGACAGATGCTTAAGATAATTGTAGAAAGCATTCTAATATAAATCTTGCCTTAGCATTTTGTCAGATTGCATTTTAAATTTAATGGTTAAATGTGGTACTTCGAGTTAATACTAAGAGTGTTTTAGTTTTAAGTTTAAATAATATTTTGAATTAATTAACGAAAAATACCATAGACAAGTTCTATGCAGGGTTCTTCATTACTGAAGCAGTGAAGCAGAGGGGGGGGGCAAAGAAGTTTTTTCCCAGGGCCCCAATTTGGCTAAGTCGGGCCCTGTTCGCATATTTACCAATAGATGTCACTGATTAAAATATACGCAAGTACCTAATATCTAAGACCTTATAGTGATCAGGAAAAAAATGACTTCTCTCTTCTGTAGTACCTGAAGAAACTCTCTATTATATATATATATATATATATATATATATATATATATATATATATATATATATATATATATATATATATCTGTCTGTCTGGGAGGTGCATCTCGTCATCAGTGTTGGGATTGTTAGCAGGTCAATGCAACAATTATAGAAATCCAAGAATCTGCAGAATCTATTTATTATGTCGGGAATTTCTTGTATTCGAGTTTGAGATAGCTCCCTCCCCTACAAGGCAAAAGTCTTTGTTGTGAACCAGGAATCGATATGCAAAATTTTTAGAAGTTCGATAATCCAAATTCCACAAGAGTGAAATGTGGCTGTCTTTGCGGCCAGAACATTCCCCTACTCTGCAATTTTACATGATTTCAAGTAAATTTTCCTGAATAATTCGTCTTGATTTTTACTTTCTCGTATAGGAATTATACAGGAAGTACTGTAATCGTCAAAAAAATTCGACATTTTGTTTCCCATGAATGTTTCTGAGACTTCCCGGAGTTCGAAAAACACATTTTTGGCATTATGTCTATCAGTCTGTGATAAAGATGATTGATTCATAAATGCTTTGTGCTACACGCATGAAATTTGGTATGTGAACTTCACATCAAATTTGCAGATTTCTGTCAAATTTTGCATAAAATCCGTTCAGAAAAAGTCCGTCTGCTCGGCTGTTCGAACACGATAACTACAAAACGAAGAGATCTAGATTGGTAAAATTCGATACATTAGATTTAAAATCTGTGGTGTGGACACCAATAAAATTTTGTGCCAAATCCGATAAGGGATGGAGAGTCTGTCAGTCTGTACTTTCAGAAACATGTACGCGCAAGGATTTAAATATATCAAATCTCGTATGGGATTTTGAGATGCAAACTACAAATGCATTTTTGTATCAAATTTTTATTTCAATCGGTTTCGAAAAACAAGCTTAAATTCAATTTCTGGATACTAATAACAGTCTGTCAACGATTAATCGCCAGAAATCTTTCCAAGGAACGCACGATATATTCCGCGAAAATGTTAAATTCGCGTTAAGGTTGATATTTCGTAACTATTGTAGGCCAATGCCATGTAAGTGTTCTCTGAGATAACACCTTTGTAAGAAAGTATGCGAGAAAGTTTTAAGGAGACCACACTCGCTGGTCCTTTCAAAATTCTATCTATAATCACAACAAGCATGGTTCTTTAATCAATTCTCATTAACTCGTGGGACGATTCTTGTCCATAAGCAGTTGCAACGGAACATTTTCTGCATATTTTTTAGAAACAAAGGTATAAATATAATATACTAGCCGCCTTTGGCGACCAGTCGGTTCGCCAATCTTAATGTTCGTTTAAATTTTAATAATTAAATGTTTTACGCAATTCCAACTTTAATAGATTCTTCATCAAAATATTTTAAAACTTCAAATTTTGATAGTCATATAATTCACTCATAATATTATAAAGGCCTTCAGTCATAACGTAATATGTATCTCTCTAATTTTCTGTTACCTCTCTTAGAATTTATGCTTTAAATTAAAATGGAAAGAATTAATCTGCAATTAATATAATGATATTTTTTACTGTAACAAAGCATTTTTTAATAATATGATTACTGATAACAGAGCCACTGAGCGTTTAAACTTTATGGGCACTAAAGAATATCTTTCTTAATTTATGTAATATCTCAAGAATTTGTCAACAAAATTTTCTTAGATTCATTATGAGCAGATCGATTCATTAACAATGTTTCATTTTAAATGCATCAAACACTAAGAAAATAAAATGAATCGTTTAAAATAATCGTCGAAAACAGGTTTAAAAAAACTACTTAAAAAATGATGTACTTAAAACTGTAAGCATATACAAAAAAATATATAACTAACATAAATGCGATTTACTTACAAAAGCATGCAACTAACCTAAAAATAATTTAAATCATCCATTGATAGTGGTTGTCATGACAACAATCAGAACAATGCGTATGCGTGAATTTTCTTCGCCAGTTGGGTAACGCAAATGCGTGAATTTTTCTACGCCAGTTGGGGTAACGCTATGCAAATTATATATTTTTAATTTCCTTTATTCTGTGTTATTTTAATTCAAAAGTACTTCAGAATGAATCTGAAACATGGATTAATTAACAATGTTTAATTTTAAATGCATAAAACATTAAGAAAATAAACAGAATCGTTTGAAATAATCCGCCGAAAAATGTTAACCCTAGCCTTATTACTGTTGGGAGAAAAAAAAGCTGAAGTCTTACTCATTTGGCGGTGGAGAAAATGGAAGATTTTTTTTGGCGGGAAAGTTGGCGGTGGGTAAAATGGAAGATTCTTTTGGTGGGAAAGTTAGTTTTTAATTAATAATTAAAATTCTAATTAAAAATTCAAAAAAAGGAACCCCAGGTGCACATTCCCGACCTCTAAGGTATACATGTACCAAATTTGGTAGCTGTATGTCAAATGACCTGGCCTGTAGAGCGCCAACACACACACACACACATTGAGCTTTATTATAAGTATAGATTAAAGTTTTGTACCAGTAGATTTTGAACTTATTTACTAAGCATCACTATTATTAATACTAAAAAAATACATTATATACGATTTTTACATTTATCTAATATTGCGTTTGCTTCAACGCTTGCGAAAGAACGATATAATAAGAATTTTACACTATATATAGACAAAACAACTATAGAATCACATCAATTTTCTATGTTTTGATTGAAAGGAAATCTTGGACGACTGTGTCTTACTGTACAGGTTAACCGAACCAGCAGTTTCTCCGAGCGCGTTTTTTGACACGCATCTGTAGATCCCGAAGTCGCTGTCCTCCAGGTTCTTGATGACGATCTTCATGTGTACCTTGTATCCGTTGACTACCTGGTAGGTCTCGAACTTGTCGTCGGAGCTGCCAACGACGTGGTCGTTCCTCACCCAGAAGTTGGTAGCCGCAGGGTGAGCTTCAGTGTTACACTCCAGTGCTATCGTCTGGCCATCAGATGCACCCACCAGTTGGTTGGGAATCCATATCATAGGGGGGACTGAAATAGAAATTGACGTTAGATTTTTTTTTTTTTCAAAAAGAATTATAAATTAGACGAGATAGTGTGAAATAATATCTGGTATGTTCTAAGTTAATGTTCAAAATTAGCAGCGTTTATTCTTTTGCCAGTTACCTTCAAAATTACTGACCATGTTTTAAAGATGTTAAATATACATATAGAAGTTGGTAAGGAAAAAAAAAAAAAAAAAAAAAAAAAAAAAAAGAGAATGAAACAGTGATGCAATAGTTATTGTACATTACCATCATCATGCTTAAGGCTCATCAGAGAAGGATGGTCTAAAACAAAGAATGGTTTTTGAAAAAGGTTTAATAGAGGGCATGATCTTCTCTTACAGATATAAAGATGTCACAGTCGGAGATTATATTAGAAATAAGACTGTTTATGAATTTTTCGAATTTGTAAATTTTTAAGAGTCGTACATATCCTTTGAACAAGATTCTTTTAGATTCTAGAAATATCAATGTGAATCAAATTTGGAATCTCTCGAGAATCTCATTTATAAAGAATAGGTTTAGGTTTGAAGATCTAGCTGGCCAATTCCTCCAATGAATTGGCCAACTAGATCTAAATCCATGCAATGAATTGGCCAGCTGGTTCTAAATCCATCCAATGAATTGGCCAGTTAGATCATTTTTCAGAAATTCGTCGACCAGATTATATTCTTTAAAAAAAGTAAATTATCATTTATGAAAATGAAATAAGGTGGGCCCCAAGATCTCAACTAGATGTCTTACAGTAGATAAAAAGACTCCGCAAAATAAATGGAAATCTGTGCGCTTATGTGAAGTGATTTGGCCCAGGATGTCAAGCCTTCGTTGCGATTGTGGCCAAGTATAAATTCAAATATTCGTTTCTTTCATGATGGAATTATTGTGTTACAATTAAGTATTCCAAGATGTATTTTTTAATATTATGAAAATTTACAGAGGGGGAGTGAGAGAATTTTTGAATTTTTCTAATAATTCTTATGTGGCTAAATTTTAAAATGTCAAGAAATTCTCGAGATTCTTAAAAATTTACAGCCTTCAATTTTTATTGCTTTCATGTCTTTAAATGTATTAGAAAACTTTCATAAAGTATTAGTTTTATTAGACTGATCTTTTTTTTACTTACTTTTTAATAATTAATTATTTTTATTTTCTGTCTTTGACTTCTTTTTCACTAGACTGATCCGTTGTTCGCTATACTAATATCAAATTTTTGATTTAAAAAGAAAGTTACAAATATTTTATAACTGAATATTTAATTGGTTAGGACTTAAGAATAGGCTGCATTTTTAACATATTATTTTTTATCTGGATATGCCTATTGAAATGAATAGAGGCATATTTTAAGTGCTCGAAAATTCTGCGTATAATATTCTGTGAATAAATACTGTACGATCAAAGTGAAAAGAAGCATGGTTGAAAATTAGTTCTTGAAATTTGTTGTTAATAATCCCAAAGGCAAATCGAAGTGGAAATTATCTTTTTGAAAATACAAAACATAATTCGGTTTTAGAAAACGTTAACTTTAGTGTTAACATTTAGAATAATTGTTTTAGATTCAGTATGAGAACATGATACTTAAATGTAAACCAGACTGAATTGATTTGTTAAGCTAGCGTTTGAGTTAAGAATTTTTTATTTATAAGTAGTAAGCACATTTGATATAAAGAATAACTTTTTATTAATTGCTAAAATTACAAATTTGCTATAAAATGTTGTTTAGAAATGCTTGGCTTTCTTTTGCTATGTTGTTAACTTGATATTGACATCGCTTAGCAACGTGTACGGTGTCGATGAATTTTTCTTTAATAGATGACAAATATAGAAATTTTGACCAATTTTGGCAGTTTACTTATGTATTGAATGGGAAATTTTTGATTTATGACGGTTTTAAAGTGAGGAAGTTGTAATGGGTAGGATCGAACTCGCAACGGTGGGGTTTGCAGCCGAGTAACAAGACCACTAGACAAAAGTGATCACTTGTGTCCCGAGGTTGTCATTTGGCTTATAAGTTTCACCACAAATTAATCTAATTACTTCAAAAACATCCATCAAACATCAAGAAAACTGCCAAAGAAGCAAGAAAGAGCATGCAGTTCTACTTTTAGTTTCTAGTTTTTTCGAAGTATACAACAAAATCGTAATCGTCAAAAATGTAGACTTCAAGACTGTATCGAAATGCTAGCCTTCAAGTCTCCATAATGTCGACAACACACATTCTTAGAATTATGCTTGTGAATATGATAAACGCATAGAGCTACAATGTTGAATCGATTTTTAGCCTTAACACCATATTTGTAGATTTCAATCAAAATTTAGGCAAAATTCGAAGATAAGTCTATCTGTCTGTCCGTATCAGTCTGAACAATCACGATAACTATAAAACGCAAAAAGTTGGATGGATAAAATTCAGTGTACAATTTAAAAATCTAAAATATAGATCTGTACCAAATTTTGACCCAAATCCATCTACTGATTGACTGTCTGCACGCGCATGCGTGCAAGCACCTTAACTCAAAACTTAACTATAGAGATAAATGAAATGTAGTGCTGAGACCAAAATTGTATATTTGAATAAAAAGTTTAAACCAATCGATGAAAAGTGTTCAACATGAGTAAACAGTTTTCTGTATTATATTACGAAGCATAAAATGCGCCTTACTATGTCACTACAAACGGAAGTCAGAGGGATAGGCACTCACGTAACCTTTGAGGCCACCATCTTTCCTATTGTTCATTTCAGGATCCCGAGGCTAACATTTTTGGTCGATTCTACCTAGCAAAAAGATGTTACGCAGATGATATGAGTGCAATTCTGTGATCCTTTGCTATGTCTATTGCTATTGACATCTATTCCGTTAGATGAATTTTCATTACATTTTTTTCTTCCTTCCCCAACTTGTCATTTTGGACAGTACCAAAATGACAAGCTGGGACTTGTCATTTTGGTATAATAACTTGTCATTTTGGTTTCCTAACTTGTATATTGCGTATAATATGAGCTCATGTTATTGGTAAATCTATAAACATATCCAATCTCATTTTTTTGTCTAGACCCTGTTTTGGTGAAATGAGCATTTCCCAGAGCATGTGTGAAACCACGAAGAATTCCTGTACCTGAAAATTGAAATTACCTCCACCATTTAAATTTTAGGGCTGGCAAGAGGCAAGAAGGAGACCAGAAAATAAGATACTGAATTTCCAAAATATATGAGAAAGTCGAAGGCAAAACACTTCCGGTGGTTTTATGTTAGATTTCAAGATTGCCATAATTATTATATCGTGTTTGCCAAATTATGAGATATAGTGTATTCATATCATCCTTACCTTACCAGTCGATTTAGAAAACATATAAGGCCTAAAAGGATCGATGTTTTTTTATTGATAATTGCACATATCCAATTCTATTGTTGTTTTTATTCCTTTTTATGTAAGGTACCAGTTTGCAGTCGAGTTCGTAGCGGGCGAGACTCAGATAACTTATACAAACTTAAAAAAGTGTGGAAAATCGTTTCAAAGAATCTGAATAGTTTGAGTCACAAACGTATCCTTTTTCCTGATGATAATAATAGTTAAGCTGAAATCTACTTTAACGTGATTCCACATTGTCAAGAATGAAAAGAATGTCAAGTTGCCAAGCAAAAATTCAATTTGGCCGACAAGACAAAGAATACTGTGAATATGTAAAAGGTTGTTAGAAAAGCTTCTTCTTTTGTTTCGTTTTTTTTGGGTTACCGAGTTGGCGACTAACTTGAGGGGCCCCTTAAAATAGATTTCAACCTAGAGGTCAATTTACTATAACGAAATGAGCTGTAATCGCATAATGTTGATGTGGAAGTGTCTCATCTAATTTTGTTGGAATCTAATCATTTAATTTCAGGCTTTCACGGATCTCCTTAAGAAAGCATCAATGTTTCAAAATCACTTCTAAACTTACATGTGATATCGATGTGCATTCTCCTGCTGATAGCAGGGGGCACCCCGTTGGAAGCTATGCACAGGTAGGCGCCCATACTTTGGCGAGACACCTTGTGCAAGACTAATTCTTCACCATCATAAAGATCCACTGCAAAATAACAGGAAAGGTCAGATAGGTAAATAAAATAAATAAATAAATAAAATAATTGTCTGAAATAATTTCACATTTATATGGAATACTAGAAAAATTCGATAAAACTTCTTTTTGGTTATGGAATATGTTACAGTATTGCACACACTCTTTATGCTCATTTTGAAAATTAACAGTTGAGGAAGAAACACTGAATTTATCGAATTAAACTTCTATTTCAAATTTCTCTATTTATTGATAGTTATTGAAAAGATTTTGATTTAATCTTATTTACTAATTTAAGAATCTAATTTATTCGCTTCACGTGACTTTAAGTCAAAAAGTGTTAAGGGGATCACTCACAAATTTAAAAAAGAAAGAAAGAAATCGTGATACCTTTTCTCTGTCCGACAATGATGGGTTGTCCATCCTCTCTTCTCCATTTAATTTTGGGAATCGGGTTTCCTGTTGCCCTGCACGACAGAGAGATGTTTGCATTCTCTGCGACAGATATGTTTCGGTTGACGACGTCATTTACAAATTCTGGAGGAACTGCAAAGACATAATGCTCTAGTTGCAGTGATAACCATTCTCAAAAAGATTACATTACAGAAAAGTTATAAAATACTGTTTTATACAATAATAATCTTTCATTGGATATAAATTTGTATAAAACAAGTATACTACTTGCATCTTCCGATGAATGTAGAGAGATAGCGTACACAATGCATGTGACGATGGGAAATACTCATTCGTTTGAAAATGGGATTTCAGGCCAAGGAATATTCTATACTGGGAGCATTCTTTTTTATTTCTACACACCCATTCTTCTTCCTCACTTTTAAATATTTTTTTTTTATCAAAAGTATCATATGTCATTTGATTAATTGAGAAAAAGAACTGGATAATAATGTAGGAAATTTAAATGAGCTCGAGATGTGCTTCACGCATTCTCGCATGTACTATCTTTTTTGTAAAATGTTCCAAAGCAATTATTCCTTTTTTCACATTTCACGATTTCGTTTGTTCTAATAAAGGCTAAAAATTTTTACTGAATCAAATTGTAATGCTTCAGTTTCCAAATAGAATTAATCCAGACTTTTTCTTAATCATATTACTTGATTTTTTTTAAGATTAATAAATCCACTTGTTTCGCTGTTGAATTTTGAATTTCAAAGATAAATATTGAGATAACTTATCGCCATGTGATTTGTATCTGTCAATGTTTTTATAAAGCCGGCGTCCTTGCATAGGGGTAGCGCCCCGTGATCTGGGCGCCCCGGGTTCGAATCCCGGTTCGGGCTTGGTTTTTCTTCAGCTGTGTTCTATCTGTGAGGTGTGTGAATGTCCCCCCCCCGTAAAAAGGGTTTGTGCAAGCGAATGTGTGAGTTTCATCTTCGTATGAGCTAGAAGACTGACTTCTGCCCTCGGGTGCTCTGGGGTCTTTACCCTCAGAAGCTACTTCACCCCCTTTCTGTGGTAACGCGGACACGACATCATCATCATTGTTTTTATATAAGATTTCAGTACGTATTCCATGACAGTCTTTTTACATATTTTAACCCGTAACAGGTTTTACATGTTTTAATAAGCGTTTTTATCTTCATCTTGTTAAACATGTGTTTATGGTAATCAATTAAAGTAATTCGAACAACTCATTCAATTAAATGTAAAAAAAAACTCTTTTGTTTAAATCACCATATAATTGCATTTAGAATAATTTTCATATTTAAATTTTGTACCAAATTTCGGCTTAATAATTATAACTTGTCAAATTTTCACCAAAAATCTAGGTAAAAAATGGGACAATTTTGCCAATCTAGAATTTTGCATTTTTCTGAAATTCTTGTATACTTCCTTAAACAATGTCTTTGTGTGTGTGTATATATACTGGTTTACAGGTATATCAGATATCATGACGCATTAGGTCCAAGCTCAGGTATCAAAATTAGCATGATATTTTGTTGCATTTTGTTGCCTCTTATGTAGAAGTGTTATTCTGAAAAAGAAAATGAGCAGTGAGTGGAAAAGCATCATTTGAAAATTATAATATCCTTCAAAGAATCATTTAGAATAAAAGTCAGGCGTTACAATTCGAAGAAACCAAGGCGCCAAACTTTATTGAGCAATGATGAAGCAGATGAACCCCTCGAAGTCCTTAATTTTGTACATTGTGGAAAGCATCTGGATGTTGTTTTCGAAAGTATTATTAGATTCTTTGGGAAGATAGATTCCTCAATTTTATAGTTGATAGGAAAAGACTAATTCCCATTCAAGTATTTCTACATCAAATAGAATTGGCAGGGGCCTCATAAACAGTAGAACCGTTAAAGTTAGGCCCATATAAAATCAGAGATGAATCTTGTTATGCATTTTCTTTGTATGACACATGTGATGAATATGATAAAATGCTGAAGGTCAACGTGACACAGCTGATTAATGGTATGGTTCTTGAAAACACAAAACATGGAATATTGTTTTATGGCAAACTTCTTGAGCAAAAAGAATGCCAAGCATTTTGTGAATAAATCCACTCATTTATATAGAGATAGAGAGTTTGAGATATCATATCTTCACACGAATAACCGAGGGAAAACCTTTTACTTCCCAAACGTATATGATGAAGATTTTTCTAACGTATGCACAGTTGAAACCCCATTTCAATGAAAATCGTGGGACATTTACCTTTACTGATGATATTATGAGCATTTTCTTTCACACTTTGAGTTTTAAGAATTTTATAAACATTCCTGTTTTTATATTTCGAATATTTTTTTACATATCTTTCTTTACGACAAAGAGACAACACTAACGTGTTAAGTATATTTATAACTAAACAAAATCTTTTTTAAATGTTATTTGGGGAATACGACTGGATTTAACAAGTTGGAAAAGTTGTTTCCTTTCTAAGATAACTTTTTATATATAAATATTTACTTAAATTGTCATGCTTCCATATAATGTGAAACCAACGATCGAGACTAAAAGTTTATGATGGCTTTGAAATATTTTTAAGCCTTGTAGTTTAAAAAATTAGATTAATTTGTCTGTTTACAATAACCGAAAAATACTGGACAGTTAACAAAATTAAATAAAACAAAAATTGTAAGGTATAGAAGCAAAGCGTCTTTAATTATTTACACCATAACTGCAAATATTAATAAATCCCACTGGTGATTCGAAGTGAGCAGTGAACTATACTTTTGCTTAAACTTCTTTATTTACAACTATATACACTCCTTTTGCGGTGAGTAGTTCATATAATACATGGCTGATTGCGGTGGGCTTTGTTAAGCCTTACAAACTGAAGTTGTTTAACTCTATGACCCCTTGGGTCTACTGGGACCAGTTATCTCTAAAATGAAGATTTTTCTCCAAAAATTGTAGTTGCAAAAACTTACATTTGACGACCCTCTTCCTCCAGCCATTGGTAAAGAGTGGAGTCATTTAGTTCAATCCCTTAGGGCTCTTTAGCTAGTAAAGATTCCAAGATGGATTTTAAATGAAAATCCTATAAAATTAATTCTTCATTGTTTCTCAGACGCCAGTGAAGCCGCATATGGAGCAGTTATTTATCTTCAATGCATGACTTGTATGCAGCAAATCTCGAGTCTCCCCATAAAAAACTGTCTCCATTCCCAGATTGGAACTTTGTGGATGTCTTCTCGCCTCTTAACTAAAGGCCAAGGTTGAAAAAGCTTTAAATCTGCAAATTGATAGCGCAGTGATATACGCAGATTCTACTATTTCCCTAGCCTGGATTCAAACATCACCACATCGTCTCAAGACATTTATTGCAAATAGAGTGGGAAAAATACAACAACTGACGCAGAACAATAAATGGCAGCATGTTTCCCCCACTTTAAACCCCGCAGATGTGATATCAAGAGGACTAGTTCCAGAACAATGGATTGACAACTATTTATGGTGGAATGGACCAACTTTCCTTCAAGAACTACCTGTTTCTGTGAACTCTGCTGACCAACAAATGATTGATGCATCTCAATTTTTATTGGAACTCAAGGACAATACCACTCACACCTTAGTGACTTTAAATTCAGATTTCCTTACTAACTTTTCAAAACTAGTAATAGGTATGACAAATTAATACGTGTTTTCAGTTTTCTCCTCAGATTTCTAGGAAACTGCAGAAACAAGAAGATGAAGGGTTCACTCTCCTCAAAGGAAATCGAGGAAGCAGAATTTAAATTAATTTCCTTTGTACAACAAAATGTTCTTGCTGATGACTTCAAAACCTTAGCAAGTGGTAAACAGGTAAACCCTTCTAGCAAATTAAAAAGTTTATCCGCTTTTTTTAGAAGAAGGTTCTAATGTGATTAGAGTAGGAGGTAGACTTAGAAATGCCGACATACCATTTCAGGTAAAATTTCCTATTATTTTACCTAAAACTCATATCCTTACTAAATTAATTATGCAAAGTATTCATTTTAAAAATTGTCATATTGGAGCCCATACTTTACTTCATTTAACTAAACAAATGTATTGGTCCATTGGGGCAGAGATATAGTTCGCAGTATTATTCATAACTGTATTACTTGTTCCCGATATAATCCTCACCTGTCTATTCAAAAAATGGGTGATTTACCCGCAAAACGTTGTAATCCTTCGTTACCATTCAATATTACTGGAGTAGATTTCTGTGGTCCGTTTTTTATTAAAAATAAGTTTCAAAGAAAAGGACCTCTTCAAAAAATGTATGTCTCAGTTTTTGTATGTTTTGTAACGAGAGCAGTACATGTTGAAATTGTTTCAGACTTAACATCAGATTCTTTCATAGCTACCCTAAAAAGATTTATGTCACGAAGAGGCAGAATTTCTACTATTTTTACAGACAATGGTCGTAATTTTGTAGGTGCCCATAATGAGTTGAAAAGACTATACACGATAGTTAGTAATCCAGATAATGTGTTGGCAGATTATCTAAGTTCAGAAAAAATTAATTGGAATTTCATTCCTTTCTTATCGGCTTACTTCGGTGGAATTTGGGAGGGAGGAGTTAAGTCCTTTAAATTTCATTTTTTAAGAGCTGTAGGCAACCTAAAATTGACTTATGAAGAATTCCTAACTGAAGCAAATCAAATAGAGGGAATTTTAAATTCCCGACCATTAATACCGCTTTCCTCAGATCCAAATGACTTGCAAGCTTTAACCCCGCACATTTTTTAGTTGGTAGACCTATTACCACAATTGCTGAACCAAATTTAACAGATTTTTCTGATAATGCCTTGAAACGTAGGCAAAGGGTAACTAAAATAACCCAATATATTTGGTTTAGATGGCATAGAGATTACCTTAATCATTTACAGCAAAAGTCAAAATGGTACTTTCAAAAGGACAATATTAGCGTCGGTACTATGGTAGTAGTCAAAGACGACAATGTCCCTCTTAATTCTTGGTTGTTAGGGCGTGTTGTCAAGGTTTTTTATGGTAAAGATAATATTATTCGAGTGTGCCTTGTTAAAACAGCCAAAGGGACTTATAAACGTCCAATTACGAAATTACCGATATTACCAATTGAAACCTAAATGTTCATTTATATTGTGTTTATTGTATTGTATTTTGCATACTTATATATCTAGTAGTTTGAATTTAGTTATTCTGTAGTATTTAGTGTCTTCATTGTATTTTAATGCGTATTTGTACTTTATGTATATATTCTTTCATGTTGAATTTTGCATTTGTTAACTTTCAAATTAAGATTAATTGCATTTCTATATGTACTGTGTGCAACGTCTTTGTACCTTTGGGAGACATTGCACGGTCGGGCGGTATGTTCACGCGAATGTCGCTTAACGCCAAACTTGAACGCCAAACTTTTCTGATGAACCCCTGAAAGACTCGAACGGAAGGGCGAGTAATGGGGTTGCCGTAATTTTAAGATTGCCAAGTTTGACGTTAAGCGACATTCGCGTGAAAAACCACTATAAGATTATTTGATTGCTCCCTATTTTTTATGCTATGTATTTGAAAACTCCTGAGGAATTAACAATTCATTCGCAGTTGTGATATGTTACTTTAAATCTTGCAAATTACTCCAACACATTTAATATACATAATCTTTTTGTAACTCCATATCAAAACAATCTAATGAAATTTTAAAAATTGCATGATACGAATACTAAGTGAAATTTTCTTATTAAATCATCGTCAGGTCTTACCTAGCGCCATCTATCGGAATCTGAGAAATAACAATGTTGTGAAATTAAACTCTATGACCCATGTTAGAAATGTGCAGCATCGAAGAAAGATCTTATACCAAGTGATACTTTGAAGCAATTTTGCAATGTATCCCAGTATTATATTACACGATTATATAAAATTATAACTAGATCCACTACATTTACCTAAATTAACTGAGTACCAAGTAACATTGGAAGAATGATGCAGAAGGCATGCAGTAACTCACCTACTATTTCTAGGTAGCCCACCTGACTGATCATGGGCTGTGTGTTGACTTGGCACATGTAGTAACCGCTGTCTTCCGTCTCTACAGACTTGAGGTGCAGCAGCCATGTCCTGTAGTTGTAGTGGGACACGGATATCCGCTTGTTCCTGGTGATCACGTGAGTGTGAATGGTCAGCAGGGTCTGCTTGTCCACGTGAACCCAAGCCACCTACTAGACAGGGTGGTCACAGTTAGACAAAGTCTTTGCACATATATTTGGCTATTTCATCATTAGCAATTTTAACTTCAAGCATTTTTCTGATACACCAGTTATGTTTGAAAAATGTGTTCCATCGTTCCTCTTCAATAAATTTTTGTCGGTGAAGATTGAAATAACTTTCAACTCACATTTTTACACTTTATTCTTAAATGTAAATGCAATTTTTACTTTCTCGTATATGTAGTATAGAAAAAGTATAGTAATCGTCATAACATCCGAACTCGAAATTTTGACGACTCTCCACGTTTTAGACCTCCTTGCGTAAAAAACAACATATTTTTGGAAAATGTCCGTCTATTTGTCTAAGACAAAGATAACTAAAAAAACGCTTTGAGTTAGATGGAAGAAATTTGATATATGATCTTTATACCAAATTTGTAGATTTCTATTCAATTTTGTACAAAATCCATTCAGAGGAAATCTTTCTGTCCGGCTGTTTGAATAGAAGTTAAAACGATAACCACAAAACGAAAGCCGGTAGTTGTATAAAATTCGGTGCAGAGATTTAACATCTATAGTTCAGACACCTGTCAAATATTGAGTCAATTCCAAAGAGGGATTAACTATATGTTGGTGTGTACTTTCAGAAGCCTGTATACGCAGTAACTCAAAGACACAATGACTTAAATATATCAAATTTGGTACGGAATTTTTTGATTACAAATGCACTTTTGGAGCATATTTTTGTTTCAATCGTGTTGGAAATACGCATCTAAAAGACAAACTAGATTTTTGGATACTATTAACTGCACGCCAGGGAAATTGCGTAAAATTCGTCAAGATTGACGCAATAGAATTATTAAAAATTCTAAACTCACTCCAAAGGTTAATATTTTGTGACTATTGTACGCCAATGCCAAGCAAGGCGTTCTTTGGGACAACAGTTTTATAAGAGAATATACGAGAAAGTTTCTGGGTGATCACTGCCGCTGCTTTTGCCAGAATCTTTTATCTCAAAATTGAAGGAGGGGGGGGGGAATTGTAACTTCGGTTGAAATTTAAGTTTATTTCTGTCCAGCTAAACTCTAAAAGCTGGAAACTCCACCCAATACATTTTCGTATTTGAATTGTAAACATTTGGTCCCTTATTTTTTTTTCATTATTTTTTTGCGATCATAATTTATTTTCAGTGTATGCTCAACTAATTTATAGTTTCAATTGATGAGATATTATCCTCGATTGATAGGTGCAAGGAAAAAAAAATACTGTACTTGCGAGCAAAGAACATGTCAAGGAAATCAAATCACCTCATATTATTGAGTCACCCTGGCGCGACGTCAACAATACGCTGTTGCTTAGATTTTGATTTATATTTTGTAATATTTATTTTGAATAATTTCTGTATGAGTTTACATAATAAACATAGACTTTGAAATTAAGATGCTTTTTTTTAATGAACCACTGCTAATTATTCGTTTTCGTTAATCCGATTCCTTTTTGGTCCGATACCAGTCAAATTATTGAGAGGCTGCTGTATTTATTTCACAATATCTCACTTCTACAGCATGATGAACACTTTTTACTTTCTTGTATAAGAAGTATATAGAGAAAGTATTGGTTCGAAATTCGAACTCGAAATTTTGACGAATCTCCCCTTTTAGATCTCCCTGAATTCGAATAACACATTTTTGGAAATTATCCGTATGTTTGTGTGTCTGTGATAAAGATAATTCAAAAACGCTTTGAGATAGACGAATGAAATTTGGTTTGCTGTCTTTACAATAAATTTGTAGATTATTATAAAATTTTGAACAAAACAGTAAGTCTGTCTGTCCGATTGCTTAAATATAATGTTAACACGATAGCTACAAAATGAAGAGAACTAACAAGATAAAATTCGGTACACAAGTTTAAAATCTATAATGAAAACATTTCACACACTTCAGGTACTGTTAACCAACTGCCAAGGATTAATCGCCACGGATGGCATGATGGATTCCATAAAAATGGTATATTCACGCCAAAGGTTAGTATTTCGTAACTATTGTACGCCAATTCCATGCAAGGCGTTCTCTGGGATAGCACCTTTATGATAGAGTATGCGAGAAAGTTTTTTTGAGACCATTTACACTGATTTTGTGAGATTATGACAGATGTTCCATCACATGCTAAAAATGTTGATTAAAATAAGATAAATGCTTTTATTCAGAAAAGTAAGCATCTCTTTGAAACAAGAACAAGTTACATAAAGTAATCGGTGGATCATTTTTGAATTAAAAACACAAAAATTTGCCACCAGTTGTCAGTAAATATAGAAGTGATCATAGAGGCAATGAGTTAACACTCTTCCCCATTTATTAACTAATTCTCAATATGGAACCTGATTTGATATCTGAAATAATGAATTAATTTTGTTTTTAATCCTTTAGGTGCCTATTTTTATAAAAGGATTTTTGTATTGGAATAATTTTAATTTAGTAATGCGCAGAATAGTATATAAAAGATTTAAGGTTTACGTACACACTTGAAGATTTTTTTTAAATATTTAAATTTCAAAATCCAGTTTTTTCATAGTGGGTTATTAATATATGTTTAAACTTATTTCAGTGAGAAAAAACCATATTACACTCATTATAAATTCATTAAATAATATTTAAGGAGCTAATTAGCCTATTTTTTGAAACATGATATCTTAAATTCTAATGTGTACAGACACACCATTCTAGTTGGAAATGATGCCTAATATTAGTATTCATGTTGTCTGCCTCAATCAAGTTATAAAAATATATAGTTTCTTTTAACAATTTTTTCATCAACGATGAATAGAAAAATCGAGATTTTTTCTATAATTTTGATTTTTAAACAGCTATTAAAAATTTATTTCTATAAATATAACTTTGATTGAGGCACAAAACATCCGCTATTTCATACAGATTATTTTGATATATAAATAACTGTATTTGGTTCATTTCTTGTTGAGTTACGATTGTTTGAATGAAGCAACATAGTGGAAAAATATCATTCTTCATAAAATGAGTTTTAAAAAATCCGTAACTAGAGTTTTTAATGAAAGCACCTCAAGAAAAATAATTATAACTCGAGAAATATTTCGAATATTGACAACATCTTGGTATCGTTTGAAAACTAAAGGATCAGAGAATATTATTAAGCAATAAAAGAAAATATTCGATACTTTGAACGATTTTCGAAGTTTCAAGTGTGTACATACACCTTAACGACAAATAAAGTTCCATGAAATTTATTGTTATAAAGACAAATAAGTTTAAATAAAAATTTACTGACGAATTGATTTCTTCATTCCTAACTTCGGCAAAAAAAGTTATAGGACAAGTCGTAGCCGTCAAATGTTCATAAGGGAGTTAGAAATTTTAATCTTTCATTCCTACAATTAATTACACATATTCGTTTCTATTATTAGTAGAGATGGCAACGAAAATGAACAGCAAATGTTAAAGCGGCAAATTTAAGGATGAGAAAGCCATGCTATTACCCTGTAGTCTCCTAGGTTATCCACAACACACTTCAGTGTGGCGTCTCTTCCTTTGGCAATTGTCTGACTTGTAACTGGACCTGCGAAAGTTGGCATGGAAGGATGTCCTTTGACTGCAAAGAAAAAAGATGCTGGTAAAATCCATAAAAATTGGAATTTACTGGCACAATCTAAGCTCAATATCTATAAAGAAAATAACAGTACATACGAGAGGAATTTAAAGTTTATACATACAAATATTCAATTTTATTTCCATATTGCTTTAATTTTATTGGCAAAAAATCTCAAATTACTTTGGACACTCTTAAATTTCTAACTTTTTCTGTAGCCATTGGATGTAGGCTTACCATCAAATTCAGTCAGTTTTTGTATGCAATTATTTATGTTGGTTGGTAAGTGCTCGTCAAGTTTTTCGGTGAAACGAAATACTAGTTACTTCAATTTCCTATGACTCACCATAATAAAATATATTTGTTTATTTATTCATATTTAAATGATCACATTAATTAGCAAATCAAAATAATTTTATAAAATAAAGGAAGGATTTTTCTCAAATCGATCTTTAGCTTAAAATATTTGAATACATCATTACTAGAAGAAAAAAAAAATCCGTTAAAAGATAATGAAAATGATAAATAGACAGAGAGTGATTCGCTCAATTGAAAGAATACGCGGAATGATTAAAAGGAGTTTAGAAAAACTTTAAAGCCAGATTAGGCATATTAATACAAATCAGTTTACACATGAAGATACAGAACAGAACGCCGTCTCATTCCTCCGTATCCATAACCATCTGGTTTATTGAATCATTTGATGGGCATGTTAAGGGAATTTTATTAAATACCAAAATATTTACAGTAGGAAAAAAAAAATAACTATGTACAGAATTTACTACCATATAAGAAAGGAAAGTGTTGCGGCATAAATCGTAAATATTTTATTTAAAAGTGGCTAACGATTATTTTAATAATTATAAATTTTATTTTGTAAATAGTTGTAAAATTCAGATTGGCAACAGTGATACTTTTGGAACTTGTTGTTTAAAAACGATGCTAGAATGTTGAATGAAAATAAGTTGATGTAAATTTGATAATATTATCTATATGTAATATTTAGTTTTATAGTACGTTTGTCTGCATTTTATTTTTGTTGACGCACGAACACAACAATTGGTGACCCTGGTTTTACGATGACAACGGATAGCGAACATTCTACGACTGAAACAACTACTGTTATGGATGCCGAAGCAAAAAAAGTAAGCATAAAAATTCCACCATTTTGGTGTGAAAAACCAGACATTTGGTTTTATCAAGTTGAAGCTCAGTTTGAAATAAATAAAATTTCTACTGAAGAAACTAAATTCAACTATTGGGTTTCCCAGCTTGAACCGAAATATGTTGAGCATATATGGGATATTATTAAGGACACTAAGCCTAATAAATATGCCCTGGCGAAAGAAAGACTTTTAAATATGTTCAAAGAAAGTGAAAACAAGAGAATTCAGCTCATAGTTACTGGAATAGACCTTGGCGATAACAAGCCAAATCAGCTTTTGCAGAAGATGAAAAATTTACGATTTTTCAGAAAAAGTGTTGAAATCTTTATGGCTGGATAAAATGCCTGATTTTATTCGAAATATTCTTCTTGTAAGTGAAGAAGGTTTAGACAAACTGGCTACGATGGCGTTCGTGCATCAACAAAAATAAAATGCAGACAAACGTACTATAAAACTAAATATTACATATAGATAATATTATCAAATTTACATCAACTTATTTTCATTCAACATTCTAGCATCGTTTTTAAACAACAAGTTCCAAAAGTATCACTGTTGCCAATCTGAATTTTACAACTATTTACAAAATAAAATTTATAATTATTAAAATAATCGTTAGCTACTTTTAAATAAAATATTTACGATTTATGCCGCAACAAAAGTAAAATGAAACAGTTTACAAAGATTTTCAACTTTGAAAAATGAAAGAAAAATTGTTTGGAATAATAATATGCAGGAAAATAAAAATGTATGAAAAAACGCATGAATTCTGTGTTCACATGTTATCATGACAGAGAAGATGAAGATGCAGTTTTAAAAATCAAATGGAAAATAATTTGGTTAATGGTAACAAAGAAAATTTCTGTTTGAAAGATATTTATAAATGAAAATGTATGTGAAAAAATTGTGCTATTTTTTTTTCAACCTTAGTCCTTGTGAGTATGACACTTGATGTTGAAAGCTGGAAGGCAAGAAAATATTTCTATTTTCACTGATAAATTTAATTACCCTATGGAGTTTTTGCCTGGAGAGGAAGTGGCTGGCGACTCTTTTCAGTCATTCTTATTCATGGTCTGGTAATGGCTTTTTCATATGCCAAGAGATTATGAGAATGCATTGAAATATCATGTATTCTTTTCATTTGCCGTTTCCACTTAATTCATTCAAATATCATCTATTTGATCTTAAGATGTTTTGAGAAATTCACCAGATAATTTTATAAACAGGAATAAAACATTTTAGATTCAAATCGTCAATTTATGCTCAAAAAAAATTTCTGCTTTGATTAATTTTACATACGAATTGTTCTTTTTTTAGAATTTCAGAATTCTTCATTCACTTTTTTATAATAAATGTTGTTTATGTTGCGGTAGTTGAAAGTAACAAATAAATAGTGGCAAGTAATTCAATCACAAGCTCGCTATTACTGGAATATTCTGGAAACTAATGCGTGTGTGATAAAATCCAATGAAAATAATGCAGCTTGAATTTAAAATTATATTCTGCCATTTACAAAATATTTACAGATTCTTTGAGAACCATTTACATTTCGTAAGAGTGCGATTAGAAAATATATAAAAAGTCATTACAGAAAAAAACATAATTTTCATATTACAAAAGTGTGAAAATAAAAACAAAACTTGTTCGAAAATCTCAAACGATTCTTTGAAGCCAGAGATGAATAAATTAAAAATAAAAAAATCAAACGATAAATTAGTAGCGCCATCTGAAGGTGACGTCATTTCATAAAAACATCGAACAACACTATTTATTTTTATATTAATAGAATAATTTGATTTTTGCGTGATACTACTCCTCCATTTTTGTAATGTAAATACTTAGCAAAAAGCCTGTTAAAGAGATTAGCCTGTTATTTGCAGGCCTTTTATTTGTTAAAGAGAATTATGATTTTCCTCTTTTGAAAGAAAAAATGGTTTAAATAAAATATATTTTAATTTGAGAATTATCGAAATTTTTTAATCACAAATTTAATTTATTATTTCATGAAATATTTTTCGGAATCTAAATGCGATTTTCATGATAAATGCCCTCATCTTTAGAAGCTATTGCTGATTGCGGACGAAAAGTTATTACTATTCGGCTGTTGCCAAAGAAAATGAGTGGCTGCTATATGCAAAAAAACATTTTATTACGTCATCAAGACTCGAATGCGATTTCCATCCCAAGTGAGTAATTCATTACCCAATCCCTCATCCCATTAGGATAGATAGATGGTTAAGATGGCTTCCCCTAAGATGGGCTAAGGCTTCACATGTGGGTTGAATGATTCGTTTGCGACAGTGTTAAAATATCAGTGGTTCATTTGATGAGGTTTTATATGCCTCTTCCTCCAATTGCAGAGGTCTCTCGATAATCTGTCCCTTCTCTGATCCAAACCCTGCAGTATTCGATGTTTTCAAAATGACGAATAGAAAGAAGGAGAGTGAAAACAGATCGCTTCATGTCAGTCTCTGTAACCGTAAACAATAAGCTGAAGCTCTGATTTTTAACTTTATTATGAAATTTGCTTTTAGAGACCACTTGGTTAGCTGTGATTAGTGATTGCTAAAAGTTTCATTTAAATATTCTATGTATCTTGGTCTTAATGTCATCTTCAACAAAATGTTTTAAATTTCGAAGTTTGATACGCATATAACTCATTTTGTTTTAGATATCTTACATAGTTCCGTTCATTGTGCTATACGTTTCCGTCATTTTCTTTTTATGTCTTTATACATCCAATTATATCATTTAAAAGAGCAGCAGCCTTCAAAACTTGGTACATAAAATTTTTTTTTCGCCATTTTCTTGATATTGAGAGTTAAACCCTAATTGTAACTGCAAAAAATTTTCAAAAACGTTATTAAAAGCTTGCCGTATGTTTACATGGAATCTTCAACCTCAGGAATGCAAAATAAAAAACAGGATAAAATACCAGTAGCAATAATGAGAACGATTTAAGTTTCTTTTCGATAGTTAATTTTATTATTGTAAAGGAAAAACGATTTTCGATTTTTAACAATTAATTAAACATTGAAAAAATAATATATGACATAAAAAAATGGTATAATTGAATAAATAATTTTTTGAATCTTAAGAGGATGTAAAAATACTTTTTATGTTGTAATATTTTTAAAAGTAAACTGTGAAAATTTTTCTTATTTTTTAATTAATTAAAATTCTAACCAATAATTTTTAAATTCATTCCGAGATTCACTTTTTTATCAATCAATTAATATGCCAATTAATAAGTCATTAATGTGCTGAATCAAAACGTCTGGCTTATGGAGCGGCAACACATACACAAATTCTCATTTTTTTACTAGCAGAGATTAATTATTTCTGGCTGTCAAGTTGCATGACGTCATTCGCATACATGTATGAATGCGTATAACAACGTTAAGTAGATTGAAACATACTATCAAGAAAATCAATGTCATTTTTTCAGCACATCTGATTTATTATTTGACATCTTAGAAGGTTTTATTAATAGATTTCACATAAATGCGGTTAAATAAAATACGAACGAAACAGAAATTCATGCTGATATTGCCATGTAATATAAAAAAAAAATAATAGAATCTTCATTCTGTGAATTTTTGAATATTGACAGAAAAGCACATGAAAGAATATTAGTAGAAACAATGAAAATGGTTTAAATTCAATTGCTGGAATGAAAAAGGTATTGTTGCAAATAATGCATAAACTATTTTTAAAAATTTATCAGAATTCAGGAAAAAAATTACTAGACAGCAAAATTAGTATCTTCAAATAGAATTCATTTTAAAATGATATGCTTTTTGATATAATATTTCCGGTAGTTATTAAAGAAAAAAAAACAGCAAAATCTATTTCAATAATTTTTAAATAAATATTTAAAACATAAAAAGAAATGGTCAGAAGTGTATGTTCTCATATTTTAAAGTATGAGAAATTCGTAGCTCTTAGTCCGATGCCTTAATTTGTAAGATATCAACACAGAATATCATATAGACACATAGATGCAAACAAACAATTTTTCTTATTAGTCGATATCTCATTATTTGCAATTAACTACCTTTGGTAACCATTTTCTTCTCCCAAAATATTGGCATTTTAGACTATTAAATATTAATATGAAATACATTAAATTTTTTTAACGTAACTGAAAATTAAATTTAATCGAATTAATCCATTACAAATTACTGTAAGCGCAAATTAGAAATGTGAGAAACTATGAAATAAAAGTTCAAAAGAAAATTCAATTTCAAAGAAAGCAATTTTTTTTCTCTTAGTTTTGACATTGGCAAAAGCACGCGATTGAATGTTTTTTGATGGATGAGCTTGAATTTCATCATAATATTAAAAACACTGCAACATAATGGGTATTAAATTAAATGAAAAAAAATTATGATAAAATAACTCAAAAATATATACAGAAATAAAAATATATACAGAAATGAAAATAGTATCATTAAAAATAATTTTTTTTTTAGTTCCACAATAATGCAAAAATAATTATTGTGAGATAGTAATTTTACAGGACATGAACATCAATTTACATAGGCCGATCATATCAATTACCTTTCTGGCGAGGGTTAAGCCTATTTTTTAAATATTTTTCCACCTGACTGAGTGGAGTTATGCGATAAGGTGAACTCTCACCAGAACATTTCTAATAAAAAGCAAAGCTCTGTATTAAGTGCAACTGCTAAAACGTTCAGTGAAACAGTCTGAGCCGTCCATGTATTGATTTATTTACATTTGACTGTTGTCTTTCTACACTAAATGATAAATAAGGTATTGGATCACGTAGGATAGCTCTCTCTCTCTCTCTCTCGCTATATATATATATATATATATATATATAGGCATTTATAATTTTTCGCATTATTTCATAAAGAGGATTTTATTGAATTAAAAAAAAGCAAAAATTTCACACATTCGTCCCTCTTAACTTTAGGTACTATATTTCAACATTATGAATAAAGCCTTCTATTCCGTCAGACAGATATTTTGAAATTTAAGCACACAGACAAAACCAGAATTTAATATCCTGTCTGTGGGCCGAGTGAGTTCTCAAGATCCAAATAAAAAAATCTAAAATACTTTAAACTTTGTTGCTAACAAATATATGGTTTCATTCAATGTTTAATGTTTTTTTTTTTGTTACACTTGTTCCAGCCGAGTCTCATGAAATGCTCGTATATTTGACACTGGTCGAAATATTTCCCATTTGATAATGCCAGTCCAAAATATGAAAATATGAGCTAGAATCGATCTGTTTCAGTATGATACTCATACATTCTGATTCAAAGAGCGCATGCGCACGAATTGAAGTTTTGTTTAGTCATTACGTTTTAGATGTATGCGCGTAGCAACTTGTGCTGAAAAAATATAGAATAAGTTCAAGCTCAAAGATAAGACTGATTTTAAAATAAAATGATTATAAATACGTGTAAGTATGAAACTTATACTTTTTTTAGAAATCGGAACCCCACACTGAGTGCCAATTATATTCAATCGATTAAAATTTTATAATAAACTAGCCATCTTTTTTTTTTTTACCAGCTTGTTTGCTCTGAAGCATTTTAGGCTAGAAATTAATCTGCCACAAGCAAAAGCTGAAATGAAAATCTTATTTCTGAATTATTGTTCAAAGAACACATTTCTTTTTAACTAAATTATATCATTGGCGCGATTGAAAAAAAGCGCGCGATTGAATGATTTTATAGATGAGTTTCAATTTCATGATACCATTAAAAACATCATTATGCATTGTATTTAATGTTTTAAAAAAATGTTAAAAACAAAAAAATTGTACGGATATGAAAAGGTTATAATTAAAAAGGTTGCTTTTTGAGTTATATGACAGTGCAAAAACCATTTTTGTGACGTAACAGTTATGGAAGATATAGTCACAAATTTCCATAAAATTTCCATTGATAGCCATAACCTATTTGGCGACGGTTAAGCTCGATTAAACTTGATTCTATTTGGTGCTTATTCCTCATTTTCTTTTATATCTCTTCTCTGACTGAATGGAGTTTTTGGTGACAAGGTGAGTCTTTTCCTAGCATTTCTAATAATACTTTGCAGCTACATTAAATAACGAAGCTTTGAATTAAGATCAGCTATAAAAATGTTCAGTGAAGTACTCTGAAACTTTCGTAGAGGAATATGTTTACATTTGACTGCTGCCATTGGGCAATAAGAATTAACCTGTGCTACGTACATTAGTGTTAAATATATATTTTTAGCTGAGTTATAAAGTTTCGTCCATCCTTTGTGAGGAAATATTTTTATTTCTAGTTCAAGAGAAGTAGATTTCGCCTTCTTTATTAAGTGTTTTAATGTCAGTGTACGAGATGAAGGGAAGAGCTGTGGATGTCATACTGTCTGTCCACGACAAGAACATTGCTAGACAATCGTCTATGTTTACGGCGGGCGTTATAGAAACAGATTACTGTAGGAAGAGTTCATTTCGCAGAGGTAGAGACTAATTCAAGTATCTCACGTTGGCACGTTTAGCGCCACATTGGCTATATTTGGTATTATTGCATTTAATTCTTGAAAATAAATTTAAAAAATAATTCACTAAACTGAAAATCATTTGCATACTCGGAATATTGAAAATATCTGATATTCCTGTCATATGTATACAAAGAACAAAATAAATCAAATAGGAAAACTGAATAATTATTTCTATGTCTAACGATTGCGCAAGAAGAAAAAAATAATTAAGAAGTAAAATCATGCATGACAAAACATTAATTCATTTCATTTGTTTTAAATTTATATAAGTTGTTAATATCAAAGTCTCCGCAGTAAACGCGAGGTAATCTGTCTAATTTAACATAATTAATCGTAATTATTTCATAATTTTTATAAATAGTTGCTTTTATTCTGTTATAAAGTAAAATTTTCATTGTTAAATATGCTTGAAACCTTTCCAAATT
Organism: Argiope bruennichi; assembly: GCF_947563725.1. Taxonomy (NCBI): domain Eukaryota; kingdom Metazoa; phylum Arthropoda; class Arachnida; order Araneae; family Araneidae; genus Argiope; species Argiope bruennichi. The sequence continues at coordinate 131,921,608 of NC_079151.1, read as the reverse complement.
TATATTTATTTATTTTTCTGATGTATATACTATTTCCCGAAACACAAAATTAACGATTACCATACTATCAATTTTCAGATTTTCAAAAATCAAACTTTGATTTGTAACTTATTTTCAATATGCGCAAGCTTTTTACAGCATAATTAATTTCGCAAAGTGTATATGTAAAAGTATTCTGAATTTGAAGATAATTCAAATGTTCATTCATTCACGTGGCAGGTGTCCCGGACTTAAAGGAACCCGATTAAATAAGCCCAACATCACTTTACATTATTCTACGAAAAACGTGGTAAAAGTTTGTTTTTGTATTCCAGATTACCATTTATTCACTTCTCCCGGCTTGAAAAAGAAATACAATTATTTAAAAGAAAATTTTTTATCACGAACTGTCAATTCAAATAATAGAGTGATAAATGAGCTTTTCCTTTCAATGTATATCAGTAGTTATGAGCTCGAAGCAATAAAGGATCCAAATTCCTGCATGCATTTTATCATTTTGGGGGTTGAAAATTCTTCACTCCCAATGTTCTTCACATTTCTATTTAAAGCCCATCAATGCCGTTTGAGAATACTTATCTGCTACCGTTTTATTATCACAATCAGTGCACCTGAGTAGAAAGGAATCTCGTTAAATACTTTACTCCTTCTAACTCACATTAACGCGCATAAATTTTTAGATTCTTGTAATCCTAGTTAAGAAGGAAAGCCATTGAAACAACAGGGAGGCGAGAAAACAAGCCTGAATAAATGACTATTTTTCTTTATTTTATTGAAGAAAAAAAAGTAATGCGCTATCTATAATATAATATTTTCTTCATACCATTATATAGTTGAAATATATTTATTTTAAAGGATGTCAAAATTTAAGAGACAAAAAAAAAATATTATATAATGAAATGCAGTTAATATTAACCAAAGAAAAGATTAATAAAATATAAAAGAAGTAAGCTAAGCGAATATAAAGATACGTGCAACTGCGACTAAAGCGAGAAGACGAAGGAGCAACAGGTTTTCTTTTATCGCTTCACATTGACGCCAAGAAAAAGAATACCCCCCAGACTTTCGTCCGATTCTACCCATTCAAAATGGATCGTCCCTACCGAAACCTGTTTCTATAACGCCCGCCGTAAACATAGACGATTGTCTAGCAGTGTTCTTGTCGTGGACAGACAATACATGAATCATATTCTTGCATAATTACGATGACAGTAAATAATAATACAAAATAACATAAATTCATATAAGATATATGGTAAAAACAAAAAATATTAATAAATAAAATAAAAATAAATAAATAAATAATTATTTAATATATAAATAAAACAAAATTAAGAGAAAAATACATCGGAAAAGCATAACAAATAAAATAAATTAGCAATCATTAGAATAGTCAATTAATTGAATGATAAATAATTATAGAGGAATATATTGATGATTAAAGTAGACTCTCTAAGATATTCTCAGATATGTTTCTTGTGCCAACTATAGTTTGCATGCTTGAACTGAGACCAAAATTTCTGATATATCAGTTTTATTAATGGCGAAATTGCATGGTACAATTCAAAGTAAGTTTGTTGGCAGACTTGATAGCAAGTTTCAAGTATTTCAAAACATAAAATTGCAAGTTAGAACCTATTTCATTTTTTAAAATTTAATTTTACATCAACCAGCGAGAATGGCCTCCCCGAACCTATTTTGCATACTCCCCAATTAAAGTCGTATCCCCCTCCCCTAGAATAAAATTATGAGCCGAAGACAAGACCGCAAATGCCTTGCATGGTATTAGCAAAATTAATGTGTTTTTCACATTATAAGCTTAATCTCTACTACTAACAAAGAAGAACACCTGTGTTGACACCGTACAGGATAGACCTTTAGACCTAGAGTTGCCAAATTTGACACAGATATACTTTGAAGCATAAAAATAAGCACCTCGGAATGATTTTTTTTTGAAATTTTAATTAATTGAAAATTAAGGTGTACGTACACACTGGAAGATTTTTTTTTAAATTTTAATTTTAAAAATCCATTTTTTTCACAGGAGGTCATTAATATATGTTTAAACTCATTTCAGTGAGAAAAAAACCCACATTACACTAATTATTAATTAATTAAATAATATTTGATGAGCTAATTAGCATGTTTTTTGAAACATGATATTTCTAAATTCTAATTTGTACAGGCACACAATTCTAGTTGGAAATTATGCCTAATATGAGTCTTCATGTTGTCTGCCTCAATCAGGTTATAAAAATATATAGTTTTTTTTAACAATTTTTTAATCAACGTTGAATTGAAAAAGCGAGATTTTTTCTGTCATTTTAACTTTTAAATAACTATTAAAAATTTATTTTTATAAATATAACTTTGATTGAAGCACAAAACATCCGCTATTTCATACGGATTATTTAGATATATAAATAATTGTATTTCGCTCATTTCTTGTTGTGTTATGATTGTTTGAATGAAGCAACATAGTGGAAAAATATCATTCTTCATAAAGTTTTATCATTCTTCGTAGAGTTTAAAAAAACCGCAACTAGAGTTTTTAATGAAAACACCTCAAGAAAAATAATTATAACTCGAGAAATATTTGGAATATTGGCAACATCTTGGTATCGTTTGAAAGCTAAAGGATCACAGAACATTATTAAGCAATAAAAAAATATTTGATATTTTGAACGATTTTCGAAGTGTGTACATACATCTTAAGCGAATTTTCCTCGTTTGTTCGCGATAATTTCTGAAATTATTAACGATGTGTAATAATAATTTTTACACCATTTTAAAGTTCATACATTTTAAAACTTTTTTTCAATAAACCAATTTAATTATTGTAAAAATTTTTTAGTATAGATTAAATTAAGTTTCAAAGATATTTTTAAATACATTTTGCAACATTTTCATTGTTACTCTAAAATTCAAACCATTTTAATTGTTTCCTCAGATATGTAATCACGTGATTTTCTTCTATTGTTGAAAACTTAGAAAGAATGATTCTATTTAATATCTGTATATATGTGAAATAAGAAGATGAAGGTTACAGTATCACGAAAATGAGATGAATCAGGCAATTATGTTTTTTATACAAATATTATATCATGGGATTTGCGTTTATCAGAACATTTCATACATCATTGGACAGAATGTGCGCAATGTTATTAAAATGACAAGGCCTTGAAATCCGCCATAATTTGATTCTTAAAAATATTTCTGGGGAAATGTAGGCCAAAATTAAATTATGAATAAGAGATTTAAATGAAATGAAATACACTTAATATTCCCGGAGTACAAGCTGGTCGCCAAAAGCTGCTGGTAATATATAAAACTGAGTTTGAAATCATATTAAAAAAATAAACTTGCATTATTATTTGTTTGGTAAAATTATGTAGATTTTTCCATACTCAACAAAATTTGGATAGTACATCAATTTGTAATGGTCATACTAAAGAGATTTTACTATAATAAATTTAGACATTATATTAAAACGTTTTAATTCGTTTTAGATAGAATTAAAATTTTCTCAAAGGAGGTACATTCATTTCAATTTTGGGCGTGTTGATCGGCAGTTATACTCTTAAAGACATCTATAAGATGGCTACTTAAGATCATAACAATCAGGTTATTTGTCAAGCGGTTTCTCTAAAGCTGAAAACATATATAAAGCTTCTCAAAAACCACAAAACTAATCCGGAACGATTCTGTCGGATTCTCTATATTGTTAAAAGAAAAAGGAAAGAAAACAGAGGATCCCTTTTCTTTCTACTTCAAACATATACCTTACCATCCTCCACTCTATCACTAATAATAGCGCCATCATCAAAATAAAAAACCAAAATGAAAGATGATGTAATTCCATTATGAAATGCTATATTTCACGATGGCCATCGTGTGGTTACAAGAGTCTATTTCCTCTTTCTGCAACCCCCTCCCGTCCTTTTAGCCAAGCCCGGGGGTCAGAAGGAGAAAAAAAGAGCCCCCCCCCACCACATGTGTTCCTCCATAATATATTTTTTTATTATTATTTTGACGCCAAATTTTCTTCGGTGGGTATATCAGCCGATGCCTTGCTGCAGTGTTCGTACTGGTAACACAATATTCTTGGCGAAAAAAGGCGCTGGGCTCCCCAAGGATTCGTTTTGGGCCAAATAGAAACTGCTTCCCCAAGAAATGGAATACCGTGAATAGCATGAAATATTGAGCGTGGCTATCTTCTGGAATAAGCTGCTGAGGGGGGGGGGGAGAAAAGAGAAAATAATAATAATAATAATAACAGGCTATAATATAGATAAGGGGGGTGGAAGAGAAAAAGATGGGGGTGGAGTGAAATAACTCCGCGATAGTGCCAATGGAAGAAGGAACTCTCCTGGTAGTTATATACATCTCATATTTGTTACATCTAGATAAGAGGGAGGGTTCGAATTCTTACCCCTCTTTCCATCCATTTTTTTTCTTTATATTTCTATATATGTGTAGGCATTTTTGTTGAGGTCAGACGAAATTTAAAATCCTCTTTTGTTTTCAGAATGCATTCCTCCTCTCTTCTCTCTTTCTCCCCCCTATCGCCAAACGATATTTTTTCGTTCTGTTCGAAGGCGGGAATTTCTAATGGAAGGTCTCTGCAGCGACAAATAAAAGGCACTCGGCGTGAATTTTGAAGAAATGCAGAGCGCTTTTTACTGTCTTACTTCTGCTTGAGAGAAAGAGAAATAAATAAATAAGGAGGAAATAAATTGGTCTCACGATCCCAGTATAATTCAAGCATTATATTTCTTGTTTTGAGTTTATTTTCGATTTGTGGCAACACAAGTAAAGGAAGAAACCTCACTTGAGCAATGAGCACTGAAAAAAAGGCTCATGAGAAGTTAAATATGCAGAGAAAAATACTGAATACGAATGCAAAAATAAAAAGATTCTTTTTAAATAATAGCAGAAATAAAAAATAAAAATTATTTATTTATTTAGATTTTGTGAGAATGGCTATAAATATTTTGAATAGCTCAGATGATGCTTACTAAGATACAAATTATTTAAAGAGAATTATTCTAATAGGAAGTGGTATTATAAAAAGTTACAGATAATGTGAGCTTTGATTTTGACGATGAAGTTTCTTTATTTTTCGAATGTTTTATGATTATCGAAAAAATATGATTACTTAATCAATCAATAAATCAATCGAAATGCTTTTATTCGAATACTTTTTAATCTATTTTTAATGAAATTTTCTTGAAAATTCTGAATGGATCTTTTTCTATTTTATTTTATTTTGTATTATGATTCTTTTTGTTTTGCATTATAATGCTTTGTTTCAAGCAGTATATTCCATTTATTTTCAGCGTCTTATTTATATGATAATTACATTTCATTTACATGATTGGTCTAAAGTTATTCGATTATAGCCATTTTGCTGTGTTTAACAAGAAAATATATATTTTCTTGTTAAACAAAAACTTCCAAACTTTTAAAAAATTTTCTTTTTCCAAAGAACTCCAGACTTTTAAACAATTTTCAACAGTCATATATTTCCCAAAAGCCAAATTTGGAAATCAAAGTGCAATCGTTTATTCCTTTTATTATTTCCTTCTTTTGATTTTTATTCTATTTTACGCAAAATATTCAAATTTCAGAATTTTTAGGAATTTAATTTTACAACACCTTTATCTTAATTTTTGCATTTCTAACATAATTTAAAAAGAATTTATTGAAATTTTTGCTTTAAATAAAATTGGGATTCAATGGTTAAATTATATATTTTATTTTTCAGGGACAAAGAAATCTTACGTCAGAATCTTAACTTTAAATTTTAAAGGCCACGAATTCAATTTCATTACAAAAAAAAAAAAAAAATGTCACTGGGAGCATACATAAAACTCATTGGGAGCAAGTTTCCTTCCCTTGGCAAAGACAGAAGCATTTTTTTCACTATCTAAATCCGATAAACCTTATTAAGGCTCTAATTCGCCTCATTTGATTTATTTTTCTATCTTTAATTGTAAGAAAATTATGGTAAAATCAAAATTTTAAAGTTTTCGCCTCCTTTGATCTAGATGGACAACTACGGCTCATCCAAGATTTTTTATTTATATGAATTTATTGGGGTTACAAGCATATCCCAAAGAGTTAAAATAAAAAAAAAAAAAATACTCGTTTTCGTCTTAACAAGATAAAATGGACAAAACGTTATAGACATATATAGTGAAACCTCGCTTAGCTAGCATAATTCGCTCCCGAATCTTATTCGTAATGTAAAACATTCGGTAAACGAAACAATTTATTTTTTCCATATGGATCCATGTAAAATAGGACGACGCTTTATATTTCGGGGGGGGGGGGAAACCCAGCACTCAAACAAATTTATAATAAAGTAATTTATTATTGATAATACATGTTTTTTTATTTATAAGAATGTTGTCTAAAGATATTTCTCTCTGAATAGCTTCAAAATTTAATGAAAATGAGACGTAGCATTATCGTTAAACGAATTTGTAGTGTTCATAGCTACTGCCTTATCGCAATGATACTTCTCAATGTATGATGTTGTAATTCACAATGACTTTAGCATCTCCCCTTTTTTTTACTGGAAGGTTGTTGCTTTGTTTTCTTTCCTTCTGTCCAAATCTCCTCCACAGCCTTTTACTGTGACTAGAATGAAGCTCCGTAAGTCTTTTGCTAATTCTGGCTGATCGATATCATTATTATCCTTTTTTAGTCGCATATTCTTAACTATAGACCAAATTACATCTTTTAAGGTTCCACAGGCATATCTTAAATCACTCAGATTCGCGGTCAATAACACTATTCATATATATATATATATATATATATATATATATATATATATATATATATATATATATATATATATATATATATATATATATATATATACATAAGTATTCTTTTCAAATAAGCCCCCAAAATAGACTGCTACAAGCGAATCGAGCATATGACTTCATGTAACTTTTCGCCACTCGTTCGGCGAAACATCGCTTGTTAAGTCAGTCATTTTTTTACATTTTGTTTTTCTCGTTATTCGAAGTTTGGCTGTATGTATAGCCTCGTAACTAACCATCATAAGTTTTCCGATGAAAAATAAAAGTTAATCAAATGAATCAGAAGGTAAATCAATAACAACTCTTAATAACTTTAATTTTAAAATGATTGAAGCTTTGCTTTAAATCAATCGAAGAAAAGCTAAAATAGAATCAAATGAAGGAATGTTTTATATAGAGATAAAGAAAAAAAAAGAAGAAGAATATTAAAATTTGCATAAAAATTTAAAGCAAATAATGAATTCCTTCTCCGATTGTTATTAATTTCTTTTATCTAATTACATTGTTAAATATTTTATTACGATTTTTGTTGCTGTAATTAATGTTTATTATTTTTAATGAATTAATATAAATAAGTTAATTTTTAGTAATTTTACTAAAAACGATTTCAAAATTATTTTAACTTTATTTTTACTCACTTTTTTTAAAAAAAAATTTAATTTTGAAAAACCTAAAGTCAAGATCAGCAGGAATTTGTGGAAGTTATAAATATTTCATAAATAATATCTATTATCATAAGAGTTATTAATCTTTCTATCAAAATTTTGTTTTACTTCATCTTTTGTATTTATTCCTTACTGAATCGAAACATTATATGTTTCAAGAGAAAAATTAATGTTAAAGAATAAATTTATTTAAAAAATTGAGCTTTCATAACAACTCCTTAAAAAAAATCGTTAGATGCTCTAAATATTTACACAGTGTATTGGAAACAAAACATAGCAAATCCGGATTACTTGGATTTAAGATAAAAATATAGAATGCAGAGTTTTTTTTCGAATGTTGTGAATGATATGTTTAATATATAATCGAAAAAAAAATTAGTCATTGATATCAAATTTCAAAGTGGGAAGTAAAATAAAAATCACATTAATACTCTTTATATTTATACGAAACTATTCGGAAATCGGTTACTTTATACAAATATCATGAAATTGGGATTCTCGAGTTTCCATTGTAATATTTAAAGGACAACTACAAAAAAGAACATCTTTCAAAAGTGAGCGAACGTAAACCTTTGCCTATTTCGCATTCCGTTCCGAAACTATGACCTCAGAAAAAAGGAGGCCCCTTTTTTTCCCAAGGTTCTTGTGGTCTGAATTATGGAGGAGCCATTCCAACAATGAGACGGGTGCGAATTGTTTTGTTCCTCCTGCACGCATAATTGCCAACTCCGGCTAATTGCTTTCTATAATCATCTCGATTGAATCACGCACCGAACAACACTCAACTGTCAAGGATAGAACGAAAGGGTTGAGTTGCGAAGCGGCGCAACATTTCGAATGTGGAGATATTTTTAATAGAAATAGATGATTTGTGATAATGATGCGTTTTTGTTCGTTGTATTGTTGCAGGATCTTTTAAAAATTTTCTTTTTCTGTATCCAAATGTATATTTTATATAGAAAAGCCTTAAAAACATTAAAAAATTTCGAGCATTAGATTTTAACTTTGGATCTTAACGAGTAAAAAAAAAATCTGCTTATTGTATTATTTATGTTAGCCTCATTGGTCGGGTAGGCTATACGATGTTAGCCTATTGTATTGTCTGGGTATTGACATATGCGAATACTTTATCTGAAACACGCAGTAGTCTATCTGAGTGAAATTTGTTATTTGGTCTTTTCTTCTAAATTGTAGGTTCGTGTGAGCTAAATAATTTTTGTAGCAAATTTGTTAATTTAGGAGGGTGTTTTGATAGTATGCATACTCGGTGTTTTCAGTGGGAAAACTATTTATATATATATATATGACTAAAATTGTAAATTAAATAATGTGAATGAAATAATTTATTTGTTTCTAATTTTCAACGAGAAAAAGGAAGGATATTGTATACATTCTTGAAGTTTTTGTTTACATTAGGACGGCTCAAATAAGACCTGCTAATAATCTTTTTAGCTTGCATCAATTAAGCATGGAAAAGTATTATGATTACTTTTATTTATATAATATTTCTCTTTAACTAGAAGTTATAAGAATTTTTTAGAATGCATTTAATATAATATGAAATAAAAAGATTTCATATTATACACGTTAGATGTTAAGTGCAATTTAATCTACGTATCTTCTTGTGTACAGCCGACCACCCCTCCACTACTGAACGAAGTGGTATCGGCCGGATTTGTCGTGGACGACTGCTATTTTTATCATAATCCATCCATATTACTGGCAAATTCTAAAAATTGCCACTCTTTTTGAAGCGGTTGGTCCTTAGCCACAGGTGGTCAATTTCTGTCCTTCCTCTTCATCTTTCCCTACACTTATCATCTTGTTTTACGAGCAGCAGATCAACACTTTGAGAAAATCGTCTCAAAATCCTCTGTATTCCTCCAAATGTGCGTCTTACAACAAAAGAAAGGCAAACACTTTTAAACTTTTAAATAGTTGGTAAAATTTTTTCAATCTTCCACATCATGTCTTTGAGTATTTTAAGATTTCCTGGCAGCATTAGTACTGAGTACTTCAACTTTTAGATTCTTTCTTTGTTCCGAGACTTCTATACCTTCCTTTAAATAATGGTAAACAGTGACGATTCCTTTACAAATGCATTTATTTTCTTGCATTCTTTCAAATCTTTGGAAATATGCGGGAAATGTTTTGATATAATTCGGATTATTGGTGGATGGTATTTTCTTATTTTTATTTCTGGGTTAAAAATAAAGTCACAAGTTCCTCTTCTTAATGGAGAGTTTAGTGGGAATGAAAAACAGATGATGCCACAACATAGCTAAGATAACATCAAATCTATACTTATAAAAGGAAATGTTTGTGCGTGTATCTATGTAAATTGTGTGTCGACGATATTCATATCCAACGATATCCAATCTCTCACACTTATGGGCATGAATTTGGCACATAAGCAGTCGAACTTCGAAGCCACAATTTAAAACTTTAACGTAGAATTTTTTTATTTAATGTTTTGGGATGATTTAATCTTTTAGGTGATTTATTTAACGTTATCAATGGATGCATGGGAACTCAATCAATAGAAATGTAAAGTAAAGCTCAGGTTTTTCCGATTTTTTTTTGAAAAATGAGAAATTGTGAAAGATAGGTAACCATTAATAACACATTGTTTCAAACCTGTTGTTTTGGCTTCCCAGCACGAATAGTATCATCGTGAGAAAGACTATTGTACGATCTGTCCTGTGCGTGCTGAGCGGGTGCCGCGTCAATGACCTCAGAGCTTGGCGATAAACTTGCCTGTGTTCGTCTCTGCTGTAAATAGTGTACTCGTCGTCTTTGTGCTGTTCCTGTCTTTGTGAGATCATTGTTTTCATTTGAGGCCTGCCGATTGTGTGTTTTCTTCACCATACACCCACTATCAAAGCTAACCCGCCAATAAGGAGAAAATCTGTAACAATATCTAAAGATCATGAGTCTTCATATGAAAGTAAAAGTTTTGCAATAGGCCCAGTGGTTAAGGTTTGCCAACTCTATCATACTTTTTTTTTGTTTTGACATTTATCATGTCACAGTAACACAGTGCGGGAACTGTTAGTAGATATAAATAACGTGCGTTGTCACAATTTTTTAGGAACTGTGGAATCATGTGAGTTCATATCAATAATAATATAATTATCAGCAGTTAAATAAAAAGGAAAAAAAAATGTAGCTTCTTTTTTATAGTTAAAACTATGATCAACAAAACTAGATTTTTTTTAATGCTTTAAATGAAAGTAAATTTTAGCTTACCCAAAGTTTGAAGATATTTCTTCTCTTATATAGTACTTAGGCGATGTCTCCCTGCATTGTTTGAAGACATTTTTACTATTCTATCAGTTAAGGCTTTTGTGTTTAGTGGCGAAAAAGAGCGCACACATTGCAATCCATCATATTAAACAAATATATTCATGAAAATTTCAAATAATATTTTTTACACTCGAAACTGCTTATTCTTTGCTAGCAAAGCTCTGTGATTGGAATAAAAATTATTAATTTCTCATAGTAAACAAGTGAAATATTTTTAAACGGTCATTTCAATATATATAAGTTAGTGTTGCTTTGAAATTATTGATATATTTGTCAATATAATTTCTAATAATCCTGATTATTAGAAATTATATCTAGAAATATGATTATAATTAGTATATTTAAAAATGTAAAACATTTTTAATGCTTGATGCTATTTTTCCATTGTTTAAAAATATAAACAATTAAAATATTATAATAAATGGTTATGTCCGAAGTTTTTAAAAAAGTGCTGAAAGAAATAACGACGGAGAGTTTAAAAAGACAGAAAGAAAGTACTTATATATATATATATATATATATATATATATATATATATATATATATATATATATATATATATATATATATATATATATATATATATAATAAAAATTTTCTAGGAAATATTTAAATTTTTTCCCCTTTTGATTTATTTTTTCAAGATTTTATTTTAGTTTTTTAAACTTGAATGAATTGTTTAATATGCTTATAAGACCAATAGCAACCTGTTAGCTCAGAAATTAGCAGTGATGTAAAAAGTATTTATTAAGAGTTTGAAATAAAAAGAAAAAAAACTAATTTACACATAAATAGCTTAAAATTTTGAATTTTAAATTCACATATGAGCACATTAAATAGTGTACGGTACAAATTCCTTGTAATTTTTCAAATAGAAAATTAAGTAAATACTGAAGTTATAATTTATCAGATAAAAATATGAGAGTTTCTCTCCTCATGTACCCTTCGATTTCGCCCATTCTGCTCAATGATGCTTCCCTAAAAATAAAAAATGAAATAATATGAACTTTCGTCGATTTTTATATGTTACAAATAATTCATAATAATTGATTATTCAATTTTTTTTTTATTTGAATAATGTTTTAGAATGTTACCCAAGCATTTTTTTTTTCGAAGAACACTCTCAATTAAAAGAAAATGGATATTCAATAAATTAGATGTATTTCTGTTAGAGCAACAAGGATCGAAACCAAAAATGAACATCCAGTGAAAGAGATAGGGAGAAAAGCGAGAAAACGAAGCCGATTTTTACATTGGATTAGGGGGAGGGGTAAGTCAACCATCTAACTCTCCGACCCGCCCTAAGGCACACGGATTTAAACCATAAAACTGAATGACCGGACCGATGCAACAGCAATTGGCGGGAACTGTGGTTGAGTCCTAAGGGCCGTCACCGGCCACGGTACAACCCTCCCCGAAGGAAGTACGTCCCGTCATCGATGGGAGGAGCCAGATCCCCCACCTATTAGTGTACCCTCCAGGGTGGCGAGATCTAACCCCCATGCCGGAAGCATCTCATCCTCATTTCGAGGTGCCCCCCGAGGGTAGGGGGAGGGGTAATCAACATTCCAAATCAGATCTGCTCTGATTGCAACTCCAGCGCCTTTAGAGTCAAAAGGTTTTCCTTTAAATTTCAATCAATCAATCACTTGTATGCACAATGAGATTTCAAGGACCGACGATGAATTGCTTGATCTGGGTACCTAATAATATTTTTTAAGCATTTATTATTTGTTTATTTTTATCATTGTTGAAAATTATGATTTTTGTTTTTGAAAAGTTTAATTTAATTTAATTAACTTTTTGCACTGTTGGAATCTAAGAAAGAAAAATTCTTCCAATTATTTATACAATTTACGTGAGGAATCACAGGACGAAATGACATGATCTCAAAAGACAACGCGCATTTTGAAACAGAATATCGATTCATTTAATGGTTTTTTGATGTGTTAGGACGCGATTCCATTAGGAATAGTCCACAATAAAAATAATAGATGTAAATAATAAATAGATGTAAAATAGTACGCAAATAAAATTATAATATAGATGTAAACATTAAGGTAGTGTAGATAACACTACCTTAATATCTGTCACAAATTGATGCTTGAAAATGTTTGTTGAAATAATGATGAATATCAAGTTTTACAAGAGAGATTTAACCGAAATAAAACGCAGACGATATTCCAGGCGAAACAATTGGTTGTTGAGCACGATTTGTAAATAAATAAACTTTGCAATCAAGGTTTCAATTTTCTCAATTATCTTTTGGTTCTTTAGAAGGAATGAATCAAATTATTTTGAAAGTCTATTATTGAAGATCAGTTAACGAATACATCGGGGAACAAATATCGTCTGTGAACAGATTAAGTTCGTTAACTTACTATTTGAAAGGAAACATTACAATAAAAAAAATCATAATAGATAAGCCGGAAGACAGAGTTAGATTTTTGTTTATGCAGAGATACATAGAGAACCACTTCCGTCATTTTTCCATGGCTATAAGTGTGCTATGATGGCTAAAATTATTAATGTTTTGAATGAAGTCATGTTTTTTTCAAGTTTCTTTGTTTTGTTGCAAATTATTTAATCGTGGCTCATGCTATTGCGTAAAGTTATTGAAAGTAATATCCAAGTCAAAAGAGTTTTCAAAGTATCTCTTTTCAGATCTTTTGACACCTGTCTGCAAAAATTGTTGAAAGAATAGTTTGTATTAAAAAAAAAATCCCTGTGGGAAAGCCAGGAAGCAAAAAGAGATTTCTTCTGTACAGAGTTGTATAGAAAAGAAATTTTTCCTCCTCTAACATTTCATTCACCAATTTCAAAAGAGTTAGAGCCTTGAGGTTGAAAGATGGCAGAAGAAGAGGTAACTTACAAGAGTCACAAGATAAATTTAAAAAGCAGACAAATTTAAGGAATGAAAATATTTTTAAAGCCCATATTCGCACATGACAGATGTAGTAAACTTTTATATAAAAGTATATGCAAGAACAAGAAAATGTGGCAAAACGGTAACTTCTAAACAATTGCAGTTATTTAAAATTTTCACCACAAAAATTGTTTGTAATGAAATTTTAATTCTTTTTGCCTCCTAAGTATGAGAGAATGGAAAAATTAAAATCTTCCCTTTCCGTCCCTTTTAGGCTGGATGGCCTACTTACAAATCAAATAGGAATTTTCCCTACCCCTGCAACATATCACCTGCCATTTGTTCAAATTCAATCCCAATTACCATAGCTTTCGTGTTAATGTGATAATATTGGCAAATTGTTAAGCACATTTATGAGGGTTAAAAATGTATTGGTAGTTGGGCCGGACTAATCTTCTTGGTGTCGTTAGGTAAGGCTGATTTCAAGGCCTTTTTTCCGCTCTAAACTTACTTAACCAAGTCTTTTTTTATAGATTTTAATTTATTCTTTATTTAAGTAGTTTTAAGTAATAAATATTGAGATATACAACTCCCAATTCCTTAAATGGGTATTATAAGTATGTTCGCACAAAGATGTTTGAGTAATATTAAAATAAGTTTCTAAGAATTAATTTAAAAAATTCAAAGAACAGGTAAACATATTATAAATGTCCTATTTACTTAGTATGTGCACTCAAGAAATTTTTACAATTTTTCACTAATTGCCAAAAAAAGGGTAAAATAACTTTCGAAATACCACAAAGAGCTATATATTTATTATCAACATTGATTTCCGCCCCTGATGAGTAATTAATTCGTCGAACACCTTACTTCACCTTTTGCTCTACATTTTTTATAGTTTTTCTTTTGTGGTTTTTAATTTCGATATTATATGTATAAAAATTTATTGCACAGTATTTAAAAACTTCAAACTATAATAATGACGTTTTTCTGAAAACAAATATGCACTTATTCAAGACTTATGTATAAAGATGTTTGTATTTAGTTATAGTACAGAATAAATGTATAATTTTTTGAAAAAATCATTTATAAATATTAATTAGTCTCAAATTATGGGACAAGATCGGATACCACCCCTCTTGCCATGCTTGACACATTCGGTTTCTAATCGAGTCCTGTGTTACTCCACTGTGCTCTGAAGACCTCATTTATCCTACTAAATGGCAGTATGTATTTTCATTTTTTAAAAATATTGTATTTGTCTCTTAAAAGGGAATATTAGAACTTACCTAAATTGTACAAGTTTTTATTTACAGCGTATTAATTTCCAGTGAGTTTTTGAAAACTAATTGATCATTTCTTATTTTAATCATCTTTTTTCTGTGTGCCTGTTATATCTACTGAAATGCCACAGTGGTCTAATGGTAAGGTCTCGGCTTCCGAAATGGAAGGTTTCAGGTTCGAGACCTTATTCCATCGAAGAACCATCGTGTAAGCAGGCCTGGGGCACGTTAAATCGTCGGGGCCAAACGTCCTTCCACTGGTTGGTGTAGAAGTTTGGAGAGGGGGTGCCAATTCAGGTGTAGTCCTCGTCATCTAACCACGGTTCAAAATCCCAAAATAGGTCTAGTGTGACACGACCGCTGTCTGTCCTAAAATAGTCCTAGTGTTGCTTTAATAGCGGGACACTAATAGAACTAAAAAATAACCAAAATCTACTGAAAGCTGTCAAACCTACAGGAACACTTTTACCGAAAATCAAACTCCCTTTTCCTTTTTAAATTGCTCACAACCAATGAGATACTGCTCTTCACATCATTACAAAACCCACTTAATATACAAGCTCCTGATCTTCATTTTTACGCCACAAGAAATCAGTCCAGCCCTTTCCCATCAAGAGAGATGTTATTCCAGGAATCGGGATGCGGTTGCGGCTAAAATCACCCCCGACCTATCCGGGAAGCGAAAATAGAGCGTTTTCCCAAAGAAAAAAAACCACCACCACCACCCTATCCTTTCTGGCGAGCGCCGTCGGGCAAGTGCCTCGTAAATTATAAAGGAAGATGCATCCCCATCTAATATTAACGCTTTTTCGCCTCTGCGACGCAACTCGAAGGCAAAATCAACATAACTCGAGCCAATGTCATTATGGGGCCTCGAGTCCATCAGAATGGGTAATGGGCTCACGTAGGGCCGCGGGACTCCGTAAGTGGTCAGTTTTCGCAGCACTTTTCTACAGGATGTAATGGAGAAGGCCCAGCCATACATCAAAGGGGCTTTGTTAGCGTCCGGTGCTGAAAGAGTTGACCACTAAATCCTTTCCTTTTTTAGAAACCTTAAGGACTGAGAACGATTCAGGGTACTAGATTTAGTTGGGCTGTTCCTCTAAGGCGCATATCCTCTAATTTCAAAACCATCAAATAGTTTTCTGAAGTTCAAATAATGTTATCATGATGAATTCCAAAAACAGAACAAGGAATCATGTATATAGTATTTATAGAGTTGAAATTTTATTTATTGTGAGCCATTCACAGGACATACAAACATGTACTTGAAAAACACTAAGCTCATTACAATGGTAAAAAGGTTTTTTCTTTGATTTTATAAGAACAGTAACAAAAATTTCAAAAGCTATAATACATAATATAGTAATATTACAATTTAATTTTCACATAAGCTGGCAATGAATAAAACATGATTGAAGAACTCTGCTACAAGGAAGTATGAGGGTCAGTGCCCCATTGCCGCATTGGCATACAATAATTGTGAAACACCAACCTTTGACGTGAATTTATATTTTTATAGAATCTATCGTGCGATTCTTAGAGAGCTTCTTTGGCGATTCATTCTTAGCATGTTATTAATGGCATCCGAAAATCGAATTTGTATTTTAAATGAGTTCTTCCCAAGCAATTGAAACAAAAATTTGTAAAAAGCTACATTTGTAGTCACAGAACCCCACATCAAATTAAATATATTTATTTTATTGAGTTTTTGAGTTATCACGTTTACATACTTGTGAAAGTACAGACCGACAGACAGTCAACCAATCATTGGATTTCGTTCAAAATTTGACAAGTATTTACATTACATATGTTAAATATGTGCACCGCATTTTATTCATTTAGCTATCTTCGTTTCTTAGTTATCATGTTAATTTATATTTGAACTGCTGGACAGACGGACTTCCTCAGAACAGAATTTACACAAAATCTGTTAGAAACAGACACATTTGGTTTAAAGATCATAAACCAAATTTCATCCGCCTAGCTCAAAGCGTTTTTAAGTTATCTTTGTCACAGGCAGGCAGACAAACAAGTATTTTCCAAAAATGTGTTTTTCGAACTCAAGTAGGTCTAAAAAGTGGATATTCATCAAAATTACAAGTTCGAATTTTTTAGAGATTACTATAGTTTCTCTAAATTATGTATACAAGAAAGTAAAAAAAAAAAGAAGAAAAAAAAAGAGAAATTAATGTTTTTGTTTTAAAATGTTATTTTGTTAAGAGAAAAAAATTAAGTGTATCAATACTTGTTCTCTCTAAAAAAAAAAAAAAAAAAACTTTATTGTTGCTGAAAAGTTCGCATTTGGTGAGACATTTAACGAGGGAAAAAATTTAAAAAATTTATTCATGTTTTCTAATCTTGCATGGAGCTTGAAAAATAAAATAAAAGGAAAAATCGATTGCTTTTCATTAATTATAATTTTTTAAACTTTTGTCTATTTATTTATTATTGCATTAGTTGTTAAGTAATCAACTTCTTAAAAGGAATAAAAGTTAGTTATTCGAAATCAATTGAATATCATTTTTTGAGCATCGAATTCAAATTTAAAAATAAACGAAAAGAAAAGTAACTCCCTGGAATTACTTTCATTTCCAGTTCTTACCTCGTAATCATCACCATACATTTCATGCATAATATAATCGACGAATTATTATAGTTTAAAATATATATACGACAAAAACTGAGTTAGTTTCAAAAAGATATCAGCTTTATTTATTTATTTTTATTTATGGTAACATATTGCAAAAATAAGTTCAAAAGCTAAAATTTTATTTATCAGCAAAGAAAAAATATCCCGAAATGAGAATTTAGTAAACATTCAGACATTTTTATGAAATACTTCCGCCATTAAAACGCCATTATGTGTTTTAAATTTTTCGCATGGCATTTTATTTTTTCTGAACAGATAATACTTGAAAGTCTAACTTATGTGAGAACAAGCCTAGCTTCTATTATGAAAAATAAATAAATTATTAAATATATAAAAATAAAAAATAAAAACCCACTCGATGAAGATTAAAATTATCTTCCCAATATTTCAGCTGCCATAAAAATAGGTAAACATGTGTTGAGTAATTAATTTTTCAAGAACCTGGCAATTGGAAAATTTCTGATGGTTAATTATGGTAAAAACTTCTTTGATGATATTGAAAGAAATAAAAAAAAATGTTTTGATATCTTCTATCCCACAATTGATAAATATTAAATCCAGGAAATACGTCATACAGCCCAAACAACAGAGGGTGCTTACATATTTTTACAATGATTCCGAGACCGTTTAAACCATATTTAAAATGTAAAGATTTTTTTTTTAAATGTTAACTGTCTTCTTCTGAATTATAAGTCTGCATTATAATTTTTATGATAGAAAAAAAAAATCGTAAAATTTCCAGGGGTATTAATTTCCATTCCTTTTCTACTACTTTCTAGGAGCATAAATCATGGTGAGTTTGAGCTTATAAAAAGATTTTCTCAGCAGACCGAAAGCACATTAAACCTCAGGGGATTTCGTAGGAATATGTCGAAAAGGCATAGATGAGTTTTCATTTTAGTAAGGAATGCAGCGGTACTTTTCGAAGATCGCTAATCGCTTTTTTGCAACTTAGTTGTGATGAATCACTCCTTGAAAGTCATTGGTATTGCAAAGTACTGAAGGACTAGACACTTTGGTGAGATGGCGACAGAAACTAAATTTAGTTGGTGCCGAGTGGCAACGTGGAGAAAGAAGCGTGCAGCGGCGGAATGATGTGGTGTGCGTGAAAAAGAAACACCGGAAGGAATAATTTATTAAAATTTAAAATGTTTCGTGTTTAAATGTTAGTCTCTATAAAGGTGTGTAATGTAGTGATCGTCCCTATGTGTCAAAAAAGAAATAAACCAATTCGGTTTTTAAAACGGCCTGTTTCTTTGGAATAATCCATGCTACCATATTACAGTATACAGAAACAGAATTAACTTTAGATTAGTTAAATTATTTTGATTTGACTTTAGAAATATCTGGAGTGGTACGTACTTTTTTTGAGTATTTGGGAACTTTTTTCCACATAAAAGTAATGCTTTACTGTTTTTAACTATCCAATTATTAACTTATTTTGCTCTTAGAAATGGTATCACAAGACGTTTAAAATTATGGAGCAAAAATATGTCTCTGCGGAAAGCGGGAAAACTCCTCCTTTAATTCATAGCTAATTTATTTATAATATTTTAAAAGAAGAATAAATTTAAAAATAGCAGACGACATATCTGATAATAGGCTGTTGCCACACATTTTTATTAAAGTTATTTGCTTTTTAAATTTTTTTTTAATAAAATCATTCTAAACTATGCGTTTAAACTATTAAAACAACCGGTCACTTTTCTAAAAACTCGCTTAAACCTAATTATACTGAGAACAAATAAAATGCCTTTACTTTGTAGGAACAGGTTGTGAGTAACGCAACTCATCATCGCAAGTTATTGTGGTTCACACGTAACTAAATATTATAAATAATTATTAATGTTTTGTATTTGTTTAATTGTTATAATTGTTCATGTTTGTTTTTGAAGTAATTGCATCAAAAATATTTTATATATTATTTTTGTGTTAAATGAAACTATTTTTCTGCTGTTGCATCTGGCAACGAGATTTATATTGAAAAAATAAATAGAACGAGTGAGTTGCTCGCCGTTGCTTGGATTTGACGTAGTTTGTGTTTTTATTTTAATTTCTTTAAAATACTTTAAATCGTTGGTCGTAATATCCTAAAATAAGAAATGTTTATTTTATGTATCGAGCGTTTACAATCTGCACATTAAAACGCAGAGTCATACGCCGATAAAGTGGTGACCCGGAAACAGAACTGCAATGGCGACCAGCGAAAAACACGAACCGAAACTAAGTGCAACGGAAACTGCAGCTAATGGTGAAGTAGCCAAGGTTAGTATAAAAATACCTCCATTTTGGACAGAAAAGCCAGAAATTTGGTTTTACCAAGTGGAGGCGCAATTTTCCATTAGTGGTATTAAATCGGAGGAAACAAAATTTCATTATTTAATTGCGCAGATGGAACCAAGATTTGTTGAAAATTTATGGGATATAGTCACTGATGCTAATGAAAATAAATATACCGCTGCGAAGGAGAGATTGCTGAATACCTTTAAAGAAAGCGAAAATAGACGTATTCAGCGTCTCGTGTCAGAAATGGAGTTAGGCGATTTACGGCCAACTCAACTACTTCAAAAAATGCGTAGTTTGGCGACAGATGGGATTTCGGATAATGTGTTGAAAACTCTATTTCTTCAAAAAATGCCGGATTCCATCCGAAATATCCTAATCGTCAGCAATGAAGATATCCGGAAACTTGCCGAAATGGCTGACCGTATTTTAGAAATGCATCCGAATCGGGAAATATATGCTACATCTAGAGATGATATACAGCAGGATAGTGAAATAAATAGTTTACGTTCGCAGATTGTTTCTTTAGAGCGTAAAATCAACCGCTTACAACTTGAACGCAGTCGTTCAAGGAGCAGAGCTGCTAATCAAAACAATCGGGGGCGCAGCGCGTCTCGTAAACGATTTAATCCTGCTGGCAAGTACTGTTTTTTTCATTATAAATTTGGAGCAAAATGCTACCCTGATAAATGTAAACAACCTTGTGAATGGAAAAATGCAAATTCGGAAAACTAGCATCAGCAGCAGACTTAACGGCGAGTTCTGCTGCGGAAGTAAATCAGGATTGCCGTAAATACCGTCTATTTGTCTTTGACAAAACAACGGGTTTGCGTTTTCTTGTGGACAGTGGAGCTGATGTTAGCATTATTCCCAATACCGCAAAACAAGTTTCAACTAGTGACTATAAATTATATGCTGCAAATGGAACTGAAATTGAAACATATGGAACGAAAGTATTAACCCTTGATTTGGGATTACGTCGTGAGTTCCAATGGCCTTTTGTCATAGCAAATATCAAACAGCCAATTTTAGGAGCAGATTTCCTAAATCGTTTCCATTTGTTAGTTGACGTTAAGAATAAAACATTAATTGATGGAATAACTAACCTCTCTACTCAAGGTAAAGTTGCACCTGCCTTAAACGTCAGTGTAAATACAATGTACAGTGCCTGTAAATATTCAGATTTATTGTATTTGTACCCATCTATTACAAAACCTAATTTTTTTATTTCTGATGTAAAGCATACTATAAAACACCACATAGAAACTAGGGGACCACCAGTGTACTCTAAGGCAAGACGATTAGATCCGAAGAAATTAGAAACTGCCAAACAGGAATTTAAGTTTATGCTGGACAATAATATTATTCGTCCATCTAAATCAGAGTGGGCCAGTCCACTGCATATGGTCTCGAAGAAAGATGGATCTTTCCGACCATGCGGGGACTACAGAAGGTTGAATGACCAAACACTCCCAGATAGATATCCAATTCCTAGACTCGAAGATTTTCAGCACATTTTGCCAAACAAAGTCATATTTTCTAAAATTGATCTTTTTAAGGCCTATTTTCATATTCCTGTTGCAGAGGAGGACAAGAAAAAAACAGCTATTATTACTCCGTTTGGACTTTACGAATTTAACAGAATGAGTTTTGGTTTGCGGAATGCTCCGGCAACATTCCAAAGATTTATTCACGAAGTATTTCGAAATTTAGACTTTGTGTTTCCTTATTTAGATGATGTATTGATTGCCTCTTCTAGTCCAGAAGAACATCGTTCACATCTCAAAATAGTTTTTCAACGCTTAAATGATTACGGGCTTCGCATAAATGTCAGCAAATCAGTTTTCGGAGTTGATTCACTAGAATTTTTGGGCTATAAAATTTCGGCTAAAGGATCAAGGCCTCTGCCTGAAAAAGTAAAGGCCATATTAGAGTATCCATTGCCAAACACCCTTCAAAAATTGCGTACATTTTTAGGTATGCTAAACTTCTATCGTCCATACATAAAAAATGCTGCGGCAACTCAAGCCCCTCTTCATGAATTTTTAAAAGGTGCCAAAAAGAAAGATCAGAGAAAAGTGCCTTGGAGTGAGGCAACTGTAAAATTATTTGAAAAATGCAAAATGGATATAGCAGAAGTTGCAATGTTGACATATCCAAATTCCGATTATCCTCTGTCTCTTCACACAGACGCATCGGATTTGGCTATAGGAGCAGTTTTGCAACAACACGAACCTGATGGGTTGAAACCTATCGCATTTTATTCAAAAAAGTTAAATGAGGCACAAACCAATTATTCGACGTACGATCGTGAACTTTTGGCTATTTATTTGTCCGTAAAACATTTTAAGCATTATTTGGAAGGTAGAGATTTCCAAATCTTCACTGATCATAAACCTTTAGTTTTTGCTTTTAAGCAAAAGAACGACAAAGCGTCGCCAAGACAGTTGAGACATTTACAGTATATTTCTCAATTTACCACAAATATATGTCATGTAAAGGGTCAGGAAAATATTGTCGCAGATACATTATCGAGAATTGCTAATGTTAACCTGCCAACTATAGACTATGATCAAATTGCTGACGCCCAAACTGATGATGACGAACTGAAACAACTGCGACTTTACAGTAAATCCTTGAAATTTAAGCAGTGTCAACTTCCATCCGGAAAATCTTTATGGTGCGACACATCTACATCAAAGGTTAGACCTTTTATTCCAAAGCCTTTCCGTATGCGGATGTTTCAACAAATCCATTGTTTAGCTCACCCCGGAATTCGTACAACAGTTAAAGAAATGTCATCACGATTCATTTGGTCTTCACTGAAACAGGAAGTTCGCAACTGGAAACGGGCATGTCTACATTGCCAAAAAAATAAAATTTCGCGGCATACAAAATCCGAATTTGGAACTTTTAAACCGCCAGATGATCGTTTTAGTGTAATTCATATTGATTTGATTGGGCCGTATTCTCCATCGGATGGATACATCTATTGTTTGACATGCATCGATAGACACACATCTTGGATGGAAGTGGTTCCTTTACGGCAGATCACTGCTGAAGTTGTTGCACAAGCTTTTTACGAATGCTGGATAACACGATTTGGAGTACCTTCTCTCGTGGTTACGGATCGAGGAACTCAGTTTACTTCAGAATTATTCAGAAAATTAGCAATCATTTGTGGTGTAAAATTACGGCATACGACGTCTTATCATCCCCAAAGCAATGGAAAGATAGAACGCCTACATCGCACGCTAAAAGCAGCCATTAGATGCCACAACTGTATTCGATGGACTGAGTCGTTGCCTACGGTTCTCATGGGTTTACGAGCTTCTCTTCGAGACGATTGTAGTTTTACAATAGCCGAAATGGTATTTGGTAAATCTATCAAATTACCTGGTGAGTTTTTTGAAGATTCGAAAACTGTGTCCATTACAGATTCTTTTGTTGATAATCTGCGAAAACAGATGCAGTTAGTAAAACCAAGAATACCCAAGCAAAAATGCAAACAACACATTTTTGTCCCACAAGATTTAAATACAGCTACTCACGTATTTCTTAGGATTGATCGCGTAAAAAAACCCTTAGAACCGCCATATGAAGGACCATTTTTAGTATTACAACGAACGCAAAAATTTTTCACGTTATTAATCAAAGGTGAACATGTAAATATTTCTATTGATCGAATTAAACCAGCCTATAAGTTAACACATTTTGACACTTCTGATGCTCCATTGCCATCAACTGTTAACAGTCCTGCATCTTGTGAACCCAAAAGAAGTGGCTCAACTGAAAGGATGCAACATAAGAATGCATTAAGTGATTCAATAAAGGACGAGAAACTGCCTGCTTTAACCACACAAACACGTTGTGGAAGAAAAATAAAACGACCTGTGCGTTTTACAGACGATGCATAAAATGTTGTTCTAGTGCATTCTATTCATATTAAATTTAAATGTCATTTTCAATTTTTTTTCTAATTAACGTAACTTCGTTACTGGCAAGGGAGTGATGTAGGAACAGGTTGTGAGTAACGCAACTCATCATCGCAAGTTATTGTGGTTCACACGTAACTAAATATTATAAATAATTATTAATGTTTTGTATTTGTTTAATTGTTATAATTGTTCATGTTTGTTTTTGAAGTAATTGCATCAAAAATATTTTATATATTATTTTTGTGTTAAATGAAACTATTTTTCTGCTGTTGCATCTGGCAACGAGATTTATATTGAAAAAATAAATAGAACGAGTGAGTTGCTCGCCGTTGCTTGGATTTGACGTAGTTTGTGTTTTTATTTTAATTTCTTTAAAATACTTTAAATCGTTGGTCGTAATATCCTAAAATAAGAAATGTTTATTTTATGTATCGAGCGTTTACAATCTGCACATTAAAACGCAGAGTCATACGCCGATAACTTTACCTATGCCGGAAAAATGTGATGTTGATCGTGGTACTGTGACTGTAGAAAACTTTCCATAGAACTGGGAATGAAAGTTGAATCAATTCTATCTCTTCACTAGAGGCTTAAAGTAATTGTAAGTTGACTATTCCGTCCCGCTCTTAGGAACACGGAAAAATCTGAATGACCGCGATAACATTGGTGGAAACTGAAGCTGAGTCCTTCACCAGTCACGGTGCAATCCCTCCCGTTCGAAGTACGTCCCATCATCGAAACGGGGTAGCTGGCCGCACACCATTCCTTTACCTACCAGGTGGCAAGAACCAACCATCACACCAGAAGCATTTCCTTCCCAAATCTGAGGTGCCCCATCTGGGGATGTATTCCATGTCCAAGATGTATTAGTGGTTTAAAGTAAGCTTAATATATAAGTTTCTGAAACTGGAAAGTTGATTCCTACATTATTACAAATTTTCCTCTTTATTGAGAAATGACACCCACAAGACTTCAAGACATTTGATGAGGAGATGAAAGTCACTTCTATATATTTGTATCTAGGGTCACAAAAGACAAAGGGTTGATTAATAACATAACGGACAATGTAACTGAACCCAAGAACGACTTTGTTGTCCCTTTATTTCCATGTTAGTATCATCTGATAAGTAACAAGAATAAAATTCCATTAAAGGAAAGATTTTTAATTGCTAAAATGTTCTCTTAAAGGTCTCTTAATTTTCAATACTTTCTGTATTTTTATCATTCGCTGTTTGCTGACAAATTCTAGTTTGCTTCTAGTTTTGGATCTTAGTTTCTAATGTGTTACATTTTATATATATATATTGTTACGAAATTTCCGGGGTTCGTTTGGATAGTGGAAGCTATATGGTGTGAAGAACGCTCAATCACCAGGTGGCAGTAGAAAATAAAACAACGACGTTTATTTACACGAAGACACACAGGGCAGAACAAAGACGACAACTATATACAGCACAGAAGACGATTATCTTCAGCCGAGACGTGCAGCATACAAAACTCTACTATAGACAGTAGCACACAGCTTAGTTCAGCACTAGCTTCACCCCGTCGCTGCTCCGCTTATCTCTGGAAGGCCAGTTCTTTACCGTCGGTTCCGACTACTCTTCGACTCCACTGGTCCACGACGACTACTCAATTCACCATTACTCTCTCCAATCTGGTTCACCACGACAACTACTCTTTCGCTTCCGACTACTCTTCGACTCCACTGGTTCGCAACCCAATTCACCACCACTCCCTGGCAGCTGCAGCTCCTTTTATAGGTCTCAGGGGGCGGGGCTAGAAGCCTCTCAACCAATCAGGAACGTTCGAGGCGTATCTCCGTTCCTACTGGACGTATCGGGAAAATTCTCGATGTTTCGGGTATAATCTATTTTGGCGCCAAAGCCACCAAATTCGTCGCCAAGTCGCCTAAATTTTCGCCAAGTTTGTCGCCAAGCTCTGGGACCTCCTATGGAACCAGCTATGCTGGGAAGCCACATCACAGGTTCATAACATTATATATATATATATATCTTTAAAATGAGTAAATAAATGAAATGAATATGCTTTTGATGCCTCAATGACTTTTTACAAGTACATACTTTGTATTATTGATGATGGTTAGAAACTTAAAATTATATATAGAAACAATTTAACATTTTTTGAAAGTTAACTTTGGAATGAATGCGCAAAAGATATTTATGTACTGATTTGCCGGCGTCCTGGCATAGGGGTAGTGCGTCCTGGGTTCCAATCCATTTTGGCCATGGTTGTTCTTCATCTGTCCTATCTGTGAGATGAGTGAATGTGCTCCACTGTAAAAAGGGGTTGTGCAAGCGAATGTGATGCATAAGTAGCTAAGACGTACTCTTGGCCCTAGTTGGCGCTACTAAAACAAGAGACGCTTCCTTGGCTTAAAATCGCTGACCGGCCGAGCTTGTCCATGGCAAGTGCCATTATAAACAACAACAATGTACTGATTTTGATTAAAAAATAAATAAAATACTCTTAAGTAACAGTTAGTATTATAATAAGCAAATAAAAATTTTAGAAATTAATGAAAAAAGTTGGACTTTTTATGATATTTAAGCTCCATGCATGAGCGTAAGATATCAGTCACTTTTATCAGCATTTATCCCATCCATTGTCCGTTTGTCTGCTGTGTAGCGACATGAAAATAAAAGCAACTTTTTTCTACCCATCCTAGTGCATAAGATGTGCACTCTTTTTCGATCTACACTAGTGCAGAAGTATGTATTCTAAACGTGGTTCAGTAGCTAGTTCATAAACCATTAAAAATAATCATATACTCCTAGTTGGAGAAGTGCTCTAAATAGCGTAGAAAATTATATATTTTTTCGCCCATTTATTAATATACTGTTAAAAAATTATTAAATCAATATTTTTACAGTGTCCTGATCCTATTAATCATGTTTAACAAATTATTTCAGACACGCTAACGTTTTAACCACGTTTCTGCTATTAAAATTGGCAGATGCATTATGTTTATAATATCCCATTTTCAGTTTGAGTACAGTTGAATGGCCAGTCTACACGCAGCGCCTTCTTCTGAGACTTTTTATTAGTAGAAAATACAGAAATTTGAAGTTACATATTTCAGTCAGTTTTAGTAGTAAAAGGGAGGGTCATTTTTTTTTTGTTTGAAAAGTTAGCATGTTAAAAATATTTTATTAAATATGTGAATTGGATTAAAGAGTTTATTTCCACAACATTAATTGGTATTGACAATGCGGGAAATTTTATTGTATATAATAAATTGATTTATTAATTTACTGTTTTATGGATTTAGGTGAATTATTTAAATTTTTATCAATTTAATGCTAATTTTGAATTTGGTTTTGAATTCTAAATCGTTAAATATCTAAAGCGAAAAGAAAAATGTTAGAATTTTAGATTTCAAAACAATTTGCGTTCAAAGCAAAGGAAGGAAGTTATTATTATCTTGATATCTTTTTTATAAATAGTTTTAAAAGGAGGAGAAATAAGATGCAGTGATTTTAGTTTATCGCACATTCATTTCTAAACAAAGCTTTTAATAAACAAAATCATCGAAAGAAGGATTACTGCAATTGAAATCAGTGGAAATAAAACTAAGATAATATTAAAGAACAAAAATAAAAATTTCAAAAGATAATACAGCTTTATTTTGCTGCATTATAAAAGGGCAAAAAAAAAAAAAAAAAAATTCTCTGCGTTTAATGATTTTACAAAAGTACATTTTGAAAAATCCAAGAAGCGGATGAAAGAAAAACCAAGACAAATATGTCAATAAAACCAGACAGAATATACAACGAAAATAGAAGAATGTGTGATAATATTAAAAAATGAAAATTAAAAGATATTAAAGAATAACTCAAATCAACTATCTTGAGCAAAAAAATGTTTTTCATTCCTTAACTTTAAATATACACTTTCTAGAGTATGTTCCTTTTAACGTGTATTCGAAGATGATTTTATCTACATATTAGGCAAAGAAAGATTTCAAAACAATAAAAAATGTTTATTAAATATTTACTTTATTTTTGTCTAATTCAATAAAATATCTTTTATTTCCTCATATCAATGGTTTATTGATTACTTTGAAAATTTTGATATATGATATATACAGCAAAATATTTTCATTTCAATTTAAAATTTAAAAGAAATAACAAAAAATTAAATATAATAAAAACTGTACTCATGTGATGCATGTGATAAAGAATTTATTCACAAATCAAATTTAAATTGGAGAAAAATTAAAATGAAATCAACGATTGCAAATTTCAAGTTATCATGTGAGAACATTATTATTTTTTAAGTCATTATTTGTTTTAATTCATTTAAGTCATTAACCATTTTAAACCGGTTTAAAACAATCACGGGACTTCTCTATCACTCTCTCTATATATCTCTCTATATATATGTAATGATAATTTTTTTAAACTTTCATTTTCAATTTTTCTTGCTGGCACACAAAGTTTTGGAGCTCGACCGATTTTGAGATGAAATAACAGCTATGATGTCAAAGTTCTACGTCAACCTTTTAAAAAAACATCTGCTATCTGATAAAGCAGTACGCAATAATAAAGCAATGCTGGTAAAAGCAGGTAAAAAAAATACATGCTATTGATTAAAAGAGGATGATGAAAATTGCCATTTATGCTTTACTCATTGCCTACACTATTTCGAGCTTCACAAACCTCTAACTAAAACACCATCATGTATTCACATGATAAAAAAATTACTCAGTGATGCCAGTTTGAATTTACCATGATAATTTTTTTTCTTAAAATTTTTTTTTCTAATTACTATCTTAATCTTTATACTTCAGAGAATGACAATGTAATTGTATATAAATGCTATAACTGGTGATTTTCTGACATAATTGCTTTGACTTTCAACCAGTATCTTATTAAAATATTCTAATATCAATTCAGTTACTAACTACTGTAAGGAGAAGTGATACAAGCGATTAATCACATTTCTATAATAATAAAAAATCATGATTAACTTCAGTAGCACAGTAGAAAAACGTCGGTAGCACAGAGTTTAGATGTTCAGACGACAGTTTTAGCAATATTAAGGGAACGGAATATTTGTGCCCTTTATTGCACTTTTTTGGAGAAATATAAAGGGGGGGGAGAGTAATTTCATAACCTGAGCATTACTTACTTTCACTACTCCAACAATAAACTTATCTAGAGAAAAAATATCTTCTTCTGACTATTTCAGTGGTATGTACAATTATTGGTTTTCTTCTATGAATAATCTCTATCTCTACAAATAACGAAAATGAATCTGTGTGTGTTGCCGTTCTACGGATTTGATTGTTTGAATTACAGCTGCCAAATTTCGGATATATATACTTTAGAGAATGGAAATGAGCATTTTCTTTTAAATTTTAATCTCTAATAATTATAACGAAAAGTATTTGCTTGTCTCTGTGTATGTTGGAGCTCGTTGGCTTAGAATTATCAAATTTGGCGCGTATATACTTTGGAAAGTGGAAATATGCACTTCGAAACGATTTTTTTTTTTTTAAGTTTCTATCAGAATTTTAATTTATTAAAAAATAAGCAATGGCATCTGAATTTTCTGCAATGGCTCCTGAAACAAAAACGATTTTTAAGTCATCTTAAAATTAAAATTTTTTTTCAATGATATCAGTTATTGAATCATTTCAATATTTTAAGCTTATTTTACAATCATATATGTCATTTACAGTTATATATGTTTTACTAATATTTAGTTTAATAATAATCGCTACTAGTAATATTTTTTCTTCTTTTCTATTGTTGATGGCCAAGATATAAAGAACAGGTTTCAGTATAAGGCATGCTTTTAATAAACTTTCTGAATTTTTTTTTTATTTACAATTAAAACTTGTCGTTAGAAGCAGGCATGGATGAAGTTTTTTAAAAAGTAAGCTCATTTTTAAATACAGTTGCTCTTTTCAGTGATACAATTGGAGGCGTAAAGATATAGATAAAAAAATTAGAGAAATGCATAGAACAATGAACAGAACTGTGCAAAATTTCTAAAATAGTATGAGATATCAGAGTCTTACTCATACTATTTTATTCGTTCTACTTCTTCTTTTATCTAAAATAGTACGTGCAGCAGAGTTTAAAGTATTAAAATATGTTACTTAGGAAGCCATTAGCATCAAGTTATTTAAAAAAAATAATTGAATTTTTCAGCTATCATTTACCCAGTGAACCAGCTGGTCACTAAAGGCGACCGATAAATATTTAAAATATGTGACTACGTTTGGGTGAATTAAAAAAAAAAACGTTCGAAAATAGTTATATTTTTGAATATTTATATTATTATATTTTTGAACATAAAAAGGGTTGAAAAAACATCTATGAAACCAAAATAAACTAGTTAAACTAGTTAAGTGGCAAACGTATTTTGGTAAAAAGAGCTTTTTTTGACTCAAACAAGAAAAAAAAAAGAATAAAGAAAAATCTTCTAGTTCAGAGGCTCATCAAATAATTTACCTCAAATTTGCAGATAGCTGAGAAATATATTATCTAATTCCTGAACTAAAAAATAAGTTGTATTTGTTTCCATTCTATAAATATTTGGACTGATATATAACATAAAATTTTTTTTTAAATAAACAGATTACTTATTCTCTAGTTCATAAACTGCACAACATATTGAGAAATTATTATACCAAATTTTAACTAAAATATGCATTAGATATTAATTCGTGAGGTTTTTGCCAGAAAATTCTACCAAAGATTGGAATTTGAGAAAATAGCATCTAAAGATGTAAAAATGGCTTTAAACCATTTGCAAATGTAAATAAAAATCAGTGTAACTTCCCTCCCTTAAATAGATTTAGAAACAGCATTCTAATGATTTTATAAATGTATTTGTTCAAGCATTAAGAATATTAAATGTAAAAAAAAATTAACTTTTTAATTTAGTGACCTACCTTAATAATAAACTGTATTTGTTTAGGAAGGAAAGAAGTGAATCTTAAAGTAACTGTTTGACATTATATCTAAAAAGCTGACATTTATCATTGGTACATTATCCATATTCACTTGAGACTTGAATAATTTAGAATGAATATGGTAAATTTTGAATTGATTGAACATGAGTTAATTTTGATAAAAGTGAAACATTTAATTCTCGTTCTCTGTATATATTGTTGAGCATTTCAACAACACGACTAAGAAGACCTAAAGGTAAACAGAAAAAATTTCGTGTAAAAATTATCTTACTTTTTATTTGGCATTAATTCCAAAAGTTTTTTTAAAATTTTTTTTAATAAAAAAATGATAATCTAAGATTCGTAACAGAAGTTAAACTAAATAAAGTATGAGGATAAAATGAAACTTTCGTGGCATCCTTCTGGAAACTTCATGAAAGATATATTCTATTGGTACATACATTCCATTTTCTTTCTCCCTCGAAAGTAACTTTTAAAAACGACTCTGTGGTTAATTCAGAAGTTATAACTGCAACCACTCACTTCCTCACAATTACGGTCGACAGCGATGAACAATGGGCCAACAAAGTTCGCGAATAATAAGCCAAGAACAAAAGTCCACCCGAAATGGAAGTATTTCTTCGTAAGTGGAACTTTCGCGAGTAACTCTTGTATGATTCAAAACCACACTTTGTGGGAAGAAGATAAAAATTAAAACAAAAGACATCGGAAGAAATTACAAAAAGGGGTGGTGGTGAGAGAAGAGGAATAAACGGAAGGGGAGGGGGGAGGAAAAGATTACGATATCAGCCAAAAGTCCGTCATCACGTCATACAGCTTAAAAGATCTCATTACCACTTATTTCTCTTCTTCTCTCTTTCTTTCTTCCCATTCCTGTCATGAGTATGTTTGAAGATAAATTCGACGATTATCGCGTTTCCTAAGACTTTCTGTTTTTAAAAGAGGCGAGGATCTTTGTATCTGGATGTTCTTGGGCTTCTTCCTAGATGAGGATGGTGGAAATATATACTGTGTGGGTGCCATCCCCCTTCCACCCCCTTCACCCATCTTTCCAGAAACGTTCGTGTCAATAATACACGGTCAAAGTTGGAACGTGAGGCGACCGTGGAATGCGATCCAGAAGTCATCCATTCCTTAATTCTGTCGCCATTTTTTTTTCTTCTTTCCACCTTCTTCTTTTCTTTTTCTTTCTTTCTTGTTGTACGAATGACGTGAGTCGGATATTGCACTTTTGTCTTAATCAGGGAAGATTTTATTTGGGTCACCTGATTGGGATGGATGTCGAGTACATGATCAGAAAGTCCAATTTACAAACTAGGCCTCATATCAGCCATCTTTCTCTCTCTCTCTCTCTCTTCCTTCATCTGAGCTTCAACTTATGAGAGAAATCTTTCCTGGAGCAATCCACCATCGTTGTTGGAAGTTAACGAACTTTTGTAAATTAGCATTTATAATCTCCAATTATATGCATATTGAATAATATGAGAATTTGATTTTGAATTCTCTTAAAAATTGTAGGAACACATACCAGATTTTTTTCTTATTATGATCATATGCAAAATAAAGGCTGTCCCAAAATTAATAGATTTGAATTTGCCACCATTCGTGCAGCAGACAGGCCATTTGTCAGCTGATAGTTTAAGGTTAGTAAAAATCAGACGTTACACGACAGAACAAAACGATTAAAATTGAATCAAATCATTTGATTAAATAAAACACATTTGATTAAATAAACCACATAACGATTTGAATTAAATTGAAAAACACTGTTTTTTTCCCTTTAAATTGTTATATTTTAGTTGAATCGTAAAGTACTCATTTTCTCCATTGCATTCTGAACGGTATGAAGAATTCTCAAAAAATGAAAAAACGCACACCGGATTTCTCTTTTTATGAACATATGGAAAATGTAACGACCAATGATCATTCATAACGACCAATGATCAAAATGATAACGACCAATGATCAAAATGATAACGACCAGTGATCAAAACGATAAGGACCAGTGATCAAAATGTAACGACCAATGATCAAAACGTAACGACCAATGATCAAAATGTAACGACCAATGATCATTCCTAACGACCAATGATCATTCCTAACGACCAATGATCAAAATTATAACGACCAATGAGCCTTCATAACGACCAATGAGCCTTCATAACGACCAATGATCCTTCATAACGACCAATGATCAAAATGATAACGACCAATGAGCCTTCATAACGACCAATGATCAAAATGATAATAACCAATGAGCCTTCATAACGACCAATGATCAAAATGTAACGGCCAATGATTTCACTCCATAATGCAGAGCAATGCTACTAAGTGTTCTTTATTGTACGCAATGTCGTGGTAAAAGGCCATTATAGTGAGAGATATCGACATTTCTTCATATCAGTTTCGTATGTGAGAAAACTTTTAGCTTTAGCTTAATTTTAATATTAAGAACTTGATTTCAATATTTACTTTTTCAATAAAATCTGTAATAAACTCATAATGGACTTATAATAATTACAAGATATTGGATTGCTTCATTACTGTTCAAATGGCTATTGAGCATTATGCATTAATAATAGTAGTCAATCTTATGGAATAATTACAGCTATAGAAATAGCACCAAGGAGAGCCAGCTTAATTCGGCAGGTTTTTTTTTTTTTTTTTTGCTTGTAAAATCGCGTTTTTTCGGAAAAAATATTTAGATACGAATCACATACTAATTACATATGAATATTTCCCAATATTACCAACATATGAACTGGCTATTTAAATAGAAGAAATAATGAATGCACTTAGTTTGAAAACTTATTCGAAACAATCTGTTATACTACAGTATTCATTTTGCAGGTTATCTATCTTTACTTTAATTTTTGGACTTACACTCAGTTTTATCACGGTGAAATCGGGTATGAAATGTCGCGATATGACATTGTCAGCATCACAGAAGATAGGAAAAGGCTCTAATAGTTAGTTACATAAAAAAAATGTTTTGTTTTGTGTGTGTGTGTGTGTGAAATCGCATTTTTCTAGGAAAGACACCGATATAGATAAACTTAAAAAGCAAGCCCTTATCATGAAATTTGATGCAAATCATTAAAGCCATTTCCGAAATACACGAAATAAATATATATACAAGAATTACCCATTTAAAGATATAAGATTAATGATAATAGAGATGAGATATATATTTTTAACTTTGATTATTGTTAAATTTCTGCCTTGATCGCTTTGATTCTTATTCTGACTAACTTTGTTCCGTTAATACATTTTTTATATAAAAACCAAATGGGAATATTTTCTTTTTGAATTTCATATATATTTTCAAAATAGGGTACGCTTAGTGTTTGTCTTCATAGTAAATGAAAATAATTGAGTATGGGTTTTCAATCTATTTCCTTAGGTCAGATAAATAGATAATTAGAGTTTCCTATAAAATTTTGGTGTCAAAATCACTTGCCAACTCTAATTTAATTTATTTGTTTTGTTTTTGAGCTATCATATTCAATTGCTCAAGGATAGAAATTGGAGACTTCCGCTTAAATTGATTCTATTCAATTGATATAAATTTATAGTTTTTATTTACATTGCATGCGATGTTTCATTTGTTTAATATGTAGTGTTTTTAAGATATCGTATTGATAGAAGGACATAGAAATATAATTAAAAAATTGTTTTTTGTTACTCAGAAAAGTCTAAAATTTTAAGATTCATCTGAATCTCGAGATCGAATTTTTCTACGATTATAATATATATATATATATTTCTACACATTTCACATACGGAAGCAAAATGTTTAAAACATTTAAGGTTATAAAAATTATAAAAAAAACAAAATGTTTTTTAAATGTCGTTTTCAAAAACTTCCTTGATTTTTTAATTTATTTCGAATAAAGTGCCAAATATTTCATTCAGAAAGAATCTCTTTGATTATACGTAACATTATAGCTGCAGAAGAAAAGCATCGTTATCAAATTAGATAAACGTATAATTGGAATACACAACAAAATAGAAGAATTTGTAAAATTCTATATTTCTTAAAAGTTAGATACATGTTTAAAATAATTGGCAAATAACTTCCAGTTCAAACCATTCTGTCAATTTCGTTAATGTTCAATGAACGGCAATGATTCCTAGATAAACCGTCATTGGTTTCTTATCCTCTTCCACATTTCCAAGAGAAATTTCAAGTATATTGTTTCCCTGTATCTATTATAAGGAGTGGGGGCGGGGGGACATGACTGATGATTCCTAAATACATCATGAATGATTGTCTACCTCTTCTCCTCTTTCTTTCATTTTTGAGAGATATCGCAAAATATTGACTCGACACCCCAATTTTAGCAACTGGATCAATTTCAACAGTTTTATTTATCAATTGCTCTCAGTACTTTGTAAGCGTAGATCGCTAATCATAATGCTGTTTGTGTAATTTAAAAAAATGTTAAAATGTTTTCATTTGTTGTGATAAAATAAAATTCATGAAAGTTTCTTAATATGATTGCTTTCATAATACTAATATGATGGGTTAACAGAAGACAGATAATTTCAAATAAAATTAAAGAAGTACAAATGTATGAAAAAGAGAAGTTGTATAAAACAGACTTTAAATTCAATAATTTACAAATATATTACACCCATATTTAGAAATTTATTACGGACATTATTTACAAATGTATTACGGCTCATTTACCATTGATTATAGGTATCAGTGTAGATTATCTTCCAGAGCAATTTTAAGAATTTAGAATCTAGAGGCCGAAAAATCTGGATACTAACATAAAAGTTGCAGATTTATATAATAATATCAATGTATTTAAATTGTTGCGCTAACATTTGCAGAATCAGAATTTAATTTATTGCATTAATGTAATACTGCTATTCTGTAATTAGTTACTGCCATCCGTATTATGCAATAATTCTAGCTAAATACTGATGATATCGAGAATAGTAGAAAATAAAAAAATCTGCCCGTGTATTTTGAGGCTTCAAAAATTCCAAACCAAATATCATGTTCTCGCAGGGTAAAAAAAAAAAAAAAAAAAATCTTTGAGATTGTGAATTTCTATACAAATTTACGTTTTTAACCTAGTCGGATACCTTAAGGTAGCTTGCTATCACGTGACTATGATGTCGTACGAATAAATATCGCTGTAAAAATGAAACAGAATAACTTATTTGAAAGCCAGAAAATCATACAATTAAATGATATTGATACTACTTGATATCAAATATGCGCTACTTTACTCTAATCTAATATCCATTTCTAGGAGGTTAAATGAAAACGACATTTCCTTATGTTTTACAGAAATAAAATTAGGATTGAAAATAGATTTCACTATTTTTTTCCCCTCCTACATTTTTTTTCTCCGAATGAAGAGTTTCGGATATTTGGATATTGCGTGACTTGACCTCCTACTTACCATGATAAATGATAAGGAGTTTCTCTACAGCCATAAAGCATTAAATTTCGTCCATTACTGCTAACGCCTTAGAGAGAGGGACAGACGGCAGAGGCAGCTTTATTTCGAACTCTTTTCAACTGAAGTGAAAGGAGCCGGAGGCAGGTGACGCACTGACCCATCTGTTTCGACCGACCCCTGCATTATTAAAAAGTCAAGACAAGTGCACAAATTTAAATTACACTTGTTTCCTAGGATACGACACGAGTACGGCTTGTAAAAGAGTTTTTCTCTTCTTTTTCTCTATTTTTGATTTTAGGGAATTTAAGCTTAAGCCAGTGGTTTCACCAAATCCTTCAATTTTTGGCACATATCGTGAATCCTGATATTATTCCAAAAGCACACCGGGTAAAATTCAAGCAACGATTTTATAAAATAGTATATAATTTTTGTATAATTTAGTTTAAAATAAACAAAATAAATTTTAGGTAATGAAAATTTCGATAAATATAATAATTAGTAGAAATGAAATCAGATGAAATAGAATTACGAATGAATCAAACCATGGAATTCATGGAATTCAATTGGAAAGATGGCAATTGCCGAAAATCGGGCACTACATAAAAAAAAGAAGTAATAGATGGATTAGAATTATTTGAACTTTATCAATAAATCAGTAGAGGATACAAATCGTTCATTGAAAATCAAAACACAGTTAATTCTACACTTTCAAATTTTGTTTTAATGAATTGTCATAAGATAAGATCATATTATCCTAGACCTCAACAATAAAAGTAGATGCTGCAGTATCATTAAATGGATCTTGTAATCCATGCACATATGTCGATATTATCATTCTGAAAATATATTTCTTATTCCACGTGGTATTTTAAGGTAATCTGCTTTTGCAAAAATGTCGCTGTTTATGAATTTGAATTAAAGTTGCAAATAAAATTATGAAAATTATATAAACTCTTGCGATGCCCTTTTGAAGGCATCGAAATTTCCCTAACGGTAGCCGGTCAAGCTTTGGGATTCATCTATTAAAACAGTTAAATAATTTTATTGTTCATTTTTTTATTAAAAGATGAAACCACTTTGAAGGAAATGCTAATGTCTACAGTTAAATATAAATAAGCTGTCCAACTATGAATATTATTGGTCATAACAAAACGTCTTTCAGGTTAAAAGTAAAAGTTTCATTAATTAACAGAGAATAATTCTTGGAAAATTATTTTGAACATTAAACATCCTTAAATTCAAAACTCAAAATTCAATTAAAATAAATATTAAAATTTTGAATTTAATTTATTGGGGAACTATTTAAAATATCAAATATCAATCATAAAAATTCTTCTGGCAAATGCCACAAACTAGAGTATACAGTGGTGGTCAAAAGTGTGGATATTTTTTGAAAGTTTCATGTTTTTCAACTTTGCGTGCTTGTAGAATATATTAATTTTCACTTAAATACAAATGTTTATATATCAAATTGAAGGTAATTTAATGTAAAATTTAATAACAAAAACAGTATTACAATATCTGTATTACAAAAAAAGTTACGCTCATTTTAGTAAGATCCATCTTAGATTTGCATTTTTTTAAAGTGATACTTACACAATCAATACTTAGTAGGATAACCCTTATTTTTTAAGACAGCTTCACAGCGTCTTTTCATCGAGTGAACGAGTGTTTGGAGTTCATCTTTCGTAATCACATGGTGTCAAGAATCAATTATAGATTCAATAAGTTGTCTTTTATTGGAGGGACGTTTTTTTCGTACAAGAATTTTCAAACGTCGCCGCAAATTTTCAATTGGATTGAGATCAGGACTGTTTCCTGGCCATGGTAATACATCTATGCCTTTATTTTGAAACCATGCTTTGCATACTTTTGCTGTGTGGCATGGAGCTGAATTCTGCTGAAAAATAAATGGTGATTTGTTGGGGAAGAAATCCCTGAAGGAAAGTATCAATTTTGGTTCCAGGACAGTTTCGATGTATTTTTTGGCATTCAGGATGCCATCAATCACTTGAATTCGGCCCACACCATCTGCAGACATACATGCCCAAATCATGGCATTTGTTGTAGTTTTTATAGTTGCTTCAATGCAATCAGGATGAAGCCCTTCACCTACTCTACGTCTCACATATTTTCTACCATCACTACCAAAGAGCGATATTTCAGTCTCATCGCTCCAGATTACTTGCTTTCATTGATTTTCTGACCATTTAATGTGTTCTTTTCACTTAACTCGTTTTTCGCGTTGCTTTTGATTTAAATATGGTTTTTTCCTTGGAATTCTAGCTTGTAGTCTAAATCCTGATAACCTTCTTCTTATTGTTCTTGAACTTACTGCAATACCCGCTGCATTCATTTCACATCTAATGGCATCTGATGAAATTTTTCTATCTTGAAGGCATAACCGTTTAATTTTTCTATCGGCAGTAGCACTTAGCACTTTTTTCGGCCTGAGTTGGCCTTATTTTCCACTGATTTCGTTTTTTCATAACGTAAACAGAACTTTCGTACACCAGAACAAGTCACTGAACCACCAACTTGTCTTGCAATTTTAGCATAAGACATTTTCTCTCAATATGACAATTCGGCTTCTTTTTGTAGATGTCCAATCAGTTTTTCTTGTTGGTGACATTGTTTAAAATTAGTTTAATTAGAAAAAAGGACTTAAAATATTCAAAAACAGCAATACTCTATTTAATTGTACTTGTATGCATCATTCCGCAAAATATTTCCACAACAATAACTATTTTACATACCAAATAACCTAAACTATAGTTACAGACATTTGATGGGGTCCTCAGAACAGTGTTTGTGATTGGCTAGTACGCTTTTATTGCAAAACACGTCATTATTCAAAACGATTTGTGTTTGTTTGTTCTACTAAAATGAGCGTAACTTTTTTTGTAATACAGATATTGTAATACTGTTTTTGTTATTACATTCTACAATAAATTACCTTCAATTTGATATACAAACATTTGTATTTAAGGGAAAATTAATATATTCTACAAGCACGCAAACTTGAAAAACATGAAACTTTCAAAAAATGTCCACACTTTTGGCCACCACTGTAGCTCTGATTTTCTATGAAATTACTTATAACTCGGGAGTTTACATTTTCAGATGCTTCTATAATTAGATATTGTCTGAAGAAAAAGCGCTCAAAGAAAGAAAGTTCTCTGACAGGCTCAATGATTCATCTGTTCTTTAAATTAGCCGAAAAAAATCGCATACTTAAGAAAATTTAAAGCTAAGTATTTACATAAGATTTTAATTAATTATTAGTTTTTAATAGAATGAGATATTTTTTGATAACTAAAAAAATCTTAGTATTTTTCATCAACTCTGGATTTGTTTTGAAAATAATATATATATTTTTTCTTTCCAAAAAATTTGAATTTTATGAATTCCGATATAATTTATTGCAGTTAACAAAATACAAATAAGTGAAGAAAAATATATCGAGACTGAAATCGGCATTCCTAACTATAAAACACCTTGTCTCCGTAAGCTGATTTATAAATTTAGCTAACAAATAAACAAATTGCAAAAGTTATCCTCAATATTCAATAGTCATTGGCAAAGAAATGTAAAAGCTTCTCAAGTTCAACATTTGAACTTAATAACGTTTATGGAGTTTCCTTAATTATATTAACATACACAAATATAGAATCTTAGAAGCTATCCCAAGTTTCCTGATTTTAATTAATTAAAAAATGTGCTTTTTTCTTTTATTATAATTAAATAAGGCATTTTTATATAAATAGTTTCATGTATTAAGGCTATGTTTTAATAATTAATGTCATTCAAACTTCCTTTTTACAATTACCTTGCAATTGAAAGCCCTTGTTTGACAGTTGAGCATCATGGGAAATTTTCGGATGCTAACTGTGTAAAATAGTCTATCAGCGCGTACATGAAATGAACCATTCATCTTCGAAAATATCATGAATAGCGCTTTTAACTTGAAATTGCAGCAGCAAAGCATGATCATTCAATGACATACATTTTCATAATCAAAAATAATATTTCCAGCAGGATGAGAAAACATTCGCACTATTTTCGAGACGTTAGAATCTATCTATGTTGAGGGATTTCTTCAATTGAGGAGATAACATTTAATTTCTGCCATTATGACCGGACCTCATTCCGGTGGATTTCTATTTTGAGGAGATTTACGAAATTAAAGGTTTACATCTCAAGCTACTATCAACGAATTGAGAAAAATTTTCAAAAATAATTTTCCCTAATTTATCTGTTGGCATATTAAGTCTTTTTGCAATATCAGCAGAGAATATTATAGTAATATCAACAGAAGAATATTTTATAGCGGCAAATGGATAATAATCATCAGTACTTCGGAGGACATGAAAGGTTCTAAACTAATCTATTTATCAACTTATTTAACTATAAACTAATCAACTAATTTAAGTAATGAAACTTAGATGAAAGTTACTGATTGTTTATGCAATACTTATATATATATATATATATATATATATATATATATATATATATATTTAAATAGGTAATAAATTTTAGTTGCGATTGCGAAACTGTTTTGTTTCGTTTTCATTTTAGTTTCGTTTTCAAATTTTTTCTTACTTTAGATTGGTTACTCGTTCTTGCATTTGGTTGGAATTTAGCTGCAGGTGTGCTGTTCCACGAACTGCAAATTTTTAAATAAAATATTTTTAATAGTTTTTTTTGGTGGTGGTGGGGGGTTCAATAGGTTTTTCGGTGTATTGCCTAAAAAATTTAAGAATTTTCAGATCATTTTTCCTGATTTTACTTTTTCGAGAATTCCTTGTTTTTGGCGTTTGGGAGATATATTTTCATTTTAATAAATAAATTAAACTATGCAAAAAGTTAATAAGGAATTTATCATAGCGCATGGCCCGTCGCGCGCTCTACCAAGGGGCACTGTGGATAGCTTTGTGTCAGGAGCATTCACGGAGAAAAAATTACTGACACAGTTGTTTTGTTTAAAAAATCTTAAAAATACAAAAAAATATAAAATTTGTGGAAACGGAAAGTGTAGGACATGTCCATTAGCAGATAAGGAACAGATCAAAATGAAAACTCAAAATTGCAAACATTCTGTAAAAACAAAAATTTGATTTATCTCCTTAATTGTTCAGAATGTAATTTAAAATATATTGTCCAAACTAGCACCAAGCTTAATTTAAGAATTAACAATCACAGATCCGATATAAAAAACTTCATAAAAAATAGGACCACTGACTTCGAACTGGAGCATTTTCAAAACCATAACTTTAACAATATTAATATCTACATTCTAGAAGACAATATTAACGAATTAAACAAAAGATTAGATCTGGAAAACATTTATATTTGCAACCTGAAAACTTTATTTCCTTATGGTCTCAATAGTAAATTAAATGGGGAAGGTTGTGCAGATTTAAACAATAATTGCATTTATAACAAATTTAACATATTTAAAAATTTTCTAAATAAAGATAACTTTTCTAAAAGATTTAAAAGAGGTAAAGGGAAAGGAGGCAATTTTCAAATTATATTTGAGGAATTTCAAAATTACTGTAATCTGGAACACAATAGTGAAAACATTCACAGAATTAGGAAATACATTTTTGGTCTTAGAAATAATAAAATGAAATGGTTTTTAAATAATAAATTCGGGGAATTAGAGTTTAAAAATTCGTACACTAAATGTATTATTCTAGATCTTATTAAATGTAAACTTAACATTGGAAAAAACGATTTACTTTTTAATAATAAAAATAATGTTTACAAAGAATACTGTGTGATTAAATTCTTGGATATTTACTTCGAATATCTAAAATTACCCAAAATTATACATAATAATAATATATTTTTTCCTCTTGCAGATAAAACTACTGTATCAATAGCGTTTAGTTACACTTCAACTTTAAAGAAAAAAATTTGTAATTATAATTACTATAGCAAAAATTTAGATAAAATAAATAAAACAGATTGTTACTGTAACAAGGAAAAATATAAAGATTTTATAGATATTGATAAAGGTCATATTATTACAGGTAATTTAAAAATTATTGAATCCAACTCTTTAAGAGATTTGATGGGAAGAGGAACAAAATTTAGATTAAGAGAAAAAATAAACCATAACAAAATTTTGATTTCTATTGGTAATGATTTGGATGTTTTTATTGCCAAATTATCTAGAAAATACTTTTACCCTGCGGAAGGTTTTGGGGAATGGAAAGTGAGAATTTTAAAGGAAATTAAAATAAAATTGAATACTGATTTTGACAGATCTAAAGAACGTGGGATTTATTTTAGTAAAACATTAAAAAATGAAATAAAAAATTTAAAAGAAAAATTTGTTATTTCAGTAATAGATAAATCAGCAAATAATTTCTGTTTAATTTGTAAATATTTTTATAAAGAACTTTTAATTAATGAATATAACTCTAATGCAACTTATATGTTAAAGAACACCGGGAAAAAGGAATTAGATAAAAGAATGCTAGCTTTCGCAAAAAAAAACCAAAACTAAGACTTGCTCTCTTAACTATCCTTATTTATTCCCAACAGTTAAATTTCATAAAAATCCATTAAAATTCAGATTCGTAACCTGTAGCACTGGTAGTTTTAATTACTATACGGGTAAACATTTCTTTAAATACTTAAAAATTATCCTGGACAAAATAAAAAATGAAGACAACTTTATTATTTCTAGTAACAAAGAAGTATTGGATTTTCTTAAAGATAACAACATTAATAAACTTAATACTTTTGATTTCGAAAATTTATACACTAATCTACCTCATGAAAAATTAATAAAGGTCTGCACTTTTATATATGACGAATATTTAAATGAAAATATCATTCCTAAAAATAACTGGCTTGAGTTATGTAATTTTAATATTACTGAAAATTACGTGTTTAATGGTATTAATTTTTATAAACAATTCAAGGGCATTCCAATGGGGACAGCTTTCTCAAGTGCTTTAGCTAATATTTTCCTGCATTACTATGAGAAAAAAATAATTAAATATAATTTAATAAACGGGTGGAGATATATTGATGACCTACTTTTGATTAACTTCGACAATACTAATATTATTACTAATTGCTATCCAAAAGATTTAATTCTAAAAGATACAAA
The DNA here is from genome assembly GCF_947563725.1 of Argiope bruennichi. NCBI lineage: Eukaryota > Metazoa > Arthropoda > Arachnida > Araneae > Araneidae > Argiope > Argiope bruennichi. The sequence goes on along the minus strand of NC_079151.1, from coordinate 131,878,277 downwards.
TAAAAATCAACTTGAGGCTACCTTTCTGGATTTAAAAATCGAAATTGCTAATGATAAAACAATAGTTGGTATATACGATAAAAGGGATGATTTCAACTTTAAAATAACAAAACTATGTAACTACCATTCCAATCTAAACTCTAAAATTTTCAAAAATCTAATTTTCTCACAAGTTAACAGGATCAAAAGGGTTTGCAATAATAAAAATTCTTATATTGAAGCATCAAACAACCTCCTTAAAAATTTAATTAAAAATGATTTTCCTAGAAATTACTGTAATGTCAATTTTTTAATTAAACAAGGTATGGTTTGGGATTAATCTTTTGGCTTAAATAAAAATAGAACTTTACTTGCATATTGGATCACTCAATAGATGGCGCTGGGTGCCTACCTCTGTTTACATAATTTACCGTTAACTTTTTTAAAAACAGGAAATCACAATCAATTGTTTAAAGTTTCCTTGACTGTTGGATGGTATGCTCTGGCTTTTTCGTTTTTAATTTTAATTTTAATGCTGTTTTTGTTTTTATTGTTATTGTTTTTATTGTATTTTTACTTTGTTGTGGTTCTTTTTTTTTCTAATTTGTTATTTTGTATTTCCTTTCTGTTAAAATGGTATATCTCTTGAGCATAATTTCAGGGGATTTTCGGGTCACGAGGAATCATTATTAGACAAAGTCTGTATGTCCTCACAGAAAAAATCCCTTTATTTGAATCCCTGCCTGAGGGTGACCCTTGAAAAAGTCTTCAGGCCGGATTCTTTTTTTAATATTTTTTTAATAATTTTTTTGGTTTAATTTTTATTTGATTTTTGTTTTTCCTATTAACTTGATTCTAATACTTTTGTATATATATATATATTGGCATTTTTTACTCTTATGAAATATATCCTAATATGAAAATACTGGATAAGAATAATTACTGTTGAGATATATTTCTCCTGAATAATTAAGATAGAGGTAAGTCAAATGCGTCGCTCCTTTTAACAAGATATTTTTGCCAGCAGCAGACGGTCTCGGTGGCATCATGCATGCAGCGAGATAGAATAATTATATCTATGTGATCAATATCGATCGATGCGCCTCTTTAGCGGAATAACAGTAAACCAACAAATAGCTACCCTTTTGTGAATTAAGTGCCTAATTGGATATCATGTATTTTTAGTTTTCCTTAAGCGAGGTATAGAGAGGTAAAGTGTTATAATAGTCAAAGCATTTGATTTCAAGTTTTTGATGATTTTCCACGTTTAGACTTTTTTGAATATAATAAGAGCAATTTTGGAATGATTATTGTCTGTATGTTGGTTGGATATTTCCCTGAAGTCTTGAGATAAGAATCATTATAATAGATAATATACTTGTAAATAATCTTTCTAGAAATGAGTAATTGTTAAACTTTCGATATTACGATGCAAAAGAAAACGATGGTTATCGTAAGAATCCTTTTCAGGCTCTCAACTATTAACCCTTACCAACTAAAATAATATATTATGGAAATAATACGAAAAAATTTGTATCAAACTGCTTATTGTGTTCTTTTTAGGTATATTCTAGAGTATTTATATTTATGGTCTAAATTGATCGCGTCTGTCCCTTCTAATAATAAAGACGAATGTCTGTGTGTGTTTTGGCGTTTTAAGAGGTCAGAACACTTGATCTAAAGTCACCACACTGGGCACATATATACTATGGAGGATAGGAATATTCACTGTGCAGCGACGTTTAATAATTTTTAATGAATTAAAAACTAAACGAAATGTTGAATTTTTTTGCGATAATTTCCGAAAATATTATGACTCAAGAATAATTTTTTCATCATATGAAATTCAAAATATTATCTTTTGAGTGATACCAAATTTCTTGTATATTTCCGTATATGAGGCTAAGTTTTGTTATATAATTTTTCTATTTCTAATTAATTTTAACTTAATACAGAGAAAGTATTATAAAAAAACTTCGAAAAATTTGGAAAGTCAAAAAATTAGAAATAGAGATTTGACAAATATCTACGTTTCAGACTTCCTTATGTTCGAAAAACACAAACACATTAAAAAAATGGTCTGTCTGTCTCTTCGTCTCTGTGTATGAAAAACGCTTTAAGCCTGACGGATGAAATTTGGTATATGGTTCTTTACCCCAAATATGTAGAATTCTAGCAAATTTTAAACAAAATCTATTGAGAGGAATCTATGTGTCCAGTTTTCCGAATAAAAGTTAACATGTTAACTATAGAATGAAGAGAGCTAGATGGATAAAATTTGGTGTGTACATTTAATATCTATATTGTAGGCACCTGTCAAATTTTGAACCTAATCCGACATGGGGTTTAATCTGTCAATCTGTTCTTTTAGAAGCATGCAAACACGGAAACTTCAAACAATGACTTAAATATAGTAAATTTAGTATATGATTTTGAGACTACAATTGCAATTCTGTATCTAACTGTGGTTTCAATTCATAGGAAAAAAATTCGTTTTAAAAATAAATTCTATTTTTGGATACTGCTAACCGCATGCCAGGATTAATCGCCAAAAATTCGCCAAGTATGATAAGATAACTTCTGCAAAAATGCTAAATTCACCCCAGCGGTAAATATTTTCTAACTACTTGTACGCTAATGACATGTGAGGCGTTATCTCCCTTATTTAGAAGCCACAAGTTTTTGCGGGAGGTGGGATATAACACCTTTATTAGAAAGTGTATGCCGGTGTCCTTGCATAGGGGTAGCGCATCTTCCCCGTGATCAGGGCTTCCCGGGTTCGAATCCCGGTTCGGGTATGGTTCTTTATCTGTGAGGTGTGTGAATGTGCCCACCTGTAAAAAGGGGTTGTGCAAGCGAATGTGCGAGTTTCATCTTCATATAAGCTAGAAGTCAGCTAGTGCTCAGGGGGTTTAACCCTCAGAAGCTACTGCATCCCCTTTCCGTGGTAACGCGGACACGACATTATCATCATCATTAGAAAGTATGCTAGAAAGCTTTGGGGGAACCACTTCTGCAGCTTAGAAAATATTTCATGCGCATTTTATAACAATATATATCATTATTGAAGTGAAATTCAAAACGTTTTTATTGCTGATACTAATATTTCATACTGGTTTTTTTTCCCATTATTGATTATCAAAGTATGAAAATAGGCTTATTTTTCCATGTTGGAAAGATGTAAATATACAGCATGTTTTTAATAAAGTTTTACACATTTTTTTTGTAACCAAATTAAAAAAAAAGTTTAATTAAACTTTGAGCATCAGAGAATAACTAGTCGCCATTGGCGGCTAGTAAATAAACGAATGATTATTTTAAAAGTAAAAAAAAAAAAAAAATCTTTCTTAATATTTGAGAATTAAATTAAAACAAGATTCAATTTTGAGCCGGTGAGGGCCACTTTATGTTTATCAGTTAAGCACGAATTGATTTCATTAAATATATACAGCCATCATTTAGAAATATAGAATTAAATTTATTTTTATTGAATTATAGAAAAATATTTCTAGTTAATCTTTGTATTGCCATTTTCGTATTTTTTATTCCTCGCATTTTAAGTTTTATAAAATTCGCAACAGAAAAAAAAGAAATTTAAAATCAGAGTTGTAATCCATAAGTAATGAAGGCTGTAAGCGATCGCATTTGCAAAAAAGCTCTCAGCTCGTCAGGCCTTAAAGAATTCATGGCTCGCGGAAATATTTAGAAGAGTGTCATGCTATAAACTTCTCGCCGACTCTCGAGTAAAGTCAAAACAGCTTCTAAAACACGTTATGTTCCATTGCACATTTTGAGCTTTCCATTCAAACTTTAAAGATTAATATTCAGAGAATTTTCTAAGACTGAAAATGGCTAAAAAGGATTTTTCTCTTGCTGATAAATAAGGTTTATATTTTTAAAAAAATGTAATAGAATGGCTGTTATAAAGAATTAAATGAAAGAAAATATGCAAGAATGCTTTTTGGATAGTTTCTTTTTAAATGGTGTCTCGAAAAGATGCTCACTGGAAAAAAAAATCGATTGCTTTATTTGTGAGCAATTGTGAGGAAAGAAGTGATATAGATAGATGGCTGGAAATAGATGCCACCTAAACGTTTCGGTGAAATGAGAAAAAGGAGAATTGCGATGTGATTTGTAAAGCTATAAATAAATTGAAAGTTTTAGCTTTAAATTTATACTCTTTAAACTCTAGTACAAAAAATACAAAAAGAAATAACATTTGAAATGTTAAAAAAAATGATCTGGAGATATTACTAAATTGTTTCTTTTCAGATCTTAAATTCGAAAAATACAACTTTTAATTATATCTTTCGGTCTATAAATATAGTAACTTAAATATAAGACAAGCTGAAAGTATGAAGTGTGTTTTGCACATTTTTGTCAAATTTTCGATACACATCATTTATTAAAAATCTGTGAATTTGTTGACCCATGATAATGTGAATACAATAATTCAACCAGTGAGAGTGGTCTCCATAAAACTTTCTCGAATACTCTCTAAGGAAAGTGTTAATCCCCCTCCCTCTCATTCATTAAATTGAAGAATATGGTTAATAGTAGTATATAAATGCCTGTTCTGGCACACCTTAAGAGCCATCAATAATTTTAAAATAACATCAAAATTTAGAGCAAAAATAGTGTAAAAAGGGCATAATTAGCACACCTTAAAAATCCATCAATAATTTTAAAATAACCTCAAAATTTAGAGCAAAAATAGTATATAAATGCCTGTTCTGGCACACCTTAAGAGCCATCAATAATTTTAAAATAACATCAAAATTTAGAGCAAAAATAGTGTAAAAAGGGCATAATTAGCACACCTTAAAAATCCATCAATAATTTTAAAATAACATCAAAATTTAGAGCAAAAATAGTGTAAAAAGGGCATAATTAGCACACCTTAAAAATCCATCAAATAACCTCAAAATTTAGAGCAAAAATAGTGTAAAAAGGTCATAATTAGCACACCAAAATAACATCAATAATTTAAAGTATCAAGTCAAAATTTAGAGCAAAAATAGTGCAAAAAGGTCATAATAAAATAACATCAATAATTTAAAGTATCAAGTCAAAATTTAGAGCAAAAATAGTGCAAAAAGGTCATAATAAAATAACATCAATAATTTAAAATATCGCCAAAACTTGGAAAAAGTTAACAAATTAACCGAAAGGCTATCGTCTTAAAATCAATATAAATTCATGCGTTGTTCACATTATTATACACATTAAAAGAAATAAAAATATAAGAATAAAAATATAAGAATAAAAATATAAAAAGAAAAAGGTTTCACTATTCAATTTTCTTGATATAGCAATCATCATATTTACCATCAACCTTACCTCTATAACCAAAAATATATGAGCCTTCATTAATTATATCAATTGCTTCATCAGATATATTAGATTTATGTTTAGGGAGAAAATATTCTTTTTCTTGCCCTTCAACTTGTAATTTTGCAATAACTATATATCCATATTTAGCAGATTGAATTTTTTTCAAAGATAATAGAGTGTATTCACCATTCTTTAAATCTTTTAATCTATATGTTACAAGTGGCTTAAGTCTATTGAAAGCTTCCATTTATTTAGAAAAAAATTTTACAAGTTGAATGACTTCCATCTTATGAATCGATTATTTCTTCAATTGAGTTGATTAATTGTATGTTTGAATCGATATTTTCCAATGCATTAGATATTTTATTTGTATATGAATTAATTATTTCTTTGACATATTTCGTTATTAATTCATGCAAGTCAGATCTTAAATATTTTGAATTTAGTTTCATAAGTTCTTGTGTAAGTTGTTCTAGATCCTCCATTTATTTCCTTTAAGAATCTATCGTCTTATAATGACCCAATGCTAAAGTGTGAATTCCATCTTCTAAAATATATCTTTTATCATCTTTTGCTGATAAAGCTATTTTATTTATTTGAATTGAATACAGCTCATGTTTCATACTTCGAATTAAATTCTGTGTTCTATATTGATGAATTTTATCAAATAAACATTTTTTATAATCATCAAATGATATTCTATTTTTAACTACAGATTTTTTAACTCCTTTCGATTTTTTAATTTCACATTTTTCTAGTCTGATTGCATACATTTTACTTCTTAAACCTACAAATTCTTCCATAATAACACCACTATTTTCATCTTTCATTTTACCCAATATTTTTTTATTACATCTCGGCATATTATATAGATTATTTTCTTGATAATCAGAAGTATCAAAATAATCAATCATAGATTTCATATCTTCATAAAAATCATCTGTTTTAATATCATATATGAAACTATCTGTATCCATATATAATAATTTAATATTATTCTTATATCTTGGCTTCATTACATTATAATGGAAATCATACATTAAATATTTAGACAAATCTAATATACTCATTCCAACATAGATTGGTTTATTAAAAAGTATTTTTGTCTTTTTCATATGAACAGCAACCAAATTTTCATCAAAAATAGTTCGACTTTTAAAATGAGGTTTGGCAATTAATTTTTTAACTTGATCATAATTACAACATAATCTTATATCTATTCGTTTTCTTATGTTTTCCATGGTTTTTCCAAATACTGAGTTATTCATCAATTTATAAAAATCTTTCTCAAAATCATTAGTTGCTCGTTTTCTCATTTCAGTGTTTAAATCTATATATTTTTTCAACCAATTCGATTGTTTGAATTTCAATATTCTATGTACTTTTATAATTTTTAAACCCATTTTCAAATACTGTTTTAAACTTCTATAATGAACTACATATTTCTCTTTATCGTATAAAGTTGTTAATAACTTACCTTGTTTAGAATTTTCAGGAATTCTATTTTCAGGACATAATGGTAAATCTGTATGATAATCATGTAATTCTTTTGGATATTCTAAATCAACTTCCAATATATATCCTTTTTCTGAATCATCAGGACATTTAAGAATATTTTGTATTGCATTTTGTATTGCATTTGTATTTATCCATTTAAATCCTCCATAAGGTAAATATTGACTCATTGCCCATCCATATAAGTTATTAGCATCTAAATACATTAAAAAATTGGATTCTTTGCTTTCATCATAATTTTTCATATATTTATTATTTGCTTTCCCATATCTATTACAACATTGCGAAACTCCACCTCTTAATCCTTTTTCTAACATAAGAATCATATCATAATCATCTAATAAATCTAATTTAATTTTTGTCATTTTTAACATTGCATCCCAAGATAAACCAGGAGCAGTAAAATACCAATCTGGATCTAATTTATAAGTTTTTAAACAAACATCTCTAAAATTTTCAAATACATCTGTTAAAATTAATACATCTGTTTTAACATATAAATCTGTATATTCACCCAAATTTTTTATATTAAATGCTTTCCAAACACGTTGAGCATGTTGATATTCTTCATCAGTTATATGACATTCATTCAATTTATTATAAAATTTATCTTTTGGAGGTAATTTTGTTTCTTCATATTTATCTTTAGAATCCATATAATCATACGGATATACACCTTTTCTTGTTATGAGATCTAATTTGTCATCAGGAAAATGTAATGATGTCTCTCTAAATTTCGATTTTAAATAATTAATATATTTCATTTCTCTTATTTTTGACGGATATTTACTCAACTCATTTTCAGGCATCTTTCTCAAGTTTTTTGATAATTGATCTAAACTGGATGACATAAATTTAAATGAATCAATAAATCTCAATTTCATTCCTCCTATTTTTTTGCTGAAAGATATATATTTTTCTTCAGTATTAGGTATAGCATCTATTTTTGATTTATCAAATCCGAGCTCTTTTATAAATAAATGAGAATCATAACCTGTTAAATTATGGATTTTTACTGGAATAAATTTTGGAATTTTATAATTTAAATTACAAATATTATGAGCTGGACCTCTATATTTTCCGGTTAAATGACAGTGATCAATTACTTTTTTTTCCCCATCAACAGGAGAATCCTTTAAGATTTCATTTTCACATATATGACAAATATTAGTTCTTTTGTAATGATTTTTATCGAAATCTATCATTGATTTAAGACTTTCATATTTTTCAGTTTTCTCTTTTATAAAAATTTCAATTTCGAGAGTATCCTCTTTTAACATAGATATAAACTTTTTTATTGCATCAGGTCCTCTATAATGAATAGGAGGTTTAAAATATTCATTTTCATATTTGATATAATAGCAAAAATTATCAGATTCATGTTTCTGATATTTCATAGTATATGATTTAGTTTGATCTGGTTCACTTGTATCCATTTTATGTAAAAGACACTCAAAATCTGCGTATATAGTAAATGGATTTCTCATTTTATGATTATATTTTTTAAATCGAATAACTTTACCTTTTTCTGGCATATTAATTGTGACAGCTTCTTTCTTTTTACAGTATTCTTCATGCATTTTTAATTTTTCCTCAGAATAAAAATGATTTAAACATCTATCACATAAAAATATTCGATGATCAACAGTAATTTGGGATCCGACCAATTTATTTATATCTTTAATCCAACAATAATGATCATTTTGCTCATCTTTCATATAAAACAAGTTTACATGATTTTGTAATTTATTGTTAGTTATTCTAAGTGGATAAATCGAACTGTCATAACTATAAACATTTACAGATATATTATTCAGTTTTTCAAAATTTTTAATATTATTTAATGAAACAGGGAAATTAATTCCTTTAAAATTCAATTCATCTTTAAATTGTTCATATTTTGACACTCTTTGAGGATTCTTTTTTACAGGATGAATCGCTGATAATATAGACCACATAAAACATTTATTATCTGTATTTTTAACGTTTATTATAGCTTTTTTAGATTTAATTTCATCAGGTAAATCAATATAACTTGATCCACTCAAAGGTTGATATTTATTTATTCTCAATTCCAAAAATCTAATTTCTTCAAGACTCCAACCAGAGCCTTTTGCTATAAATTCATCAGATTCATTAATTAATTTGTCAATAGCATTATCATAAAAAGTATGTAAATCATTAGAATTTAATATAATTTGATTCTCAGTTTTGAATGAAAATTCCTGAATTTCATCATCTAACCTATACAAACAAAATAATTTTAAATTCACCTTTATTCCATTAAATTCATTCAAAATTTGTCTTATTTTATCAATTACAATTTTTCTTTTCTCTTGTAAAAACTCTAAGGGGATTATAATATTATTATAATTATTAATTCTATAAGATCTTAATCTAGATTCAAAAGCAGTGTCATATTCTATAATTTCTCCATCTTTTATTTTTGATAATGCTTTTAGATGTTTTCGACTTGATATGTGATTACTTAAATGTGCTATGTTATAATATTCACCACAAATCATACATTTTCTCTTCTTTTTTGATTTTTTATTCATTAAGTCTTTTTTTATATGCTCCTCTATATCTTCGATTTTGTAATATTTTCCACATATATGACATTTTCTATCTTCTTCCACTGTAAATAACTTATCAAGATTAAACTGGCCTTCAATTTCACCTTTATCAAAATCATATAAATTTTTTACGAAAGAATCAAATATTTTTTTAATCTTATCACGCTTTTCTGGTTTTTTGTTAAATATTTTTTTAGCTGAAAAGCTATCTCTTTTACATTTATTCAAATAATCAGTAACATCCAAGTTTAATAAATCTACCAAAACCGGTTTATATTCACCTGTTTCTTTAATGTATTTCCTTAATAATCTGATCAATTCATCTTTCTTACAACCTCTAGGTTGTTTAATTTTTAACTGTTTTACAGCTTTTCTAAGTTCACCGATAGTCTTTGACTTAAACTGCACCTCCATTTATTAGGAAACATTTTTTAAAGGACTTTGCGCTAGACGACTAATATGATATCTTGAACTTTCATGTCTTTTTTTATGACCCATAGAGTATTGTTTACCACATTCACAATCATATTTTGTATAATTATATACAGATTTACATGTTTTACATATATTATCTCGATTAAATTTACCATAATTACGATGTTTATAGAAATCATCTAATGGTTTTACAATTCGACAGTATGTACAAGTTCTTAGCACTTCCATTTATTACGACACATTTTTATTAAGGCTTTTCATAAAATCATTCCAGATCTTTTCATTTTTAGTCATCTTTAAAGTGTGTGGTATATTGCATAATTCGCAAATTTTAAAAACAATTCATCCGCTTCGTTAGTAAAATTTAAATTAAAATAACACATTTCCTTATTTTTTTATTTGTTTAACTACTTTCAAATAATGACCAGAGACCTCTTCACTTTCACTAAATTCAGAAGAAATATCTTCTTCCAAGTCTTTTAAAAAATTAGTATTCATTTATTAGGTTTTCACTGTTTTAGTGTACGTGGAATTTTTTGAACCTATCAGATATTAAAAAGAAATAATATAAAGTCCAAAAGATGAAGCCACTAAACAGTTTGTTAACTAAGATGGACGGCTACGAATATTTTTCAAAAGCTTTTGACGAACCTTGTAAAAGTCCTTCAAAGTCTTGAAGGACGCCTTTTTTCATTCATATTTACGTAACTTCCTGGTTTCTTATCATCGCTTCGAGAAGTGTCTTATTGCACTTCTTATCGCTCCAGAAGCTTCTCTGATGCTATATATTATCTCCAATTCCATAACTAATTTTATTTCCTCTCACTTTCGCTATGTCAATCCCTCAGCTTAGTAAAAGCGAAATCAGAACTTTTGCTTGATATTTCTAATCTTGAAAAATCTAAGGAAGGTTTAGTGAAGAAAATGAAAACTCAAGACGAGGTTATCCGAAAAGCAAAGACAATATGAGAGTATTGATGAGGAAATTAAGCGTATTCGTGAATTACTTCAGGCTAATTCGGATAAAATGGATATTTTATAAAAAACGGATCAACCTCCGATAATACAGAGAGTCGGGGTTTAACCGACAGGTTATCACCTTAAAGGTATGTTATTATTTTATATCTTTTCGACTTATCCAGCTATTAAATTCATTTAACGAAATATTTATTTCCTTTCTTTTTTATAATTTTTTCAATTTTATAGTCATCATCTTTTTTATTATATTTAACCAATTCAGATTCATAATACGTTCCTTTAATTTCTTCATCATTTAAATCTTTAATTTTATATGTTATTGGGTCAGTTTTTAATATTTTTGAGATTAGAAATATTTCTTCAGTAAATGTAGGATCATAACCTCGTGTAAAAGTTTCTTTATATTTAGATATTCTAACTTTATCACCTACTTGAAATTTCGGTTTTCTAATCACTTTTTGTTGGTATAAATTCTTATAAACTAATGATTCGTTTTCTTCTTTACTTGCTTCTATAGGTGTCATTTTTATAGATCTGTGGTAAGAATTGTTATAATTTTTTAGTAATTTCGGTAATACATTTATATACGTTTTAGTATTGTTAGCTGCTAAATATTTTCTTATTTTAGTATTAATAGTGCGATTAAACCGTTCAACTATAGAGCATTTAATTTCAACATTTTCTGTTGTAAACCAATGAATATTATTATCTTTGAATAACTTTTGAGTATGTTTATTAATAAATTCAGTTCCTTTATCTGTTTGAAGATTTTCAGGAATTCTGCCTTTAAAAACCTTTTTAAATGCTTCAGTAACTTCTTCTCCTGTTTTTCTTTTAATTGGTATAGCCCAAGCATATTTGCTAAAAATATCAATGACAGTTAATAAATAATTAGTTCCATCATTGTATTTACTAAATTTTTTTATGAATAATAAATCTGCTTGCCATTGATCATCAATATGAGAAACATATACTCTTCTTCTTTTAAATTTTCTTATAACAGGTTTATATCTAGTATAAACATCTTGAGAATGTAAAAAATCTGCAATTTCTTTTTGTTTTATCCCTGTTTTTCTTTTTATCTCGTTAATTCCACAATAACCAGTTTCTGGATTATAATATGTTTTTTCAAGGACTTTTAAGGCTTTTAAGGCTTTTTCTCCTTTTAAGGCTTTTTCTCCTTTCCTAGATTGCCCCCTAGACTCAAGGGCTAGCGCCCTAAAAAACGACACTTTTTAGATCCACATTGCACACAAATTCCTTTTAACATTGGTCTATTATTTTTAGTAACAGTTTCTTTCATATCTTTAGTTTCTGTTTCCTTTTTACATTTTACACAATATATCATGAAAACGCCTCCCATTCCAAACCTTTTTTTAGTTTTAATAATAGGTTTTACAATTGCTCTTTCAATTCTTTCTCTAATAGTTGGCTTTTCAATATCATCCAATTCTTTCAACATATTTGAATCACATACTTCATTTCTTACTTTTGTATCTTTATTTTTTAAATAACAAACATCATGATTATAAGCAGCTTTATCAACTCTATTAATCGGTTTACTCAAATCTTTATATGATAAATCTGGATTTAATCTATGTTTTCCCCATAATAATTGAGTTCCAGGACCAGTAAAATTATGACCTGGTAAATGCAATTCGAATGGTAAATTATTTATAGCTGAATTTATAAATCCTTTTCCATATTTAACTGATTCCGGATTACTTATTAGTTTGAATAAACCTGAACCTAATTGTTCACATTTTTGACAATATCCTTTAAATTTTCCATTTTTTGATATTTTTTCAATAACAAATTTTTTACAGCTGCAAGGTGTCTTTTTCTTATCACAAACCATTTATTAAGGATAAAAAATCATACGTTATTAACATATTTATATCCATTCAATTGAGTCTTTTTTACATATTTTTCGACAGGAAAATAGTTTAAACTATTAATAAAATCTTGTTCTCTTTGATATATTTCTTCTTCAGAAATTGCTTTAGCTTTCCATAAATTTAACAATTGTTTATAAAATCTATAACATTGCTTATATTCTTCTTTTCTTTCTAAAATATTTAACGATTTTTCAATAATTTCAACAATTCCAGCACTTAAACTTAATGCTGCTAAAGGAATAAAAACAAATGCTGATAAGCCTGTTCCACTTAAAATAAACTTACTGACAGATAAAGAAATGCTTATCTTGTGAAAGTAATTATAGCTCTTTCTGTAAATAAAGATCCGTTTTTCTAAATATTCGTCCATTTAATATAGTCAAAATTTTGTCTGTATCTCATTTTTGGATTCACTAAATCTAGCATAAAGAAATCATATGGTTTTTGAATGCACTTATTATATAATTGTTTAAATTCTTCTGTGTTTAATTTACCATCTATTTCTCTAATAATTTGTTTCATTTCTCTTGGTTGAAGATTGAAAAAAATGAAATAATTACAGTTTTTTCTAATATTGATTGGTGTAGAATAATAAGATTGTGATAAATAAATAATTGATGCATTTTTTTTCCTTCCTCTTATGAATAAATCTTCTATACATTTTTGATTTTTTTCTGTAACGCAATCATCAAATATAACCAAGTTTTTAATAGCAGGATCTAAATCATCCACTGTAATAAATTCATTCAAATCAGATGAAAATAAGACTTCTTTCTTTTTGAATTTGTTGTACAATTTTAATAACCTTTCCCTTTTTTTATGATTTTTAATATTGCTAATAATATCTTCTTTTTGAAGATCTTGAAACAATGTATAATTTTCTTGCAATTTAGAATATTTAGGTTCAAATAAATCTTTAGCACATACGTATAAAGCATCAAAATCTAAATAATCATAGATTAAATTCAATAATAAATTCGTTTTTCCTGAACCAGATGCTCCTGTAATTAATAAACGAAATGGATGTTTTGGTATATATGGATTTTGGTTTTCATCTGTAAATTCTTCTTCTTCACTATAATTTTTGATTTTTATCATTTATTATAGGATGAAAAGCGTAAAGGTTTGCAACGAGCAGAGCCATATTTGCAACGAGCAGAGCCATATTTGCAACGAGCAGACCTTTACGCTTTTCATCCTATAATAAATGAATGAAAAAGACTTGAATGAAAAAGACTTGAAAGATTTAAAACGTATCATAAAATTAGAAGAAGAAAAAAGAAGAATAAATGAAGAAGCTTTAAACCGACAGGTTATCACCTTAAAGGTATCTAAACCTTTAAATAGAACGAATAAAAAGATTACCCCTTTAAAGAAAAGTTCAGAAATAAGAGATTTATTACATATAAATAAATTAGATGAAGAAAAAAGAAGAATAAATGAAGAAAAATTAGAAGAAGAAATTGGAATACAAAAATCTTTAAAGAAAAAATATAAGCCTATTTTAGAAGAATTTCAGAAACAAGAAATAAATACGAAAGAGCAAATACGAGCTATACAAAATATTGTAAGTGATTTTTCAATCATTCCACAGCATGAATCATCCAAAATTCCTTTAGAAATTGAGCCTGATTATTCGTCAGATATTACAAATATGTTTGAGAGAGCTGACGATATATTTAAGATGCATTTTAATAAAGATTTAGATACATCTTTTATTAAAAATGAAGGTTTTGAATTACCGTCAGAATTAGTAAATAAAAGTGCAGATGAACTGAATACAATAATAAAAAACGCAAAAGATAGACGAGATGAATATAAACGAGCAAAAGGAAATGCGTCTAAACATAGGAAAACAGATCAAATACAAGATGCAGATAAAAAGATGAATAATATGAAAAAATACATAAAAGCACTGAGTCTTATAAACTTAGGTAAAGATTATATTGGAGAAGGTTTAGAAGATAAAAAGATGCTTTTAGATAAATTAACAGATAAAATTTGTCAATTTAAAAGTGATATTCCTGCAAAAATATATAATCAAGTTGTTATATTAATAGATAGATTACATAAAGAAGGATTTATGACTAATGATCAAGTAATACGATATTATCATAAATTTCTCTTATAAAAGGAATTAACATCTTTACGCTTTTTTTCATCCTTAATAAATGAGTTATATTAAAAAGAAAGTCTTTTTAAGTGATGGGCAGAAAGATAAATTAAAATCGGCTTATAGAAAAAATGAGGAAATTACCTTACAAATCGATAAATCTAAATCACCGAATTATGAATTGTATTTAACAAAAACAAATATTAATCGAATTAATGAAGGTAAAAGAATTACAATCAGTAAAGCTCAATTGAATAAAAATGGGGGATTTTTACAATTTCTTATTCCTCTTTTAACTGGTGCAGCAACAGGATTAGGAGCTTGGGGCACTAAAAAAGTATTAGATAAAGTAACAGGCTCTGGTAATCCTAGACTGAAGGGCTGGCACCCTAAAAAAAAAAATCGAAAACCAAAGAATGGAAAGGGAGTATATCTACCAAGGGAATATCCGATGCAATGATTAATGAAAATATGATAAAAGAGAAAGGATTTCGAGGAGTTTTTACAATAGATACATTACCCAAAATAATGAGAAAATTTGAAAATGGGATAATTAATTTTGATATTTCAACTGGATCTGGAACTCATTGGGTCTGTTATTATAATGATCCTAAATATAAATTTGTTGAATATTTTGATTCTTTTGGTGAATATGAATATGAAGGGATCAAATTCAAAGAAGGTGATATTCCTAAAAATATTGTAAATTATCTTAAAACATCTAAGAAAGAAATCAGATATAATTCTAGTTTTTTACAACAACCTACTTCTGTAAAATGTGGTTTATTTTGCATGAAATACATAACTGAAAGAAATAAAGGAAAATCACCTGTTGAAGTTTTATATTCATTTACTCAAGAACCAAGTGCTTATAATGAGAAATTAGTCGACTTTCATCCATAAGACGATAGTCTTTTCGACTATAATAAATGAGTCGTTTAAAATTGACATCAGATAATTATGAAAAATCTGAAGACTTTACAGTTGAATATTCGCCTCCTTTGAAGATTAAAAAGTTAGCTTTAGAGTCGTTTTCTATTAAAAAGACTTGGCATAACATAAGTGAAAAATTTAATAATAATAAGTTTAAATTGATTGAAGGAAACAATGAAAGGATCATTAAAATTCCAAATGGTAGTTATACTGTTAAAAGTTTAAATCGTTATATGATTGAACTATTCGGAATAGATTCACCCATTAAATTTGGTATTATTGAAGAAAGAGAATTAATTTCTGTTAATTTGAAGAAAAATTTTAAAATGGATTTAACAGAAGGAAATCTTCATCAATTATTAGGTTTTAAATCTAAAATATTAGATCAGGAAAATCAATTTGGTGAATATATTGCAGATATTACACATGGAATCGATAATATTTATATTCATTGTGACATCGTAAAAGGTTCATTAATTAATAATTGTGATTCAGATGTTATTCATTCATTCGTTAGTAAAATTCCTCATGGTGGTAATATAACTAAAGATTTTAATAATTGGATATTTTCAGCTGTGGAAAAGAAGAATATATATAGAATAAGAATGAGAATTACTAATCAAAATAATGAACTAATAGATTTGAATAAAGGAAGAGTTGAATATAATTTTGTAGCTGTATATGATGAAGAAGAGGGAAATTATTTAAAGAAAATTTACAATTTGATGCATGAAAGATTATCCACTTAGATGTCTTTTCATCCTATAATAAATGAATAAACATAGATTATATCGTAGAAGTAAAAGAGATAGCTTTTCATCTAAAAGAGAAAAAATTCAAGGAAAAGGATTTTTTAAAGATTTGTTTCTAGCAGCTATTAAAGGAGTGAAACCAGTATTAGAAGATAAAACAAAGAAAATTTTTCATGATAAAGTAGAAGAAATTTTATCGAAGAATAAAATTGGAGGAGGCTTTAAAAAGTATTCCAAGTGACCTTTACACTTTTCATCCTTAATAAATGGAAAAGATTTATGATTTGACAGATACTCATTATTTTCAAAATAATGATCTCGAACAATTTGAATATCAGGAAAAAGAATGTGAAAATCCAAGTTATGCTTATGATGAAAATGCAACGTATAAGTTTAGTATTAAAGGTGAAAATGATAATATATTTTATTCAGGAGCCTATATTCATCTGGAAATGAAAATTACTGATAAAAATGATTTAAATATTGGAAATAGAAAAGCAACTTTTGAGAATGGAGGAGGTTTTTTTAAGGGTAAAAAACTGCAAATTGGCTCAACTACACTCGAATCGATTAATGAAAATTGTTCAATTCTAGATCAAGTTTTAAGACATATTCATTTTACAAGTGATTATTCAAAATCTGAAGCTCAAAATATGTTTTTTTACTCAGATACAGCAGATACGAAGGATATAAATATATTAAAATATGATGGAACTTTAACAGATACAACTAAAATAACTGAATTTTTTAATAAGTTAAAAATAAATGAGAATTATAACAAAGGCTTTGATAAAAGGTATTATTTCACAAAAAATAGTAAAACCGTTAATATATGGATTCCTTTGAAATATATATTCGATTTCTTTAATGAATACAGAAAAGTATTGACTGGATTTCATGTTAGAATGGAATTTACGAGAAATACTAGTAAGGATATGATTATTACAGATGATGCAAACCCTGATTTTAAAGTAAAAGTTGAGAAAATATCATTATTTTTACCTTATGTAAAGTTTAGAAATGCCGCAAATTTGAAATTTACAGAATTGAAAGTTTTAAATTCATATATAGATATATATTGGGATCATTATAGAATAGAAAAATCTGGTATAAACTTAAAAGTAAAATATGGATCATATAAACTTTCAACTGAATGGGATGAAGTCTCAGCATTTTATGCAATTCCCCAATATAATGATAGAAATGGAGATTATACTAAAAATAATCTAATATTTGATAATTTAGGGATAGTTGAATATTGGGTTACTGTAAATGGACAAGATTATCCTGAATATCATTATAAAGTAAATTTTTCGGATAAAAATTATAATAATGCATATACAGCTCTTTTAAAAGAAGGATATAATGCTAATAATACAGAAACAGGTTGCATGATTGGTTATAAAGATTTTGGAGAATTATATCCATTTCTCTGTATAGATTTATCTGCTCATAAGAATCTTACTTCTGTATCTTCCAGAGAATTAATATTTCATTGGAAATTAGAAAATAATACCCAAAAAGATTATATATTTTATTTTATTTTGAAGGAAAGGAATAAATGTTACTTAAATATGTATGAGAATAAATTTACATTTAGTATAAAAGATCATTCAGAGTGATAGTCGCTTTTCATCCTATAATAAATGGCTGCTTATTATCCACTTTTTGATGATGAAATGACAGAAGGACGTATAGGACCTCCAGGAATTGGATTTAAGCGATAGCTTTCAGCTAAATTAACAGATAATGGTGATTATGATATGGAAAAGAAGAAATTAAAACGTGTTGATGAACCTGTTGAAATTAGTGATGCAGCGACTAAATCTTATGTTGATTTGAATCAAATATCACTAAAAGAAGATATTGTAGAATTGCAAAAAAGAAGTTTAATTCATTCAGAACATGGTGATTTTGATGCTAAAGGTAAAATTATCGGAAATGTGAAAGATCCTATAAAAAACTTGAATGTTGTCAATAAGCAATATTTCGAAAAAAATGCTTTAACTTTAAGTCAAAAGAATACTGTTCCACCTGAAGAATTTTATGATTTGAAAGGTATTTCTTTAAAAAATCTTTCTAATCCTCAAGATAAAAACGATGCAGTTACTAAACAATACGTTGATAAAAAAACAAAAATAAATGATAAAAAAACTGACAATATGTTAACTAGAGACCATGATGGATTATATGTTCCTAACTTAAATAAAATTGAAACATTCTTAGCAACTCAAGAATATAAATATCATACTTATCCCGAAAGTTTTACAATTGTTTTTGATAAATTCACTTCATCATTATTAACTCCTGATCTGAGATTTACGAAAGATATGCTGGTAAAAATTACCTTTTGTTTAAAGAGATTTAATTTTAATCCTTACATATCAATCAGTATTGAAAATTATGAATCAACTGATATCATATATGGTGACAAAATTGGTAAATTAAATCCTATTATTTTTATAACATACGGTAAAATTGACTCTCAATTGATAATACGTCTATTATTTAATAATAATCAAGATACGTCTAATATGTTATTGAAATCTTACCTTTATATCGAGAAATTAGCTGAAATTGATTTATAAAATTTTATAGTCGGAAAGACTATCGTCTTAAATAAATGAGTTCATCTACCTATTTTAAAGACTATAAAAAACCAATATTAGCAGAAAAGTCAAAAAATCTAGATTTGAAAATTAAGTGAAGCTTTATAAGAGAATTTAAAGATTTAGTAGATTGGGACTGTATATCATGTCACCAAAAAATAAGTGAAGATTTTATAAGAGAATTTCAAGATAAAGTAGATTGGTATTATATATCAGAATATCGAGAATTAAGTGAAGATTTCATTAGAGAATTTCAAGATAAACTTGATTTTTTATTTTAGATTTCGACTTATAAAATTTTTCTAAATAAATGAGTTCATCTAACTATTTTAAAGACGATAGTCTTTCCGACTATAAAAAACCAATAAAACAAAAATTAAGTGAAGATTTTATAAGAGAATTTCAAGATAAATTTAATTGGAAACTTATATCAGAATATCAAAAATTAAGTGAAGATTTTATAAGAGAATTTCAATATAAAGTTAATTGGAAACTTATATCAGAATATCAAAAATTAAGTGAAGATTTTATAAGAGAATTTCAATATAAAGTTAATTGGAAACTTATATCAGAATATCAAAAATTAAGTGAAGATTTTATAAGAATATTTCAAGATAAAGTTAATTGGAAACTTATATCAGAAAATCAAAAATTAAGTGAAGATTTTATTCGAGAATTTCAACATAAAGTAGATTGGGAAGGTATATCATATCACCAAAAATTAAGTGAAGATTTCATAAGAGTATTTCGACATAAAGTAGATTGGGAAGGTATATCATATCACCAAAAATTAAGTGAAGATTTCATAAGAATATTTCAAGATAAAGTAGATTGGGAAGGTATATCAGAACATCAAAAATTAAGTGAAGATTTCATAAGAATATTTCAAGATAAAGTAGATTGGTATTATATATCCCGAAAACTAAAATTAAGTGAAGATTTTATTAGAGAATTTCATCCTATAATAAATGAGTGAAAAAGTCAATTGGGATGAAGTTTCAAAAGAACGTGGTATGCCTGAAAGTTTGATTAGAAAATTAAAAGATGAAGTGAAATGGGATTTAATTTCTAGATATCAAACATTATCAGAAAATTTCATTTTAGAGTTTAAAGATAAAGTTGATTGGAAAAATATATCAGCTTATCAAAAATTATCAGAAAAATTTATAAGTGAAAATGAACATTTAGTTGAATGGGATATCATATCGAAATTTCAAAAATTAACAGAAAAATTTATTTTAATGCATGATCATAAAGTACACTGGCCTGCAATTTCACAATATCAAACTTTAAGTGATAAATTTATTTTTGAAAATGTTGGAAAACTAGATATGGATTTAGTTTCTCAGTATCAAGATGAAATGAGTATGAATATAATCGAAAAACTAGAAACAACTGTTAATTGGAATAAAATTTATTCATATCAGAAAAATTTAACCTCTGAATTTATAATGAAACATGTTGAAAAAATAACAGATTGTAGAGTTATGAGAAATCTGAAACTTTCAGATGAAGAATTTAATAAACTTTATAGAAGGATGAAATTATGGTATATAGCAAGAACGTGTTTGAATAAATAATAATTCTTTTTTTAATCTTTATAAATGGGTGGTAAGCAAACAAAGATATTAACAGGTAGTTGTACTAGTGATCGAATAAACGTTAGTTTTACAGAAACTTTTAGAATTCATCCTGTAATAACTGTAACACCTATTTGTAAATATGGTGAACCTTTTATTGTTAAAATAACAGAAGTAGATCGATATGGTTTTAGATTTCAATGTATAAAATTAAACGGCGAACCTTTAACAGAACATAAAGATTTTTTTCAATGGGGTGCGTGCAGTATTTATGAATAATTTTTTCTTTTTTTATATTTTTATTCTTATATTTTTATTCTTATATTTTTATTTCTTTTAATGTGTATAATAATGTGAACAACGCATGAATTTATATTGATTTTAAGACGATAGCCTTTCGGTTAATTTGTTAACTTTTTCCAAGTTTTGGCTTGATATTTTAAATTATTGATGTTATTTTATTATGACCTTTTTGCACTATTTTTGCTCTAAATTTTGACTTGATACTTTAAATTATTGATGTTATTTGGTGTGCTAATTATGACCTTTTTACACTATTTTTGCTCTAAATTTTGAGGTTATTTTAAAATTATTGATGGATTTTTAAGGTGTGCTAATTATGCCCTTTATATACTATTTTTGCTCTAAATTTTGAGGTTATTTTAAAATTATTGATGGATTTTTAAGGTGTGCTAATTATGCCCTTTTTACACTATTTTTGCTCTAAATTTTGATGTTATTTTAAAATTATTGATGGCTCTTAAGGTGTGCCAGAACAGGCATTTATATACTATTTTTGCTCTAAATTTTGAGGTTATTTTAAAATTATTGATGGATTTTTAAGGTGTGCTAATTATGCCCTTTTTACACTATTTTTGCTCTAAATTTTGATGTTATTTTAAAATTATTGATGGCTCTTAAGGTGTGCCAGAACAGGCATTTATATACTACTGTTAATATTGTGAATGACACGACTTCTCAGATTTTTATTTTCACACATGAGAATTGAGTGCTTCGTAATATAGTAAAGAAAACCTGCACTCATGTGTGTTATTGTTGCGACTTATGACATTTTACAAGCCTACTGACAGTTATCTGTCAGCAATTTAAGTCGAGTGAGCGTCTCTTGTTTTTTCAGTAGCGCCAACTGGGGCCAAGAGTACGACTTAGTTACTTCATGCGTCACATTCGCTTGCACAACTTATTTTTACAGGGGGGGGGGCACATTCACACACCTAACAGACAGAACACAGAAGAAGAACAACCATACCGAACCCAGGACTCCCAGATCACGGAGAAAACGTGCTGCCTCTATTCTAGGACGCCGCCATCGCTTATGTATTAACTGCAATCTACTGGCGAGCAATAGTTACGAAATAACGATCTTACGGCAAATTTGGCGTTTTTATTGAATCTAGAATGTGATCTTTGGCTACTTATTTGGCGATTAACCACTGGTATGTTGTTAATTCATAAATGCCAGAAAACTGGATATGTCTTTCTGATGCCTTTTATCCTTGACCGATTGAAACTAAAATTTGTCATAAAACTGCAATTGAAATCACTTACCAATTCGCATACCAAATATCATAAAATCACATACAAAATTTAATTTAGTTTTTGCTTTGCCTGAATGCGAGAATACAAGCCAGGAAATGGCCAAACCTTTGACAGATTTGTTTCAAAATTAGATTCGATTCTATTGTTCAGATGTTAAATCTGTAGAGCAAATTTTATGTAACACTATCCTTTTTTAAAACATTTTGTAACTATCATTTTTGCTTCCACTTGGACAGTCGGATTTCCTCAGAATGGATTGCTTTCATAATTTGATAGAAATTTACGAATTTATTAAAGATCATATATCAAATTTCACACGTCTAGCTAAACCTTTTTCGAATTATTGCACTCAGAAGCGGATAGACGAAAATATGTTATAAGGATTCAGAGTGGTCTAAAACATAAAAATTCATCAAAATCTCATTTTTTTTTAAATATTACCAATTTTTTTCACTGTTTGCATTCTCTATTACTCCTTGTAAACTTCTTTAACAGAAAGTAAAAATGCGCAGAAGACCCAAACTTTAAATATGGTTCTTTTTCCACTGAAATTGATAAAATCGTACGATATTTTTGTGTAAATCCACAAAAGAATTGCCTTTTTTTCCATCAATGAAATCATATTTGAATCCAATAACTCACAACCGCAATAATTCATATATCTGAAATTCGCAATGTTTTCGTAATCCTAAAATTGTTGATTAATATTAAAACGTATGTGTACAAATTTATATACCAGTGAATAGAATTCCAAAATGCGTACTCGCGTCTTTTTTATCATACTACGAAGCTGTACATATATGAAGAAAACCACACCGTGCCCTATTGTGTAAATATAACCATAAACAACTTCTCCGATGCGCCCGAAGGCATATATATAAATTTGAATGACTGGACATGATGGCAGCATAGGCGAAGACTAAGGATGAAACCTAAGGGTCATCACCGGTCAAGGTACAGTCTTTCCCGTAAGAGGCGCTTCCTATCATTGGTAGGGATAGCTGACTTCACACCACTTCTGTATCCACCATTGTGACAAGAACCAACCATCATTCCAGGAGCTTCTTGATCCTATGTCTGAGATGCCCCCGGGTGGGAGATTGTGTAAGCATATAAGAGAACATTTCTATTGATTTAAATGAACAAATCTAGTATAAAAATATACTCTAGAAAAACTTAATCACATCATAAACAATGTACTACAATTACTATAAATATCAGGGAATGTTAAAAAAAAGGTTTCACGGATTTTCTACCAAATATCACCATGTGTTTTGTTTTTCAAAATTTAACCTATGATTAGTCTTAAAAATATTAAAATAATGTCTCGTCATAAAAAAAACCCATAAGTATAAAGTTATAATTCCTTAGGAAAAGATTTCAAAATTGATTTCATGATGCTATCCTTTCAAACAATTCAAGTTAATTAAAGTTGTTTAAATATGGCTTTTTGGTCTATCTAAGAGATATCTGCAACTTGCAGATTTATCAATGAAAACTTTCAAGGCTTTCTTTTCGATTTATTTTGATTATTATTATTTTTATTAATATTATTACTATTTTCTCTTTTGCATACTATATGTAAGAGAAAATAAAAATCCGGAAAACGCAAGATTTCGTCGGTTACAAGATATTTTCATAGCAACTTATTGTAAACCTATCATTATGACTGCAGTATTTATTATCTTTGTATCAAGTTTCCTTTCTTTCGTTGACATGGAAATGTTAGATTTGAAAATATCGTGACATTTCTTCTAGCCATAAAGGTTCGTTTATAAAGATAGATTTATGAAGAAGATTTTCTTGAAAATTTCTTGAGTATTCGCTAGTAATTTCTTGGAAATGAGCTTTCGGTATGTTTGCGCATCATCTATTGCAACCTCAGGCATTCTCTAGTCTCAGTGATCGGAAAATTTCGATTTAATGATTAATAGAAAATATATGACACTTCACGTCGCTTAATGATTTAGTTCAGCGATTTTTATGTATGCGAAATACACACAGTATATTCGACATTCAGGTTCTGCTAAATTTCTGCGTTTTAGAGTTCCCTGAGTTTAAACCGCAAGCAGTGGTCTCCCCAAAACTTTCTCGCATACTCTCTAATGAAGTCGTTGCCATTCCGCATAGAATTTAACATGCACGAGCACATTATGAAAAAAAATCAGCTTTTATCAACGTTGTCAAAAGCTCAAGTTGAGAGATAATCAGAAATAAATCCTTACTGTGAACTAAATCTAGAAAAGTAATTTTTAGTTGCCGGTTATTTATACTTATATGAAGCTCAATGTGTATGTGTGTGTGTGTTGGTACTCTACAGGCCAGACCGTTTGATCTACAGCTACCAAATTTGGTACATGTATACCTTTCGGGAATGTGCACCTGGGGTCCCTTTTTTTGAATTTTTAATCAGAATTTTAATTATTAATTAAAAAAATTACTTTCCCGCCAAAAACTCTTTTCATTTCCCCACCACCAAATGAATAGGGCTGCAGTTTTTTATTTTTTTTCCCACGCTAACAAGAGTAGGTTTAACATTCGACCGATTATTTCAAACGATTCTGTTTATTTTCTTAATGTTTGATGCATTTAAAATGAAACATTGTTAATTAATCCATGTTTCAGATTCATTCTGAAATACTTTTGAATTAAAATAACACAGAATAAAGGAAATTAAAAATGTCTAATCTGCATAGCGTTACCCCAACTGGCGTAGAAAAATTCACGCATTTGCGTTACCGTAACTGGCGTTAAAAATTCAAGCATGCGCATTGTGTTCTGATTGTTGACAAAAATTTTCAATGGATGTTGACTTTATTTAAATTATTTTTAGGTTAGTTGTGTGCTTTTGTAATTAAATTGTATTTATGTTAGCTATATATATTTTTTGTATATGCTTATAGTTTTAAGCACATCGGTTTTTAAGTAGTTTTTTTTAACCTGTTTTCGACCGATTATTTTAAATGATTATGTTTATTTTCTGAGTGTTTGATACCTTTAAAATTAAACATTGTTAATGAATCGATCTGCTCACGATAAATCTGAGAAAATTTTGTTAACAAATTCTTGAGATATTACATAAATTAAGAAAGATATTCTTTAGTGCCCATAAGTTTTAAATTCTCAGTGACTCTGTTTTCAGTAATCATATTATTAAAAAAATGCTTTGTATTAGTAAAAAATATTATTATATTAATTGCAGATTAATCATTTCCACTTTAATTTAAAGCATAAATTCTACGGGAGCAAACAGAAAATTAGAGAGATACATATTACGTTATGGCTGAAGGCTTTTATAATATTATGAATAAATTATATGACTATCAAAATGTGAAGTTTTAAAATATTTTGATGAAGAAGCTATTAAAGTAGAAATTAAATAAAATATTTAATTATTAAAATTTTGACGAAGCATTAAGATTGGCGAGCCGGCTGATCGCCAAATGCGGTTAGTATGAAATAAAATAAATATGAAACATGATATTTTCCAGAAAAATAAATGCAAGAGAAAGGCTTCTGTACTCAAGAGAGAGACGCATCGGATCACAATCAATAATGATAGAAACAGTAAATGTTTCATTTTCTTAGGTGACATCCCTAGCATTGAAGCACTGTCTTCCTGGTCCAAAAATCGGAGGGAAGATGTTGTTTTGGCCAGACTCATCAGCAAAACAATTATAACACCAGGACTGCTGAATCATTTTAATCTCCAAAATGATCCCCTTTGTCACGTATGTAAAAGCATTAATGATATTGAACACATAGTTCTCTCGTGCAAAAATTATACGTATTATAGAAACAAATTGTGGACTTTTCTACAGAGATAAAGATATCTCCTTCAAAAATGTTCTGGATAAAAATAACTGCAAACAAGATCAATCGGCAAGTTTCTCTTCAAGCGATGAAGCATTTCATTATCTATTAACTTTATTGACCACATTCTGTTGGGACTTATTTTTAGACTTTTTTTTATCAACATTTCGAGTTGCAGGAACGCTCTGTCTTACAGTACCTCTTCTTTCCACTGGAACTACCGAATATGTACTAATTCGCATCAGCGGAACTGCTTTGTAACAGTTAACTGACTAAAATTTCACGTTTCACACCTTTCATTTCTTTCTTTCTTTCTTTCTTTTTTTTTTTTTTTGCTTTCTACATATGGAAACAGGGGATAACAGATATTGATGCTATAAATCCCAATATCTTACTTCTTTCAAGGCTTCTGTGAACTATTAAATTATTTATAGAATAATTCAATAATTCAGTGATAAGGCAAATATATATTTTAATATATATATATAGGTTATCCCCTTTAATCAGGGCTCAATAGCTAATTTCTGAGCTACTAGTAATGAAGATGCACTTATCTAATTAAAAAAACCGTTTAAATGAAGTAAAGAATACTATTTTAGGTACTTTGAGTCAATAAATGATCTGATGAATTACAACATTTCTATTTCTCATTGAAACTTTCGTTTCTATGAGTCATATTTAAGAAATTATTCTTGAGACTTTTTTTTCAGAACAGTTTCACTCTTTTGAGACAAAAACCGATTTGAGTAATGAAAATCTAAATACCATTTTTTTTAAACCCAATATTTTAAGTCATTCCACTGTAGAAGATAAGCCAATCAGCGCCTAGAGGGTTTTTCCAAATCTGAGCGGCCTAAAATAATGAAATTGCTGCTTGTCCTAAAATATTGATATTCCACAAAACTTTGTCAAATTTGGTCGCAGAAGATTTAGTTTTTTTTAATTTAAAAACTGGAGTATCAAGAATATATTACTGAATAGGGTTATAAGATGATGTTCTATATAAAATTTATCCTTCATGAATATTTTCAGAAATTACTGGCTACAATAAAACAAAATATTACTTAATGCATTTAAATCCTTTTGAAAATAAAACTGAATTTATAATGATTCAGATAATTCTTTATTGAAAAAATCCTTGAGATATTGCATTAATTATAAAAAAAATATTCAGTAGTATCCATAAGACAAATGCTGAAGGATTTTATTTTCTGTATTCATATTTTTAAGAACCACTTTCTGTTTCAATAAGAAAGTTTGTGTATTTATTGTTCATCCCATTTGCTTCAAATTAAATTTCTAATTTTATGAGAGATAAAGGAAAATCAGAGAGATATATAGTACAACGAATAGTACAGTAAGGCTTCAATAATAATGTAAGTTTATTTATAGTACAATGAATAGTACAGTAAGGCTTCAATAATAATGTAAGTTTATTTATAGTACAACGAATAGTACAGTAAGGCTTCAATAATAATGTAAGTTTATTTATAGTACAATGAATAGTACAGTAAAGCTTCAATAATAATGCAAGTTTATTTATAGTACAATGAATAGTACAGTAAGGCTTCAATAATAATGTAAGTTTATTTATATGCTATCAAAATTTGAAGCTCTTTGAAATTTATTTCTAAAGAAATTATTAAAAGACCAGGGGGCATAAAATATTTAATTGAAACGGTACATAAATTATTTAATTTATTGGAAAGGTGAGAATTAAATCCTGTCAGACAAACTGGGCGCTAAAGACTACTAATTAAGTTAAATAATTAAGATTCAGTTCTCTCGTTTGTAACATAGCAGTATTTCAGATTTGATTCTTCTATCTTTTGTTTATTTTTAAAAATCATTTTTAATTACATGGCTGCGATTAAATGCATTCAAAATGTGTATTTACTGTAATCGGAATGCTAACGATCCTAAATATGTAGTAATTAAATCCTAATGTATTAATCCTAAATATGTAATAATTAAGACGATGAATGATATTGTTATAAAATACACTTCGAATATTTTTTTTAAAAAATTACTGAAATTAGAAAAAAAAAGCATTTTAGAATAATAAATTTGGCATTGCTGAAAAGCTGATTATTTGAATTCTCAAATGACCAAAATAAAATGCTCCGAATATTTATTGTGTGTAATAACGATCTCGGAAGTTCTGGACGAAAAGCTATAAAAAAATTATTCATTTTTAATTAAAAATTTAATAAAAAAATTGAAAACCCATTTTTTTCTTTTTAAGTCAGCATACTTTCACAAAGAAATAACTACCGGCCAAATTTAGTAATTCTGGGCCAAACGATCTTCTCTGTTAGAGCATTTAACACAATTTTTAATCAAATGACGCGTTATAGTTAGTAACATTATCATGCTAAAAATTGTAGACATTCAACTAAATATTCCAAATACAGTATGGAACTTTTCTTTGTTCGTTTTTTTTTTTTTTTTCAGAATACATCTTTGTACGGATGAATGCTAATTCCATCGTCCTGAATCGGAAAAGCATTCTTACGGTTACTATTTTCAGACAGTGAACAGACGATTCGAGAAAATTCAGCAAACACCCAGCACGAGAGGCTTTTCATCGATCAGATAGAGGTCATTATATTTTCATCCCAAACCCAAGAAGCTCAATATTACCCAAATCCCTTGATCCCTCAAGGCACCGGCCACTTGGAAACTCTCCCGCTTTCAGCTGTTTGTCGCTCTTTCTCTTTGCCGCACGGCTCTGTTCTAGAAGCGTACCGCAGGAGATGATGGAACTGCGGATGCCTATAAACACCGATGGCGGTGTGTTCATGCCATCACCGGGAGTTTTTCTCATTTTCAAAAATGAACTTTATTTTGAAGATTTGATAGGATGGTGATTCGATTACGTTTTTAATGAAAACAATTACGTTTCATGACACCTTGACTAATGAATTTATTTCAGTTAGTAATTACATGCGATATCTTATTGAGGGTGTTATATATTAAATCTTCCTTTCTTTTGTAGCGTTTTAGTTTTAATATAAAATATTCCTAGCGTTTTTTGTAGCGTTTTAGTTTTAATATAAAATCTTCCTTCCTATCTAGTTTTAATATAAAATCTTAGTTCTTAAATCTTCCTTTCTTTTAGCGTTATATATTTAAAATAATTAGGAAAACCAAAGTATCACTCTCCCAGATCCAGCTAGTGATCCGATCTTCCCATTTTTTTTTCGTATGAAATCTCGTGACGACTCCTAGATAAGATATCAATTGTCGTCTGAGCTCTGCACACCTCATTTACTAGAGAAATAGAATAAAAAAATTCTTCTATTTCACTGTACACGGTATTAGATTTCCAACTAGGTAGTCTAGATAACTACCGGTCCTACGTAGTCTAGATAACTATTTAGGACCTCTAAGCTGAGAAGGAGCTATAAAAATTGATTAATAAACTTTATTTTCCCTGTTGCCAAATAAATAAACTTGTAAACAATAAAAAAATTCAATTTCTATAAGTGATAAAATATGAGGATAATATTCACACCTCATCAAACAAAATTTGTCAGGTTCGTATATATTTAATTACGTTCACTAATTATTAGGATATTTATAAACTATAAACTGGTTATTGCACCCCGCCTGAAGGCACACGGAAAAATCTGAATGACCGTATCGCCGCAACAGCAACACGGGCAGGAGCTGTGGTTGAGTCCTAAGGGCCCCCCACCTGTCATGGTACAACCCTTTCCTTGGGAAGTACGTCTGTCATCGATGGGAGGATCCAGAGCCGTACCTTTTTGTATACCCATCAGCATGGCGAGAACCAATCACCATGCCGGATATTTCTCATCTTCAATTTCAAGGTGCCCCCCCCCCACTCGTGGGACTAGAACATTTATAAAATCGAACATCTGCTTCAAGAATGTTATGCACACAACGTGGACGCCGGGGAATCTGGAGTCATAAAAGATGAATAAAAAGATATTCGCAAAGTTAATAAAATAAAAACATGTTAGCATAAAATAAACCATTAACAGGTAAATAATACGCTGAGATGTGAAACTAAATCGGACACCTTATAAAAAGAGGAACTTCATAATGTGCACTGTCTAAAACTGCAAAATACATAAATCCGCCACTATCTGTCTGGAATAGTTCCCCAACCTGATTTCTCCAATTTTTTTTTTATTTCATTTGAAAACTCATGACTTTTTTATATGCTGTCAATTGACTTTCTGCCCCTTCTTCCTTCCATTTTTAGAGATATCGCTAAATAAAATTTTCATACAGTCTTCAACTTCAACAGTTTGACCAATTTCGCTAATTTTATTCTCCATTTAATTTCACCGCTTATCATACACAACTAACCAATCAGATTACTTTATTTTTGTTGTGCAATATAATTTAAAATAGTATTTTAATTTGGAAGGATAACACGCAGTTTACCGAAGTTGGTTCATATTATGAAATCAATGCTACTAATATCGTATTTGAACAGCTGATTGACAAAAGCTGCTTGCTTATCATTATTTCAATCCATATAAAAACGTAAATGATACTAAAGATAATCAAAGGAATTTTCTTTTTAAAATTTATTGCTACTTTGATTTAATGATTTTAAAAATAAATACATTTTTTAAACTCTTATTTCCCAAAACTAAAATAAAACTTTATAGTACCAAAAAATCAGATTTTTCTGTCATTTTAATATGTGAACACTCTCAAATTCAAATCACTATTTCAATTCCTGTAGGCAAATATTGTTTCTGACATTGACAAGCGAATAATAAACGTTTTAAAATAATTTTTTTATTAATTAATCAAAGGCAAATAAATTTCCATAATATAAACATAATATAAACTTGGATATTATTTAATAAAATAGAATCAACTTGGAATCGAACTTATTATAAATAAACTCGGAAAGTTATATTTCTGTTCACTGAGCATTTTTATCGAATAACAAGCACACACGCTTACAGACACACGATTAATGTTTGAAATAGATAATAGAGTACCTAGAGTTTAATTATTGTAAATTGAAGGAGAAAAGAAAAGGAAATAAATTTCATTAATAAAAAAAATGACAAATGTAGAAATTGTAAGCATAAAACAAGACTCTGATATGATTGGACATGTCCTGAATAGAATAATGAACTTTTAAATTCGATATTTTTGCTACTTTTTGAGGCTGGAATGACTTTAATTGACTTTTGAGGCTGGATTGACTTTTAAAATTCGAATCAGAACAGCCGAGAGAGAAATACTGACTTCATTTAGTCCATAATATTAAGGTTAAGGTAAGAAACAAATCCTAAGAAGGAGTTTGATTTGCTGATTTGAGGATGATCAGGAAGTGTATGAATTCGGAGCTCTTATCCTGCGAACATAACAAGTGATTAAGATATTTAATAAAATTACTTTTCAAATGGCAATAAAATTACTTTGCAACTGGTTTTGCAAAAGAATTTTAAAAAAAAAACCTGTTAAAGGTATGAATAATAATTATTTAGGAGCTTTGAAAAAAAATTCTAGGGAGTTACAGATATTTTACAAACTAGTTTAGCTTGAGAAGTTCTTATATTCACTAATTATTTAACTGAAGCACAATATTTGACACTGAATCTTTAATCGGGCAAGACAGACATTAAATGATTTTATTATCTCCATTTAATTTAAAAATAATATTTTTGAATTAAAAAGTAATAGTTTTTGTTATTTAATTAATTAATTTCTTTTTTATACAAAGTAAAAAAAAAAGTGAAGATTTTAAATAGCATTCTATTCTTACTATTTCTATTTTCAATTATTATAACAATGGTTGCTCAATTACTTCCTTTAATTTAACTCCTTGAAAAAAAGTTTCCGAATCTTTGAAGTATATTTTCTTTAATAACAACATATCTAAAAAATTCTTATGAAAGCTATACCCAGTAAAATCTTCTACTCAATATTAAGATAAAAGTAATTTAAACTCAATAATTAGTTTAAATTTATATTATTAATTGCCTTAAATTGATAAAAAACTAATTTAAATTATTTTAAAAATATTTTCTTTAATTAGATTTCTACATTCTCCAATTCCATATGCAATCATTTTTAAAATTAAAATCAGAATTGTTCTTTGCCTTTCATTAAAAAATAATTTTTTGATTTACAACAAATATATCTTTAATTAAGTTACAGTTTCTGTCAAATTAATACATTTATATATGTAAAATTACTAAAAAATTTGGCATGGCATTAGAGATTTTTTAAAAATGAATTATTTGAAATTAATACAAAAGAAACTATTTAGAATTATATCGTAATTAATAATAATATTTAAAAAAAGCAAAAAACAAGTCCAGGCAGATTGCAATACTAGACATCAGTAAGACACTCTTTTGTAATAAATAAAACAAACAGTTTGATACTTTAAGCTAATATAAAGCCTAATTCTTGCATAAATACAAAAACATAAACATTAAATTTATTGCTTTATTATTTCGCTATGTCAATCACCTTTAAATAAGTTATATTGTTTAATTTTTGCTACGTTGAAAGCAGCAGTGATTGCTTTATAAAACGATGAAATAAATTCAAGAATACGGAAAAATAAGTTGATAGTAGTATACAGTGTCTCACAAAAGTGATGGGGCACTTGTGCTTTACAAAAGGAAACTGTAATAAAATAAATTAAAAAAAACATGTCCAAATTTTTTGTGAGTGTGTTTCAGACTTAAATTTATTAACAATTATTACATAACATACATTTTGTCAAAATATTAAAATATTAATTTAATAAAAATACAATTGTTTAGAACGGAGCAAAAAATATCTCACATAAGTGATGGGACACCATTAGATATGCAACAAAAATCATCTGAAATAAGCAATAAAAATATTTTTGGTGGTTTTATTTTTACTCAAAAGCAATTGGCAATAATTTATAAAATCGTCTGCAGTATTTCTCTCCACTTTGTTTTGGAATTTTTGTGTTTTTTAGCTCTGTGCAGCCATGAATGCTAAACGAAAAGAAACTTCGCCTGAAATTTGAAAATTAGTTGTTAATTTGCATATTGAACGTAGAAAATCTATTAGAAAAACTGCTGAAACAGTTAACTTGAGTCATTCAACAGTTTTCAATATCATTAAATGATATAAAAAGAATCATATTATTCAAGATAAAAGAAGACCTGGCCGACCATCAAAGCTATCCAATCGAATAAAGCGAATTATCGTTCGAAATATTAAAAAAAAATCCAAGAAAGAGTGCTCCTAAAGTTGCTGCTGATTTACAAGCATTATATGGAATAATTGTTAATCCTGAGACTATTAGAAGGGTAATTCGATCTGCTGAATATCACGGTAGAGTAGACAGTAAAAAATTCTTTGTAAGTGAAAAGAATAGAAAACTCAGACTAGCTTTCGCAAAATCCAACATAAATAAGAATTATGATTACTGGAATAAAGTTATATTTGCCGATGAGAGTAAATTTAATATATTTGGTTCTGACGGTAGAATCTTGGTGTGGAGAAAACCCAGGGAAGAATTTCGCAAACAGAACTTGGTGCCAACAGTAAAACATGGTGGTGGAGGAGTTATGGTATGGGGGTGTATGCCGTCCGCTGGAGTTGGTAATCTTGTTTTTATTGACAGTATAATGGATCAGTACAAGTATATTGACATTTTAAAGCAAAAGTTGAAATCTTCAGCATGAAAATTGAACCTTCATAACAATTTTAAATTCTACCAGGACAATGACCCCAAGCACACTGCTTTGAACTTTAGACTCTGGCTGCTGTATAACTGTCCAGAAATAATAAAAACACCACAACAATCTCAAGACTTAAATCCCATAGAGAATATTTGGCAAGAATTGGAATCAAGAATTCGCAAACACACCATTTCTGCAAAACAACAATTAAAATCGGTGCTTCAAGAAGAATGGGGTAAAATCACTCCAGAAATCACAAAAAAAATGAGTCGAATCCATCCCAAGAAGATTAAATCATGTTTTAAAAGTAAAAGGAAATCCAACAAAATATTAAAACCTTTTAAAAAGTAAAATTTTTGGATAAATATTTGATGGGAAAGTAAGTGTCCCATCACTTATGTGAGCCGTTTTTTGCTCCGTTCTAAACAATTGTATTTTTATTAAATTAATATTTTAATATTTTGACAAAATGTATGTTATGTAATAATTGTTACTAACTTTAAATATGAAACACACCCAAAAAAAATTTTGTACATGTTTATTTATTTATTTTATTACAGTTTCCTTTTGTAAAGCACAAGTGTCCCATCACTTTTGTGAGACACTGTATATATTATTAATTTGAGCTATAGTTTGATGTAAGAATGAAATGAAAATATGCTGAATGCTTCCTAATTATTGATTTCAACCCTTATATTGCAGTGTTGAAATAGCATTCGGCAACATGGTGTTTTTAAAAATATAAGATTTAATTAAGATTATAGTCACATTTTGATCTCGTATAAATTTAATTTAAATTCAGACATTTCATATTACTTAGCTAATTATAAGTTAATAAGCACCACCTCTCCTAGAGCCATTATATTGATTACAGCGCTTCTGCCAAATTTGTAGATTTAAAATAAAAAAAAGTATTAGAAATGAACAAAAATTAACGTAAAAGAATTTTCAGTTAAAACAACGTTACTTATAAAAAAAGGAAAAAAGTAATTGATGAAATACTATAAAATATATTATTATATATTTCAGAAAACTATAACGCAGGATTAAAGAACAAACTAATGACTGCAGAGGCTTTAATTATGAAACTATGCAAAACTACCATCTTATGAATTGCACAGTTAAATATATCCAAATTAAGAAATCAGTCATTGCAACTATCTAAATAATCTATATCTATAAAAATTTATAGTGCATTTGAAATACAATTCAAAAATATAAATTATCCTATGATTCAAATAAAGGAGCAGAAAATGGGCACTTACATCCATAAGTTGTAAAAGATTTTCAAAAATTCCCGGAAATTTAAAGCTAAATTAACAGATAATAATATAAAGGAATTTAAAGATTCATAAAAATATACCGATTTTATTAGCCATTAAAACCCACTTGATTCTAATGGTTATATCCATAATAGTATTATCAAATAAATATAAATTATATAGTTAATTTTCTTATATTACGTTATTGAATAAAAATATTTAATAGCTACAGAATTTTCTAAGTCTCAAAATAAAGAGAATTGCCATTTGCTTATGAAAAGCACTGTTTAAATATATCTATAACTTTAGAAGTAATGAAAAATCTCCTAAATAATTTATGTACACATGATAGATATCACATGAAAAATCGAATCCTTAAATAAAATGTATCGTCTGCTTATTATCATAGAGATAGAGTAATCTAATATTCGTAAGCTATAAAATCGCTTGCTACTTTTCATTATTTAAAAAGTAAAACTCCTGATAAAAAAATTACCTCAAAAATAATAAATCTTTTGTAACTGAAAAAAAAATGATTTAAATATGTAACGCAAGAATAAAATAGATCCGAGTTAAATTTCAAAATCAAATCTGCTATTTTAAATTATACCTAGAAATGTTTTTTAATTTATTAAAACTAGAGGGAAATTTAAAAAACTTAATATATAACTGAAAAGATATGAGTTTGAATTTTAAGTTGCTGCAACAACTATGTTTGAGCGAGATAATATTTCCTCCCTTACTAGAATTACCAAAATTTTGCTTGATTGTAAATTAAATAAGTTTTGAAAAACCGCTTCTAAATGCACCTACCCATTCCCATCCTCCGGAATATATTTATGCAAAGTTTATCATTTAATTTCAATTGTTTGGCCAATAATGCATCAAGGCATAGACAGACAATTGACTCATACGTGTCTCCATCAGTATTCACAAATATAACTGTATAATGAAAATGAAATACAGACGATTCTACCAACTAAAAGTCATCAATCATTATAAAATATAAAAAGATTGTTTATAAAAAATTGAAAATCGTTCTGAAATGTTTTAACTGTAATTTTAATAGTCTTGATCAGGAAATAATTCATACATCTATACTTTGAGCTACTTAAAAAGATTTAAACATGAAAATCGAATAGTTATTAACAACAAAGAGATTAGTCCTTTGGCTCCTGTAACCTGCAGCGTCAATGGGGATCTTTACGAATCATTTTCGCACAACCATCTCAATAGCACTATGATAGCGCGGATGTGTAGACAGCACACTTTTCATACAAGATGGCGCTCCTCCTCACATTTTAAACCAGTAAAGCAGCTATTGAATCTGTATTATCTGTATTTTGGAAATGCCAGGATTATCAGTTGTCGTTCCAAAAAGCCTGGCCACCACAATCACCTGATCTGAACCCTTGCGATTTCTGGCTGTGAGATTAAGTAAAAGATGCCGTGTAAGATGGTTCGATTGTGAACTTCGGTGTATTTAAAAAAAGCATTACGCACACATTCTCAATATCGCCGCTGGAACAATGCGATTTGTTGTAGAACATGGTGTTTTACGCTTTCGGCTTAGGAGAAATCTCTGGCCAACATTTTAAACATCTCTTAAGCAAGACGTAGCTGACTTTCTTTTCTTGATGGTGTCATCAATCTTTGCTTTTTCTATGGTTTTTGGTTCAAGGACAGTTAAAAACCAATTTTTTCCTATCAGCTGTGGCAGCACCTTGTCGTGGTGTATGGGCTTTGAATAAAGAATGTCATAACAATATGTCACATCATTTAATCAGTATGTGATGAGTACAGCGTAGTCTATCGGTTAACTTTTGAACTATTTTTCTTTCATTTCTCAAAACAAATTCTGATTGATTCATGTATACTGAGATGAAATATCAGACCCTTCTGACCAGTGGTTCTTTTTTGTTACAGCCATTCGAGAATGCAACTTTAATTA
This sequence comes from Argiope bruennichi, assembly GCF_947563725.1. NCBI lineage: Eukaryota > Metazoa > Arthropoda > Arachnida > Araneae > Araneidae > Argiope > Argiope bruennichi. Next base: position 131,841,316 of record NC_079151.1, on the reverse strand, counting down.
TAATCATCCTGTATTTCCAAAAACATTGGCCAATTTTTAATGCTTTTCATTTTTCTGAAATGGGATTTTTCAGCCATGCTTTTAAAGAAAAATAAATTTTGGACGCATTTAATTTCAAAAAGATAAATAAACTTACGATTGAATTTAAAATATAAGATTCAATGAGTCGAAACTGGTTACAATGAAACTTCAGTAATCACACTAATCCTCATCAACAGGATGTTTTAATATTTTTTTTTTTTTTGTATCACTACCAAAAATTTACTACAGTATTTAATCACAATGTAAAGTTTTCATATACAAATAAAACTGAATAATACAAATTAAAAATAGTTTATTCTTTTATCACAAACGCTATAAATTTATATGCTGTGTTACTAAATCAAAAAATGCTTCAATAATGATACACGTCTTTTCAATTTTTATTTATATAAAACAAAATGTTAAAAAATTGAGAAGTTCGTCTCATTGTAATTAAAAGTCAAGTCGATAAGCATAACAGTCATGTACGATAAGATTAGATATTCTTCGCACAAAGTTGTTTATTATGGAAACCATTAGTTGAACAGAGGGTCGAACCTGAAGCTTTAAGAATGAAGACTTGGACGTAGCCATCGAGATGTTAAAAATAAATTATGAAACTGAATGCCACATGATATATCTATTAAATTCTGAATATATTGATGAATCAATTCTTAAACAATTTTGTTTAATTATATAATTTTGTTTAATTATATAATTATGTTTAATTATATTTAATTTTATAATCGATTTTTTTTTCACTTACTTTCTGATTTTCACAGTTTTTAAATTTTGCTCATTTGCGTATTCTTAATGCAAATATTCTGCTTTAATATTTTCCGAATTATAAGTAAATCGACAAATAAGGTAGATTCCTTATTGTTATGATATTTGTTAACTTATTTATTTTATGATTCATGCAATAACAATATTATCATTACCTATAGTTGTTTCAATATGGAATATTGCTTTATCTAAGGATTGAAAGGAATTTAAAAGCATTGACTTAGATGATAAGGAATCTACCTTTCATTTCCAGCTATCCGATATCAATTTGTAAAATTAAATTTATATTTCCTATAATTAGCGCCATCTGGTGGTGAATTTGAGAAGAAATGATTACAGGATTTATAATGACACTAGCAATGAATTATGAATTAAAGAATAAAAAGCAAAAAATAACTAAACCGAAACTATATTCTTATTAGACTAAGAAAAGGGCATTTTAAAAACAAATTTAAACGTTAATACAGAGAAAAATTAGAATATAAGGAAAAAAGAATTTCACTGTTGCCAATATGAAAGTTTAAAGATAAAAACATAAAAATAAAATTTTAAAGACACTAAACATCTTCAAAAGTGTTTTATCTAAATTATTCTTATATTTGGTTTTTAAGATTTAAAACTATATATCACATTACTTCACATCGTTTTAGCAAAAATTTCTGTGAAGTCACTTCACGTGATTTGTTAATTTTGCGCAAAGAAAACGAAATCATAAATAAATGAAAACTAAAACGCTACAAAAGAAAGGAAGATGTTTCTTACAAAATATATAAAAATGCAGTGAAAAGGAAAAAGAAGCTTCTTTTTTTTTCTGGTTAAATTAAGTGGAAGAGAAACGTTTTACTTATGAAAAGCCAAAGTGAAAGGAAAAGGTTTTCTTTAAACTTTCATACCTCCGGGGATAACGGCGAAACAGACAGCGAGAAAAAATCTTTCTAAAGAATTTGAAAAAGACAGTCAGTTTTTTCTTTTACAGCGATTTGAAGTTTAAGATGAAATAAAATAGAATGGAAATATGGTTTCAATTTAACTAATAATTATTTTTCATTTTGTTAGGTTAATGCTAATACTTAATAAATTAATGTATGTATTAATTAATAGAATAATAAATAGATTAATAGAGATTAATACATAATACATTAAGAATTTTAAATGATAATTAATAACGTGTAATTTATGCTTTAAATTTCATTGATGCTCGTACTTTTTAGACATCGATGTAAAATTACAAACTTCGAAACGGAAACTTATTTTGAATCAGAATAAGTCGATAGAATGAAGGAATTTCGGGAAACTTTCTGAATTTGGTGATTTTCATATAAAATTATGATTTTTTAAAGACAAAGTAAATACTAATAAATTTATGAACTTATGTGTAATTGGTCCAGGTAAAATGCCGAAATTTGGGATCCATTGTTTGAAAGAAGTTTAGTTTTGGTTTGGTTATATTAATGTCCCGTTTGAAGCAACATTAGGGCTATTTTAGGACGGACCTCGTAATTTTGAACCACGGTCAGATGACGAGGACGACACCTGAGCTGGCACCCCTCTCTCCACACCACATCACAGCAGTGGGAGGACGTTTGGTCAGGACGGGTTTAACGTGCAACAGACCCTCTTACACGACGGTTCTACGGTGGAATCGGGTTACGAACCTGAAACCCTTCGGTTCCGAAGCCGAGACCTTACCACCAGGCCACCGCGGCCCGTTCGAATGAAAATATTTTATTTAATGCGCTCACATTAATGAAAGATATATTGTACTTGTTAGGAGATATGAAGAAAAAAAAATTCAGTTCCTCTACCATTTCTATTTCTAATTCCTTAAAGTTAAAGCTACGATGGTGAAAAAAAGAGGAAAAGATTACACTTCCTGAAAACATTTTTAACGAAGAGTTACAGGCGTAGGTTAAAAAGCAGTCTCATTAAGAAACAACACTTTTCAGCTCATAACTTCTAAGCTATTGCAGCAATCAAAAAGCTCTCATACAACTAATTCGCTATGATGCGATGATAATTTCTATGATTTGAATTATTTTTCATAAGGGAGTTAGAGGGGTATGAAAACATCACATACACATGCACGCCAATTCTATTCCCTTTAAGTTGGGGGGGGGTGTCACAGCTAAGAATCTGACCGAGATTTTCACATATTCCAATAATTGTGTTTATACAACATGAGTAATAATAATAAAATCTTATCGGAAGATTGATAATAATGCTATGAGAATCAAAGACAGAGATAATATTCCTACAAAACGTTTCACATTGTGTTTCTTCTTCTGGGAATATATCTAAAGATGAATGATATGGGTGCGTGACCTTTAAAAAGATATAATAGATTTATAACCAAATTTTGGAAGATAATATTCAAGAATTCTGTCCTTCTTTTCCATCGTGTGTTTGTGAGCATAATAAATGAAAAATGAGACAAGCTAGATAAGTGAAATTTAGTATACGGTTTTGAAATTAAAATTATAGATGCGTATGGAATTTTGGATTAAATGCATCACTGCTTGATTTTTTTATCAACTTATCTATTCGTGCTTATATGAATGCAATGACTCCAAAATGAAATTAGCGGGATAAATGAAAGTTCTTGTGTGATCTTGGCAACAAAATTATATATTTGTATCCAATTTTAGATAAAATTAGGCGAAGGAACAATTTTCAATATGCCTAATCGTTTTTCTTTACTACACTAGGAAATTAAACTTATAATTTCCCATATTAAGTAAACATATATAGAAATTAAGAGAAGGATATTTTCATGATTAATCGAAGACTTCACTGGTAATTTTTTAAAATTCATAAATAAAATTATTATCTGTTTATCAGCACTTTTTACTTGCTTTAAAGCACTAATAAATGACATTTTGCATTCGTTTGAAGTGATTCACTGGCTTAAAACAATTTTTGGTTTTGTATTTTTTTTTCTCTATATATTCTTTACTCTAATAACTATTTTCATTCCTCTCCTTTTTTCCCTCTAAACACAATGTATTGAGCAGCGTAAACAGTAAATATACCAACTGCAGATTTCACTTAAATTAGTTCATTTGGCAAAAGTGGCTTATAATTAGTTCATACCTCATCATAGTTTAATTCTGCTTAATAAATAATTCGACTTAATGAGGCTATTCATTTCACTAAATGCTCTGAAATACATTATTTGTGCTTCAGGACACACTTAATTCTGCATCTCATTGAATATTAAACAAAGTTTTTTACTTATCGCAACAATTTATTACAAATCATGCATAGGCTCTTGGATATTTTTTACCCTTTTTGTTCACAAGAATCACTTAAACATTATTAAAATTTTCTTTGAATGATTGATTACATTTTTCTATTAGTTTTGGTTAAAATGGATTAACGTGCAGTTGGGAATTCTAATGCCAGATGCCTGATACATCTATACTTATATAAAGCTCAATGTGTGTGTGTGTTGGCGCTCTACAGGCCAGACCGTTTCATCTACAGCTACCAAATTTGGTACATGTATACCTTGGAGGTCGGCTATGTGCACCTGGGCTCCTTTTTTTGAATTTTTAATTAGAATTTTAACTATTAATAAAAAACTAACTTTCCCGCCAAAAAATCTTTTCATTTTCCCCACCGCCAAATGAGTAAAGCTTCAGTTTTTTTTTCCAACAGTAATAAGGCTAGGCTTAACATTTTTCGGCCGATTACTTTAAACAATTCTGTTTATTTTCTTAGAGTTTCATGCATTTAAAACCAAGCATTGTTAATTAATTGATCTGTTCATGATGCATCTGAGAAAATTTTGTGGAAAACTTCTTGAGATATTACATAAATTAAGAAAGATATTCTTTCTTAATTTATGTAAATATGCCCATAAGGGTTAGTTTAAATACTCAGAGACTCTGTTTTCAGTACTCATATTTTAAAAAAATGCTTCGGTTCAGTAAAAAATTTCCTTATATTAATTGCAATTTCACCATTTCCACTTTAATTTAAAGCATAAATTCTATGGGAGCTAAAAGAAAATGAGAGAGATACATATTACGTTATGGTTGAAGGCCTTTATAATATTATGAATGAATTATATGACTATCAAAATTTGTAGCTTTAAAATATTTTGATGAAGAAGCTATTAAAATAGGAGTTACATAAAATATCTAATTATTAAAATTTTAACGAGCATTAAGATTGGTGAACGGGCTGGTCGCCAAAGGCGGTTAGTAATATATAAAAAGACGTATATTTTCATCTGGAAAAATTCTCTAAATAATGTAAAGAATAATGCTTCATGTTACTTTCTTAAACAAATAAAGAATTCAACTCATCTTTTTCCAAAAGTGATCGAATTATGAAGCTTTGAATTTCATTATTTTAAGCCAGTCAACGGCCGTCTTAAGACTGCGCTATGAATTGATTGTCGGATTATCAATGGTCATTGAAACAGTTTAAAACCGTCTTAAATAGTGATACCGTCTTACTTCATATTTAATTCGAAATTAGGTGTTGGCAGTTGAAAACCAGTAGGAGTGTTCCCAAATCCCCAAACATTCTCATATACTCTCCAATAAAATCTTATCCCTCTTCCTCGGAATAAAATTGCGGTCCTTGGATAAGGTTACAAATGCCTGTAAGCAATAGTTACGAAATATAGATCTTGGCGAGAAATCTAACATTTTTACTAAATCTATTGTGAAAATATATATTGCCGCGTTGAAAAAAAAACAGACGAATCTCCATGGACGAATGGTCATAGCACAGGTCTCATAATCAAGAGATTGTATGTTCGAATCCCGCTCGAGACAATGCGATTCACAGTCTGTGTAACTATTTAATTCCTTGATTTTATGTTTTCCTTTATTTCATGTTCCAGAACATTCTGGACCTTTCTTTAGTTTACCAGATAACTTTTTTATCTGGACTTTTCTTACTGTCTCCAGAAAAGTATTCTGGAACTTTCCCTGCTAGTATAAAGATCTGTCAATCTCTGAGTTCAGAGTTGAGCTAATAAATTGGTTTAGCTCTACTTCTTGTGGGTGTCATTGAGTTCCACACTAGAATACCTACGTCACAATATTTTGGAAGTCTTTTTGCCGATCGGTTAATATCAAATTTAAAAAAAACTGCAATTGTAATCGCAAGATCCCATACCAAATTTCATCGATTTAAGTCATTCCGTATATGACTTATTGCTGTTATAAGCATCCTAAAGGGCAGACTGAACCAATGGACGGTCAAAAGTTTGACAGATTTGGTTTAAAATTCGATAAGTATCCATATTTTAAAAGCTAAACATGTGTGCCAAATTTCATCTGCCTAGCTTTATGCGTTCTGTAGTTATCGAATTCACTTGTATTGGAACAGAAAGACAGACAGACTTCCAGTAAATAGATTTCATTAAAGATGTGACAGAAATCTACAAATTTGATTATAATTCCGTATATCAAATTTCAATAGTTCAAGTCAAATCATTTATGAGTTATTGTGTTTACATACAGATAGATATAATACCAAAAATGTATTTTTTGGACAGAGAGAGATCTGACACAAGGAGAAACCCCGCCAAAAATTTCGAGGTCGAAATTTTGACGATTTCAGTATTTTCTCTACACTTCGTATTTGAGAAAGAAGAAAAAAAAATGACTGTATTGTACCGCAATCTTAACTATTTAAAACTGTGACAAGGAGTAAAAACTACAGGCTAATAAATATGCAACTTTATAGATTACGTAAAATTTGATTCCAGAGGAGTATGGATTAAAGATCGCTTATCTTTTCTTTGGTTTGGAATATTCCCTAATTCGTTTTGTTATTTAGCTTTTCTCATTTTCATAGCCCTCCATGGTCATTACGTACACTTTAAGATATGAATATTAGTTATGAATCTGCTAGTTTAGTTACATTAACGACCCGTTGTAAAGCAACACTAGGGCTATTTTGAGACGGACCTCGCAGTTTTGAACCGTGGTCAGATGACGAGGATGACGCCTGAGCTGGATACTTTAAGCCCTTATTTTTCTTAATGTTTTATTAAATTAAACCGACTTAAATAACATAACATTGCTTTATATGTGTTTAGGATTCGATTAAAAAATGGGATTTATTGACAAAGTTGCAAAAAGGAATCTTAAGACCAATGTTTTTAAATCTACATTTGAAGACCAGAATCAGTTATAGTAGATTATTCTAAACATGAACTAGAAAAAATTTCTAACAATACGAAATCATAATCAGAGATAAATTTTCTCATATAGATTTCGGCTACAAATTTACATTAACGGCGAAATGTTTCTCATATTACAGTTATTTTTTAATATTCTCCATTTCTGTCACCACATTCTTTTTACATTGTATTTGCATATTATAATTTCATTCATTTCCCTCAGAATTTACGAAATAAAGCAAAGAAAACAATACCATTAATACGAAGCATATTTATTTATTTTTTTACTTCGATCTTTTAAGAAATTTACCGAGATTTATAAAGAAACATTTCTGAAATGAAAGTATTTTATCCCCAAAATACTCGTTGCTTGATACATCCAAACTAAATAATACAAATAGTTTTTACAGTATTTTTTCAAATAATTTTCTTTGTACAGTTATAAATGTGTTTGAAGATATTTCTTTAACCTCATTTCCGCAAAGAATAAAGAGAAAATAAATTCGATGTTTTGCAGGTAATTCATTGGAAATTTTAGTTACTTTACATTGCTCAATAAACTAGTATCACTTAATATCTTTAATTATAATATATGAAAATCTCAAAATAAAATAAAAATCAAGCACTTTTAAAAGGTTTTATCTTAATTTCTTATTATAAACTATGTTTCAAGCACTGAAAAATTATTTATACACCATCTTCTAAATAAAAAACAATACAGTCAACCCTGGCTTAATCTTCATCTCTCATAACAAGGGATTCACTCAACAAGCAAAATAAAATGTTAAGAAATGACTCCCTTAAGAAACGATGTTTCGCAAAACGAGTCACGAGGAGACATCTTAACGTCACGTGTAGAATCCGGCCAACAGAGAAAGAAAAAATTATCTTTGTGAGGCGAGGAACGAACAACTAGCAGGAGTGACCTTCTCAAAATTTTCTCGCATACATTCTAATAACTACACATGTATATTATTAATCGCATGACATTGGCGTGCAATAATTACGAAAAAACTATCAGCGCACGATTTTTGATGATTAATTGCTAGGATGCGGTTAATACACAAGCATTAGAACACCGAATGTGTATTTTGAACGCTGGTTCTCCAACTCATTGAAGCTAAAGTTTGACACTATAGGACACTAAATATAGAACATATATAGAATGAATATATAGAACACTAAATTCTATATATTTAAACTATTGTATTTTCTATTCATCACATTTACATACTTCTGAAAATACAGAAGGACAAATGGTCAACCCCTTGATGGATTTGGTTCTGAGTTCGATAAGAATCTACATTTTAGATGCTAAATTAGTGCACCAAATTTTATCGATTTAGCTCTTTACGTCCTAAAGTTATTGGATTCATTTGTACTCGAACAGCAATTCAGACAGATTATCTCTGGATAGATTTCGTTCAAAATTTGATAAAAATCTACAAATGTGATGTTAAATCTATATATCAAATTTTGTTCTTCTAGCTCAATACGTTTTGAAGTTATCTCGTGCAAATACATACATAATTCCAGGAATTTGTTTTTGGACCCAGGGGGGTATAAAACATGGATATTCATCAAAATTCCGAATTAAAATTTTTTGACGATTACAGCATTTTTCCTTTATATAAGAGAATGTAAAAAAATAATGCTGAATTTAGAATTTACCTTCCTTAAGAGGCTATTTGGAAATATATACCAAACGTTTATTTAAATACAAATGATCGTAAAGACAACTATTTTAAGTATAAACAACAAATTTGTTTCTAGAGAAACAATAGAAAAAAACCTAGCGGAAATAATCCCCCCCCCCCATTTTATCTCAAAATCTACTATACACTGAGTTTTGTGTTGAGCTCTGCTGTGTAGTGAAGAGATTCGAATGCATTTTAGACGTTTCCTTTTTGAGAAAATGAGTTCAAAATTTAATACAGGTAATCAATTTTGGCTTCAAGACAACATTCCAAAATTGTATATCTGGTCCTTTGAGTTATCGTATTCAGCTATTCAGGCTACATGTAGACGGATTAAGTCCGAAACTATATTGTGTAAAAATACAATTTTAAAATTTACTCGTTTAATTTGTAGCATTGGTGAATTAACTGGTTCATAAGCACACAGATAAATAGAGAATTAATCAGCAAGGAATTTTCTTTAAAATTTGATGCAGAGTTGATGATGATGATATCGTGTCCGCGTTGCCACGGAATGGGGGTGCAGTAGCTTCTGAGGGTAAAGACCCCTGAGCACCCGAGGGCAGAAGTCTGACTTCTAGCTCATATGAAGATGACACACACTCATTCGCTTGCACAACCCCTTTTTACAGGAGGGCACACTAACGCACCTCACAGATAGAACACAGATGAAGAACAACCATGCCCGAACCGGGGTTCGAACCCGGGACGCCTAGATCACGGAGAAGATGCGCTGATGCAGAGTTAAGCTATATGTGTCATTAAAAACCAGATTATAAACAGGTAATAAAAAAACCCTATAAACAAAATCATATATCTAATTGTATCTACCTACTTGGTTGCTTTTTTATTTTCTCGTAAATAAAATATTAAAATTGTCAAAAAAATTATTTTAAAACTTTCAAATTTTGACGAGTTTTTACGTTCCAGATTTTCAGACATCGAAAACATATTTTGATAATTATGTCTCTCTGTCTGAATATGATAATTCAAAAACGCTTTGAAATAGACGGATGAAATTCAGCATATAGAATTTACGTTTGTACATTTCGTTCAAAATTTTTGTCAAATTTTGAACGAAATTCATTGTGAGAGCGCATGTGTATAAGACGGTCTGAATCTAATTAACATGTAACAGCAAATAATGTTAAACTGATATCATTTAGAAAATATATTTAGCATCTAAAGAGTAAATATGTAACAAATTTGGAAACAAATCCGTTAAGGGAATGATTACCATCCTGTACTTCTCATCCATGTAATCGCGATATTTCAAAAACTATATGATTTAAATAAATAAAATTTGGTATATTGTCAGGCGTCTACAATCATAGTTTTATGCCAAATTCTAGTTTTAATCGGTCTAAAAAAAGATGTCAAAAATACTTGTCCCATTTTCTGGTACCTATGTCAACTACCAGGGTTCCAAGAAGTAACACAAAAAAGTCAAAATCTCGAGTTGGAATTTTTTAATTACACAACTTTCTTTTTATATATGAGAAAATAAGAAATATTTAAATGATTTCGATCATAGATCAACTAATTGTAGATAGATCTAGAGATCAACTAACTGTTTCTTTAACGAAGGAATCAGCAGAACATTGGAATGATATTTTACTCAGAGGATTAAAATGTATTAAAGTTCAAACTTGAGAATTTTCTATTCATACGAAAATAATTAAATAGTTTTCCATAAAGAAATAATATGCATATAGTTTTTTATTCTTATTTTAATATTGCATTCTTTAAAACGTAGCAAAAGAATCCTCCTAGAATTTTAATGGGCGCGTTTATACCTTCTTCATTCAGCAACGAGATTGAAATTGTAATTCTTTTGTTGAAACTCTTTACTAAAGTTAGTATATAGTTAGTAATTTTATATGGAAGAATTAAGTTAGTTAACAGTTGTTTAAGTCATGCATATATTACTTTTCTTTCAACTCTTTTCCGACTTTCGTGTTATTCATTCAGCAGAACAGAGCATGCGCACACAAGTATATAAACCAACTCTCTGTTTTTCTTCGATTTTTAAATAATATACTTCCAATACTTTAAACATTTAAATTATTAATTTAGAATTCTCAAATTATATACGTTTATTCACCGGATAGTTTCCATTTAATGAATAACACCGTTCATCGTTTGCTAAAACAAAAAATATAAATATAAAATTTTACTTTCTTTTTTGTTTAGTTTTTTTATTAGAAATTACTTCTGTTGGAATTATTTATTTATAGTCTAACCTTCCTGCCAGAAATTAATAATTACTACTACTGAATAATATATAACAATAATTTACAAAATATTATTCCAAGATATATTGCTTTGAAATGTTGCATTAGATTATAATTAATCATATAACATTAGTTGAAATGATTATTTTAATGTTTTAAATTTAATAAATTAGCATAATTTACTATTTTTAATTAAATAAAGTTTTTTTTTTCAAATAAGACAAAATGATATTTTTTACAAATTATCGCAGAGAATTTTCTAAAATCTTCTTCGAAATTTTAAAACATTAGATCTCATTAAAGTAGTCAAGTAAATAAATGTGGTCTGATTTAAATGAAAGATCTTGCCTTATTTTAAGTGAGTGGGAGAATGTTCTTAAAAGCATATTAAACATTCTTTTATGAAAACTGTTTAAAAATAGCACACGTTTTAGGGCGTTTCTCATTTAATATATCTTAATAAGAAAATAAGAAGTTGTATTCTTGTTTTAGTAGAAGAATAAGAAGTATCTTGAATAAGAAGTCATATTTTTAATACCAAAAAAAAAAGATAATATTTGCAAAATTTAATTTTCTGTTTCCTCTTTGCGAATGATTTTTATTCATTTCCTAAATGAGACGATTAAGAAAAAATAAGCTCTAATGCGGACCAAAAAATAAACAAATAAAGAGAATATCTTATGCTCGATATTTTCTGATAGCTCCACAATAAGACGTGGTTTTATATTTTGTTTAATCGTATAATGAAGAAAATCGAGTATACATTTTAGAACATTTTTATGGAACATCTTTTGTGGTACCATGAAGAAAACGAGTATGCAATTTGGAACGTTATCTTTTTCTTTGTATTTAGTATTTATCTTAATCGTATGATGAAGAATATCGAGTACACATTTTAGTAAATTATCTCCTCTTTGTGTTTTGTTAATCATGCAATGTAGAAAATCAAGTATGCTATTTGGAGCATTATCTTCTATTTGGGATTGTCTTAATCGTATGATGAAGAATATCGAGTACACATTTTAGTAAATTATCTCCTCTTTGTGTTTTGTTAATCATGCAATGTAGAAAATCAAGTATGCTATTTGGAGCATTATCTTCTATTTGGGATTGTCTTAATCGTATGATGAAGAATATCGAGTACACATTTTAGTAAATTATCTCCTCTTTGTGTTTTGTTAATCATGCAATGTAGAAAATCAAGTATGCTATTTGGAGCATTATCTTCTCCTTGAGATTGTCGTAATCGTATGATGAAGAATATCGAGTACACATTTTAGTAAATTATCTCCTCTTTGTGTTTTGCTAATCATGCAATGTAGAAAATCAAGTATGCAATTTGGAGCATTATCTTCTCCTTGGGATTGTCTTAATCGTATGATGAAGAATATCGAGTACACATTTTAGTAAATTATCTCCTCTTTGTGTTTTGTTAATCATGCAATGTAGAAAATCAAGTATGCTATTTGGAGCATTATCTTCTATTTGGGATTGTCTTAATCGTATGATGAAGAATATCGAGTACACATTTTAGTAAATTATCTCCTCTTTGTGTTTTGTTAATCATGCAATGTAGAAAATCAAGTATGCAATTTGGAGCATTATCTTCTCCTTGGGATTGTCTTAATCGTATGATGAAGAATATCAAGCATACATTTTGGTGAATTATGTCTTATTTGTATTTGGTTTAATCGTATGAAGAAGAAATCGAGTATGCAATTTGGAATAATATCTTTTTTTTTTGTATTTATCTTACTCGTATGATGAAGAAAATCGAGTATACATTTTAGAACATTTTTATGGAACATCTTTTGTGGTACCATGAAGAAAACGAGTATGCAATTTGGAACGTTATCTTTTTCTTTGTATTTAGTATTTATCTTAATCGTATGATGAAGAATATCGAGTACACATTTTAGTAAATTATCTCCTCTTTGTGTTTTGTTAATCATGCAATGTAGAAAATCAAGTATGCTATTTGGAGCATTATCTTCTCCTTGGGATTGTCTTAATCGTATGATGAAGAATATCAAGCATACATTTTGGTGAATTATGTCTTATTTGTATTTGGTTTAATCGTTTGAAGAAGAAATCGAGTATGCAATTTGGAATAATATCTTTTTTTTTTTTGTATTTATCTTACTCGTATGATGAAGAAAATCGAGTATACATTTTAGAACATTTTTATGGAACATCTTTTGTGGTACCATGAAGAAAACGAGTATGCAATTTGGAACGTTATATTTTTCTTTGTATTTAGTATTTATCTTAATCGTATGATGAAGAATATCGAGTACACATTTTAGTAAATTATCTCCTCTTTGTGTTTTGTTAATCATTCAATGTAGAAAATCAAGTATGCTATTTGGAGCATTATCTTCTCCTTGGGATTGTCTTAATCGTATGATGAAGAATATCAAGCATACATTTTGGTGAATTATGTCTTATTTGCATTTGGTTTAATCGTATGAAGAAGATATCGAGTATGCAATTTGGAATAATATCTTTTTTTTTTGTATTTATCTTATTCGTATGATGAAGAATATCGAGTATACATTTTATTAAATTATCTCCTCTTTGTGTTTTGTTAATCATGCAATATAGAAAATCAAGTATGCTATTTGGAGCATTATCTTCTCCTTGGGATTGTCTTAATCGTATGATGAAGAATATCGAGCATACATTTTGGTGAATTATGTCTTATTTGTATTTGGTTTAATCGTATGAAGAAGAAATCGAGTATGCAATTTGGAATAATATCTTTTTTTGTATTTATCTTATTCGTATGATGAAGAATATCGAGTATACATTTTAGTAAATTATCTCCTCTTTGTGTTTTGTTAATCATGCAATGTAGAAAATCAAGTATGCTATTTGGAGCATTATCTTCTCCTTGGGATTGTCTTAATCGTATGATGAAGAATATCGAGCATACATTTTGGTGAATTATGTCTTATTTGTATTTGGTTTAATCGTATGAAGAAGAAATCGAGTATGCAATTTGGAATAATATCTTTTTTTTTTGTATTTTTCTTACTCGTATGATGAAGAAAATCGAGTATACATTTTGGTAACTTATCTCTTCTTTATATTTGGCTTAACCGTATAATGTAGATTATCGAATATACAAGTTGGAACATTATCTCTCTCACAGACCAAAGTAGCCTTAAATCTGGCTCTTATTTATAGTTTGAGTGTAAAGATGATATACTAAATTTTATGCATCGAGCTTCAGTGTTAACAAAAATAGATGTTCCACAAATTGTCAAATCTATGACAGATTTACTTCAAAATCTGATGCAAATCTTCATTTCTAATGATAAAGCTGCTTGTCGAAATTCATTTATCAAGTTGTTGTATATTTTATTTATAATATTTACACGCATACGGAAAACTTAGATAGAATTTCCTTTGAAAAATTTCGCCCAACATTTGATACATAGTAAAGAACTATTTATCCGTTTTTCAGTTATACGTCGTTGCATTAAAATCCCGATTGTTTCATAATCATTTTAATAATAAAATATTTCGTTTATACAACACTTAGGACACTCGGTTATGCGTCTTTTGTCCAATTCGTTCCGAGATATCTTAAGAAAAGTATCGGAATTCTGATAGAAAGATCCTTACTCCGAAATTATTAATATAGAAAAATGGAAGATACATGCTTATTTAAGCGACAGCTAGTCCAAGCTCTGATCTATTTCACCGGAAGTCAGATTCTAATTTAAGTAATGATGAAGTAGTTTCATTATTAATGATCAAATTATAAAAATGAAGAAGGGTTTCATCCATTAATTTCAATTGAAGAAGCTTTTTACGTTCTATTTCAAACTTCGAACTTAATTTAATTGTCAAAAAAGTATCGAAAATCATTGAGTGGAATTAATGATTTATAACACCGTGTATAGGGTGAGTAAAAAAATAACTCCCCAATAATAATGTTTTCGAAACTACTGCACATATTACAATAAGTGATAGGTGAATTTAAAGAGCAATATACCAGTTTTTTTTCAGTTGCAAATGTCCAATGTGTGACCCTCTTGTTACACGGCATACGTCCAATCTGAAGCCAGTTCGTTACAAACATTTTGAAGCATTTTGTTTTGTCTGTTATCTCTGACATGACTCCGCAAAAAGAAATCATTGAGACAAGACATTGTTTATGTCCCACCAATTCCAAAAACACTGCCAGAACTTAAAGAACGCATTTGTGCAGCATTCAGAACCACTGACAGAGCGATGCTACAAAATGTTAAGAACGAACTGGATTACATATTGGACGTATGCCGTGTAACAAGAAAGTCACACATCGGATATTTGTAACTGAAAAAAAATTGGTATGCTTCTCTTTAAATTCCTGTATTCTTTATTGTAGTATTTGCAGTAGTTTCAAAAATAAGGTGTGTTTTTTTTTTAAATCGGGTCCATCTTTCGTATTCACCCTGTATTTAAAATCAGCTTGTTAGGTAACGATAAAAGATTTTTTAATCAAATACCTATCTGTGTGAAGATAAATGGTATAATCTAAGAAATTTCTAATTAATATTCAAAATATGCAATAAAAATATGGATTTCCCTATTTTATTATAAATTTCTAACTATTTTTTTTATAAAACTATATGGTAATATAATACCAAAATCTTAAAAAATTAAAATTATTACTTTAAATGAGTTTTAACTAGTAGAATTTAGTATTTAACAATCAAAAGTTGCTTTATTAAAATTTCGAGCATGCATCTTTGCATTCAAATTTCTTTTCACGTCTGTTCGCTTTCTGAAGACTTAAAAACAGTGCTTTACTATATATATATATAATTTTGTTATAAAGATAGCATATTTGACCCAATTCAGTTATTTCGCTGCATTTTTGAATTATCAAGTTCAAGCATAATTCCGAAGAAAAAAAAATGTTTTTTTCGAATATTTTCATGAAAGAAACTGTGAAAGTGTAAGTTCGAGTCAAGATTTATCAAAACTTGAGTTCGAATTGTTTAACAATTACAGTACCTTGTATTTCTATCATTTATATATGAGAAAATAAAAGGAACTAAACCATAAAGGTATAAAACCTTAAAATCAATTGTCCCTTTTGTAGGCTTGTTAAAAGTCTTGTAATACGAATGCAATAAATGCATCAGCACCTTGAATTTTTAATTAAAAATTGTGAAGAATGAAAATTCAGGAATTCATACTTAGATTTTCACAATTTTCATAATTTTTAGATTTTCATTTCATTCTCACACATTCTCAAATAATGAAATCGCATGCATATTTATGAATTAAATTTTGCAATCAAATGTGTTTAACTAAAAAAACACTCTCAAAAGTATTGAATATAATATAATCTTTTCCAATTCCGGTTTGTTCAAATAATAACGAAAGCTCGAAAACCATATAGGCGTTAAAGAAATCGGGAAATCTTTCTGTCACTCGCTTATACGTGTATGTTTGGATTGAAAGGGCAGCTGAAACGAATTCCTTCTTTCATAAAAAAATTATGTTCCTCTTTCTTTTTATATTTTTGTTTGTTTTTTGCATTTTACTACATTTATGCATAACTCGTATTAATCCATGAAAAATATATATAAAATTATAATCAAATTGCTGGATATAGCGAAGCTTTACAACTAACTGACAATAGATCGTAAAATTTTTTAAATATTAACGTTCAAAAGTCAAGGTTAAAGAAAAATTTTAGAATGATTTTTAAAAACTACTTTTATTTTGAAACACTTTAAAAAAATGTAAACAGTTTAATTCGTTAAAAAAATATGGCTGTCTTTTAGGCAAAATTTTTGCCAAATCAATTCAAGTCCATATACATTTAAGTATTTAAGCAGAATCTTGCTCACAAAATTTAACTATGAATTTGATTCATTAATTTTGTTTTTTAAAGACTTGTTTTAAATGTTTAACCAAAGAAACAGGTGAGATCTAAAAGACTGATAATGATAAAGATTTACTTCTTTTTTCTAATCTTAACCTTCTGATTTCCATCAAAAACTATCAACATGTATATATTTTATATTTTTAGTTGCTATCGAAAACTATTAATATGTATTTATTTTGCATTGTTAGTTATGTTCAAGGAAAAATTCTTTTTCATTAAGTTTGAAGTCAAAATCATTTAAATTTAAAATCGATAAAAATGGATAAAAACGGATAGTTAAGTTGAAAAACTGAAAGTTAAGAATTTATTAAGCTTAGAATTATATCCAGCAAGTAAAGTTTATCTGTTAATATCGTTTGAAAAAATTTTAACAAAGGTTAAACTAATTTTCCTGAAATATAAAATTAAATCATAAATAATTTTATAACTTAAGGACATTTGTCCTTAGGAATTAAGGAAAATATCCTTAGAGATTTGTTTTCTAAAATAAAATAAATCTCTAAGGACATTTTTAAAACAAAATTGCAAATGATATTTTAAGCTCAAAAATGAACTTGATGCTAATATTTTAACAAATTGCAATTACAGAAACAATGCATAGCAACTATCCTGAAGAAAATTTGTCAAAATACAGATTTTTAATACAGCATGGATTTATTAAATGTAGTTCTAAAATTCATTAGATAATATGGGCTTGTATTTCTAGAATTGTAAAATGAAAACGGTTTACGAAAAAGGGGGAAAAAAAGCTGCAAAACTATTTATAAGCAAAGTTTTCTTTTCTTTTTAATTTCGTTAATTTTTAATTACTTTTAATTTAAATCAAGCAAAAAAATAACAATGCAGAATTTTTGACAGAGCAAATTTATTAAATCACATTTTGGAATTCTTGGAAAAAAATTGTTCTTCATTGTTTCTAAAATTCCAAAATAAAAACGATTCAGAATGACGAAAACCAAATAAATTCCTTTAAGAAAAAATTCGATTTGTTTTAAATGTATTCCTAATTTCAATGAAGTAAAATTAAAACAATCCTTACCATTATGAAACAGCGCCACTCCTTGAAGGATGACCATAGCCCAGCCTAACCCGCAATCGGCCCACATCGCCTCTTCGGCTAGAAAACTTTCAGCGACATCAATGCATAAAAACACGGTAAACAAACAGCAGGAAAGTTTTTCGGTTCTAGATCTGGCTGCGGAGAAGGAGCAGACGACTTTTTAGTCACGTAAAGATGAATTACTCGGCGTTAAAACTGAATTTCTCCCGGTGTTGGTACATTTCATATCCACATCTCAAGACGGTAATAGCCGTTTTGAGTATCTGAGAAAAAGTTTATGGGCGGTGTGAGCAGAACACTTCGCTTCACGCTCATTGGTTCGCGATGAATTCGTTTCGATTACGCAAGCGTAGATGGATGTCCTGTCCCACGTGCAGAAAATGATCTCTTAAGAGCGGTATATTCTTCGCAATGCTCCCGGAGAAAGAATTCTGAATGAATTTTGTTCGGAATTCGAAAAATTGTGTGAGTTATTTTTTTATTTCTTTTTTTTTTTCACCACAAATAAAGCTTCAAAGCAAACTGGAATATTTAAGATTAGTATATATAAATATTCCGCCGGATTTACAAATACAAATTTATGTAAAAAAATTGATCTAGCTTTTTTCTCCCTTTTTTTAATGACATTTACTATCAATATAATTCCAAATAATGCATTTTTTATTTATGGTGTTATTTTAATGTGAAAATCGCATGTATTTAATGAATGCAATCAGCAAAAAATTATAATTTCAAACCCATATTTGGTTGGTCGATTTAATTTTCAAAATTCAGCATCATCCGATATTTATAAATAATACTATAATCTTTGACTCTATGAAAGATGAAATGTCTTATTTTGGAATTTTTATTAAAGAATTCTTATTTTTCTTAATTTGCATGCTTCTATGTACGTTTTTTTACTTAACTAATTTAATGCACGTGAGAGAAAATTAAAATAACATATATTCAAATAATTGAATAAAATATTTGTATACATAAAAACATAATCGCAAGAACATTTAAAAAATCAATAATTTCATAATAAAATACCAAATTATTAATTTTGACCCCTAATGCAAAAAGATAATTTCACGAATATGGACATCAAAAGAAGATAAATAATTAAAATTTTAAATTCCAAAAAAGAATTTTCGAAATTCTTCTGTTTATCGAAAAGACAAATATATGTCTAATAAAAAGGTGTTCACTCTAATTATAACCCAGTAGCTAATTTCTTTGGCAGTGGACATCGCCATATAGCTCTAAAAAAGCTTTCAATAACGTAAAGCATTCATTTTATTTGTTTGAATAAAAAATATATGTTTGATAAAATTACGAAATATATATTTTTATACATTCTCCCGGTACTATTACACCATACGCAGCAAGCTGGTACATACATAGTAAAATATTTTTGGTACACTAAAATTTTAAACTTAAGAAATCCCATTCTGTGATGAAAATTGGCCGAGTTATGAAGCTTTAAATTTCAGTATTTCAGCTCGATGAACAACCCCCTCTAGGAAATGCAGTATGTTCATTGGGTGATTTTTTTGAGCCAATCATTTAAATGACGGGGAAAATGACGATATTCCAAGTTTCATAACTTAATCCTGTTCAGTCTGAGAAGACTAGAGCTTTTTGTCTTATAATTAATATGTTAGTAAATGATGAATACTTCATTAACTATGATTAAAGACGGTATAGATATTTAGATTCAATAATTTTTCAACAGCATATCTATTCATTGAAATAAAATAAAAATGTAATTATTTACATCAATCTGGGCTTTTTCCCACTAAAAGCACCTATTTTTAATGGTTTAGAAATAAGTTATTGTGCTATTATTAGAATGAAAGCCTTCTATATCAGCCACATGTTCACCTTTCTAATGGTACATAAAAAAACTAATTATAAGAATCAAATTTATAAGTTTTCTCTTGATTATAATATCCTAAAAATTATTTCTTGCAATAAGCATCATAATAAATAATTTGCCACAATAATATGTAATTACTGATTTTGTTAGGAAATTTCGGCATTAAGGTTCTAAATTCCAAATTCTTTTGGCTCCCTTATCTTATTCTAAAATGATGCAATGTATTATAAATCTGCTATTGTGCGTCATTAGTATAAGTAAATCACTTCACTTGACTGTATACAGAACTATTACAGTACATATAACTATTTAATCGGTATCGTATCTGACATTTATTTAACCCGGTAACCGTAACTAATATGCAAATATAAGAATTAAGACATGATATAAATACGTGTCATTATGTTTGTCATGTGGTTCGGTGCTGGTCTTGGGTCCTGTAATGACCGTCTATTTATTTAAGTTTTTCCATCATACCTGTAAATAGTTCATCATGTGTTTAATTTTATTTCCTCTTAATAAATTGTGTTTAAATTAAACCTTTCCTTTTCTCGGACCTAATCTTTGGAGACTTTTTATTTGTCATCATTTCCACTGCAGTACTCTAATATCAAACGGCTGAATTCCTAGCCGTTATATAAGATATCACTTTAACAGATTTCCCGTTCTTTCTCTTTATATATAATCGTTTTTTTTTTTCGATAATTCCAATACATTTTGCTTCATTCAATAAAAGGTGTATCATTTTTATTTTGCGTTGAATATCAAAGAATATTAAGAAAATATATATGAAATGAAACAATTTTCTTATATAACATCACTCAATCATATATTATTGACTATCATTAATACTGTTGAACTCTAATGATTTATTTTTGTTAGATATCTCCCTCCTCCATAAAAATTTTATAGCTTTATAAAATATTATGAAAGCAGAATCAAATAAATAAGATAAATATCAAAGGTACAGATGTATACAAAAAAAATCAAACTTTTATTTGAAAATAGGATTCATAAATGCTTCATAAAAAAATTGGGAGATTTAGAATGCCTTATTTTATTTGAGAAGAACGAACTGCATCTTACTGTTAACACTTATTGCTTTTTTTTGTTTGTTTTCTTTTCAAGTTACTAAATATCGATTGAAAAATATCGTAAAATAACATCAACAGTAACATTGATTCCAAATAAAAAATTTGAAAATCAATAAATTTGAAATTTGAAAAAAAAAAACCACAAAATATTTGTGTTTTATGTAAATAAAAAAGACATTTACGTAATTTTGTTGTAAAAGTAAATGAACATTTCTCTGCGATTCAATTAAATGGATTTAATAATGCTCTGCTACTGATCATATTGTCGCGAAAAGAAAAATTCGTGCACCTTTAGCTGAAATATGCTTTTTCCCAGGCTGAGAAGTTAATTGAAGAAGTAGCCACTTTTACAGTAAGTTGGTTTTAAAATCATTCCAATTTTCTACTAAAAACGAGCTTTGCTAATTCAAGCATTTTTAAATCGAATTCTTTGATAAATCGATATTTTTCCTCATATCTCTAGAATTTCTTTTCAATATGATATAAATATCGTCTGTTATTTAAATTTATTTTTGTCCTTTCTAAGTCAAAACTAAGAATTGTGCAAAATTATTTTTATTTTTGAATTCTTTTGTTTACAATCACACCATGTGTCTTCAGTCATTGGAAGTGATGTTTTTAAAAGCTTTTATTTTATTATTCAATAAAAAATTATAACATTTTTTTAAAAACCTTCAAAGCGCTTAATGGTATTTATATCTTTTTTGTTTTAAAGTTTCACTGTGCAATTACTGTATTCAAAATTCTGCATATGGTTTTTCTAACTATTTGCTTATATATAGAAAGTAATATTCTTTAACTATTGAATTCTGTTTTTTTTTGTTTAAGTAGAATTGTTACTAATTTATCTAAAGAAATTTAATTATGAAATATCTAATATATATATATATATATATATATATATATATATATATATATATATATATATATATATATATATATATATATATATATATATATATATATATATATATATATATTACTACACAAAATACGTTTATTACTTATTATTTTCTTTATAAGAGAAATGAGAATATCATTAGCACGAAGCGATTTTTAAGTCTCGTAATTTCTCAAAAAATTATAGACTGCACAGAAAGATTTTTTAAATCCAACGAAAGCTAGTTTTTTTATTATAAATTAATAATAATTGTTTTAAAAAATGATACGAAGCTTTATTAAACAATGCGAATACTCATATATAACTTCAAAAACAAGGACAAAATAAATGAAACGATTTAAAATGCTGCAAATACTGATATTTTCAGATATTTATAATATTTTCTTACGAACTACTAGCACTATCTCTCTAAAATAATCTTCTCAATTTAGGAAATATAGTTTCCGAAAAATTAGCCATTTAATTAATTTTCAAACATTTCTTATATTTAAATAAATACTGTTTTGTTCACAGATGTGAACAAAATTTATGTACTTGTAAGATGTACAAATATTTATAGCAAAATTTAAAATCGTCATATATCAATTCAGAGTACGTATATCTATAATATTTTAATGTCAAAAAATTCCTTTAAATAAAGTTTTATAATAATGAATGTTTATCTATTGTCTGCAGCTTTATTTTAATAGAAAAGCGAAAGACCTTTTGCACTGTAGAATATTAATATCTTGTAGTTTATAGGATTTACAGAATGTCTCAAACTTTTAAAAATAGGAGACAGATAATTCCTTTTTTATAAGTTATGAATTACTTTTAAAAAATGAGGCAAAATTTAGTTGAACATTGTGAATGATAATTTAAATAGAAAGGCTTCCAAAATTGTTTGTATGTTTAAGAATTTTAATAAAATCTTACTCTATCTGTTATTAAAAATTAATATTTCTGAATGAAAATTTTATAAATAATGTTCATCAATTCTCTTAACAAAATTTCATTAAATATTTTACGAAAAACTTTCTTTGAAAAATCAATAAGAAAAAAAAAGTTATCTCGCAGAAGTCTTTTTACATTTTAAAGAAATCCGTATATATTAATAAATGTTATGACATTTCAGTTAATTAGTACTTAGAATAATTTTCTATAGCATCCACAACAGTTTTTAAATGTCTGCCTATACAATGCACTAGTTTTGTTAGGATTATTACTGCATCAATGCTTCTATATCTTTACATTTACTGTTTTTAGTTTGATTTTCTCATTAAGATCGTGTCTCCATATTTTAATTTTTAGATATCTCCAAATATATTCCATTGGGCTTAATTCAGGCTACTGAGATAGTATTTTCAAATTTTGACATTATAGGTGAACATGGGACATTTTGCTTAAGATAGTTGCTTTGATATAAAACGATGTTTTTCTAATAATGAAATTTCTCCAAAATTTCCAATATATGATAATTTTAAATTGTCTTTCAAATGTTTAAATACATGGAATTATTCATATTTTTTTAATAAATGCCAAAGTACTTAGTCCTGATACTAATATGCTTCGCCACATACAAACATCTCCATGAGCATGCTTTCTGTTCCTAAGTTCTTAGGATTACGTTTTTCATTTTTTTTTCCTTCTTCATACAATTATACTCCCGTCAGAATCAAAAATGTTAATTTGCTCCCGCTTGCAAATAAGTCTTGATTGCAATATGTTTCAGGCTTATTCCTTATTAATATCCAAACAAAAGCTTAATTTTTTTTCATTAGTAAAAGTTTTCTCCTATCTGATTATTCACGTAATCTAATTGATCTGAGATTTTGTTGAACAGTTTCAGTTGAAATTCAAATAGAAAATATTTTGGTAAACTCTAAAGAAATCTTTACAGCATTCAAACGTGGATTTTCTGGATTTTTTTTATTGCCATAAATTTTTTATTACGTTGAACTAACTTTGTTGGTTGGCCTTTCTTTTCTATTCGATTTCCTTCTTTAAATCATTTAATCGGATACTGAATCGTAAAATGGAATAAATTTTCCGATTAGTGATATGGCAAATTGATTTTCTACTGCTATGATGAAAAATAATAACTTTTTTATTATTTTCGATAAATAATTACTTTTTGATTTTTTCAACTAAGAGCTATTTTAAAATAATAAATAGAGCATAGAGAAGTGAGGAAACAAAAATTAAAGCCAAACGATTTTTAAAATGCCATTAAAAATGAAAAAATGAAAAAAGTGACAGACGTTAATTTTTGTTGTGCATTTATTCGAAAAATTTTCTATGAATTATCACTATTGCAGCGCTTTTTATCTGAGTCAATTATTTTTATAAAAATTAAAATAAAAAATGAAATGAAATAAAATCGATTTTTAGAGCTACTATATGGGGATAGGAAAAATTCTGATCTACATTTTTGAATTTAGTTCCAAGCAAAAGTGCATTTTCTTCAAATTTCAAAAGTGGCCTAACTCGTTTGAAAGCCATTGTATGCATTTAACTCTAAAGCTGCAGATTTCAATCTTTATCCATTATTAAAAATAAATAATCAAGTTTTGAATGAGTTCTTTTAGTAGTAAACTTCAAGACAATTTTTAATAAACAGTTTTGAGTATCGATAAGGTAAAATTTATTTTGTTAATATTTATTTCTGTTCCACCTTTTGATTTTTAAAAATTTCGTCAATCCGTTTAAATTGTTTAAATTCTGTTCGTTAACAAAACCGGCTTATTGCGTTCTATATTAATGAAGAAGGAAATATTGTTTTTAATTAATAAACATAATTATTTAATTAATTTTCACGAAACTTTTGTTAAAACTATTATTTTACTACATATTATCAATGAAAAAAATTATATAAAGTCTATGGAGTAATTTGGATTTGTATTGAGAGCAGGAAAATTGGAGCTTTCTTTTTATTTATGTAGATTTATTAAAACTTTTAAATTTAGGGTTATTCAAAGCAAATGCAAGGAATACGAAGAACCATAGGAAAGAAGAAGAGAATTTTGAAAATGTCGAAATTATTTATCACCAGGTAAGAAGTTTCGAATGACAAAAATTCTTCATTCACAAAAGAAAAGTGGTTCGCATTCATAGAAAACTTGTTCTCACTCCTAACATTGTCTTCTAGCAGAATTTCACATTCTTTCCAGTTAATAAAATCTAATGCAAAATTTGATTTAAAAGAGTTGCTTAGTATTTACTAAATTATCTTCAATAAGTATTTATAGAATTTAAATTTCAGAATTTCAAGGATTTATTTAATATTAAGAATTATCATTAAAGAACTAGCCAAAGCTTTCCAAAAATTAGGAATATTTACTTCTTCATTCACTATAGCAATATTAAAATAATCACAAGTTATTACAGAATAGATTTTTATTTAGTGATATTATTATTTCCATTGCTTGAAAATCCTTTTCATTTATATAAATTTAACCAGCGGGAGAGTGATATACCCGAACCTTTATCGCATATTCTCTAATGAAAGTTCCAATTAGGTCTATTTAAAATTATAGACCTTGAGCAAGGTGATGAATGACATGAGTTCTCAGATTTTTTTAGAATATTGCTCATGAGAGTTTTATGGTTCACAACATATAAAAGAAAATCGGGTATGCATTTTAGGCCCCCTTTTTTTAACCGACGGAAACTGAAATCTTACACAGAACTGCAATTTTAGTAACAATATCATTACCAAATAATATTTATCTAAGTAGTTCTTGTTTTCGAATAATCCGGTTCATGTGAATATACAAATCGTCAGAGAGTCAACTCATAGATGAATTATTATTTCAATATTTGATGCTTATCTACAATTTGGAAGTTAAAAAAATGAACCAAATTTTATTTATCTAGCTTCAAGCGTTTTATAGATTTATTTGCACTCATTCTACTTGTAGATTTGAGCAATATTCCAAAATATTGTTGAAATCTTCAAGTTTGATGGTAAATTAGAGCATTAAATTTAAATTTAAATTTAATTATTTAATTTACCATGAAACGGATGAATTAACCCTATAGTCGAAACGTTTTTGAGTTTTCATATTCGAAGACGACAGCCATAATTCCAGAAATGTGTTTTTCGGACTCATAGAAATTTGAAACTTGGAGATTCGTTGACATCTCGAGGTCTAATTTTTTGACGATTATAATATTTTTCTCTTTTTACACAAGAAATTAAAATTAATAAATATTTTCCAGTTTGCATTAAATTTTAATTTTTCATCTCCTTTGAATTCAAAACATTTAATTGTATAAACTTAACTTCTAAATATTTATTATAGTAATTAAGAGTGAACTCTTTTTTTATTCTTATGGACATTAGTATCTCTTTTCAACAACGGTTGTTGTGAACAAATAACTCAGTGAGAATGACTATTTTCTTTATAATGACAAATAAAACAATTCTTATGGTATCCTAAATGTTATTGATTAAATGTATCATTTCTAAAAGTGAAAGTTTACTTATCTTTTCTTAACATTTTGTTTTCATGCAAGTTTCTTTCCAAGAATTAATTAATTTACTTATGACTTCGGAAATAGCACTAAAGCAAATAATAGAAAGGCATTTATAATTATAACTTCATTGCATATTTCATCTGATGGCTGCTTTCGATTACCAGCCCAGAATTCGTTAAATATATTCCTATTTCAGTTATCAGTTTTTTTATATCTCTTTCAGCAACAAAAATGTCACTTTGATTCTCAAGGAAGCGTTCATATAATTGCTCCTCAGTCTCAAGCGCTCTGTATCGTTGCTATATCTGCGACATATTATTACATTTATTCAGATTATAAATAGCACCGAGGATATTTACAGAATCTCTAGAATAAAAACATAAAATATGTACAGAATTTTGTGTTGGGGAACAGACCCCACAAAATGTTTAAGGCCCCGATTTTTTGTCTAAATTCAACATGAAGTCTACAAAAATCCATCAGATTTCCTATTAATTCTTATTCAAATACCAAATACTAAGAGATTGGTCAAGCATTATATTATTGCCTTCCATCTTCGTAATGAAAATAATTATTGTTTCCCAAGAACAATTCAAAATTCAGAAAAAAAACTGTATAAAACATGTAATCATAACTGTCAGAAACAAAACTTGAATGCTGGTTTAAGCATGTGTTTACCAAATGTTGTAGTCTGATTATAATAAAATTCATAAGCATGTATAAACAAATAGAATTGTTGATTGGAAACACAGCACTAATCAAAGTCAGGAATATTCTCCAGAGCTCATAAAGAATTAGAAAAAGCAGAAGTTGTTGAAATTTTGTCTATGGTTTTTGAATTTTTGTAAAATCTTGATATCGCCAATCGATTAAAGTCACTATGAGTAGACATGCAGGCGGTGAGTCTGTTTTTTCCCCTGCCTTTACTAAAATACAGAAGTTGTGAGTTCTACATATTTTAGTGAAAAGTTTGAGACTGAAGTTAAGTATGATGGATTGGTTGTTAAGGACTTCCCTTTTTTTATTGGTTCTTTTGCTTATAGCTATATAGATGTGATATTACAAGAAGCCTTTTTACTTTCTGGTATACCTAACGCAAGCAAAGAAAGTATTGGAATCGTCAAAGAATTTTATCTCACCATCTTTTAGCGATTTTAATGTTTTGGCCTTCTTTCGTCCAAACAAATGCTTTTTTAAAAAAATTATGTTAGTTTGTCTCAGTACAATTTATATTCTTACATCAAAATAACCAATCTGTATCAAATTTTCGACGAAATAAGGTCAACGGGAAGACTGCCTGTCCATCCATCATTATGCATTTGAGCATGATAACTTAAAAATGCGACAATTTAGCATGTAGTTTTGTCACTAGATTTATAGAAATTTGGATCAAATCAAACACTGAGTTGACTGCTTCTTGTTTTGTCTATTGTTATAAAGATGAAAGAATAAATCAGCAATGAAACAATATAGGTAGATGAAATTTTGTATGTAATCTTGATACTAAAATAGGAAATCTTTGTCAAATTTTGTACCCACTTAAACAAAAGTTTAACCTTTCAAACCGATTTTTACATGATTAAAATTTTAAATCCCATGTCGTTTTACGATAACCCATGTAAAAAAAAAGTTTTTTTTTTTTTGCCCAATAGGGAATGAAATCTGATTTCAGTTATTATATGCCCATTAGGACAGAAAGAGTTAAAATTCAGACTCGATTCTTTACTTTACGTAGAAATTCAAAACGAATAAATAAATATTCCATAATGTGAAAGTATAGGAGAAAGTCGAGGAGAAAGCACCCCCAATGATTTGTTTCAACTTTAAAATGATCCGAAAATTTTATCAACAAAACGAAGTGACATGCAATCCGTTTACTTTATTGAGATTAGTCCCATTTATCCCGCTAAAGGCTTCCTATACCAATAAATAGCACAATTGGCTCTATCGATCGTTAAGCTACTGCATATAACAAGCAGGAAATTTGAAGAGAAAACAGAGCATATAAAATCGAGGAATTTGTTTTCATTTTCTTGAACCTCAACGAGAAATCACAAAAAAACGGTGAATATAAGTTTTATCTATACAGCTTTTTAAAATATTTTTTAACTCGTTCTGTCATTTTACAGCTAAATTTTTTTTTGTTAAATTTAATTCAACGTAAGGGGAAAAGGGAAATTAATCTTAATGTATTTGTGGTTTTTCAGAAAGTTATAATCAAATCGTGAGGTGAAATTTCATTTATTTATTAGAAAACTGACATTTCAATGTTATCTTGAATACTAGTTTTACTCTACAGCTAAGTAAAAAATTAAATGCAGATTAATTAAAATTTAATTCTTATTGCAGATCTATAACTTTTAGTATATTAGAAGAAAATATGAAATAGCAACACAATTTATTCTACTAAAAAATACATGTTCACGTTACACTGCTGTAAATCAGTAGAAATGTCACCGATGTTAAATTTTAAATATTAGCCAAATAAATAAATAAATAAATTTTCTAAGATAAAACTTGAAATAAGAATGAAAGACTAAGATCTTCAACAACAGCTTTTTATCTGAGGTATGCTTAAGAAATGACAGACACTCAAAGCATTCAAAAAATGATAATGTGAGAATTTTGTAATTTCAGTTTCTTTCAATTTTTCCCTTCCTTAAACGATTTTTTTATATATATCTATGGTTATTAGAAATATCAGAAATCTATTTTTACATCATTCTCGGAAACGTTAAAAAAATATGATGATTACCAAATACAGTAACATTTTGTTGATACTCCAGAAGATGCGAGACCAGTTTTTGTAAATTTATCCGATTCATAGTTGCGGAAGGAATGCATGCATGATAAAACCCGAAATTCCAATCCAGAGCATAAGAATGAATGTCATATTTATGGATAATATTTGTTTAAATAGAATTTCCTTAATTCTGTGCATACCACATAAATATTTAAAAAAGCTACATACATTTTTTTGAGGAAACTAAATATAGAATCTGGAAATTGTAAGAAGAATGCGATGAAACGTCTCGGTAAAGGAACACTATAAAATCAATTATCATTTTAATTTGCAGATGATTACATTAAATAAATGTTAAATGCTTGGAATGTAGGGCCGAAATGTTCTGAGAAGTAAATATTTTTGAATTAAAATACGTTTTTCGCAAAATGTAAATTTGCCATTCTTCAAAATTTTCTTCAGAAGCGAAATATATTGATATAAATTCTTGAAAAATCACCGAATGATACCGGTTAATTCGAAACGTCTGGTCAAGACAATCCTGGGTATTTCGGCCAAACATTGGATAAAATGTTTAAAATTGAGTCTGACCCGACTAATCCGAGGTATTTATTTAAAATTCAGGACAAATACGAAACATTTTCGTAATGCAGGACAACGTTTCAAAAATCGGAATTCTTCTGTTTAATACAGAGTGTTTTTGTCACTTTAGTTAATACAGGAAAGTCATTCTTAAAAAATGACTATTTCTGAAACTAACCAATGTTCTAAAACAAAAAGTTGATGAATTCATTTCTTCTTTTTTATTATTCTATCATTGGATATGTGCATTGTAGGCATTTATCTTTTTTTTTTTTTTGACTTAAGAAATTTATAAAAATTAAAGCAAATTCATAAATAGCTTGTACGTGCGCTATAAAACCCAAACTACGCAACAGATTTTACTTAAATTTGACTTTATTTAATATAAATCGTAAGAAAGGTATTAGTAAATCATGGATTAGTTAAATAGTTTGTTTATGTGTTTATTTTATAGAATTATAATTTTTCTACAAGCCCAAGCTTACTGATATTACAATGAGAGCTGCGAGAAAAGTGATTTATCTTTTATTATTTAAAAACTATGTTTGCATGTATCGGAAAAAGTTCTTTTTTAATATTGTCACACATATTCAGGGAAAATATTCTATACAATTTGGATCATTATATTTATTTCTTTCTTTTTAAAATGTCACTCGAAATTTCATTTTAATTCTTCATCTTTCTTTAAACATTATTGGCAACGCCTTACAAAAAAAAAAAAATGCCCTTTATCGGGTTTTTTAAAAAATTGTCTGGTAGAGTCACAAATTTATCGAAAATCTTAATATAATCTTAAATATTTTTAATATTCTTATTATAATAATAAATATTCTTAATATAATCTTAAATACTTTTTATTTAAAATTTTATTCTAATTTTAATTAAAAATAAAATTGCAGGCAATAAGATGATTTTGAGTATTGAATTATTTTTAAAAAAGTATTTTTATAATAAAAGTTATTATAGTTATATTTTTAATATATTTATTCTTTAATATCTGGAATAGGGTTATTGGAGAAATAACAGAGAACAGGTTTTTGAAACAACTTTGTTTATTCGTCTTGAATAAAACGTAAAAAGAAAACTTAAAAATGAACATTCGGGCATGTTTGGTACATCTCCGTCTATATCCATACATTTATATAGTGAGCTCAAGGGCATCCGTATTCATCTGCTACCTTACGGCACTTTTCATAAAGATTCCACGACTGATTACCAGCAGTTATATTAACCAATGCACTAAATGAGCAATAGCAGAAAGACATAGAACCCACGATGCCTAAAAATTTACTATACTGATTTTAAATTTAAATATTAAATTTATTTAATAATAATTTTAGCTACATTAAAAGTAAAAATATAACTAGGATTTGCAATTAGATACCCTTCTATTTTATAATGTAACATAAACAAGTTTAATATATTAAATATTTCAATGCATGTAGTTACAAATCAAAAATTAAAACACACAGAAATTCGTTAGCAACAAGATTCCAGAATTTAAAATAATCAACTAAAATTTCGTAAACTGATCATCGGCTATAAAATTCAGTCATACTTTTATGATATTACTTTTACAATAAAAATTCTACCCAATAATAAAGCTACACCCAAAGTTAACATGATTTTTGAATTTAGATTGAAACGCGATGCAAAAAAAATCACAAATCTTTAAGCAAAGACAGGCTTCTAAATACGCAAAGATCAGAATTTTACTGAAATAGGAGCCATGTTCGTCATTTTATTCACAATAATTAATATGCGAATGTTTTTTCTTCAGAACGCTCTAATTTATTTACGTTTGACTAAAATTTTGACTAACATTTTATCTTTAACTCATGTTATGTAATTGTCATATTTTCTGCAGTTCCATTGACAAATAGCAGTTTGAATTTTAAACAACTAGATAGCGTATTCTCCGAATGACTTTTTCGCATACTTATATAATATTGCATCTGTTGTATTTAGCTTCGTAGTATAGAAAAGAAAATCTGTTGTGCGGCTTGTGCTTCTTTTTTACAGATTGGGTACAATATTTCTTATTTAGCTACAATTTTGGTGTAAAAATGACACTAAATTTTATTACGTTGCATTTTGAATAATCGTCTTTAAATTTTCTTCGATTCCAAATGAAAAAATAAACTATATCTTCATGTAATTTGGAAAAAAAAACCCAGATATATGCAATTGTTACAGCCAAATTTTAATTACTTAGCTTGTTATGCTTCTGAGTTATCCTGTTTACGTGTATTCATTTAGAGAGACAATTTAGTTTAGTTATATTATTATACAGTTTTCAAAACAACTCTAGAGCTATTTTGGGGCGGACTTCGTAATTTTGAACCGCTGTCAGAGGACGAGAACGACACCTGAGTTGGCACTCCCCTCACCAGACTTCCACGCCACACC
This sequence comes from Argiope bruennichi, assembly GCF_947563725.1. Classification (NCBI taxonomy): domain Eukaryota; kingdom Metazoa; phylum Arthropoda; class Arachnida; order Araneae; family Araneidae; genus Argiope; species Argiope bruennichi. The sequence continues at coordinate 131,809,432 of NC_079151.1, read as the reverse complement.
AACGGCAGGAAGTGTGGCGTCGACGGAATTAACATGAACCAGATCGACTTACACAATGGTTCTTCGGTGAATCGGGTTTCGAAGTCAAGACCTTACCACTAGGTCACAGCGGCCCTTTAGATAGACAGATTTACAAAATTAGTTCGACATTTCATACAAATCTACATGTTGATTTCACAAATGGCGTTCTAAAATTCACCCACTATGTTTTGCTATGTCTAATTTGTTATGTTTTTGAGTTATCGTGCGTGAACAGACGTGAATAAACATTTAGGCAGACACTCAAATCGTTGAAAAACTGGATTCAAAATTTGATGCAGATCTATAAGATATTGTGGGATGTGCAGGATCGCCACAATATCAAAAGATGAATCTATGTATTAAATCTCACGCACCTAGCTTCTTCCATTTATGAATTATCATACTTGTATGTCCACGAATTGGCAGAAGAACTTTTTATTGATCGATATCGTCCAAAATTTGATACAAATGAACAATTTTCAAGTGAAAAGCACAAATTAAAATTTTCACGTTTATCTCGTTCCTTATTGTTTCCACAGATAGATAACCATGCAGATACACAAAATTGTTTTTCAAATTCAAGGAGGATTAAAACATGGATTTTCATCAAATTCTTGAGCTCGAATTTCTTGATGATTACTTTACTTTCTCTTTGTATAGTAGAGAAAAATTAATATTTGAAATGTTAGACGCAAGTTATCTTCCCCCCCCCCTCTAAAAACATAAAAAATATGTGAGTACTCCTCACAAATTTTTTTTAAAGTATTAAGCTTTTTGTAAAAAACTAAAATTTATATAATAAGTTCAAAATAAATTTCTTGTAAAGTTTTATGTATTAATACTGTTACTTTCGTAACATGTGGGGTCATGGTGGCCTGATGGTAAAGTCTCGGCCAGAGGGTTTTCAGGTTCGTGACCCGATTCCAACGAAGAACCGTCGTGTAAGCGGGTCTGGTGCATGCTAAATTCGTCAGGGTCAAACGTCCTCCCGCTGAAGTGGTGTGCCACATCAGCGGGAGGACGTTTGGAGAGGGGGGTACCAGCTCAGGTATCGTCCTCGTCATCTAACAGCGGTTAAGAATATGAGATCCGTCCCAAAATATCCCTAGTGTTGCTTTAAAACGGGACTTTAATATAACTAAACTAAACTGCGTAATCAGTGGCGGATTTCAAATTAGACAGACACCTTAGTTTAGTTATATTAACGCCCCGTTTTAAAGCAATACTAGGGATATTTTGGGACGGCCCTCAAGGACGGTATCTGAGATGGCACCTCCCCCCCCTCTCCAAACTTTCACACCACGCAAGGCAACTGCCTAGGATATTTAGGTTAAGAGGGGGGCTGAAGAAGGTAGATAAACTTTCTCTTCCTAGTTACCAAATGATGATGATGATAATGATGTCGCGTCCGCGTTACAACAGAAAGGGGGTGTAGTTGCTTCTGAGGGTAGAGACTCCTGAGCACCCGAGGCAGAAGTCTGACTTCTAGCTCATATGAAGATGACACTCTCATATTCTCTTGCACAACCCCTTTTTACCGGGGAGCTTTTTACACACAAATAGAACACAGGGTAAAGAACAACCATGCCGGAACCAGGACTCGAACCCTGGGAAGCCCAGATCACGGGGAAAACGTAGATACAAACAAAAGTTTATAATAAATATGAATTCTAAGAGTGATAAAAATATTCGAATAACATTAAAATTTTATTAAATTTAATTAGCCAGATTCTATTGCTTCCTTATGTTACGTTCAATTAATTATTAGAATATTCATAAAACCGATTACATCCATCAATAATAATGTGTACAGAAGAGGATGCAGGACAGTGTGATGTCATAATAGAACGTATTTAAAGAAATGTATAAGAATAAAAATAATTAAAAGAAGTATTCATCTAAAATAAATTATTAACATATTTAAAATGAATTAAAATGCAAAAATAAATGGGTCATTTTTTTCAGAGAGGAGCATTGTAATGAGCACTGCCTGTGGTCGAAAAATACTTGAATCCGTCTCTGTTAACAACAGAATAAACCTGATCTCATACTTACCTACACATATCAAGAACGTCACACTTTATAATGTCGAATTCATCTTGCAGTTAGAATCAAGAATAATGATGTGAAGTCACAGCAGAGAGTTTAAGTAATGTGCAATTAGATGTTAAAGGATACATGTTGCTATATTTATTACGTCATTATAAAGTCACGCAAATTTCCGTTTTGACCTTCAGTACTTTTGGTAAAAATATAATCAATTTATTCATTTCTGTTTGTTCCAAATTTTTTAGAAACGAACTAATTCAAATCGAACTGCAAGAGTTTAGAAGCAAAAATTCTGAACAAATAAATAAAATAATCGGAATAACAACTAGAAAATTTTTAACAACTTCTTCCAAATTCAATGAAGTTATTCGCAAATATTTCTTTTCTTTTTTTTCCCTCGCAATGAAAAGAGAGAGAGTGAGAGAGAAAACTTCAAACTTAGAATCCCTCCCTTGTACAGGGCAAGTTTGCTTTTCCACTTAGAATATCGTAGTGAATAAAGGGCAACCTCAGGTGCAGCCAACTTCGTGAGATGACGTCAGTGTATTTCATTCTGTTCAGGTGCACATGCTTCTTCAGAATCTTCCTGTGTATTAAAACTGCTTGAAGAGGACTTTGTCGATAAGAAGAAATGTCTTTTGAAATGATTTTCTCCAAGCGTAGTCTCATCGAACCAAAACTGCCCATGAGTTGATTCGTAAATTGATTAATATCGATGATTTGATATCGATCTTAGTAACAAAACTTAATGATGCGATGGATAAAAAAACATGTGTAACCGAATGAACTGTTTCTTGAAAAACGATAACTATTTGTCATTTTTACTTTCCCGTATACGTAGTATAGAGAAAGTATAGTAATCGTCAAAAAATTAGAACTCGAGATTTCGACAAATATCTACGTTTTTGACTTCCCTGAGTTCGAAAAACACATTTTGAGAAAAATGTGCGTCTGTGTGTCTATAACAAAGATAACTCAAAAACGCTTTGAGCTAGATGGAGGAAATTTGGTATTTTTGATTGCAGATTTCTGTCAAATTTTGAGTAAAATTTGTTCAGAGGAAATCCATCTCTCCGGCTATTCGAATATATGTTTACACGATAACTATAAAATGAAATGAGCTAGATAGATAAAATTAGGTATACAGATTTAACATCTAGACGATACCTATCGGCCGGAATAGCCTGGTTGTTAGGGTGTTAGACTCGCATCCAGCAGGTGGTGAGTTCGAACCACGCCGGCCGAAGACTCTCCATGTGTGTGATGGCTGGCGCACGTATAAATCTTTCGAGGTCACAAAGTCGAGAGTAATACCACTGGGGTTACTGGTTCAGGGGTGATCGTTCTTTAATTCAGGTCAAAATTACGATCTGTCGATGGGTGAATGAAATGCATGAATGACGTCCGCCTAGTAAAAAGGGTTGTGACGCGTGAGTAGCTAAGTCGTATTCTTTGCCCTGGTTGGCGCTACTGAAAAAACAAGAGACTCTCACTCGGCTTAAATCACTGATAAATGACTGTCCGCGAGCTTGTAAAGTGCCATAAGTCACAACAACAACAGTCATCTATCAAATTTCGAACCAAATACAACTATGGGTTGACCATATGTCGGTCTGTACTTTCTAAAACAAGTAAAAGTGGTAATGTAAAAATACTATGACTTAAATAAATCCTATTTGGTATGAGGTTTTGAGACTACAAGCGCAATTTTGTGTCAAATTTTTGTTTCAATCGGTCGAGAAAAGAGTGTGTAAACACACATTTGACTTTCCGATACTATTAATTCATGCCAGTGAGTAATCACCAAAACGCTCGCCAAGGATCAGACGATAGATTCAGTAAAAATGCTAAATTCCTGCCAAACGTTACTATTTCGTACGTCAATGGCTTGTAAATCGTTCTCTGGCACGCCAAGTTTATTAGAGAGTATGTGAGAAAATTTTGAGGAGACCACACCAAGAAAGTAGACTATAATCATCAAAAAATTCGACTTCAGGTTTGAATGAATTTTATATTTCAGAATTCACAGAGTTGGAAAAAATAGTTTCTGGAATTATATCGTCCTATTTGAGATCACGGTAACTCAAAATCTTAAACAGATAAAAGGGCGGAATTTGGCACTAAGAATAGATTTCTTTAAAATTTCGAACAACATTTGTCGACAAAATGTTTGTCTTTAGGAACTCATAAAGCAGAGATTCAGAGAGAAAAGAGCTTCTTTAACTTTAGAATAGTTTAGAATTTCTATCTGGAATCTCTCCATCTAAGAATCTCCTATTCTAATAATCTAATTAGAGTAAGACATTCGAATCTCTAGAGCTCAAACATGGTGACATAAATCATAGAAATAGTCCGAAGCTTCGTAGCATTATACATTAAAACACAAATTGCAGAGATGCAGCAGTTCCATTTATAGCTGAAATTTTGGTTTACAAATTATAGTACGTAATTTATAAAGCAAAACTTTATAAAGGTGAATTTTGGTCTCCATCGGTGAAAAACATGTTCTTTTCTTTTCCACATCTGTTGGTTACACCCAAAACATCCTATATCATGGAAGTAAGTACGTTGGAAAGTTGAGGAGAAAACGATTTCACAGAATATTGCAAGAGGTATTAAAAAAAAAAGGCGTTTTAATCTCCCGTTCGAAATATTACAGCATGATTTTGTTTTGGATTTAATTCATCTGTATTGTTACGAATGTGTTATGCTATTTTTCTAAGGTTGCAGTGGCCTGGTCTCGGCTTCGGAACCGGAGGGTTTCAGGTTCGAAGCCCGATTCCACCGTAGAACGGTTGTGTAATTCTTCAGGTGCAATTTAAATTCGTTGGGGCCAAACATCCTCCCGCTGGTGTGGTGGGAAAGTTTCGATAGGGGGCTAGTTTAGATATCGTCTTCTTCATCTGACTGCGGTTCAAAATTATGAGGTCCGTCCACAAATAGTCCTAGTATTGCTTTAAAATGAGATATTTCTATAATTGAAATAACTAACTAATTGTTTCCCTGCACAATTAGTCTCATATATGGGAAGAAAGATTTACAGGTACTTTTTTGGATGAAGAATTCATGCCTGGTGAATGATTCATGACCTTTGCATATTTGGTTACAAAAATGGGGGTTGGAATATACATGAATAAACTAAACTTAGAGGCACGACAACCCATGTGGACCAAGGCCTACAGTGCCCATATCTGCTTTCTTGATCGAGGGCCCTGGGATGCAATGCATATTTCCCGATTAGGTAGTTAGCCTAAAGCGCAATCCCCAGTATTTAGTTTCCAAGCATGCTTGATCCTCAGTTTAAAAACCCGCTGAATGGATGAAAGGCTGAGTCAACCTTGCCCAACCCGAGGATAGAACCTCTTGGGCATGAATAATGGCAATATATTTATTAGGAATCGAGATTCGAATATCTTTCTAGAAAAGTCCACACTCTTTTGGGAGACTATGAATGGAGAATCTCTCAGACGCAGAAGCAATTCTGTCTTTAAATTGTTGATCGTGAATGACCTCTCCAGCTGCATTCTGAACGGTATTGTTGTCTTCCGACTGCTTATACTGTGAGTATCTACAAATGCTATTGTTTGTTTACACACTGGCTATATTTTCACTACATGTGTTTCCTGCTTCTTTGCAGAATCAAGCATCATTTTTCATTATCTAGATTCTTTTTTTGTAACAATTCTTTTCAAAAGCCAGATTTCTTTTTTGTAACAATATTTTTAGATATTCTCTCTTCATTGTACAAACGATAATGTGCACACAAAAATGCGTTCATTATGTCGTAATGCACGGGAGTTAAGTGTTACTGTTTAGCCAGCCGTTTTACGGAAAATGAGTATATCATAAATAGATTCATTTTTTTTCACATTCTTTCTTATAATTTAAGCAAAGAAAATAATTCAATTATTAAAAGGGTATGGACTTTTCTAGAAAGATATTCGGATCTCGATTGCTGACGAACATATCGCATTGTTCATGTATTCCTCCATTTTTGTCACCAAATTTGCGAAGGTTGTGAATCTTTCACCTGGCATGCAATTAACTATTAGAATGAAAAAAATAAAGCATTTGGAATCACAGTGCAACAATAAAAACTATTGTTAAAAATTGTACCAAAAATTTTTTTAAAGAAAATTTTAAAACACAATAAAAAAATTTATCGGCAATTAAAAGTTATTTCTCGTTTCACATTTGTAGATTTTGTTCATAAGATCTTTTTCATATTTCTCTTTCTTATTATCAAATCAAATTAAAAATATTTTTTAAGAAAATGCCAAAATTAATAAAAAATTTATCGGCATTTAAAATATTTTTCTCCTTTCATATTTCTAGATATTTGATCGTTCTCATTTTCTCTTATTTGTCATTAAAAACACATTTCCTTGAATTTTAAAATATTGTAGGCATCAGTTTTGTGCATTTTTTGGGAGATATTACTGAAAAACACTAAAATATCGCTTAATATTTAATTTATCAAAATTAAAATTTCAAAAAAATTGCTCTAAGGTGCACATTCCGACCTTTTATTGAGTGTATTGTGTCAAATTTGCTAGCTCTGGGCCAAATGGTCTGAAATGCACAGCGTCAACATACCTTCCTTTATTAGTGGTAGAGATTGACAGATATAATTTTATTAGAGATTGACAGATGTGATTTTTTAAATTAATTTTATCCAAAGTCAAAAATGTAATTAAATGTAGAGAAATAAAACAAAAACTGTTCGTATGACGATTTCAATCTTTTCGCAAATTCAATGTGCTTAAAGGGATCATCTGAGTTAGTTTGGATAATTCCGAATGGATTGTTCCATGGAGGACCCCCCGGAGCAGCACCTCTTAATTGAAGATGAGAAGCTTCGGGCTTGGTGGTTGGTGCTCACCACCCTGGAGGGTACACGAAACGGTGGGGGTCTGGCTTCTCCCGTCGACTTCCTTAGGGAAGGGTTGTACCGTGACCAGTGATGTCCTTAGGACTCAACCACAGTTCCCGCCAGTGTTGCTGTAGCGACGGTCCGGTCATTCAGTTTTTTTATACGAGTGCCTTCGAGGCAGGTCGGAAAGTCAGTGATATGACTATGTTCCTTGATAGGACCAAGTGATACTTAAACCCAGTTATATTTTAAAAAATTCAGAAAAGTAAAATTTGCTTTAATTTTTTATATAACTTGCTGACTTATACTGTACACAGAATATGATCATGCTTATTTGTCAGAAGGAAGGGGAGGGGGGACACGGTCCTTTTCCCCCTACCTGTTTTTTTTTTCTGCTCTTCTTAGCGTATTTATGAGCCAATGTTGCCCAAATTGATAATATTTCCACGCCTTTTATTTACAGAAAAAACAATTAATTAATTAATTGTGAATGAACATTTCTTTTACCGAGTTTACACTGGGCCAGTTAAAAGATAGTCAGTGTGCAGTGAATGCGTTGCAAGAGACTGATTTATCTTTACCACAATTTCATAAATTAGATTAAGGCATTCCATGCTTGGCTATAAATTGTCGTTATGGAGTCCCTAAATTTTTCTTTTTCACTACGCATCTTATTAAAATGATGGATATTTACTCAAAGAAACATGGCAAAATTTAAAAAAAGAAGATCAACATATTTAAATTTTGAAAATTATAGGGAAAAAAAATGGCAAATAAAATGAAAAAAAAAACTCGCATCAGAAAGAACAAAGTGCAAAAATTGCCAAAATTAATCAATGATAAGAGATTCATTATAATAAAAATTTAAAAAAAATAATAAACCACCAAATTTTACAAACGCATGAACAGTACGCAAAAAATACAACAGCGACATGTCGTTGTCCTTTCGGGACAAGTACTTGCCATGAACCGAACAAGCATTTTTCTGCCTTCTACGCATGCGCTGCCAACTGGTCGGTTTATAACTGGCCGAATGTAAACCAGATTTTATTCTCCAGTATTCAGTGGAAATGAAGTCTTCTAACTTAGGTTAGAAGCTACAGCAACTTCTAACTTAGGTTATACTTTTGACTTATTATATTGTTGATCCCTATGGTGTATAAGCTTCGTATGATAAAGATAGACAGTTGGCTCCATGGGACACTTTGAATTTTTAAAAGAGAAATCAAGTCTGGGTATACAATCCGAAGCGACGAAGAGGTCTGAGACAAAAGCAGTGAGAAGATTTGGATGGATCTTTAGTTGTCGCCAAATTAGTAAATGTTGTCATGTTTGAAAGTGTGGAAGTCGCCCAACGCCTGATCAAAGATTGTGTACATCGATCGGTAGCTTACGCCGGCTCCTGGATTGGGGTGGGAATGCCGAGACGTCAGTCCTTGAAGAGAAATGTTACAAACGTGTAATTTTGCTTTCCAGCACGAATAGTGTCATCATAAGAAAGACTGATTTACAGCCATCAGTATTGGATATTGTCGGATGCCGAGCCAGTAGTCTCAAAGCATGGCGACTAATTGGCGACTTGGAGGCAAATTTGGCGACTTTGACGACAAAATGGGTAATGCTCGACACTTCGAGAATTTTGTCAATCCGTCCATTAGGAACCGAGATAGACCTGATTGGTCTAGAAGCTTCTAGCCCCGCCTCCACGGAATGTCAATGGTTAATGGTTTAACAAACTTTAGCACCTTGGTCTAGAATTATTTGACAACCTACCAGAACCATTTGTTGCATTCGTTGGAAATTCATTTTTTTCTTTTAATCTATTGCAATATTTATATGCTTTTATTTGTTGATAATAAATTCATACCTTAATTAATATCTAATTAATTAGTAGTAATATGGTAATATACATACTAACTTATAATTATGGCTAATTTTTGAAAAATCCAGGTAAAATAAATTATTATGCTTATTAAATTAAAAATTAAATCTGGAACAATATTGATCGTTATTGAAAGTAAGATCTCATAAAGTGCATTACCTGGGAATGCAAAATGCCTAAATTTGCCGCTGAATATCCATAACCCATCCAAATTGCGGATGAAAAAAAAATCTAGTTCTGATTAGTTCCTTACAATTCTGTAATCCAGTGGATTACAAAGTAGCTTCTGCCATTCCTAATCATATACATTATTAATTTTAACAGTTATATTGTAAACATGAAAGATACTAATACATTGGCTCTAAGTGAAAATATTTTGAATTGAAACACTTGATCTGATTATACGTACTTTGCAATATTGCTTAAAGATTATTTTCTTATAAGATTGTGATGCCATTTAGTGAAATTACATTTGATGATTTTTGTATATGTTTTGGCAGTGTGAATAATCGGTTATTATTAATACTAACCGGTTAAATTTTTATTAATAATGACAGATAATTATTAATACTAACGGATCATTATTAATACTAACCGGATTGGTTATTATTAATAATGACCGGTTAGTATTAATAATAACCGATTATTCGCATGGACCGTAATAAATACATTGTGATTATTTTGATATGGTGAAATTCTTAATTGTGTCAAGTACGTTCATATATTTAAAGTTTGAGGTGAGTTGAGCAGTCATGCTTACATGATTTTAACCTTATTCACTTATAAAATTATAGGCTTTTTAGGATATTTTTATTAGGTGATATCGACATTCACATTGTATTTATTATTTTATTTTATTTAATGATTTGAAGCAACCTCCCGCACTTTGAAGGTACCAGAATGTCCGTTTTTCGTTTGTTTATATTGACTTTTTCGTTTGTTTATTTTGAGGGATTTTTTTAAACTTTGTTTATTTAGTATAGGAAAAGTAAAAATAAGTAGTAAAATTTTTCCTTTTAGTAAAATTTGTTTATTCTATGCTGGCTTTTGCTTATTCAGCGTGTGTGCTCGAGTCGTTTCTTTTATTCTTCAAAAAATAAATAAATAAAAATTACAAAAAAAACAACATTTATTCTTTAATATGAAAGATTAACTGCGTGTTTTTATTTCTTCACACAGTGATGATTTGAAAGTTGTATTCTATTTAAAATAACTTTTAATAATTGTTGCCCTTTGGGAGTGGGTAGTACGTTGCGGACCTCCGCCTTTCTTTAACTGTCACAAAACTCGAAACTGCATAGGTGAGTTGATCAATGTGGGCGTTTTAAATTTCCTTTTCACGTCATGGACATCGGACAGAAAAATCTCGCAGGTCCACATTGTGCTCTAGGCTTTGAAATCTGACTGTTCCTGCCTTAGGCGATGCTGAACTCCATCGTCTGTAAAAGTCTTATATAAAAACCTACACGATGTAAAACATACGAAATTTTGATGTTGACAGTTAAAAATCTCTACATGCATACATCATTTTGTGACAATATGGCTTATGTTGCTAGCTAATCACATATTAATATAAAAAATTGATAAAGTATATAATTAATTGAATTGTTAACATATATAATTAACTATGGAAGTATTTTACATTCATAAAATGTGTTAGCATATTTGATATACAAAATTTCGATATAACAATAGCTTTTTTTATTCTTATAGTATTTTGAAATAATGATATTTATTTTTTATATCTTATTTCAAGATCATTAAACACATTTGCTTTTTTTGATTCAGGGCGATACATTTTGTAAGAAATAAGTAATCTTGAAAGAAATTTGCAAATTATTTTAAAGCCAATTCAAATATTAGACTGCTATTAATTTTGATGTTTTGTATTTATATCAGTACATAAATCAAAAATATATTGAAATATGAAATAATTCAAAACTAATTTATACTCTATAGAAATCCAAATTATCCAACAGATTTTCATATTTTGCTTAAAAATACATAATGCATAATGAAAGTTTCAGTGGAGATTTCGTCACTATGTATTGGACAGATAATTACTTTTAATTAGAAACTATATTTCTGTATATAGAAGAGATTTCTTTTGGTAATTTCCTAGTCAATAAAAATATAATTATTTTAAATCGTTTTATTTACTTATTTCTCAGTTGCAATGTTTAATTAAATTTCGTATTATTTTTGAAAACGAATATCTATTTACGAAAATAATTTTAGGTTGTTCTTAATTATCATCTGATACAGTCTGTAGTTTTTAAGAAACTGTAACATTTAAAAATCGTCTGACACAACTGATATTTTCATTTTAATTCAAAATAAACTTGCAAAATTGCGATAAAAGTATTTTAAATATAATAATATTTCACAATAATTTTTTGCAATGAAAATATCATATAAATATTTTTTAAATTTATTTATTTATATACAGTGGCTCAAACAATTGAAAATACACCTTACTTTTACTTGATAAATCAGACTTTCAATAAAATAACACATTACCGAGAAGTGCAAACATATTTTTATTTTTACACATAATAAATGGTTTAATTTAAAGTAAAAATAAAGAACCATCAACGAAAATTTTTTTAACTGAATAGTTTCAGAAGCATTTTAAATAAACTTATGCAGATTTTTGTCTCAAAAAATTCAGAATGCACCAGTGAAATTTTTGTAATATCTCGCATAGAAAGAAAGTGCCAATATTTAATTGCATGTCTTTTGGCTTTTATAATGGCTTCTAAACGTCGAGGTACCGATTCGACCCATTTCTGATGGTATCTGAAGATATTTTACCCCATTCTTCTTGCACCACTTACTTTAAATAGGGTTTGTTTCTAATTTTGTGTTTTGGGATTGCTGTTTCAAGTGTGGCTCACAGATATTCAATGACATTGATGTCGGGGGATTGTGGTAGCACGTATAACTGCTGTTTACAATGAAAACGACGCCACATTTTGATGTTATGTGCAGTGTGTTTGGGGTCGTTGTCCTGCAGGGAAATGAAATTTCCCTCTAAACTCAAATTTTTAGCACTTTTCATTAGATTACTGCTACCATATGGTTGATCCAACTTGTTACAGAAATTTCTCAAATATAGGCAGAATTGTAAGTGCTGAAACTGTATGAAATGTAATTAGACAAGCTGGAAATAAAAGTCGAATTGTTAGAGAGAAACCGTTTATCAGCTTGCAAATTCAGAAAAAGCGTTTGAAGTTTGCAAAAATTCATCCATTGAAGACCAATAACTTTTGGAAGAAAGTTATATTTAGTGATAAAAGAAAACTCAACATTTTTGGAAGTGACAGCCGTTGAACCGTATGGAGAAAGTCTAATACTGCTTTGGATACAAAAAGTTTACGTCCTCAGTTAAACATAGCGGTGATTCCGTTATGATTTGCGGCAGTATCTCTTCATCCAGGGTAGGAAATTTAATTCTTTTAGATGGCCTTATAAACCATATGGTTTACTTGGATACACTTCGCAGCAATCTAAAGGAAAGTGCTAAAAACTTGAATTTAAATGTAACTTTCATTTTCATGCAGGGCAACGACCCCAAACCGAAAGCATGTAACGTCAAAATGCGTTTTATTCATTGTAAACAGCAGTTACACACATCACCATAATACCATAATTGAATATCTGTGGGCCACACTCGAAACAGCAATCCCAAAACACAAAATTAGAACTAAAGCTTATTTAAAACAAATGTTGCAAGAAGAATGATGTAAAATATCTTCAGATACCATCAAAAATGGGTCGAATCGGTACCACGACGTTTAAAGGCCATTATAAAAACCAAAAGACATGCAATTAAATATTGGCACTTTCTTTCTATGCGAGATATTCTAAAAATTTCATTGGTGCATTATCAATCAACAAAAATCTGCATATGTTTATTCAAAATGCGTCTGAAATTATTCAATTCAGAAATTTTTCGTTGATTCCTCTTTATTTTTGCTTTAAATTAACCATTTGTTATGTGTAAAAATAAAACCATGTTTGCACTTCTCGGTAATGTGTTATTTATATTGAAAGTCAGATTTATCAAGTAAAATTAAAGTGTACTCTCAATTGTTTGAGCCACTGTACGTGCTGGTATTTTATTGAAAATAAATTTTATATACATTTTCACTCCCTCTCAAATGATATCAACATCATTTAGATGTTAAAAGCTGGTTTGATATATATTGCATACCCTTTGCCATGTTATAAATATTTTTCATATTAAAAATACTTCCCATTTTGTTCACATATAATGAAGAATAAAAAACGTTTGAGTAAAGATGTAATGACAAACAATCAAACAATTAATTTTTTTATTAACATATTTTATAAAAGTTGGTAGATTAACGCCCAGCAAATCAGCGAATAAAAAAATAAGAAGATAAGAAAGAGAGGAGGTTCAGAATACTGTATACAAAACAAATACATATTGTTACGAATCTGTAATGCTGCTTCCCAGCATAGTTGGTTCCATCATCAAAAAGACCGTTTTGCAGTCATCTGTATTGGACGGAGTCCGGGTGTCGCGTCGGAGGTCCCAGAGCTTGGCGACTTTGGCGCCAAAATAGATTATACCCGAAACATCGAGAATTTTTCCGATCCGTCCATTGGAAACCGAGATACGCCTTGAAAGTTCCTGATTGGTTGAGAGGCTTCTAGCCCCGCCTCCTGAGACCTATAAAAGGAGGCAGTCTGCAGCTGCCAGAGGAGAGTAGTCGGAATCGACGATAAACAACTGGTCTTTCAGAGATTAGCAGAGCAGCGACGGAGTCAAGCTCGTGCTGAACTAAGCTGTGCGCTACTGTCTGCAGTAGAGTCTTGTTGTGTGCACGTCTCGGCTGAAAATAATTGTCTCCTCTATGCTGTATATAGTTGTCGTCTTTGTGCTGTCTTGTCTTCGTGTAAATAAACGTCGTTGTTTTTTTCCTACCGCCGTTTTCTGATTGAGAGTTTTATACACCATATAACTTCCACTATCCAAACGAACCCGGAAATTTCGTAACAATATTTTAATTTCTGAAGAATTTACTATGTTGAAATTTTTGAAATATGTTATACAAATAAAGAAAATTGCAATTTGATTTGATTTGTCCTCCTATGTTAATACATTCAGATTTGAAATCTATGGTTTCAGAATTTTTTTTAAAAAATGGGTCTCTCCTATTTTGTTCACTTGCCAACTTTTTAAAACCTAAAAAAACTTTTGCTACTTCATTTAACCCTGTGCCTTCTTTTTTTTTATCTCTCGTAGAATTCATGAGATCTATTTAATAAAATCATTTCAATAAATGCGATTTAAATTTAAATTTGATACTTATTCATTCTAAATATATTTCATTCGTTCGTTCAGTAAATGAAATTTTTGGAAGGGAAAAAAATCAAATTTTCTTGTCTTGAGAATTGATTTATATATTTTTTATTAAAATTCTCATGTTTCAAATTTCTTGATTCGAAAACCAAATTATTTATTTTATTAAATAGTAAGACAATTTCAAAATAAATAGACATAATTTTCATATCACGTTGAAAATAATATCTTATATTAAAAGCAGATTATATGTAAAATGTGATTTAATGTCTATTCTTTTATTATTCTTATTAAGTTGTATTCTTAAACATCTTTTCTTATTAAGAATTATGTAAATAGTTGAAAATTTTATCTTGCTATTCAGTAATTTAGATTAAAAGTTACCACGTTATAGTCATAAATTTTGATTTAAACATAAAGAAACGAATTTAAATCTCCATGAAAGTTGTAGCAATTCATTCTATAGAATCAAACGATTATCCTCGAAATAGGAAAGTCTTTCAAAAGTTTTCATTTTCCCTGTTTATGTCGTATCTCCTCAAGTTAATCTAAAATTCCTTCAAAGGCCGTGAAGCCTTCGGGCACTTTTTGAAGAATACAAAGAAAAGTATGATAAACCCCCGAGGTTCAAAAAATAGGATTCTTTTGAGTCTATTTGACAAAAAACAATTCTCTTAAAAGAAACACGTTTTCTTTTCTAAAATACATTTCTTCCTCAAAATAAAAAACGATTTTTTTTTCCAAAAAAGGGAAAAAAATTGAATCTTCTTTTACATGTTTTCGCCCCCATCTCTGATGAAAGTTATGTCAGCAAAATTAAGAATCAAGTCAGCGGAAGTCAGTGGCCCGAACACACAACAATTTAACGGTATCGTATCACTTCAAAGCGTTTACGATTCGATTGTTCTTCGAGTGGTGTCGATATTGCTGGAGATATTTTGCGTTGATGCTCTAGCCTGGAGAAATCCTACTCATTAAGCATTATGAAGGGGTAGCAGCAACCTGTTTGGGATCGATTCACAAAGCTCTCCGTGAAATTCGAGAGGCCCTCCGGTCTTATTATTGCGATTCCGAAAACG
Source organism: Argiope bruennichi (assembly GCF_947563725.1). Classification (NCBI taxonomy): domain Eukaryota; kingdom Metazoa; phylum Arthropoda; class Arachnida; order Araneae; family Araneidae; genus Argiope; species Argiope bruennichi. The sequence goes on along the minus strand of NC_079151.1, from coordinate 131,794,196 downwards.
GAGTTGGTTCTGATGGAGGAGTAATCGAATTAGTGGAATAAAAGCTGAGGACAGCTAAAAGGTGAATATTAACGCCATGGAAAAGGAGAGAATTGTTTCATTTTTCGCATAAACTTTATAATTCTCAATCCAAATTGTCGCTACGATTAGAGAATTCAAATGATTAGCAATTTGATATGATACAATTTCATAATTTTATGCAGTTGCATTAGTTCACCAGGAAATCTTTTTTGAATACAATGACGCCTATTTTATTTTCATTTGACAAAGTTATAAATAAGATAAATATTTTAATTGCAAAAGTTTGTTTTTTATTAAATATTATATGTCTTTTGCATCTTAGTTTGTAATTAATATTTCAAACATTTTTAAAATTTGGCTTGACTGTTTAAATTTGTTTTTCTTGAATTAATAACGCATATTTTTTAATACGATAGTGCTTATATAAGGACATACTATTGCAAATGCGACATGCATAATGTAGGAATAGTTCAAAATGTTCTACGTGCCAGACCGTTGAATCAAGAGTTTCCAAATTTAGCATGTAATTATTTCTTGGATAGTAAATGCTCCCTTTAAGTTTAAGTTGAGAAATAATTTAATACCCGGTTAATTATTTTTTGGCAAAATTTTAATTAGAAAGTTTATTATAATGCTTTCCCTTAACATACTGCGCAACGATACATTGCACATTTGCGCAACGATAATATTTTTCAGAGGGTCGCGTCACACGCTTTTTCATCTTCTTACTGTGCGACACTGTTATGTGAGTATGTGATATTGTGGCCTGTAGAGGAACACATTATAAGCGCGATTTTCACTGATGTAAAAGAATAAAATGTGTGAATGACATGAAAATAAGTTATAAAACTAAAGAATTTACCCTATTCATATATCATGCAACCTATATGATGTCAAAGGAATGAGAATTATATAAAAAAAAATAATAAACATGTCGTGGCCCTATGTGAAATATTACCGATTCGATCGTAATAATGTGTTAACTTCGGATATATTATACACAAAAACTATTTTAACATCATTTAAAAATTGAAAAAAAAACACTTTTTAATGATAAGAATTTCATTTTTTTTTACTTTAATTTTAATATATTTAAGAAACATTTTGAATATTCTTTAAAAAATATAATTTTTTAATACACAAAGACGTTTCGAGGATAGTAAATACTGTCATTCTCGCGCGCGTGCATGTGTGTGTGTGTGCGTGCGTATGTGCATCTCAACGCTATTACATTATTAAGAACAAATTTTATAATTAAAATAGCGATATACGAATTAAGTCCGAAACATTATCACAATAGGATGCTTTAAACTAAAGGTTTGTTTTTTATATACTTATTTTCTTGGGACGCCATTTGTTATTTGAAAACTTAACATTTGTTTTACATTTTAAATTTAATAATTTTTTTAAATTTTGCTCTTCACTACTCTGATCTGTTATAGGTTATAAATTTGTTGACTTGAGCCATTACAACCTTACAACCATTCGGCAACAGTCAGTAAGAAGAAAAAATTAAATTTTAGCTAATATGCAGTTTTTGAAACCTATGTTAACTCAAGTATATCTAATTTGCATTACATTTTTTTCTGAATAAATCCAATGACACAAAGCAATTTTAAAAAACACTAGCCAGTCATAATTAACAAAATGTATGATCAAATATCACACATCTAATGAATCGAATCAATTTTGAAATCCATTGTATATCTCAAGGGAGTGAAAGGACGATATCTGAGCACAGCGAAAAACAACGTGAAATTAGATTTTGAATGACATGCGCAGTTACTCATATCTTATGACAGTGACGTCAATAAGATTATTCTATTTCTATGATGTGATGATCTCATTCTTATTCATGTGATCTGCATAAAATAAACTGATGCATTAGATGACATGCGCATTGGTTATGATGCTATGAATATTTATTAGATGGCATTAAAAATGTATTATCTGACTAGAACGCACGTGAATTGATTTTTAAAAAAATGTTGTGCATTATGTAATCTTTATCAAAGATAAATTTTCATTGAAGGTGTACGTTTAAAAGGCAGTTTTTGGTAAAAATTCACAATTTTTTTCATTGTTTTATTTTAAAACCCATTTATTTTTGTTCCCAAATCTGTGTTTGTTTTAATTCTATGATAAATAGAAATCGAGATATGGGATGTTTTATATATCATTGCAGCTGAAAAAGAAACAAGAAATATTTTAATGTTTTCCAACATTTTATCAAATATATGCCTCCCTGAATTGCAATTTATTTTATAATATGTTCTATCAGCAAACTACGCGTATTACAATACGTTTTGAGCAGTTTCTATGCCGAAAGGATTGGCAATTATATTTGTTTTTGAACATTGTTTATGTTCAGAAACAAAAATTATGTTCAAAAGCATTTTTAGTACTAAAACAAATGAAAACTTTAAATAAATTTTTTGAAAAACTTGGATTTTGTAAAAAATTTCATACGCAAAATATGATATCTTAAAAACTTATTAACACATTACCTTGAGATTTTGCATATATGTTACTTTTAGTGTGCCAAAGGCAAAGAACTAGGGATATAACTTTGAACTGAGCAGCTTTTCTTTTAGAGATGCCTAATGTCATTTTCAACAACGAATTTTGTGAAATTTTCCATACAGAAATACTCGATTAGCTATAATTTTGTTGAAAACGCACATATTTCTTAGATTCTAGTTCATTCCCTTCACCATAGCTGTAAGTATGTTGTGTGCAAAAATAATTAGAATATGTGCCATAGAATTTTTTGTAGAATGTTTTGCTTTTTGTTGCAATTTCCACTTTTTTTAAAATCTAAACTGACACATTTTACAGAATCTCAATTGGCACAGGATTTTTTGATCAATATTTTTCATTATTTGCAATCACATTGATCCAGAAAATGAACTGATAAAACTCATTAGAGGGATTTTTCAAAAATTTGCCTCCGGAGTAGACAGATACTCTAATCTAATATATAAAAATGAATTTTTGTTCTGCCGTACCGTTCAACCGATTGCGATGAAACTTGGTCAACTTATTGCTTGAAAGTTATGTTTTAAAATTGACAAAGAACAAAGAGTTAAAAACGGCACATGCCATTCGGAGTTAATCGCACATTTATCAAACATAATAAAATTATTATCATTGATGCCAATCAATGTGAGTGAAATGAAAAATATTTAGTGCAAGCGTTCCATTTTTTTTTTTTTTTTAATCTTCTTCTTCTCATTAATGAATAGTCATCTACACAGGATGTCACTCAGCTTGTACAATATTTTGTCGGAGGCACACCGATACATATTATTCAGAATTTATCTCACACATACAAAATAGAATTATTATTATCAATGTCGATCAAGTTAAGTTATATATAATGGAAATTTTCCAGTGCAAACAATAATTTTCTATTTATTTAGAGAATCGGCAAACGATATTTCGATTATGCAAGCGTATATCGCGTTGATTGACTGACAAATGTATTCCCCAGACATTCGCCACTTCATAGATTTACCAGCGCCGCACTTAAAAATAAGCCAATTCCAGCTTCTCAAACAAACGAGGAACGACAAGCGAGCAATGAAGCAGATCGTTTACGAATTGTAAATTAGCGTACTTCAGAATCTCGAGATCAACATGCGGCACGTATCGAAAGACAACGGTTATGTGCTACCTGATTATGCGTATCTGAATAAAAAGACCAACATGCGGTAGGAATCGAGGCAATTATTCTTAACAGAAAGTGAAATAGAGAAGATGTGTTCATTCCACGCATTCCCATTATTCCGATCGTCATGTCTTCTGTTTTCAAACGACAGCAATTCTTTATTCGACTTGTATTTGTGATGACCTTCAACAAGATGCAAGGTCAATAGCTCCAAGAGTTCGGATTGAACCTCGAAAATCCATGTTCTTCACGTGGCCAGTTGTATGCTGGATGATCATGAATCAGACAGCCATGAAATTTTTTTTGTTTTTGTTGAAGAAAGAAAAACAAAAAAATATTTTCTATCCTAAAGCACTGGAATAATAAATAAAAAAAAATATTCGTACTTCTCCTTTATATATCATAAAATTTCAATGAATGGATTCATTGTCGATAAGAAAATAAATATCATTCTTTCTATCATTCCTATTTAAACAATGTAGCTATTTTAAATTTCATACATTTCCAAAATTATTTCTTCTTCGGCAGCGACGGGCCGCAGTGGCCTGGTGGTAAGGTCTCGGCTTCGGAACCGGAGGGTTTCAGGTTCGAGACCCGATTCCACCGAAAAACCGTCGTGTAAGGGGGTCTGTTGCGCGTTAAATCCGTCCCGATCAAACGTCCTCCAGTTGGTGTGGTGTGGTGTGGAGAGGAGGGTGCCAGCTCAGGTATCGTCCTCGTCATCTGTCCGCGGTTCAAAATTACGAGGTCCGTCCCAAAATAGCCCTAGTGTCGCTTCAAACGGGACGTTAATATAACTAAAACCAAATCTTCGGCCGCGAGTGTATACCAGCTAGTGAATACTACGTATATTTGAATCACAGAGCGTAATATATATTTATTTTATAAATAATGATTTCGGTGTGTGTATATTCATCAAACACTTGTAAAAAATCTCCATACTTGACAAAAAATTTTTAAAAATTACATATAACCCTTGCCGTCGATTACAAACCCATCAGTTCACTATTTACCGAGCAAAGCACTCATTCCATAGAAGTTTTTAGGACAATTTCAACAGCCTTACAAGTGCTAATAATCCTAATAACTTCCCCATCTGATGTTCATCAAGTGCGGGCGCATAAACGCCGGGTTTTAACGACTTCTGCTGCCTGCTGTTGCTGTTGATAAGAGCCAGGCCCAATTTTCGGAAGTCACTCTTAATTTTGCACCACGCCAAGCGCAACCGTTGATCCGCCTTGTCTAGGGGGGTCGTTCTGCACACGAGGATGAAATATGAGGGAGAGTCGTCCTTAATCTAATGATGGCGGGACAAATGATGATGAAGAAATATGTTCGATATTCCAGTTCCAGTTGAACTGGAAGCCCCGTCACTGCAGAAGAATTGTCCGAGCATTTAGATGAATAATTCGGTTTCAGTTGATGTGCTTTACAATTAGACTGAGAAAAAATATAATTAAAATATTGTACTATTATTATACTATTTATTATAAAACATAACTCAATAACAAGAGGGAATTAATATTTCGTATATTCTGTATTCTTTACTTTTAGTATATATGTTTACATTCAGCGAACGAAGTATTAACTTCAATGAGGTAGCTACGATTTTATTAAAAAAAAAAGTATTTGAAAATTCAAATTATATATATAAAGTATTTTCACTCAAAAATATATCTGATGACGTTGTGCAAGTGTGATTATTTGAGTTATCTTCTTCTTGTCACAAAATTATATTCTATATACTTCCAAAAAAAAAAGAAAGAAAGAAATATTTCACGTTTAAATAAAAGAAACAAATAAATTATCATAATATTGTATTTAAAGATAATGTCAGTTAAAATACAGAAGATGTTTTGAAATTACATTCCCTCCCCCCACCTCCAATAATGCCTGCCTCATCTGGATGCAATACAAAATAAAACCACATATCATTTGGTTTGTGGACTAGTTTCACTGCGTATTTATATTTTGCAGTCTAAATTAGTCAGGAGTGTGTAAATGTTTGCTGAAGTTGGTACAACTTTTAAAGGGAACAAAATAGAGGTAAATATTTTGTAACCAAGTAATGGAAAGGAACATTCCATTTTGTGAGTAACATGAAAAGGAATGATTGGTGCTATACTTTTCTTACTCCAAAAGAAAGAGTTTATCCCCTCCCCCTTCCAGAACATGAAACTAAAAACTGCCTCAAAATAAAAACCTTCGTTTCTGCACATTTTCGAATTCTTTAAGTAATTTGCCTATTCGTTGATAGAGGGGAAATTACTTGATTTCTCACAATATTTAGTTAATCTGCAGATTATCTGGATTACCAGTACATTAAGTTTTAGACACCGATTAAAATGAAAATAGGATTTTCGTTCAAATAACAACAACAATTTTAATTCATAAATTAGCATTTGAACGAATAACTTAGCGCACTCAAAAATAACAAGTATTACTAATTGAAAAGCTTGCAGTAGATTCCGATTCTGAAATTATCCATTACTACGAATTAGATACGTATTATGAGTATGAATTGATTCTGCTGCTTCATTTTTTCAGTAATTATCCTAAAAATATATTTATGCCAAACACTGTATATGATGTCTTTTCAGATTCATGTAATAATTAGTATCAATAATTATCCTTGTAATTAAACACAAAATAATTTTTTTTAATTTGAATTTAAATTGTTGCTTTATCAATTCACATACAAAGCGCAGTTTTCTCCATTCAATTTAGTTCTAAAAAAGGTAATAATAATGAGATGTGCGATAATTCGTAAGTCAGTAGTAAAATGTTTACTATATTGTAAGAATGGTACACTTTCTGCATCGTAAAAATGGTATGCTTGCTACATAAATATAATCATCGTTCTGAGGAAATAGATGTATCTATATGAAATGTGTTCTTTTCCCTTTTTAAGAATGTGTTCTTTTCCCTTCAGAATTATAATTTAACCAATTATCTGGAATGTTGTAAAAATGTCCTAACGTTTCTTCTGTTAGCTTTCGATTTCGATAACTTAGTATGATTTTTCTACTTTAAAAAAGTTTGATTCGTTGGAGAAAAAAATCCAATCGATTAGTCAATCAAATATTCAGCAAGAGATTTTTAAAGAGGCTTTCATTTTTTTCACGAGAATTTTGCCCTATTGACCAAAAAAAAAAAAAAAAAAAAATCAGAACTATGTAAATTTTAAGTCTGACAGTCTCAGGTTCAAGACCCATTCCATTCAAAACTTCTTGCTCTTGTGGTTTGGAAGTTGAATAAGAGTAACTGACTCAGATATTGTTCTTGTGATCGAAGCACGGTGTAATCTTGGAGAAAAATTCGGAAAGCTTCAGCCATTAAATGTTTATAATTTTTAATAAGAGCGAAAGTCGTTTCTTTGTTAAAATAGTGAGACTCATTCTCAAATAGCCTTATGCTTCTACAAAAAATAACATTAATCATTTGTGAGTCGCAAGTACAGTATGCGCCAAAATATACAGTACTGAAATGAAAAGATGAACAAAATTACATCATTGCCATCTGTGAGTTTATTTTTCCTCAAAAGAAATTAACATACATACATACACACTATAAGCATGTTGATTTAGCATGGTATGCGTAATGTAAGTGTTTAAAGTGTGCACCGCTTCGATGTAGACAGTGTTCATATCGTTCACACAGATTCTCAAACATATCCTGAAGCAAAAGTTGCTGCCTATTCCGCAAAAAGAGATGATTTTCTCACGTAATGCCGGCATAGTTCTTGGTGATCTTCACAGTTGAACACACTCTCTTATAACATTCTCCATTTTCATTTGTCGAAACAGTTACTGGTCGACCAGACTTCTCCTTCCGTTGACACAGTGTACTACCAGGACGGCGAAATTTCGTAACTAAAAACAACATAACTGTGTTACTTGGTTACTATGTTACTTGGTGTTTAATAAGACTGCTATTATTTACAGCTATAATAATAATCTTATTAAACATCTCTTGGAATTGTTATGCCACCTTTTTCAAACTCAGTCCACATTCACGACAGCTTCCGTATGAGCGGAAATAATGCTCAACTATAAAGGCTTTTTTCTCCTTCGAGAGATCCATTTCCAACAACTACACAAGACAACTTACTTTTCACTAGTGCGAACACGTGTAGCTGGAGCTACGCCTCGTCGACAAATGCAACTACGTATTCAAAAAATAGCCGGGGTAGTCTGGTTGGTAGAGCGTTGGATTCGCGTCCCTTAAGTTGAGAGTTCGAACCCTGCCAGCCGAAGATTCCCCGCGTGCTTGGTGGCTGACGCGCGTATAAACCTGTCGTGGTCACAAAGTCCTCCATGTCGAGAGTAATACCACTAGGGGGTACTGGAACGAGGGCGATCGTTCTCTGATTCAGGTCTAAATTACGATCTGCGGATGAGTGAATGGAATGCTTGAATGAAGTCCACCTCGTAAAAAGGGTTGTGACGTGGGTGTAGCTAAGTCGTTCTCTTGGCCCTAAATGGCGCTACTATAAAAACAAGAGACGTTCCCCCACCGGTTTAAAATCTAAAATCGCTGTTTTCATAACAATGGGCTTGTCCATGGCAAGTGCCATAAGAAACAACAACAACACGTGTCCGAGATGTGCGAGTTTCAGTACTGTATATTTTGGAGCATGTTGTATTTCCATCGTTCATGGTCTCCATGTATCTCATGGATGTAAAAATATATCTTAAGACATGTTCATTCGTTGTCGATTTTTTTTCTTTTACAGCTATAATAATGAATCCTAATGAGAATTTAAGTAAGAATCCTGTAAGGAAAATTGAAATTGAGATACGCTATAAGAAGCTAATAACTGCTGACTACATGATTACTTATAAAACATAGCATCTGGCGTAGGATTCCAACTAGCGATAATGGTATCTTCGAAACTTTCTCACATACTCTCCAATGAAGATCTTCTCCCTGTCCCTCCCACGCAAAACTTTAAATAAGGCCGAGAATGGGTAAACAAAAATCGATAAATTTAAGTCTTTGACTTGGATTTATCGCGCAAATATATATTTTGAAAACATTTTTACCTTCCGATTGAAACCAAAATTTGGATTGCGATTTGAAAGAAAATTACAAATGTTGTACATGATCACGTACCGAAATTAATTCGCTTGAATTATTGCATTGATGAGTTACTGATTTTATATGCATGCGCAGGGGAGCACCTCGATATGAGGATGAGATGCTTCCGGCATGGTGGTTGGATCTCGCCACCCTGGAGGGTACACTAATAGGTGGGGGATCTGGCTCCCCCCATCGATGACGGGACGTACTTCCTTCGGGGAGGGTTGTACCGTGGCCGGTGACGGCCCTTAGGACTCAACCACAGTTCCCGCCAATTGCTGTTGCGGCGGTCCGGTCATTCAGTGCTATGGTTTAAATCCGTGTGCCTTAGGGCGGGTCGGAGAGTTAGAAGGTTGACTTATATGCATGCGCATTAAAATTTTATAATTTGCACTTCAGATGCTAAATTTGTGCATCAAATTTTATTCATTTAATTCTTCTCGCTTCATTGATATCATGTTCACTTGCTGATTTGCTCTGATTTTATTTCTTTCAAAATTTAATATTAATCTACAGATTCTTAATCTACCGTTATTCGTTATTTAATAATAATATTCAAATTCAAAATAGCAATCTACAAAGACTATATACCGAATTTCACCATTTAGCTCAAAGTGCTTTTGTGTTGTAAAGACTCGGCTCAATCGGCCTGAAACCCTGGTGACCACTGTGACATTCCTTTTTCCCACACTCGATAATTAGCATTCCCGGCCAGTTGTATCATCAACTCCCACAGTGTTAAGTGCATCCAGATTGCCAAATGGGCGACCCTCCTTTTAAGTACAGTCATCTGGTCAATGAGTGCGAGTCCAGATAAAGAACCACACATGCGTTTCCCAGAGAAATAAATCGTGTCTTCGAAAGGCGAGAGTGTCAAACACTCCAGATGTCTTCAGATGTCCTTCATTTTTCCCATTGTGGAGGGTGGATCATCAATGGACATTTCCCACGGTCGACCAGAGATCATTCAGGTTTGTTTTGAATGGTAAATGGGTATCAGGGAGCCCAAGCGTACCAATGTGGACATGAGAGGTGGAGTCTGAAAGAAAAATAAAAGGTGAGATTTTTCGGAAGAGAAAGAGAGGAGCTTGCTGTGAAGTGGACTTCTGAGAAAAATTCCACCCGAAGGAAATTCGGTGGAACCCAAGAGCTACCCCTGTAGTAGCCTGAGACGCCAACCGCATGTTAGCTGTTCCTGTGAAGGTGTTTTCTCTGAAATTGTTCGAGGAATTATTCTTGTTTAATTTTCGTGTTGTAAATAGCATCATTCATTTAACCTAGATGAGAAAGAGTTGTTTTTATGTAAATAAGGTTGTAAATAAAGAAAATTGTATATAAACGCCACCCTTTATTTGATCGGATAGGATCAAGTTATTACAGTGTCCTCCTATTTGCAGACAGAGAAACATAATTTCAAAAATATATTCCTTTCATGAAGCTCTTAAATGTTAAGATTCATCAAAAGCTTGAGTTAGAATTTTTTTGATGATTAAAATACTTTCACTATACTTCGTACACGAGAAAGTAAAAACCAAACGATTCTTGACAGTGAACAGAAGTTTTGCATGCTTTCTAGAAAACTACCCGTTTTCTTAAACTTCAAACTATAGCTTGCAGAGCATCTTAAATTCTTAAAACTAAAATAATACTCCAAGCAATTTAAAATTCCATCGGCTTGTTAATTCTTTCAACATAACAGCGTATCTTACAAGCATTGCCAGATTCCAGAAGGTTTACAATGGATCATCAGCTATTATACAAAAAATAAACGAAATAATATTAACAAAATATGTTTATCAAAGAAAAAATCGTTTGCTTTTACTTTTTAATAATATTTCAACAAAATAAAAATGGTAGCAGTTATAAAATGTCTGAAAAGGAATCGCCTGCTAAATGTTTATTAACAGATTTAGATTATGATATTTACCGAACAAGAAGATAGGAATGATCATTTCTACAATAAATGCGCAGTGTATAATTCTAAAAAATGCTGTTAAAAGGGAATATTAATATTAACAGTTATATTTCCATTGATGGGCAATAAATTTACTCTTTCTCACAAACGGTTACTTGATTGAAATATTTAAAATGATCTCCATTCAAGGGAAATGGAAGGAATGAGCACTTCCTCGTGAAATGCAAATTTTTGGAAGAAAACAAACAAAAAGACCTTTTATGCTTTCTCGTATTCGTAGTATAGAGAAAGTACGGTAATCGACACAAAAATTCGAACTCGGGATTTTGACAAATCTCCACATTTTAGACCTCTCCGAGTTCGAAAAACACAATTTTGGAAAACGTCCTTCTGTCTGTCTGTGACAAAGATAACTCAAAAACACTTGGAATCAGATGGTGGAAATTCAGCATACAGTTTTTACACCAAATTTCGAGATTTTTATCAAATTTTGAGCTAAATCTATTCAGAGGAAGTCTGACTGTCCGGCTGTTTTAGTACAAATTAAAACAATAACTATCAAGCGAAGATAGAAAGATAAATAAAATTCGACACACAGATTTAACTATAACATCTATCAAATTATGATCGAAATCCAACAAGTGGTTGATTGTCTGTCGATCTGTTCTTTCAGAAGCATGTGAACGCGATCATTCTGAAAACGCAACGGCCCAAATATATCAGATTTGGTATGGGATGCAAATGTTTGTTTTAATTGGTTGAGAAAAACGTGTCTAAAGCAGAGATTCGATTTTTGAATTCTATTAATGCATGTCAAATCGCCAAAGTTGACAAGTAGAATAAGTAAAAATGCCAAATTCACCCGAAAAAAATATTTCGTAACTATTGTATCCCAATGCCATGTAAGGCATCCTCTGGCTTGACAAATTTATTAGAGTGTATGTAAGAAAGATTTGGAGAGACTACTTCCGCTGTTTTATCATTAAATAGTGGCGAATTAATGACACGATTACTTATGCATTTCCTTGCGAGTAAATTATGTAAAATTATAAATTATTATTGCTAATCTAACATTTCTTCATCCCATTATGACATACAAACGAAAAACTTAGTTCCTTGGATGAGCGTTTTAGTATAATTAGTTTTCTAACAGAAATGAGACTAACAAATCGCGTGCTTAATGCATAAAGAAACAGAAAAATTTGGTGCCCCCAGCTCTGTGAAAATAATCTTTCCTAGAAAGAGCAAAATTTCTTCCTCGAAAAAAAAGGGGATACATAACTAAAAAAGAAATGGGGAAGGGGCATAATTAGGAAAAATTAATAAAATATGGCTACATTATCTACATAAAAATCTTTTTTTTTACATGATCACACTTTTTCTATGATCTCTTTTACTGAAATCTATTAATTCTTTCCTATAATTTAAGTACGATTAGATTAAAATATATATGGTTCTAAAACAATTGAACGAAAATGAATTTTCTTTCAAGCAATGAATACATTGCTAATCACTTTTTTTTCCCCCTTTACTAAAAAATTTCAAGGGAAGATTTGGAATAGAAGGCTAATATTCAATAAATTCCGCAATAAATGTTAGTACAGCATTAAATAACGATGAAAAATGAAAGAGGACAAATAAAAAAATAAGGTGGTCTTCCTTCCATCTGAATCTAATTTTTTTTAACCGCTCAGAGTCATAATGTGAACAAATTCGTTCTACATAATGCATGTACATATAAAAAAAATTTTTGATTTTAAGTGGTGAACCATTCATTGTTCCCACAAAGGGTGTAAATGCCAGGTTTGTAAATTCTAATTTATGTTGAAGAGACAATTCCTTTTCACTATCGAAATTAGTGTCATCATAATTTTCGATAACTCTACCGAATTCTTCTGAATGTGGATAGGTTTGTGAGTAAAAAAATTTTAAGAAAATTTACTATAAACTTAATCAGATTTAAATTGGTTATTTTCTGTTCTTCTTTTTAATTTTCATTTTTAAAATCATCATAATTATGTAAATACCGTAAGACATTTTCTATTTCGGTATGCCTATCTTCTGTACGATTTTTCAATGTAATATATAATTCTTCAGATAGTGATGTGTGCTGTTCTTTCATGATTGCAACATGAAATTTATTGTTGCCTTAGCTGTTAATATATTAGAATATCTCCGACACAATGCCTCAACAGCCAGTTTTATTGGAAGTAGAGCTGATACAGTTCTGGATATTAAGTCGAATTCACTATCTGAAAAATTAATTTGCAGGTTTAAGTCGATTATTTTTGGATTGGATTTCTCAGTTTCAAAAATCTTTCTATCATTAGGAGTAAATTGTTCCAACATGTTTTGGAATCTAATATTAACATATATTCTGTTTTATTTTCAGTTAGTATATATTTTTGTAATATGGCATTTTTGGTAAGGGAACGTTTAAATATCTTAACAATTTTTCGAACTTTATAAATTATAGGAAGCAATTCTTGATGGGTTAATATTTCATCCTCATTAGCAATATTTCTTCAACAATTACATTGTCAATATCACTCACCCTCTCTTCAAAGTCGGATTCTGAAGTTTCTATATCCACGGTATTTGGATTCTTTTGTTCTTTATTTATTTATTTATTATTATTATTATTTGGTATAATACATCTATTACTCCAATTGAATTCCATGAACATAGCACAGCTGCTGATTTGCATCAAACAATTTTCTAACTTTTTTCATAGCTGTTATTTCATCAGTTGTTATGGATACAATATCTTCTTTCAAGGATAATCCATGTTACGCTAATTTAGATTTAAGCACTTCCACACATTTTTTGGCTGGCATACTTCCCGAGACATGTGTAAGTCCTATATTCCAATTTTTTTTTTTTTTTCTGAATGAATATTTATATTTAAATAGCGTCTATTTAATACACTTGTCCATTCATCAAATGTAAGACTAAATTTTTCACCACTTACTTTTAATTGTATTAGTTCGTGTTTTTTCAAAGAATTGCGAACACCGTTACTGTAGTTTATAACAGTTCTTCTTATAGTCTTAATCAATGTTGGTAGATTTTTAAAACCTCTGGCGGATAGTGATTTTCTTAATTCAGTGGAAGTGCAAAACACTCGAAATGGCAAACCATCTAATGCTGTCATTTTACTTATATTTTCATACAAATTATCATTTTTTTTTTTTCAAAATAATCTAAAATCCTTGATGGCTCGGGCTTAGTCACTGTGTTTAAATTTGTATCTTCATCGCAATTGTATTCTTTCCTCTTTAAAAAATTTGTATCGTGTTTCGTTTTTAAATGTGCATGGAGTCCGCTTGTACTTCCTCCGTTCACTATAATAACTCTAGAACATATTTTACATTATGCCACCAGATTCTTTTCATCATAAATATAAGGAAACCAAACCTAAGTATTATCAACTAATTTTTTATGTTCTTTAAAGTTATTCTTATTCATTATCATGGGTTATTATTTATGAGTATATATATATATATACACAACCACAACCTATGTATATATACCTTCACAACCTTGTTTTCACAGATACAAATATCAGACTACGAATCCTGTGCGTGTGTAGCATTGCTCGGAGCTGTAATAGGATAGTTTTGACCCATCTCCTTGAATGATTCACATACTGCATCATAAGTATTTTATCACTTCTCTTGATTGTACGATGCAACTTTGTATTTGCAGTCTAATTAATTTCGCCCATTAGGGAGACATAAAAACAAAAACGTATACTATTTTGCTATGTTGGCGATTCCTTAGCATATAGTGGTGACAATTAAAAAAATTTCTAGTAAATACCGAAAGAATGGTATTTAAACTTGTGAATACCAGTATTACAAAATTGTACAAATGGCTCAAAATATCGGTATTCGGTATTGCAGTCCCTAGGTGCATTAAATGAATAGGCAGTTCTATGTTTATAATGGATTTTTTTTTAAATTTTAACCGAATTTTATATCCAGTTTTTAAGAATATTTTATAACCAGTAGCTAAATTTTAAATGATAATATATTGTGGAGCTATGATTTGATCACACATCTAATTTCTAAAAAAAATCATGTTCGCCTGGTTTTAGACTTCTTTTGGACGGATTTCATCAAAAATTTGATCCAAATTCATGATTTCTATTGTATGTCCACATGATAAGTTTCTTTCTTCTAACTTGTTCTATTTTCGAGTTATCGAACTTGCAAACATTTGGTTACAGCCAGCCACCCCATTGCAATAGAACAAAGTCTTATAAACAGAGCACTTTTGTGACTGACTTATGTTCATTCCCCATCCTATGGTGGGAGTCAATTTCCTGTGCTATAACAATCTCTTTAGAGAAGTCGGCTCCCTTCCCCTTTTCCATAGACACATTATATTGAAACGATCATGTGTCCTTACTCATCATCCTCTGCTAGTCACTTTCTTGTTCACGATTCTTGGCTCAGTGCTGTAAGGTCCAATTGCTAATCGAACAGGCATCTCAGAAAGCCGAGATCTAGGCCTTACCTAACTTATCCTTCTTTTACTTTCCAAATGTTACCAACAGTTAAACATTAAACACTCTAACCAGTTGTTATCCTATTCTACTTAGTTGTTAACCTATGCACCCCATTAAAGTAAACTCTCAAACTAATTTCTCCATACCTATCAAACACAGGATTGTTACATTTAACCGGCTCACGCCACCACAATTTTCAACACTTATTTATGCAGGAAGCTCACATCAAAGTTGAAAATAGCCTTTAAGCTCTCTATTCACATATGAGGCAAAAGTAAACATTGCCTATCCTGACGGGTCTTTGTGCCCTTTTCTCTGGGTGTATTAATATACCAAATAATTGCAATCATACTGCACATCAAACATACACATTATTACTTACATCTAAATGCACTTATGATGAGATGTACTTACTACTTAAAGAAAAATATACTTAAATTCATGTTACATGATGCTGTAAAAATTTCATCAAGACAGCTAAATTCAAGATAATTTGTTTTATTATGCAAAGAAATATCTATTAAATTCGTAATTATTGATAATGTCAATGTATCATTTAATCTACAATGGAACCTCAGTTAGCTAAGAACAAAAATCATTTAAATTTAAAGTGACAGAATATTAATCAGTTACCCCAAATTTTAAAACTTTTTTTAATTCAACATTTTTTTAAAATTAATTCCATCAGTAAAAAAACTCAATGTCACTAGTATTTACTTTTTTTTCAAAAAATAAACAATACTACAATTGTTTTTAAAAAATAATTTATTTTACACAGAAGAATTTTTGTGACAAATGAAATAAATTTCAAATAAACAATTAATTGTCAGGAGGGGAAGTCATAAAATATATTTTACTAAGTTCAATACGACAGATTTCAGTAACAAACACTTCCTTGCATAGTACAATAGAGGAAAATGAATAACAAGTGAATACAAATGTCATTTATTTTACTTACACATTCATCAATTCATACCCTTTCATTCCATATTTACATTTCTCAATATCAGACAAAATTACAAATGAACTGATGTAGTAGCTATGTTCAGTTTTTCAGATATCCTTCAAGTTGCTGCATAGTTTCAATATCGACGGTAGACATAAGTTCTTGGAATTTTGTAGCTCCTACAGACTGTTGCAGAGCCATAACCTGATTATAAAGGTAGTCTCTCAAAACTACGGTATGAACAGGATCCTGTCTGGAAAGCTACAAACAAAAATGTTCTTAATCAAAATTTTAAAAGAAAAGACCAAGAAAAATATTTACAGTTTCAATTGAGAGGTTAATTGCATAGATTTTCAAAAGATTTATATAACAGAAAGGAAGCAATAAGGTTAAAATATAATGCTTTAATACTAAATGAAATCTTATTTTTATATAGTGAGATATATCAGTTTCAAAAAATTAAGTATTTATAATTATCAATCATATCAAAGATTATAAAAATGATTAACTTTTGATTGATCTTTGATTACATTTAACCTCTACAATGCTTATTAGTCAAGATTTTAAAAAAAGGTTTGCCATATTTCATAATAATAACCACATTATTACAGCTTTTTGCTATTGCATAATATGTTTAGTTGTGTATGGTTAAAGTACTGATCAGAAATTTATAAAGATATAAATTCAAATACTTTCAATGAATATTTATTACTTGGAATATTTCAATATTTTTAAAAATAAACATCTGTATTTAGTTATATCTTTCCTCAAAGTATTGTGTCAGAAAGAAATCAAATATATTTTGTTTTTAATAAAATATAACAGAACAAAGGTTTGCTAAAATATGGATTAAGAGAAAGAAATGGGGCAGTTTAACTTTAAAAAATATTCAAGAGATATCTGAAGAAAAACAACTTTTCTAGTGTTTCTCCAATTTAAAAAGATATTGACATAAGATGTTAAGTCTCCCTTCACAAATGCAAATTTTAAAATTCAATGAACAATTTTAAGTTTATTTAATTGAATATTACAGCTTCGGTTTTATACTGAAAACTATAAAAATGATCTGATTAAATTAAAATAAAAACTATTAATGAATACTGGAAACTAAGACTAATTTTTGAAAATCCATCCAAGTTTTAAAAAATTACCCTCAGTAATCATTTCATAAAGTGACCAAACACCCTTGTTTAGGCACCTCACTTGCTTTCACTACCTAATGAATATTCTTTCAATTTCACAAATAAAACTGAATTAAAAATTTAGTCTAACGAACTGTTTTCAACTTGCCTTGCATTTTTGGATGAAATAAAATTTTATGACATGACATGCTATAAAAATAATTTTGATGATAGTAAGGCCTGAAATCAAAATCTTGAACAATCATGATGAAATTGGGTAACCAAGAAAATGAAATAAAATTTTATGACATGACATGCTATAAAAATAATTTTGATGATAGTAAGGCCTGAAATCAAAATCTTGAACAATCATGATGAAATTGGGTAACCAAGAAAAGTAAAGTTTTGAACTCAAATCATACCTTTCTAAATAAGAAGTTTTGGTAATAAATCTAAATAAAAATGAATTAATCATTAATTTTAGTTATTGTATTTTAACACATATAAATTGTTACAATTTTTAGTATTTGATAAACAGGAGACTTTACTTGACACCCTCGATGTTATCCAATACTGTAAGCAATGTTCATCAATTCCAGTTAGCATGTTTTTAAACTTCAATGGCCATTCGTTCAATGCTGGAAGCTTCATCTCTCCATGATAAGAATGCCCTTTCTGATTGACCTGCTTCCAACTGAAAACTCAAAGCCCAACAAAAAGAACAATCTTTGCTTATATCTCCAATATTCTTGCTTAACCTTTCTTCACTTCCCCCCTCCTTTTTCCCCCCATTTAATATCAGTGAACGCCCCATTAATAATTTAAAAAATAATGCAAAGTTAACACATATTAGATATTCTTAGATATTCAGAAAATTGCAAGCTGAGAGGTGAAAAATTTCTGTTACTTGAAAAGGATAAACAAACCAGAAAAATATTCATTAGTATTGCCACAAACGCTGTGTCCAAAAGTAGAATTAAGTAATAATACTGTTTTTAACTCATTTGCTGTTAACACGATGTTAATCAAAGCTATACTTTTTCTTTTTGCTACCATTTCACTGTGAAGTGCAACATAAATACTTACTATGATGCAATAATAATTTTCATTAAATATTTCAAATAACACTGGTAAAACAAACTTCAAATGTCTTGGGTTAGGTGACTCACTATCTACCAATCACAAAGCGAAATAAACATAATGTGTACATAAAAAAATTTTATGTAATAAGATGGAAAATGAAATTACTTCTCTTTTCCTCCTGTCTTGTTCAGTTTCTATTTCCTCATCTTGTTGGCTAAAATCATCAGGATTCATCATGAGCAAACTAAAAAAAATAAATAAATAAACTTTATTTTTAACAGCTTACAAATTTAAAGAAATGAAATGCTACATTGAAAATATAATGCACATTTCTTTGATGAGGTTCAAACACATTTCATACATCATCATTTAGCCTAAAATTTAAAAAAAGTTAAACTGATAAATTAACAAACTATATTATATTATTTTCTTTTATATTAAGTGAGCAAAATTATTTTTTTCAAATAATAATAATAACAACAATAAAGGCAAGCCTCAAAATAGACATAAAACAAAACACCAAGTGAATGCCAATCGTAAGAGCATATTACTTTGTATTTTCAATGAAGAAAAAATAGTGCATTGTGTATTCAATTCATCTTCTAAAAAAGACTCATAATTTGAAATTTTCAAATTTATCACTCATTATATTTTGGAAAAAAAGTATAAAAAATGAATCTAAATTATTCATAGGAAAACGAATTTTTTCCCCAGAAAAATAATTGCATATATAATTTCCATGTGCCTTATTCATTTGTTTGGAAATATATCCCATCAAATGTAATAAAATGGAATTATTTAAACACTTAAATTTAATATTAATTATGATGTAAATTGAAAGGGAGGAGGAATCCTAACTTTTTCTTCTCCATAAGAACATTTTTTTAAATGATACGAAGCAATTGTTTATTTTTTATCTTTTTATTTTGCATTGGTGATAATTCAATAAAATTGAGGGTGGGACTGAATTTGTGATTCAGAGATTTTATTCTATAGATTTTAATATTTTTTTTACTTAGATAATTTTAACTGAAAATAAAACTAAGCACAATAAATATATGTCAGTTGAAAAAGTTTAAAATAAGTTGATCTTGAATAAGTTAGTTTTGAAAATTACAATATCTTCTCAGAAAAATAAAAACTATGACAATGATTAATCATTTTAACTTCTTGAGAACAACAAAATTGTGGATATCAAACAAGAACAAGATGGCTTAGTTATCTAAATAACAAATAAATTTAATCGATTTAATATACTCTGTCCTCCCAAAAAATTATTTTTCCCCTTAACCAGTCCACTATTTTTGTAACCTTAATTTAATTAACTACCGTGTTACAACTGTTGTTTGTAGACAGTGAAATTTCAATAAAATTAACAGGGACCTTCGTATGAAATTTTCTCTTCATTAATAAATACTAAATTGTTTTTAGTCTTACTTAATTGCATATAATTATACTGTTCCTGCCAGTATAAATAAAATTTGCACATTTTAATACTCTTCTAAATTAAAACATAATAATTTCAAAAGAAATATTATATAAACATAATTGTACTCACTCTGGCAATAATACACCATTCTCACTTTTGGTCACCGGTATGATATCATTCAAGACTTCAACAACAGACAAAAATATTCCACATACTCGTTCATGGACCACACTAGAACATAAAAAATTTAGTCGAACAGTTAATGAAGAATCATTTTATTCCAAGTCTCCATATACACAAAAAGAAGATAAATCTTTCTTTCAGTAGAATGATTTTTTACAAGCAATGAGGTTTTCTGTTGTTGGATGCCTTCTAAAAATGTCCCATCGCTTACTTTGCGACTTCTGTGCTTCACAGCAGGCATTATTCCACCAAGGTTTTGAAAGCTTATGAGGTCTGGTAGAACTTTTTGGAATTGCAGTATCAGCGGCATATAATATGATTTCAGTTATTTGTTTAACTGCCTCCGAGATATCCAAACAATTAACCATTGCCTCAGTGATTGTGGCCAATTGCTGAAAGCTGTCCCAATCTGGTCGTAGGAATAACTAGACAGATGGTCGTTGTGCCCTTCTAACAATATCAGCAAGGACAATCAAAATTGGAAAGTGGTGACTACTGAGAAGATCTCTTCCAACGGAAAAATTTAAAAGAGGGAGCAATATTGGAGGACATATAGCAAGGTCTAATGAGTGAAATAAACAAGTGGGTTAGTGAAAATATGTTTTTTTCATCACTATTTAACAGGCAGAGATTATGATCAGAAATGAATTGTTCAATTTGCTATCCACTAGAGTTAGTGTCTTCATTTCCCTATAGGATGCTATGTCCGTTAAAATCACCAAGCAATATAAAAGGAGCAGGAAGTTGATCTATTAGAGAATTTAATTCTTCTTGTAAAATCACCTCACGTGGAGGTAGATATATGTAGCAAACTGTTATACGTATCTTTATGTGGACTTGAATAGCAACAGCCTGTAAATTGGTATAAAGAATAAGATGTGTGCTGGGGTAGAGGTTAAAAGTGAAAATGCTGGCACCTCCTGAAACACCAGCATTTGAATTTGTATTTGAAACTTTGCATACACAGTTGTATCCTCAATTTTTGGAAATTATTGAGGGTTTTAAATATGTCTCTTGTAAGACAAAACAGGCAAGCTTGTATTCATTTAAAAGCGATTTTATTTCGATGGTTTTATAACGATACCCACGACAATTCCAAGAAATGAAACCAGACATGAAAAAACAAAGGAATGTTTGATTAAACTACACATAGCTGCCTGGGGATGATTTATTAGGAAAATATTGATCCATTTCTACATCAGAGATATCAGATGTAGATGGACAAATTGATAAAATAGAATCTGAAGTAATTGGGATATCAGAAGGATCTGGAGGTTTAGGCGGGACCTCAGTGTCAGATGTTTTGGAACTTGGAGACTTTGCTTTCTTATGTTTCTTCTTAGGGAATTGAGCTAAAGAAAATTCAGAATCTTTGGATTGAGAAACAGGTGGAGAATTCTTTTTTTTTTTTTTCAAAGTAGAAGCTTGATTTTGATTGGTTTCAGTTTTTTGCGAGTTATTGCTCTTAACTGATTCATGAGCCGAATGTTTACAGGAACGAGTATTCATAGTAATAATGTCTGTAATCTCTGTCTGAGAATCAGTACATTTTAATGTTAATTTCATGGAACCACTATAAGAAAGGCCAGGTTTGGGTGTTCTGTCTAAAACAAATTTTTCACTTCTACGTATGAAATATTTCTTCTAACTTTCAGGCTTTGAATTTCTTTTTCCGCTTTCCATTTAGGACAGTCAAAGAAATAAGCAGGATGAGGCCCAGAGCAGTTTAAACATTTGAAGGTCTGCAAGCTGCAAACTGAAGTTTCATGATCATCAACTAAACATTTGGCACATCGACGGCTGTCACGACTAGTTCCCTGTGAATGTCCGAATCCTGACATTTAAAGCAATGCAGAGGATTAGGTAAATATGGTTTAACTTTGGATTGTATATAGCCAGCACGTATAAATTTCGAAAGTTCAGGGCTACTGAAAGTTAGAATGGCATGTTTTGTTGGAATGAATGAACCGTTACATTTAATTTTTATGTGATGAGCTGCACAAACTTTCTGGGGATGCAATTCCTGAATGAGTTCAGTCCCCGAACAATCAAAAAGATCTAAATCAGAAATGATTCCTCGAGAACAATTCAATGTCCTGTGAGGAGTTACCTCTACCGGGAAGTCTTCAAGTTTTGTTAATTTCTGCATATTAGCAATCTGTGTTTTTGATGTGGTCTCAATAAGAAGATCCTCGGATGGAAGTTTTTTAGTAGATTTGACATTGCCAATAAATAAAGAAATCAATCTCTGAACTATGAAATGTTAAACTTTATGAAAGGTTTTTGGAGTGTGAAAGATTAGAAATCTAGTCCTTCAGTGATAGATAAACATGGCAAAATGTCTGAAAACCCCATGCAAAAAAAGAAAAAAAAATTGGGCCCTGATGGCACCGCCCTCCATGGAACCCAAGAAGGGAAGGCAGCCACCGGCTCTGGCCATCCCAGCCTCGGCACTTACTATGGTGTTAGCCAGAACCTATGCGCTAAAAGCCACTTCCAGCAACGTCTACCCCCCTTAACGCAGAGCCACAGAAAGTGACCTTTTCGCTTGGTCCCCTTGAGCAGACCAGCTGATTGATACACCAGGGACCATAATGTACCACCCGTCTCATTAGTTGCCACGCATGGCCAACATGTGGTGCTTTTGGCTGTCCATGAGAAGCAAGAAACAAAAAGAGCGGCGACAGCATCTCATGGCGAGCTCCCTCACTTGAAGTCGATGGAAGGGAAAAACACAGCAGAAAGCAGAAGGCGTAGAGGAGAATGAACTGAAAGGGAGTAAAGATCCCTGGGTACCTCAGAGTTGGGACACCCATACTCACCTAAAGTAGGCGAGTATGGGTTCACCCTGAGGGGGCCACTGGTACAAAAAACATTTGTTTAAGGAGCAAAAAATTAATGTTCATTTAATTCTTAAAGCATTATATTTAACTTTCTTAGTTTTTTTTTTCTCTCTTTTGTTGGGAACTGACAGATATGTCAATTTGTATCATTTATTAATTCTGCTTTCTTTGCTAATTCTTCAACTACATTTTGTAAGCATCTCTTCTTATTTTTTAATTCATTATGTCACCAAAAAGGCATTTTTTTTTATTACTGTTTCTTTACATATCTTTAATCTTCAAAGTAAGCCAAATATTTATGGCACTAGAGATGGATGATCTTAGTTCCTTCGTGATTTCAAGGCAATCTGAATATTCAGAATATTTCGAGTACTTTCATTCTTACTACCTGACTTGATTCATTATTTTCTGTAAATTCTATGATCACCAAAAACTTTATAAAGGTCACAATTCATCTCAAAATTTTCGATTTTGCACTTTATATAATCAGTTTTCACTTTGGTAAATTGTCGTTAAAGAAGTTTGAGTGATAGGAGAATTAAGGTCTCAAAGGGAATATATATATTATATATATATATATATATATATATATTGTCTTGAAAAAAATTATGATCCTTTTAGAGGCCTCTAAAAGGATATTTAGGAGATTTTCGAGGCCCATGGAAACAAAAATGTTTTTCACTAACAGCAAAAAAGAACCATGTCATTTTCATAATCATTTTGGCAACACAAAATATGTAAAAATTTAGAATTCATAAGCAAAATTCTTACTCTGAGTTAGATGTCAAAAGGCAAGTTAAGGCTAAACCCATAAGTTTTCTTCTTTGTATTGGATTTACTACAGGCATTTTATCTAACCAAACATCTAGAAGTTCTCCTAAAATAGTTCCAACCTAAAATAATGAAAATATAGATAAATTAATTAAACAAGCTATACAATTTTCCTCGCTCAAACACAGTTTCCAAGAAACATACACTTACCAAATACTTAATATGATTATAGTGTTACAAAAACTAAATAATATAATAAGATTCAGAAAAAAAATTTACTATATACATCAAATATAAGAACAATAATTAAAAAATTTAATATATTTATTATGTAACATTATAAGATCATATTACTATAATTGAAATAGGCATTACAACATACAAAACTGAGAAATTAAAATTAAATTAACCATTTATTAAAGTTTTAAAAAATTACTTACATCCTTATGAGATTCATTTGCCCTTTTCTGCAGAATGTTTCCAAAACAAGTTTGATTATGCAGTATTACACGAGACAACAAAGACATATATACAGAAAACGATATAGGCAATACCTAAAAACAAACAATCATTTAAAAACATCCATCAAATTTAAAACAAATAAAAATGCATATTTCAAATCTAACTTCTAATTTGGTTATACTCTAAAAGAACCTTAAATTGGAGATAACTAATTTACTGACACACTTAAGTGTTTTAATATTTAAAGCTAAAAGCAACATCAATAATTACCCAAACTGTTCAATACATTATTGCATTCAAGAAAAATAACGACTAAGTAAAGTAAAGTAACAATTTTGTTAGGGGGGGGGATCAAAATGGATATAATCTAGGATTAACATTACAGAAAAACAGAAATAAAACATTAAAAAACATTTCCTTTTTTGCTCTTCATTAATATAATGCCAATTTTTTTAGTATAGTTTCAATTTAAAATTTTTTTACACATATTGTATTAAAAAAGCATGCTGAATTTGATAAAGATTTTGATTAGGGGAAAAAAAAATCTAAAAACTTGTGTCACTGTGCCACTGTTTATAAATAATAAAAGTTCACATTTGCAAAAAAATGTTTTTTATTATTAATTTTTTTATTTATAATGAAAATTTCAAATATTTAGTGGAAATGAATATAATCTATTAAACCTTAATTTAAATATAAAATAAAAAGTATGCATATTAATTGACAATTACATTTTAAGATAAAAAAGAAGAGAATCACTTGAAAATAATTAATAATAATTTTCATCATTAAAAATAATTTTCAATTTTCTCAGTGATAATAATTTTTAATCATTCAATTTTTAATCCATCCATATAATGGACAAAAGAATTTTTCTTACATTTGTACATAAAATTAGAATAGATCAGGATAATCAAAAATAATTTACAAACAAAATGGATTTTTAAAAACTCACAAAATTTTAAACTTACCAATAAATAATAAAAAGATAAGCAATCTAGAATTTGAAATTATTAATTAAATTATGCAAAAGTCATATGCATGTTTGCTGGGAAAGATGTATTAAGTTGCTCAGAGTACTATTTTCGTCTACAACCATAGGATACAGAGGAAAACAATTTTAACTCTTAGACTTAGAAATTTGCTATATATATTAATGTGGAACCAAGCACAAAAGAAATTCTTAAATTGGAATTTACATTAATTTTGTTCAAAATTTCAAATTTACATATTATTTTAGTATAGTTTGTACCTAAACTGTTTTGAAATACATTTATATTTGAAATTGTGTATTTATCAGTTGTAAGAATTCCTCGATCAAATAAGAATCAATCAAACATTTTTATCTGAAGCATTATGGATCAGAATTCCAGTAAATTTTCATATTTTCACGATAATTCAAATACAAACATATCAATAAACCTTTACGACAAAAATGTGGCATCATAATTTCAAACTGACTTTCAAATGATTCATAGTTAAAGTCACAATTATTTGTACTTATACAACTTTAAATTAGATAAATCGTCCATATACACACATGGAAGCATTCAAAAATAAAAGGCAGTGTTCTCCTCTCAACTTTCTCATATACTAACACAATATGGCTAATTTTGAATTTCACAATATAAAGGACAAAACTTAATATGGATTTTGGGTGTCTTCAATTCTACCAATTTTCAAAATTTGATCCATATCTAAAATGCTGATGCGGGACCATATACAAAAAGTCATTTATTTTTATTGTACTGTCTAGTAATTACATTAATATATTGAAAAATATATAGACAAATCCTGTATCAGATTGGATCCAAAATCCGATAATTCTATATGTGCTTAATTTCACCCATCCAACAATTTGCTGCTTTGGATTATTAAGTTCATATAGATAAGAGCAGATTAATAAAAAGGCTAAATATCACATTTCATTTCGGTAGTTCATTCAGTTTTGGAATTATTGTATAATTACACAGTTTGATTTTTTTAATTATTTATTTATGTAATTTCAGGACACTTGAAATATAAATTTTCCTTAAATTACAAGTTTGATTTCTTTTAAATACGATATTTAATCTTTTAAATATAATTTCTTTTAAATACGATATTTTTAAGGTAAAACCTACACAATTAAAAAGTGAAATCATAGAAATTTGAGAAATTCCAAAATTTTTAATATATAACTTACATGGTTTTCTAATGCTAATGACAAAACAAAAGGCAACATTGGCTCAAATAGAACAGGACCATCTTCAGGAAATGCAATAAATGCTGTTTCAACAACCTGAAAGCAGAATATATAATTATACACAAGGTATCCAAAATAAAGATCAACAACAATCTCTAAATAAAAACTTGAATTTAAATAAAACAGAAAGTTTAATAAAAACAAGAATAGATACAACTTTGCAAAATCAAAATGAATACCTTCAACACCATATCAATTGCTTCAGACTTCATATCAGTTACAGCAGAAAGGAATGTTTGCACTAATGTTTGACCATATCTCTAATAAAAGAAAGAGAAGAAATTTCAGAAATATTTTTTCTCCATTTATTTTAATAAAATTTTTTAAAACTTGAGAGTAAATTAAATACTTATAAACTATCTCTGAACAGAAATAAATTGTCTTTTTCTTCATGTTACAACTTTTTTACAGTAATAATATTAATAATTAGTCTTTTAAATTTCCAAATACAATTAGAAGTAAAATTACAATGTATTTCCTATAACTTAAAAGAAAACATATGATAAAATTATGAAAAGCTTACTATTATTATTTTTTAAATTACAAAAAAAGTACCTTTAGGAATACACCAGGGCATAAAATAACATATGCTTCAGTGATTTGTAAGCAAATTTGTAAATTTTCTCCTTTATATTCTAAAAGGGAACAAGAACAGTAGAAATATCAATGGAATGCCTTTAAATAATAAAATAAATGTATCTAGTATGTAGTAGAATCAATAAAAATAATAAGCCTATATAATAATTTTAGAATAAAATTCAGCTTAAAAAAATAAGCTACCAGCTACAAATTGCTCACTAGATTCAATTTATATAAATGATGTTTAAAAACAATATTCAAATTAGTTAAATATTTTACAAAATTTAAGCTCCATTTCAGAAGAAAGAAAGAAAACAAAAAATTCATTTTAAGAAATTTCCCTAAAGATAGAAAAACATTTTGATAAGATTTTGTTTGAATATTTTAGATTAAATAATCAATATATAAAACTTAGTTATAAATAAGAATGGTCATAGTTAATTCTAAATTTGCTAGCTAAAACTTAATCAGAAATATAGAATAATAACAGGTATTTAAATCATTATTTGAATAAATATTATGATCATACTAATTAAAGGAAAGCAAAATTGTTATGTATTGGATCATTTGGTGAATGTATAGAAGAAAAATAGTTCAATTCAAAGGATAAAAAAAATAAACTGAAACATTACAAAATAAAACTTATACAAAAAAAATATAAATATTTCGCACTCTTCTATTACTTTCAACATCAAAATAAATTTTTAACTTGAATATTCCATATATGTTTCATTTTATTATTTTAAAATACAAAATTGACTAAGCATTCTTTACTCTAAATCAGAGATGAACAATTTAGATGAAGTATTTTAGGACAAACAAAGAAATTCAAAATGTCAAATCAATCATTTAAAAATAAAAAACCTCATTATAATAATACAATTAAGTAACTCATTTTAGTTTACTAGATTAGAATACGAAGCTATATCAAGAACTAAGAAGGACAATCATAATTAATTTGAATCAGAATTAAATAACAAAATCCATCTGGTAAATGTATGGTGGTAAGTCCAACAAACTCAATTCGAAACCAAAATTAATAACCAAACCCAACAAACTCAATTCTGCATGGAAACACAAAAAACAAATACAAGCAGGCAACAAAATGCAGACAAAGACAGCACTTGCAGATATGAACAACACACAAGCAGCAAATCACTATTAAACAAATTACAATAGCACAAAGAACTAAGAAAGTCCTTGCTAAAAATCTTAACTCCAAAGAGAGAATTCACTCGACTAATTTTTCATTTGACTCGACTACTGACTTCAGATCTATCTCTCGTTTATATAAATATATACATATAATTCTTTTAAGGAGGCAAAAGCATTATAGAAGAATATAGTATCTTCGCTCTTAATTGAGATATAACCAAAATTCAAGCAGTACTGGGAATCTTCATTCTGTCACTAAGCTGAAGGTCGATTGACCCAGAATCTATTTCACAGCCATTAAAATATCTGTAAAACTCTTCTTTACCAGGAAAGCAAAATTACAGATTCATTTTAATATGCTTAAATTTTGTGTTCAAGAATAAAATTATTTATTATTACCTAGCAAAGGCATCATATTAGAAGCTAAACTCAACAGCTCTTCAGTATATTTTGATGTGTTGTCCAGAACTGCCCACCATAAATCTAGACCATCTTCTAACAAATAAACATGAGGTGGCTGCGTAACATCTGTACTTAAAGCAATCATAGGCAGAAGTAGAGGATGCAAGGTCTCACTAAGTGTTCCTAGACCCTGTAAATAAACATCTCTTTTAAGTTGACTGCAGAATCGCCATATGTATAAATGAAACATTATTGAGAAAATATTCAATATACAGAAATAAATAATGCAAACTTTGTGATTTCCATATTAAAAACGATTTGTTGAATTTTTATTTAAAAAAAAAGATTAACCCTTTGAACTGAAATGAAAATCCAGTTTCATCATGAATTTTCTTGAGCAAACTGACAATAACAAGATGCATCTGCCAAAGATTTACTTATAACAAAAATGTAATTTTCTATATCAATCCCTCTTTTTAAAACAAAGAATATTAAACTATCTGCCAGTGCAAAATAAATTGCAATTTAAGGGATTAAAGAAAACTTTAGGAAGAATTTAAATTTTACTATCCAATAAATGAATGTTTTAAAATATACAAATAATAATGATTTTTTTATAAAATACTTTTTAAAATCTCATCTTTTTGACAAAGCATTATTTTTCTTATGTTCATTATTTTTCAACTGCTTTTATTAAACTAAAATTCTATTTTTTATGTTTAGGTGACTATACTTACAATAAGAAACCTAAAGCTAAAATAAAGGTAAAGTTAAAATATTGCCCTAAGTTAGGAAAAGTATTCGTAGAACAGAAGCTATGAATAACATATCAACTATTATTAAATGTTCCAACACTTTTTCATAAACAATTTCTAATTTTATAAGAAATTGCCATTGCCATAAGAATTAATGAAGAACACACACATGCCCTCCCCTCAATTTATATTTCTACATATAAACAAAATCATTAGTCACTTTTTAACAGCAGCTGGCAGTCATAGTTTTCTTCTTTGAAAACTTTTGTTTAATATATAGGAATTTTACTGGCAACACAGCAACTATTTTTCTATTGAAAATCAAGAATTCCTCAATAAAGACATACAAAGGGTAGAAAGTATAGAACTTTTGACATATTAGGCTTCCACTGCATTTATAACTCCATAATATTCTTTAACAATTACTTACAAATTATGAAATTAGTTTCATAATTAGAATAAATTTATTAAATTACCTGCACCAAATGAACAAAACAAGAAATTATGGCACATCGGAGCATGTTGTGATCCCCACAGTTATTCCATAGTTGAGGTAGGTACTGCAAAAGAGCTTCCAAGAATGGTCGGACTTCTGTTCCCATTCGTTCAATAATTAAAGATAATACATGAAGAACTGACATCTGTAAAATAAAAATTGCACAAGGCATATAAAATAAATTGATGGTTTTCTTGTTAATATAGATCAAAATTCTAATATTGCAAAAGAAATTTTTTTTCATAACCTGTAAATGTAAAAGAAAAAAAAATCTTAATGACAGGTATGAAGATTTTTTTTTTCTTTTAAATATGCTTCATTTTCACAATTTTACAATATCTAATTTAATTCCTTTGATAAAAATGTAAAATACCTCCTGATTAAAAATAATTTTAAAAGATATTCAAAATAAAAATAATAATAATAAAAAAAAAAGCTCTCCTTTTTTTTCTGGTCAGAATCTACGAGCTTCAGGAATTAAAGACTAGGATTAGGAATATTTCATTACCTATTTTGATATACAAGTTTTTGGAGAATCACAATAATAAGAAAAATCAATAACATTGGGTAAACATAAGTTCAATGAAAAATGAAAACCAAGTTCTGAATCTTAAAAGAAATATGTACATAAAATAAACCTAAATTTACACTGCTTACAATATTCAAGGCCTCCTTACATATTCCCCTTCACAGAATATAAGCAAAAAAATTAAATAATAAATTTCAGATGCAATATTTTCTGGAAATGTCATAAATTTATCCATTTTTAATAAAACTTTAAATGGAAATTAATTCTTCTTGTAAAAACAAAGAGAGAAGGTCTTTATAGTCAATTAATACTTCTCAAAAATCAAAAATAATTAAATGACAATTAAGCATATTCATAACAAGAATTTCAAACAATTTATGCGCATTTCAACATACGTAAAAGTACACTTGGCAAGCAATGTATACCTATTTTAACAAAACAGACTTTTAAACTTTCAGCATTACACTTAATCAAAAGTAAAATCTGTAAATATCAATTTAAGATAACATTTAAAATGCAGCACAAAAGGCAATTTTATAAAAGTTTTAAAGAATTTATCTATACATACCTTTAAATCGCATTCTTTCACTTCTTTCAATAGATGGAACAGGGCAGCAATACTTTTCTCCAAATACTTAAAAAAATAAAAAAAAATAAAAATCTTAAAAATTAAATGCATCTTGAAAATGGACAGATAAGATTATGATAAATTGCTTTAAAATACATTTATCTAGTTTTATGTGCATGAAAAAATGTACCTACATAAAACTCCTTTCAAATATGCATACCTTAAAAATAATATAATAACTGTAATGTTATTTTAGTAAATCATTCCATCTGGTTTTCAAAATTAAATTGAATATTCTACTGAATAAAATGACCTCTCCCTTCTTAATTCAAATCAATATGTTTAATAAATTATTAAATAACATAGATTATGTTTTAAAGAATATTCATTACATTCTAGTATGAATATAAAACTTATTTTCATTTCAAAAGATTTACCAATCTACAATTTTAATAAAAAATATGACAGAATTAATATTTTACTTTATACATATTTCAAATGCTCTGGCTTTTTACAGTGAAATAAAAATGAAAGGAATCTTAATTTTTAAAGCCTTAACACAACGCCTTTTAAATAATAATAATTAAAAAAAAAAAAAAATTTTTAGAAAAAACTATTGGGTATGTTATGTAATTTCTTGTAATATTGCAGTTTTACTTTTTTTTAATAAAAAATCAGATAAATTTACTTTTTAATGCATTTAACTTTCCTAGAAGTTTGCATTTAATTGTCTTATAAGTTTGGGTACATTATAAATAGAAGATTGAAAAGATAATAAATGGTCAGGGAGTGTTAAATCTAAAATTCATACATAATATTATTTTAAATCATGCCCAAGATGCAGATGCTTTTATGCTATAATTAATTCTTAAGTTCTACAACTACTAGTAATTAAACAAATGATACTTACTGGTAGAAACTGTTCAACACTGAATTCAAAATCATCTACAGGTAAGCAATCAGTTAAGAAAAACTATTTCTGAGATGACTAACAAATAAAAATGAGATGACTAACAAATATATTTAACATCCCAGTAGACAATTTTAAAGAAATTGATACAAACACAGCATTCAAATGTCTATCATGAGAAAGCTTTCAAAAATAAAAGAGTACTTTAAACATGCCTTCCAAAAAATAATTACCTAATAAATTTACACCCTTGGATAATTATTAATTTCAAATAATGTTTAATTATACTACTAATTAATTAACGGATTATACACAGTTATTGCTTTTTATTAACCCCCCAGATAGCTGATTACTTGGACTTTTCAGTTCTGACAAAACAAAAAGTTTTTAAAGAGCCTAAAATATTTTTTTAAAAAGTAATTCAATTTTTAAAACTTTTTTCATAGAAAATATTAAAGAATCTCATTATTTTCATATGAATAAGGGGAGGGGGGAATGAAAAACTGAAATTTGCCAATCAGAGAATTGAAAAACTATCAATTTCATGACATTGTTATTTTCAATTGAAAAATATTCTTTTATATAAGGAGAAAAAAATTTTAAAATGTATGTAAGATAAAAAAGTATTGGAAAGTAAATTATACATTAGAGAAATGATATTATCAGTTTTATCTAAATATCTGTGTATTAATAGTTGACATTTTGTCACAAGATTTCCTTTTCCTCTATCATGGCTTTTTAACAATAAACTTTATTTACTTGGTTAACTAAAATTTTACACAAAATTTCATTTTTAAAAAAATGAAAAATATTCAGACAAATCCATTTTAAAATATTTAAAATTTAAATGCAATTACTGCATTGTTTTGCTACCACATACAAAATAAAATTAATTATAAGTAAAATTTATTCACTTTACAGTTTTCATTAATCTTTTTTAAAATAACTTTTTTTTTTTGAAGTTATCCTTTTACATGTTGAAAAAGAATTGCTCATATATAAGACAGGTATCATAAGAAAAATTTATGTAAATATGAAGAATTATCAAGAGATATACTAAGCAGCTGAGTGCAAAAGTACAGAATTATGCAATTAATATGAGATGACATCCATAAACTATTATATATTTTTAATTAAAAAAATGATACATTAATTAAGAAAAACAGAGTAAAAAATAAACAATAATTAATAATTTTTAAAAATAATAATATCTTAAACAGGAACTAATGAACGCTACAACATAATGCTTTGCCGATAGTTAACTCTGCAATACAATAACTTTAAAGGATATCAACTTTGAGAGTATTTGCAGCCGCTAGGCGAACAATCAGATTTTCATCAGTGTTCAACAGCTCTAAAATAACTTCATATAAAATTGATCTCCTTTCAGGTGACATCTTAACACCAACCCACTGACCAATTAACCATATCACACGACGCCTGATGATGTAGTACCTAGGAAGAGAAAAAAATATATAAAAGACGCTATGGAATAAAAAGAAAATTTGCACATGCTTTCAGTATTTGATTGATTGCATTGCTAATTGCAAAATAAGAGATCCATTTGTAAGAATGTAATCTCAGCATGATTGTAAAATATAATTATATAGTTTTTAAAGTTTAACATCTTGAAAACATTCTATTTAAAAAATGCAATAATTTTACACACAAAAAAAAAAAAAAAAAAAAAAAAAAAAAAAAATTGCATCAAAATGGTTTATTAGATTTTTCTTACTTATTTAAATGTTTTGATAGAAGAAAATATTATTAAAACGTATCAATATGTTTAAACAATAACAGGGCTTTCATAGGTAAAATATTTGTTAACTTCATTAAAAATTAATAATAATAATTCAGCTGAGAGTTAAGGTTACAAATTCTACAAAATTAATCATAAATAAGCATATTTGTTTAAATAAATGAAAATAAAGTAATATAGTAATATCAGGTAGCATAAAATTTAATAAACACAAAACAAATAATAAATAAATGAAATATGGTGAAATAGATATTTTATTATTGTTTAGAAGAAACAAAACAGATGCTACAAATCATTAATAAGCATTCTAAAAAATAAACTTGTAATATTTTAAGTATTAATTTTCTAAATATCCAAACAGTTTTTTTTTTTTTTCACTTTTTTATGATAAATTTTTAAAAAATCATTGGTATACTGGCAATTCAAGTACTCAACTTGTATTTAATTCAAAAAGTTACAGACTAAAATCATATGAAAATCAGACTAATATATATATATATATTGTCACTTTTGCAGCATTAAACGTAACTGACTGTCGGTAGTAGGAGCTGCAAGACTAAATAAGAGCCAAGTAAGCAGCATGTTGATAATAAACACTGCTCTCTTCCACATTTTTTTTCTGCTTTTACATTTTTTTAAATTAATGATATAAATTTGATTGTATAGCATATCCTTAATAAATAACAGTTAACTGAAATATTTATTTTATGAGCCCACATGGTCCCTACAATATGCATATTTACTTTAAACTTTCAGGAATATGATATTCTTAAAATTTCAGATATTTAATAAATCGCAAAAAGTTTTGTTTATTCATTTTAAAAATATTTTTTTATAATTTAAAACTTTTAAACCAAAATAATTGGACATTCAGAAGATCAATGCACGCTTTATATAATCAATTCCTGTACCATGAACAAACTAATATTTAAGCAAAAGAAAAAAAATGTAATTACCCAGGCTCCTTAACTCTTAATTCAGTAATAAGAGTGCTTGTAAACCAGTTATCAAAATCAACTTCATCGTATAGATCAAAAGCAGCAAGTCCAACAGCATTATAAACTGTAAATAAGAATAACAACATACAGTTCAACAAACAGGATGATTTTTAAATTTTCAGAAAAAAAAAAAAATTGAATAGTTTTTTTAAAGACTTTACTTACTTGCGTCTTTCTTCAATATGCCAATGAGATCTCTTGAGCCATTATTTTGTACATTTTTTATTGTCTCAACCACAAGTGGTGTCAAAAGATTACGAAATTCATGGAAGCAAGTAAGAAAAAAAGCTTCTGTGCAGGGCTGTATTATCAAAATTTAAAAAATACATATATAATAAGAGCATAGTAGTGCTGATTTAAAAAAAAAAACTGTACATCGAGGCAACAATTTTCTGTTTAGAACTCTTCATTTTTTTAATAATATAACAGAATTAAATTAAAGAAAAAATTTCTTAGTTTATCATAGCATATATGGTAAGTTTTGTTGAAAAAGTAAATCTTATAACAAATAATCAAATATTTAATGAACTACTATTAATATGTAAAAACAAAAATACCATATGTTGAATTTAAAAAAGGTATAAGGAACTAGAAAATTTTTAATTATGATTTTTTCTCTTAATATTTAAAAACAAAAGTATGATTTTAAAATGACAGATTCAGAGACTTCTTAAATATAATCAAGTAAAAACAAACAACTTACACGTAAACTAAATTTCCAAGATTCACCACCTTCATCAGAAGCTTTAATTAAGGGGAAAAAAATACACAAGTTAATAAAAGAATTAAATAATCCAGTTTTTTTTATAACTCATAAAACATTTTCAAACATATTTTTATAAATTTAATTTTAAGCACTTTTTCAAGCTTTAAAGCAATTCAAATTTTAGACAGTTAAACACAAATATCAAATAATATTTTAAAGTCCTGTTAAAAATCAATAATGTAATCAATCAACTTTCTTATACAATTAAAACTTGTATATTGAGGTCATGTGTTTATATTTAAAATCAAATTTTAAAAACAGTTTTAAAATGTAAATGGAGAAAAGGTTTCCCATAATATTTGACTTCTCTAATAACATTATCTTCAAGTTTAAAAGCACACAAAACTATACAAAAGGAAGAACATATTTTAAAATGATAAATTAATAGCACATATTCAGCAACTGTTAATACATGAATGAAGTTACAAAATTATTTGTTTACTTTTTAAACAAAAATTTAATAATATATATTACTACAGATTTGTAAGGATAGGAGAAAAAGAAGCAAAGCCATAAACTAATGCAACAGTAACAACTGATATCTATTGAGCTGAGTCTCTGATAACCAGCATCCGAATTAAGATTTTTGTTTCTTTTATAACAAATAGCATTTATACATTTAAAATTTTAAATAATTAATTTTACATGAGGGGCATGAAGGCCCTTTCTTAAAGTTGAATAAGAGGGCTAAAAATTTAATAAGGTTTTCAATTATTTTTTTTTAATTTAGCAGTTTTATACATTTTTAACAATTCTTTAAAACTGCAAAACTTTTACATTTTAAAAGATATGACTAAAAAATAGGATAGTTGCTGAAATATTCGAAATGAAATAATTTTTCATAAATAATACTTTTTTAACTCTATATAATTATAATTTTAAAATTTAAGCTATTATAAGCATATTATACTTACCGAATTCCTCAGGAGTATATTCCCAACTAGTTATATCATGTTCAGATAACAAAAAGTATCTAGATAATAACTGATCACAAATTTCTTTTAATACAGGAAAGGTGAAAAATTCTACTTTAATTTTATGGGCTTCCAATGTCAAAGCATTTTTTGTATCTAAAAGAGAACATGGATAACCATAAATATTTATATAATTAGTGCTTTTAATAAAACTTTTTAATAAAAAAAAAGCAAAGTAAAGAATGTAGATATATTTATTTTCAAAATAAAGATTATACCATTTTTAATATTAACTGACAAACAAAAATTTCATTCTAGCACATAATTAATTTAAAATCGGTATAAAGACACTCAAATTTAGAATACTTTTATATATATATGCATTACTTACCTTCAATTAACTTGGCAGGTTTATACTCTTGGCACACAAGGATACCTTTTATTAAATTCAAAAACTGTACAATGAGCTTTTCAAACAGACGATCTAATAAACAATTGAAAATAGTTTAAATTACTTCAGAAGCAATCAAAACAATAAATAATCATCTAGAACAATAATAACAAAATTAAATATATATAAAGACTTAACCACAAAATACACTTTTTTAATAAAATTCAAATTGAGATTTTCTTTAGTTTTCAAACTCTTAAAATTCAACTATAAGTGCAAATTTGCACATGTTGCATCAAATATATAAGGGTGATTATTACAGTAAAAAACTGTGTACACCAGTCCAATAAAAACGTTTCTAAGAAAGCTTGGAGACATTTTACACATTCAAAAGAAAATTATAAAATTTTTATGTATTGATTTCATTTAAAATATATTTTTTAAAAAATAAGAAAGTAAACATGTTTGATTTCAGATAAATTGCTTTCATTTAAGAGTTCCTGATTTCTTATTTTTTAGCAAATTGTTTTATGAAATTTATATTTAAATAATATTAAAAATTTCATATTAATCATTTATTTATGAGGGCTATTAAAACCAAATCAACTTTAAACAATTACCTTCAAAACTTTTATTGAAACAGAATGTAACACTGCATTCTAAAGTTGGTCGAATAAATTGAACAAATGCAAACGGCTGCAATTCTAAGACACCCCGCAACTAAAATTTAACAAAAAAATCAATTAAAAAAATATTAAATACAAAATTTAATTTTAAAAGTATCTTATAAACAGCAGAACTGGCATTTCATTACATATAAGAGGAAAAAACAAGCAAATAAATACAATATTTTAAAAAATAAAGTATTTGATGCAATTAACATCAAATAATACCAGAGAAAATATTAATTAAAAAATCTAATGTTAAAAGAATAGTAAATATATATTTATTTATATATTTGCATACAATTTAATAGATGGTATTACATTCATATTTATTTACTGAGAAAAGTAATCAATAAAAATAGATCTTACATATTTGAAGACTCATACATTAAATAAAGACTTACTATATCAATTTTGCCTTATAATTTTTTCGAACCTTATTTTATAGTACAAAATACAACTGAACATTATTATCATTTAATAACTACAGAGTAAATATATGTATTTTATAAATTTGCTGCCAAATACAACCTTTTTTTAAAAATTACTTAGGTTAGTTACTGTCAAATAAATCTAGTCATATAATAACAATGACTTTGAATAGAAAAGTAAAGCTACATGCCATAAAAATGAGCTAAACAAATAAATTATAATCATTATATTTATTTTAAATTCTTAAGGGAAAAATACAAATTAGATTTATTTTAGCATTTTTTATGCAAATTACTATTTTTCACATTATAGTCGACATTATCAAAAACTCCTCTAAAATTTATGAATGATAATTTTTTTTATTACTGTAAAATATTAAGCTAAGGATCTAAGAGCATGTGAAATCTACCTCTAATTTAAATATGCCAAGCTAATTTAATTCTAGGAACTTATAAAAAGAAAATACTTACAATCTTTATTAGAAGCACTAAATACTTTTCACATGTTTCTAATAAATGTTCTTTATTTTTCAAATAAGTTCCTGAAAAGAAAATAAATTTTAAATTCCTCAGAGTACATGGCTGATGGAATAATTGCTTCCTTGTTAATAGTTTTAATTTGAAGGTGATTACCAATTATAAAAAATAATGCATTTACTGAACTGAATGTAAATGTTGACCATTTATAAAAACATATAATATTCACATCATACTGATCTCAAACATATCATATTACCCAATCAAGAAATTACCTATTTCAATCTTTTTCACTGATTTATTGCATGCATATAAGCTCAAAAATCTTTGTATCTCCGTCAATAAATAAATTGAAGTTCTACAATAATAATTCCTTTTATTATTTCAATTTCCTTACTAGGATATAAACAATATCTAATTTCATACAAATAGAAATTATCAGAAAACTTATTTGAAAACTGAATTCAAGTAATTTAATATTTATCAACCAAGTATAAAAATATTATATAAAATCATTTCCATGTTTGATAGAACTTAATTGAACAATTTATACCTTTAAAAATAAATAAACCTTCCATAATACAAAACAAATTATTGAAATTAAAAAACAAGATATTATTATAATAACTGTAATAATAATTTTTAAAAACCTGAAGTAGGAAAGATAGCAGATAATGATGTAATTATTAGAAAATAATTTTCATTATGTATTATTCAAAACAAATATATTGTTCTAATGAAAAGAAAAAGGCTTTTTTTTTAGTTACCAGCAAACTAAAATCTTGCTCATTTGATCTCTATTAAGTAATTATTTGTCTAACTTATAACAAACTGCAAGCCAAGTGAAAAAAAAAAAATCAAAATCATTCTTCAGTAATTATGATACTTCCTGCAACAGCTTCATATATTAGAATGCAAAAATTCATTTGGTAAAATTTAGTTTCAATCACTTCATTCAATTTATAAGAATATTTGTTTGTACAATCACATTACAACTACATTTTAATAATATAATTTGAAATATCATGTTCTTAAGTGCATTTTAGACAATGATAATAACTGACAATTTAAAGCAACTAGTTTACTCTTATTTTTCAAATAATAATCCAACATAATTTAATTGTAATAAAATTAGTTCCTGTTTCACAATGTTACTTAGAACTGATTTTTCATGATTAGCTTTGCTACTGAAACCAAAATCCAAGTTCAAAATAGTAACTGTTAAGTATATCGGCCATCTGCATTAAGAAATATTCAACTTTCAAATTAAAGAGCTATTAGTTTACAAAAAGTAGTTGAAAAATAATTTATATAATTTGCAAATTTAAAGGAACAATGGCTCAAAACTTCAATAATATGGGATATCTTTAGATCCTCCTTATACATTCATAAAATATAAGTTTGTAATATTTACATCAAACACCAATTCAAAAGGAGAAATATTTTACGTGACAAACTATGAAACTACTTCTAACAAAACTTTAATTGAATAAATCCCAGAAGATCAATCAATCCCAGGAGTCAACAGATGAAGAAAAAAGTAGAAGAAAGATGAGAAGGGAAAATAACCAAATGCAGAAGAAAAAGTACTTTAACTAAATATCCTACAAAAATAGATTTCCATCTCTGCAAGTTTCACTAATTTTAATTAGAAATCAAATAATGAAATTAATTAAACATTGAAAAAAATAAATAAACTTATTTAATGACAGAATAACTAATATAAAAACAAGGGAGTATTTTGATTATATTATGGAATTCCTGGGTGGAAATTAATTTTATCAAAAACAAATCATGATCTTATTTTTTAAAAAAAACACTACTGTTATCATTTTCCTTATGTTATTAACCCTTTTCCGTACAGGCTTTACCATCAGATTTCTTTTCTTTTTTCTTTTTTTTTTTTTTTTTTTTACTTAACAAAATAATATTGGGCTGGTACAAAATAATAGTTGCATCAATAATTCATTAATACTTCCTTCCTCTATAAATCAAACTCTATGGTATACTCTAATTGAATTGCATACTATTTCATTTGTCTACCCTAATATATGATCCCAAATGTGATAACTACAAAGATTTCTAATATGCCCATTATTTTGAAATTTGCAAGAAAAATATTACAATTTTTAAATATATCTTAAATATCACAAAAAAAACTTATTTTTCAAACTTAGATTCAAATGTAAAATTAAATTATAAAAAAAAATACAGCAATATAATACGTAAATAATTACAAACACAGTAATTAATGATTTTTCAAAATCTAGTTAAAAAATTGTTTACAATAGCTTAAGCAGCATATGATTAAAATATTCATTATTTACACTAAGCTTATTGCAGTTAGAATAAAATGATACTCACTACATTCAAGAAAAGGCCCAATCTGTTGAAATATGAGGGATAGGAAGTTCACAGCATCAGTTTCTTTTGAACAGTCTTTGAAACCATTCACCACTAGTTTCCTTAAAACTAAAAATTATTTCATATTATTTATACACACATATAAATGAAATTTGAATTTAACACTAAAAGCACAGCATCAAATCCAAAAAGAGAGAAAAAGAAAATTACCTCTTCTACTTATAACCTTGGTTATTCTACTACTTGGTTTACTTTAAGACATTTTAAACTTTTTTTTTTTTTTACTCCCTTGAGTTACTTTTTTAGAAGGGGGGAGGGAATAAATTTTTCTAACCACACTTTCAACTCCCAAAATTAAAAATTAAAAAAAGAATTACAGTACAAAAAAATAAGTATAAATTAAAAGAAATTTAATTAAAAGTAATTAAATAGTTTGGCTCATAATTACTGATATATCTGAAAGAATGTAGTATGTAAGTTTTCACAATAAGTGTTTCATATAACTTATATCCTCTTAAAGGATATGTATAGGAATCCCCTTTATGTTCCATCTGGCTTATACTGAGCATTGGGTTAGTAAGTTCTAGTTTACTTGATAATCAAAGAATAAAAATAAATAATCAATTCTCCCCATATTAAAAAATTTAAAAACTTGATTTACAGAAAAGTGAAAAATATAATCAAATGTTTAAGAGCTGAGAAAAAAAAATTGTAATCTAGGCTTAAAAAATATTTTACACAAATTATATAATCTCGTGTAATGGATTCTACTAATAAATATTAGATCACATGAACTTGCATCAAATGTGTGAAAAGATTATAAAATAGCTTATTATTGATTAATACCATGTGAATAACACTGTAAGCCATCACTTATGATAAAGTTTCAACTTTAAAACTATCTGCGATCAAAATAAATTTTACCTCAGGCTATTTTGAATCTTTTTTTAACCTTATTTATTTTGAATTTTAACTTTTTAACACTTTAAGATTTCAACTGCTAAATTTTATAAATAAAAATATATGAAAATCAAACTCTAATAGTTATAATAATTAATTCTAAGTTAGACACTACTTATTATTTTAAACCATGTTTTTACCTACAAGATCAATAATAATACTTACTTTTAAGTGTTAAAAAACAACTGTCTAGTAATTCTTTCAATTTAAAAAAGTCCGTATTTGCTTCTTGAAGGAACAGTTTACTATAATTTATCCACAGATGAAAAATATTGGTAAAAATTGAAGAAGTTAGCTAGAAATAAAGAAAATATTGTTTTACAAAGGAAAAAGTATGGAAAAACAAAAGAAAAAAAAGAAAAGAAAAAACATAAAGCAATAATCAAATAATTTTAACCAAAAGAAAAGAAAATAAAAAAATTAATATCCAAGCTCCATTTTCCTTCAATTGTTTTACTTTTTTCTTTTCTTGTCTTTCTCCCCCCCCCCCCCTCCCTATATAAATTTATCTAGAAAAGATTTGATCTTACTATATACATGAACAATTTATTTTTAAAAAAGTAGCAATTTTATTTTGAAAATAAAATTATAAAAATTAAATGAATATTTTAAAATATTGGAGTGAAAATATAAAAAAAATTTCCTAATGCATTAGTTCTAATAATAATAGTTTTTTTAATACAGCACTACATTAATTACGATGTGTATTTAACACATTTTTAAAATAACAACAATTAACAAAACAACTTTTAACTATTTCACTTAACTTCTCTTCCACCTCACCTAAGCAGAGTCAAAGTGGAAAAGCTCCAATATCCATTAATTTAGATTTCATATACATAGGTAATAGAAAAATCTAGCAATATCTGTAATGTTTTAAAGACTAAAATATCTCTGTCCTTTTGGTCTGCGTCATTATTGGATGTGCAAATCCTAATCACTGTTTAAACTTTTAAGCAACACAGGTAATTTTTTAAATTATTAAATTGATTGACTGATCAGTGTGCAAATAAATGTAAGCATAAATAACAATTATTTGCACTTATACAAACTTAACATTTTTGTTATGCTGGATCATAATAATGGTCAATGAGTTGAAGTTTGGAATTTTTATTACCTTATGTTTATGTTGATTCATTATATTCTACCTTCATAAAATGAAATCTAAGGTTATTGCTAATATTTTCCTTCACCAGGGTTTTTTTCTTTCCTCAATTTGTATTTGGCATTGCTCCTGCCTCCCTCCCCATTAATGGATTAACGTATTTGTTTCAATCCCATTTTGGTTATTAGTTTTGATTTGAGGGCTCATGAACATTATTGATAGAGAAGAAGAGAAGATCCTATAGTAAAGAAACAAAACTTCTAATGTTATTATACATTTACAACTGCAATAAAATATTTTTTTTTCTCCATAAGATTTCTGCTAGTGTGCACGATATTTTCTATTACAATTTTCTTTAGTTAGTCTGTGACAATAATAAAAATAAGACTTAAAATACTGCTAACAGGATAACTAGATAGGCTTTCTTCATAAATAAATAGCAATTCTTGTTTTTTTCGTTAGGGGGAGAGGGGTTGATTGTTTATTATCATGTCTTAGGTGAAGCCTTCAGATTTTGATTTAAATTATGAATATAACATGTATACTTCTGATTTTGAATTTTCTGTTCAGTTTCCGATTTAGTAAGAACAATACCTTGATTACATATTTAGCGCACAAAATCCAGTTTTCAGAATTAAATATAAA
Source organism: Argiope bruennichi (assembly GCF_947563725.1). NCBI lineage: Eukaryota > Metazoa > Arthropoda > Arachnida > Araneae > Araneidae > Argiope > Argiope bruennichi. Next base: position 131,751,043 of record NC_079151.1, on the reverse strand, counting down.
ATAATGAAATTATGTTAATGATTAGTCAAAAATAATATATATGCATTTGCATAAATGATAATTATTCTTTATATTAACTAACTTACATTATTTGAAATATATAATTCAATACATCATCCAAAAAGTCAACTTTATGGTTAAAATTTTATTATTACTTCTCTTTAAAAAATATTTACACCAATGAAGCTATCTGTTTAAAAAAAATCCTTATTTATAAAAATGAATATTAAAAAAAATTACTCTTTTTACTCAAATTCAGGATAAATTGAGCCTGGAAGTGTCTTACTAATACAGCGGATGAGATAATGAGCTTTCAAATGCAAAATAAACAAAACTTTATACGCAAAAAAATGAAATGCGTTAAAATAAATTTAATGAAAATGAGGTCTGGAATATACCAATATAATTCATGGGATGATAATACAACTGAAAATGCAAAATTTATCTAAACACATATTTCATTCTAAAGCATTTTTTAAAAAGTTTAGTTTATCTATATAAATGTAACTGTACTATCTAAATGCAAATACTTCTCTCTCCCTCTAAAAAAAATATAAAGTTTATGAGACAATATCACAAGAGTTAAGCATTGTCAAAAAATCTCTGACACTTCGCAGCAATGAAGTAAATGAGGACAAAAATACCCAATACATATTAGTATATATACAAAGCATTCATAGATATTTTTAGGTACATTCGACAGAGATATATTACACATGTTTTACCTCTAAAAAGCAGTAATGTAAAGAACCTACTTGGAGAAAAACACGTCTATCTGCTGTTAGGCGCTTTGAGGCTAGTGCTTTGACAACATGATGGATAGTCAATAAGGCCCTCAACTGATGGAGTTCATCAGCTGATTGAGTTCCATTTAAGAGCACTGTGAATAATTCAGGCCATTCTTTAGGGAAGTCATACCTTGCTATTTTGCTAATAATAACAGAAAACTGGAGAGCTATCTGTAAAAGAAACTTAGTTAAAATTTCTATATATAATACAAAAAAAAAAAAAAAAAAAAAAAAAAACGTTTAAGAAAAAAAAAAAAAAAAACTAAGCAAAATAATGGTCAATTAAAATACACAATATCCATAACAACTAAAATTTTCAATTGGGAAATATGCATCTGAAATTTCTAGATAATCATCATAAAATTAACAGGTATCATTTCTCTAGTTAATGGTATGATTTGTAAAGTTCTACATGTTAATTATAACCACTTCATTTGATGCTTCGTTTGCTTGTCCGACATCCTACACCCATTGAAATTATAACGAAATTTAAATCATGGCTTGTAAATTAGTCACTAGTCAAAAGTTTTAAAAGCAGATTTACACTGAAAATTAAATTTTTGAGTCCTTTTTATTCATATGCATTTATTCTTGATCAAAAAATATGTACTCCTATAACAGAAATTATTCAATTTGAAATACAGGTAGATAAAAAAAATAATACAATGAACTTAGAAAAATATTAATATTAAATATTATTGAAATATTAAATATTATAGTAAATCTTATGTAGAGTTTCATGTATAATAGAAAATAATCTAATGTAGATTTCATTCATGCTGGTAACTCAGATGTATCAGTATGAGTGTTCACTCAATTTTTCATAAAAATGAAATACAATTACATAACTTACTTGATTGATAGGATCATCAAAACATGTAAGTAACTTATGCTTGATAGCTTCTTTTTCATCATTAGCAATCGCACTAAAAATAAAAATAAAATTTAAAGGGAATTAGAAACTCTAGTTTGAAACATCATAGCATGATAATAATATTTTAGTCTTCATTAGTCCATCTTCATAATTTTTTCAAAACTTTACTTATAATCATCATAACAATATGCACACACATACAAAAAAAAAAGGCATTTATTGTCATTACAACTTATATGAACAAAAATGCAATGATAAACAGTGAAAAATATCGTTTAAAATATATCTAAAACTTAATTTATTAAAAGAAGTGAAGAAAACCCAATTTTTAAAATTTTAAAATGATGTAAAAATGGCTTTTGTGCAATAACATATTCTAAAGTTAATAAGGAAAAATGATAACATTTTGATTAATTTTTAATTAAAAATCTAATAAAATTTTTGTATACCCTACCCTTTTTTTTTTTTTCTTTTTTTTTTCAGAAAATTTGTAATTGAAGAACACATATTGCTCACACAATTTTTTACAATAGCCCTTTCATAATAAGAACATTTACATCCCAAGAAATAATTAGATGATAAATTTGGTAAATAAAAATTCAATGAAAGCCTTGTAGAGCACTTTGAAGTATTCTTACACTACGTAGATTGATTTTTTTTTTCTATACTACAGTTAACTAGCCTATAAACAATCTTTAAAAAATAACATAAATGAAGCATTAATAAAATAATTTCACTATATAGAAAAGTTAATTTAAAATCATATATAATACTTACTTTGGTGCATTTTTTCTCCAATAGCGATCAACACCATTCTTGATGCAAAGAACAGAAAGCCATCTAATATTCAAATCAACATTCTTATCACAGGCTATGTTCTAAACATAAAGATTGTCAATATTAGAATTCAAATTTTCAAAAATATTTTGATTTGATATTTTTATTAAAAAATTAATAAAATATCAGATTACAATATTCAGTACACAAATTTCTGTTTCCTCTTTAAAACAATTTTCACTTTAAATAACATTTAAATATCAATAAATGCCAATTAAGATTAAATAACATTCATGAGCTCAAATGTTCAGGCCCACCTATGCTAGCAGTAATATGAATTCAAAAATCTATTAATTAGATTTTGATTTTTATATATATTTTCCAATTTAGATTGGTCAGATGTTTGAGAACGAATATAAAAGAAAAAATGGTTTTTTAATGCTTTTTTAGAGGAATTTTATTTAGAATTCCGACTTTACTATTAATTCAATGTAGAAGAAGCAGGCACGAGAATCAAAAAAGAAATTCGTATGTCAGTATGATTTAGGCATCCTTTTATTTCTTGAGTCATATTTGCCTTAATCTGTTAAAGCCCAACTCCTATTTATAGAGCAGTTAAAATCACTTCCATAGCTAAACTGGACTCATTGTATTCCTTCATTTTTTTTTTTTTTTTTTTTTTTGCCTGTCTTACAAATTCATATATAGTCCCAAATTACTAAACAATTTTTATTTGCCAAATACTTTTCCCACCTGCCAGAATTTAAAATCAGAGCATTCTCATTTTGATGCTTTAACTTTTTTCCTTTAGGAATGCTAGGAATTCAAAAATAACCTTCATGTTTTGACATCTTATTGTATTTTAAAAATCTTTGAAGAATTCATAAGAAAAAAATTTATTATTACATTGATTTTCCAAAAGGAAATAGAAGAATTTAATTTCCATTTTAATTTTATTATTTTTAATATATTTTAAATGAATTTACTGAAATTATTGTTTTAAATTAAGTTAAATATTAATAAATTATACGCTTCATTATATGTGATTTCAGTTTTCTTTAACCTCTTTCGGTGTGTGGTTTAACACGCATTGCCAAATTTACTTTAAATTAAAGTATTAAAACATTTTTACTTAATGAAAACTGCCAGCCATGTAAATAACAAAAATAAATTTTAATTACAAATTAAATTAACAAATATAAATCATGATACATTGGTCATAATTCCATCAACCAGCACGAGGCAGAAGTTCTAAGCCAGCTGGCGAAGGCAGGAAGTGAGTCACTCGTATTCGTTGGAGAGCAAAGTTCATCTCCATAGGTATGATTGATGTTTATCGCCAACTGGCGAAACAAACAGTCATTTATCGTCTGTTTGGCCGCTGCACTCTCTTGGGTACTTTTCACATAAGTTAGCAATCACTACAAATTGGTTCTCTTTAGCGCTATTGAATATGGGCATGCTACTAATATTTTGTTTAATAATTAAAAAGAGTGTTTATTGTCGAGATTGATATTGAGAAGACATAGTCAATCAATGGTCTAAGCAAAATTTCCAAAATTAAAACTTTATTTTCCCATAGATACTTTGATTTATATCTTAAGAACAATTATATATTTATTTGTGATCCTTTCAATAAAATTTCAATTTTGTAGATTCATCTTTTATATTTGATACATTTGTCGAGGGTAAGTTATAAGTAAAATTTTGTTTCCAAAAGATACATTTTTTAGAAAATTTAATAGAGCAGATAAGGTTTCTTTCCAAGCAAAATAGATAGCTGGACATTTCTTTATACTGACTCAGCTACCTTTCCAATAGGTTAGCTGAGTCAGTGATGCCAAAACTTTGTTGGTATTAAATACAGAGCACTGCTATATCATCTGTAAAAGTGATTTCTGTTTTTCCTATCTATGATATGACACTGATGTAAACATTTAAACAAGTCAAATTAAGATGGGTTCTTAAACTAGTTCTGCCTTGATATCTGAAGGCAAAAATAGTTCATTTTCACTCAGAGTGAAAATTTCTTGCTCAAGTGGCATGAAGTCAGCAGGTTAACAAATCTACTGAATACTTTCATGTCCAGCATTTAGTAATAAATAGTAACTTATCAATCTAAACTCAAATTAAAAGACTGGTGATATCTAGACTAGAGAAAACAATTCCATCCCTAATCTCAACTATCTGAAGTAAATATCCAATTTTAGATAAATAATTACCTGTAACCAAATTATAAAGGGGTTATTTATTTGATAACTTTTATTATTTATTCTGTTCAGGATGGAATTAACTTATTTTTTAAATTATTTCCTTTGTTGAGTTAAATGAAAACCAAAACAGAAACAAGTACTTTTAAATTACAAACAGCTTATAAAAAATAGCTTGCTCTAATAATGGAAAACACATTAAAAAATCATGAGGGAAAAAAAAAGCTGAGCAGCAATCAAAATGCATAAATACAATGGTGGACAGTTGCTAAACATAGATGACAATAGTAATGATAGCAATCACAAAATGGAAAGCAGGCAAATGTGGAAATTAGCATACATGTAGGATATGGTAAGACGTGTTGTGTGTATGCCAATTTTGCACTGCCGAACTTATTTGTCATCTCATAGTATTGATAAAATACATAAAGGAATTGACACTGATCAACCATTGTTATTCAAACACTAACAGGACAGAATCAAATGAGGAACTTGCAATTTTTAGTACGTCCTCCAGATATCACTTAAATAAATATATGTATGGCCATATTACTGATAAGAATGAAAAAGAGTGAAAAATAATAGATGTTACTAGGGAATTTGATATCAACCACACTGCTGTTTTAAGGCTTTGGAAATCATTTCAATAAAATAGGCATGCAGATATTTGTAAAATGGGGGGGGGGACACAGTTGTCAGATATTTGCAACAAGGAAGACTATATGCCTGCAATCCTGATATGAGCATCCCATTGTCCAGATTGTCTAGACATCACTGTACTGCCCATTTAAAATGCAACCTCAGTGTCACAACTGGACAGAAGATAACTGGGCTGCATACTTACCTCAAATGAAAGTAGGTTCAATCGCTTGTCTGATTGTCAATGACAACCGATCTGATGCGAGAGTGATACTGCATACAGTGCAGCAAACATACAAGAAAGACATCGATATCTTACATGTAGTGTCATGGTATGAGCTGGCATCATACTCCATAGCTGTATTTCTGTTTAGGTCCTTCCAACTGGGACTCAAGGACGGCATTAAAACAATACCTTAATGATGTTCTGCTGCCTCATATTCACATTAAAAATATTTGGGATAATTTAGAGAGGAGTCTACCTGGTTGACAATGCTCTCCAATAAACAAGGATACTCTCATCCATGTATTAATAGAGTAATTAGATAAAACCTCCCAACAGCTGCTGGATAATGTTATTAAGCATGCCACAATGAGTGAAATCTTGCATTGCCCACTATGATGGCCATATCCCATATCAACATCCTCTGTCAAAATACCTGCAGTTGATAACTGATTTTTTTTTTTTTTTTTTTTTCACTTTTATGTATTCAGCTCAAAATAGCCAATTTGTCCTTTGAACATTTTTCAAATTTTTCTGGATTTCAGAGCACAATAAATTATCTTTATTGTAATGCCCTAGCATTCTGGCATTATTTTATTTCATTTTGCATCCAATCACACTTTCTTATGCGCTATATAGCTGTTTATGATCCATCCTTAACAACTATACAACAGTATACAATATAAGTTGAAAAATTTATAATTATTTTGCCTTCAGAATATAAAAATTTACAGCACAGGTTTTGGTAATGGCCACACCATCTGAAAAATGAAATAGCACTAACATTCACATCTAACAACTGCCCACAAATCAGGAAAAATTATCAAATTCAACAGCAAAAAAAAAAAAAAAAAAAAAAAAAACACCAGTCAAGATTCTTTACAATAAAAATACTTAAAACAGAGTAGTAGGAAGTGAGCAGAAAATATGCATATACACACAAAAATGTGTACAATAAATGTATACCACTGTAACCAGATACACAGTCTACTTTTTTTTTTTTCAAAAGCAACAAGATGGTACCATTCTATTAGTGGTAACATTCAATTCAACAATTTTATTTATTTTTGTCTGAGATTTTTTAAACAGATAATTTTTTAAAAAAATGTCTATCTAAATGAAAATTGGTACACACAGATCAAGATATGTCCTCTAGTTTATTTGACGATTTCAGATAATCCAAACATTACCAAACTCCATTATAATGCAACTATCTTGGCAATATTTCTTGTTTCCTTCATGATAAAACAAGGGACCATAAATATCCATAAGTACTTAAAAATTATTTGACTGCTACCTGCTACATGGTATTAAATATTCTTAAATTATTTTATAATGTAGAATTTTCATAAATAGTATGTTTTTGTAAAATTCTCAAGCAAGATATCTAGCTCAAGATATGATAAAATTAATAACCATTAACTAAATCACCCTCCTTTTTTATTCTAAGACATTTGACAAGCACAATATGGAATATATTTGATACACAAAAGTCAACAGCAAAAAAAAAAAAAAAATGTAACGAATTACAAATTTTCCATAAAACTACAAAGGTTATGTTAAAAAAGAAAATGTTGAAATATCATATTAAAATCAAATTTAAATTATACAAATATATACTAACATTTGCTTTTCCATTTGAGAGTTTGATTTCATAAAAAAAATCCTTTTTTATATGTTTTAAAATAACAATAAATTATATTAAATATTCAACACAAACACATAGTATTAAATCATAATTAAATAACAAACTTGATTATATTTTGCATAGAATGTTAACAAAGCATAAATTAACTATAAATTACTTACATTAAACTTATGCATAAATAAGGGAAAATTGGGAAGATTGTGACAGATTTTACATTTTTTTTTTTTAATTTCATTAATTTAGACTTACAAAGAGTTAATAAAAATCTAATAATTATGTTCTCTAATTTATTTTAAAAAACAAAAAACAGCAAAATATAAAAAACCATTTTTTATTTGCATAGTTAAAAATTATAACAATTTTGTCCCACGTTTCTCATACATGAGGGAGTTGTACAGCTACAAATTTTTGAAAAATAATGGAATTTTATTATAGGCTTTTTGTTTTGGTTAATGAAAGTCCTACATTTTTACTGCTGTACATTATTGCTTTATAATATTTAATATAAATCTTATATGACATAATAATATATACTAACATATATTTTAATAAATTTAAAATCAACTTGCTTTTGCACTGTAATATCCCAACAAATTATTTTAATTAATAACATAAAGAAAAATTTAAAATTTTATTGTTAGCATATTTAGCTATTTAGAAAAAGTACTGAAATATAATAAGGCATGTTCTATTCCTCCTTAATTGATGTTACCGTAATCCTTTACTATAGAATTTCCTTTTAAAATGCATATCAATTAAAGCATACAACTTCAAGCTTAATTTGGCTGTCAGTTTACAAACACTAGATTTTTGAAATTATTATATATTTCAAAATATTTTTATTTTACAGATAATAAAACTGGAAAAATCCATTGAGAAAATAAGAATTTGTGTTTATTTTCAATACATAAAAATAAGACTTTCTGTTTTAAACACAATAATTTTGTAGCTGATGTAACAATTAGAATCAAGTAAAAGGTTATAGCTGTTCTATCTAATGGAGAAACTAGAAATAGTTTCTAATATTTTATTTAGAAAAGCAGCAATTCTATTCTTCTTAATTCTCCCCTTGTATGATCTTAAATTTGAATAAATACACAAACTTACTGGTTAAAATCATGAACTGCATTCTATAAGTAATTTAATTATAATTTTCCATTGAATTAATAATAAAATTCTTAATCATAAGTCATATAAATTCTTAGATTTTCTTTTATCCCATAATGAAAATATTAGTTGTTCAGATGTCCCAACTTCATAAAAATATTTTTTTTGTCAAATATATGTAAATATAGTTTTTATTAAAAACAACAAACATGAAATATTCTCTTTCTTATCAATAATTGGTTCAAACCATGAAAATAAATTTCAAAAAATAAATAACCCTCTATGAAAACACGTGGAAGGAATTAAAATGCACAGTAAAAATTAAGAAAAAATATCACTCAAATGACAAATTAACCCATCAGCACATGCATAGGATCTTTTTGACTCCATCCTAACTCTGTTCTTTAGAAATTCTAAGAATTGATAAAAGATTACAGTTGTTACTTCCTATACCTTCATGGGAAAGGTCTATTCCTATATCTTTTCTAATTCAAATCTTTTGATAATTGAAATCAATAAAACAATGCACCATATTTTTGATGCAATCAAAATGACCCCTACATATGCCAGTGTTACAGATTCTTTTAATGTTATGGCTGTGAAAGCCTATGAACATGAGCAACAGAGATCTTTTTGTAAGTGCTCCCATTGATAGACAAAATGGTGAAGCTCTAACTTGTCAAATATTGATGAAATTTTGAAAAGTGATCATGATACAAAATTGGAAAATGTAGATTCTAAATTCTCAAGAAAACCTGATTAAATCTTTCTCAACTCGTGAAAAAAATAGCAAATTCTTATATAAAATGTGTTTTCTTGTAGCATGAATAAAGTTTCTAGAAATTCTTGCTAAAAATTCATTTTATTCTAAATAAAAAAAATAAAAGTTTTTTTTATTATTTATTTATGAATATACAAATGAAACACAAAAGTTATAATTTTCAAAATTATATGTTAAAGCTTTTTCCAACAAATTTCAAGAGTAAACTATATATAAAATATAGACTTTCTTATTCTTTCAATATTTTTAGACAAAAAAAAAAAAAACACTTATATTAAGCTTTATATGAATGAAATAGGGAAAAAAAGAATTAATACAGAAAAAAGAACTTAAGTTCAAGTTTTGGTTTTTTTTTAATAAAAAAATCACATTTTTGACAAATTGAACATATATGCATAAAAAAATATTAATATATTTTTTATTATATTTTATTTTTATAATGATGAGGCATAAGTGCCTGACATTTTGGAATCATATGACTTGTGTGTTACTAATGTTCAAAAAATGGGTGTATATACTAAAGGGTAAAAATCATGAGTTTTGATAATCAATATCTCACGACATTTAAGCTGCAATTCATATGTATATATTCCAATCAAAATGAATATTATTTCTGAAAAATTCTTTTTAATTCATTAAGAGTGCACTAAAAACAAACTTTTCTATCCACTAATCATAAATTTGATGAAATATTGCATCATTTTACAAACAATAAAATAAACAATAAATAAATAAATAACAATAAATAAAATTCTTTAATGTTAGTGGCAACCGAAAATCCTATTAGTTTTAGTCTACAATCAGTATTTTAGCATTAAAATAGCATCAAATGTGTAGTATGATCATTATCGTGAAACAGTATATATGAAGCAAAATATATGAATATTTTTACACACAGCTGTTAACAAAGTCCATAGTTCATCAATAATATATGAATATTCTTAAAAGATGAAATTCTCGTAATTATTCAAGTTTCCGAAAACAGCATACAAGAAAAAAAACTTGCTGTAGTTGAATTGATTGGCAATAGAAATTTTTTTACTTACTAACAATATAGAATAAAAACCTCTTTCGGTCTCCCAACATTTTAATTGTCGTTCAGCAATTTTTAAAAGCTCAGCATTTTGACTAGATGCTTTAGTTAAAGCGTCTAAAACAACGTGATAATGATTATCCATTTTAGATGACACCAAACGTAAACAAAAACATCAGCTGCGCAATAAAACAATTAAAAGATTTTAAAAACTTAAGATTCATTAATTAGCACATAATTTCCTTTGTTTATTTCCACTTCATTTAATTGGGTCTTTACAATGTCAATACATAGAGAAAATTTCGTAAAATAAATTCGTGGAACCTCTATCACTCCATTTTTCATCACATGCGATTGATCAACTAAAATGTGCCGAAATGTAATCCATTTCATTTCACTTCAACTACTTAATCTCAGTGGAAGAAATGAAACTGTCTGGTAGAATATTTGCAAGTTAACTTCAGAAAGATTTTTTTTGTGTGTGACAATCTTATTTAGATTTTTTTCAGTACTAAATTCAAGTTAGAAAACAGAAAGAATTTCAAAAAAAAAAAAAATTACTTATTTATACACCAGCTTTTCATTTTCGTACTCGAGATAAAAAGAAAAATATACTGACGACCAACAAAGCTTTAATTTCAGAAACACAGTATTGAAATTTCCTAGTTATTTGTAAAGTCAGAGTTCGTCTGAATTTACCAAACACAGGGAAAAGTGAAGATTTTTTTTTTAAAAAATCATATTTCTTCTCCCAAACCTTTCTTCGCAGAAATCGAAAGATGAATATTGATATTGGCAAACTTGGAAGCTTTTTTGGAGCTTCAAATTTCCTGCAGATATTGATTGGGAAGATTTGAAAATGCATTACATGGACACAAACATAAAGGCCTTGTTGCTATTGGCGATAAGCGAGGATCGAACTCGCAACCTTTGGGTTCGTAGCCGAGTAACAAGACCACTAGACAAAAAAAAATTTTCATGTCTCGTAGCTGTTATCTGGCTTCATTTTTTTTTTTCATTTTTTATTGGCTGATTATTTATTAGCTTTGATTTTATTTATTTCTGGTGCGCTACAACAGTTGTATGAAGGTTTTTTTTTTTTTTTTTTTTTTTTGCGTATCACGTCATTGGGTCACCAATGTTGCTACTGGCGATAAGCGAGGACCGAACTCGCAACCTCTGAGTTCGTAGCCGAGTAACAAGACCACTAGACAAAAGAAATTTCTCATGTCTCGTAGCTGTTATCTGGCTTATAAAGCGTCACCACAGCCTTATCACTCGGGTAAATACTTTCGTGGACAGTTTTCATTTTATACCCGCAGGCAACCGGACAAGCAAGATTTTCGTCATCTGTTTTCAAAGGGAAAGACGATAGTGACGGAAAGATTGTTTGCAAACGAAATTCAACCAATCGTGCATGGCTTTGGTAGTGACGTAGTTGCCAAGAATGGCACGATTGACGCCAAAATTCGGAAATGCAAACACATTTCCGAATCACTCCTTAAAAGACGGCAAAAAATGTTGTATGGTCGTATGATAAAAAATAAGTTTTGATCGACTTTATTCATGAAAAGCCGGCTATTTGGAAACCACTAAATATTCATTATTAAAGAAAAATGTTGCACGAAGAAATTCGTACAATAATTATCAGAAGATGAAGAGATATTGTCACCCGTAGATAGTCATCAAAACTAAGAAATTTATTTTCAGAATTAAAAAAAAATTATTAATGTTTATGTGAACTGTCTTCTTTTTGTGAACTGTATTTGATCAGATTAAATCTTTAATTTTTTATTTAAATAATGGTAGAATTTTGAATTTCTAAAATATATAATTAACCTCTTCCATACAATAAAAATATTAGGATCAATTCATTTTCTTACCGCTGAAATATTTTTCAGCACATTATATAGTACATTTGAGGGAATAGCAGAATATGAATGATTCTGTTATTGTGTAATGTTTTAATTATAAATAATAGTGAAGTTTTTATTTTTAAAATTAATTGCACATCCAACTCACAAAATCGCTTTTTAACATATTTCTGTATTAACCCTTTTAAAGGGCCATTTTTTTCTAATCATATTATGTTAAAATATTTTTAGGCTTGAAATTAGAATAAGAAATGGGATTCATTTAGCTTATTAGATAAATTTAATTTGATTAATTAATTAATTTGGTTAATTAATAATTAAATGACAAACCAAGACACATCATTTTGTGTGAGATAAAGAACTGAAGCATCTAAGTTTCTGTCTTTCTAAAAAAATTTGTCAGAACGATTGCCATCCTACATAATTTCATACAAAGATTGATAAATTTGGTGGGAAGCATACCTTCCACGGCCTTAGAAAGTGTTAAATTTGATTTTCCCTATTTAATCTATAAAATACCAATGCAGATACATTATGCAACTATTAGAATTTTTTTTGTACCTAAAAATGTCGTTATTACTGAAAAATTAACAAAATTGATAGAACAGCATTATATCCCAGAATATAATGTATGGAATGTATGAACAGGAATCCCACTAATGAAATGAGTCACTAAAGATATTCACCAAACAGAAAAAGCGAATAAAGAGCGATAAATTAGCCATAAAGTACACCTGTGTTTTAGGTTTACCATACAGCAAATCCCCACGTGACGTCACTACACACATTTTTCCGTGCGCGTTTGTCCACGAAAGTGTAGACGGAATTTGGCCGTCTGATAAGGCCTTAACACGAAAATTCATATTCCCAACATTCATTTGGCGGTGTAGCTATGACGAGAATGCAACAGTTTTCAGGAAATAGTGAGGAAGATTTCCTCCTCTTCTAGCCAAAAAAATGAGGGGTGTGAATTTTCTCCTACGTTTATAAATTCATCATAACTACGTTCAAAAAAGTTATCTCTTACATTCGTCCATTAAAGTCTAATCAATAATACCCCTGTAACCTATGTAAAAGATAATAAAAACTCTAAGAAGTATTCACAGAAACTTATTTTCCATTTTTTTCATATTAAGAGCATTAACCTTACAGCAGAATAAGATTGGAGGGAATAAGAATATTTGTTCTTGGAGAAAAATGTCACATATGCTACTTTTTCTTTCTTTTTTTTATTATTATTTGTTCATTAAACAACTTCTCCTAACCTATTTTCAAAAAGAAGATTTAAATATTATTAGGTACTTGCGTGTATTTTGATGTGTTTTCCCACTTTAAAAAGGCATTTATTGAGAAAAAATGATACAACATATATAAATCAAAATATTTTCCATCATTTTCTACCACTTTTTCGCATTTTCCGCCAACTGATTATATTCGAATTTTATTATTTTTTTTTCCCTCCATTCTGTTTTTTTTTTTTTTTTTTTTTTTTTTTTTTTTTTGTCATTGACATTGAAATTACCTGAGACCCGAGGGAGAGTCACCAGCGGATCACAAATCACCACTCTTAAATTATTGAAACCAAAACCGAAAATTGGGATATTGTGGAATAGCATCGCCATAATTTTCTAAAATTGTCTGATGGGCTTCGGCAGCCTATTTCTTCAAATCAAACTAAAAAAGCAATGAATGTCGAAAATGGAGCATTACATGATTGGTGTCTTTATACACTGAATAACTCAATAATACTAAATGGAAAATTTTCAAAATGATAATAATAAAGTAAAAGTAAATTAGTAAAACCAAAAAACATTGTAGTTTATGTAGATACATCACATGTTTACCAATAGATGTCGCCGATTAAAACATATGCGAACACCTAATATTGTGTTTAAAATTAATATGTATTTATTAATTAATATTATATTATTATTAATATGTAATTAAAATAATGAAGAAAAGTTCTGAACCAGTCGCCCAGCTCCAACCGCAAAAACGATTCCAAAAAGTTTTGTTTCGAATGAAAATTCATGATCCCTAGATATACATAAAAGGTCTCTTGCTTATAGTCTTCCATTTTAGAAAGAGAAAAAATCAATACTTTACTACATATTTTATGTGGGGAAATCTTTTTAATCAAACAGTTTTATTTCATATGAAGTCTCATGATCACTTCATACATCATCTATTTCTTTCCTTTTCATTTCTTCTTTTATTTTTGTAAAATAAAACTTTGATACAGCTCGCAGCCTCAACAACTAAAAGCCTCAATTTCCCTAATAATTCCACCGATAAGTGATCAAAATAGTGGATGCAAACAAATTTTTTTCTCATAAACCATGATGTCATCTTTGTCGAAAGAACGAAGACTAATCGGCAAAAATCGACGTCTTATGCATTTGCCAGTTTATTGATTATTCTGCTAAATATAGTGCAAATTATAAACGAAATGAACGACATTTAATTCGGTTGTCTAAAAGTCTGCGGACTTAACATCATCAGCGTCTATCACATTTTCACAAAATTTTCGAGCGATAAAATTTTTTTGGCAAAATGCAATATCTTTTTCAATTCCTACTATTAGTTCACATTCTCCCTATATATATTGTTACGGATTTTTCCACCACCGCCTCGGTTTCTTTTTGATAGCGGTAGTGATATGGTGTGAAAGCACACAATCAGCAGGCCTCAGTAGAAAACAAAGACGACGTTTATTTACACGAAGACACGAGAACACAAAGACGGCGAATATTTACAGCAGAGACGAACACAGGACAGCACACAGTAGCACGCTACAGACGACAGTATCTCACAAGTAGTAGTCGACAGCAGCACACGAAGCGACCAGACAGAATCCATCAGGAGAGGGGTTCCTCGGAGCTTCGCTTTACGGTCTCTCCAAACGGCTGAACTTCCCGCTGTCTTCTCTCACTTTAGCTGCCGAATCACTACTTCTCACAACTGGCTACACACAATATACGACGCTGCCTCCACAGTAGAAAACAGGATTCGGCACACAGAATTTTAGTACTCGCTCCACGCAATGTTGGCACTCCCCTGTTACTTCGCTATTCTCTCGTTCTCTCGAAGGCTTATTACTTGTCGGCGACTCCGACTACTCAACACATTTCACCAGAGCGTAGACGTAGATGAAAGATTCTGTGGTATCCACAGCGCGAAGCGCTGTTACCCACGAACAGTGATGGTGAGTTCTGGGTTGGTATATTCGCTGGAGTGGATGAAGTCTGGGGTTTGAGTGGAAACTTGGTTCGATGTTGAAGTGTATGTAGTCTTGGATCTTTGGCAGGAGGCAGGTTCAATCTGGGTGGAACTTCCAAAGAAGAAGCGAAGATGTATCTTGCCTTGGTATGGGAGGTGTGCAGGGGTTGGAGTATTGTCTAGGTTTTTGTAATAAAGGATTACGGTATGGCTCATGAGGATCTTGGATTGCGTTATTGCGATAGATAAGAAGAATTTTATGATTGACTTTTAATTTAATATTTATTTAAAATTAATGTGGTCGAGATGAGAAGGCTGATGTGTGAATATTAGCATTGGGTTAAATTTGGTTACATTATAGAAGAATTAGTCTGGGTCTTTTGCTATTTCTGTTTGGTTGATAAATTTCTATCTTTTTTATTGCTTCGTTATCAATTTGGTTTATGCCATGAAAGAATTTTTCAGCACTGCTTTTAATGAAATCTTTTATTGAAGGGATATTGAGGGCTCGTCTTATATCGTCGTTTCTCATGAACCATCTCGCTTTTGTTATTTGTCTAAGGATTATATTTTGGCACCTATTTATGATATTTATGTAGGATTTTGCTGCGTATGCCCAAATGGGGCAAGCATACGTTAGGACAGGTCTTAGTATGGCTGTATAAACAAGCAACTTATTTTCCCCAGTCATTTCTGAATTCCGAGTAATTAGGGGATATAATTTACTGGCGTTATCACGGAATTTTTGTTTTACATAGCTAAAATGGGGATTCAAAGTTAAGGTTTTGTCTAATATTACACCTAGGTATTTAGCATCCTGAGACCATGGGATTTCAACTTTATTAATTTTAATTAAGTTTTGGGTAGTTTTCCTTTACTTTGTGAAAAGCACTGTTATTGTTTTTGAGGCAATTATTGCGATTTTCCACTAGGAGAACCAACTTTCTAGTTCTTGGATATGTTTGTTTAATGCGTGAGTGATGAATTTTATGTTTCGGTTTTTGACCAGTATAGCTGTGTCATCTGCGAAAATGCATAATTTGGTATTGTGTTTCTGAGGTATAACATTAATAAATATTGAGTATAAGGTGGAGGATAATGTAGTTGCTTGCGGTACACCTGCTTTTATGGAGCGAAGTTTGGAGAGTGTGGCGTTAACGCGTACTGTGAAATTTCTGTTAAAAAGGAAGGAGGAAAATAATTTTACGAGAGGAGGAGGAGTGTTGCAAGAAATTAATTTATAAATGAATCCTTCCAGCCACACTCTATAGAATGCTTTTTAAATATCGAGGAAAACCGCTCCCGTGTTTTCTCTATTTTCGAAGTCTGCGGTGATATATTCAACGACTCTAAGGAGTTGGTGGGTGGTAGACAATGTGGGTTTAAAGCCGAATTGCATGGGGAATAGAATGTTATTTTTGAACAGGTGCTTATTAAATTTATGTAGGATAAAGTGTTCTGTTATTTTGCTGAAATTTGGAAGGAGTGACATTGATCTGTAGCTGGTGGGATCAGTAGAATCTTTTCCAGGCTTTAAAATAGGAATCACGACAGCAGTTTTCCAAGGTGAGGGGAAGTATTTTAATTTGAAAACGAGTTTGATTATTAAGTAGAGTTTGAATTTGGTGGTGAATGGGAGATTTTTGATAATTTTATTTGATACACCGTCTATCCCTGGAGCCTTTTTTACATTTAATTTATTTAAGTACTGGAAGAATTCCATAGGGGTTGGTGGCTCTATTTCGGAGTTGATCGGAGTTTATAAAAAGTTTTCTAAAGTATTGTTTACTTTGTTTTCTGTGTCAGTGTTGTGCATGTTATTCAAGTTGAATTGTTGCTCCAAGCTATCAGCTAAAGTTTCGGCTTTATCAGTGTTTGAAATGGCAGCACTGGCCTGGTTTTTAAGGGCGGAGATTTTTTGTATGTGCTTTCCTCATGTGTTTTGCTGAGTTCCAAAGAGAATTATCGTTGGGTTGAAGTACTAATAGTTTGTTTTTCCAGTCATCTTGCGATACTCGTTTTCTGGTTTTTTTCAATCGCTCTATTTAATCTGTTTAGGGCTTTTTTTATCAGATGGGTCTCTAGTTCTTTGCCATTTATGACGCGTACTATTTCTTATATTTAACAATATTTTTAGTTCGTTATTTACATATTGGGTGGTGGGATCAATTTCTTTTGAGTGTGCGCGAAAAGTTGTTGTGATTGTGTTTGTAAAATTTGTGACTAGGGTGTCTAGGTCATCTGTTGAATTAACATTAATATTTAGGTCGGTGTTGTAGAGCATGTTTGTTTTAAATTTAGTCCAGTTTGTTTTTAATTTATTATTGTGTTTGGGGTTTTAAAGGTAAATTAAAAATTTAATAGAACTGACTTGTGGTTTGAGCTTAGTTCCGGGACCGAGGATATGTCGTGTGGATGTAGAAAATGTTTTTGTTATTGATGTATCTATGAAAGATGCAATGTAGTTTCACTTCACCAAAGCTTGAGAGTACCGTCTTTTCATAGTTCTCGGGGGGTGGAGCTAGAAGCGTCTAGACCAATCAGGGCGTATCTCTGTTCCTAGTGGATGGATCGTGAAAATTCTAGAACTTTCGAGAATTATCCATTTTGTCGCGGAAGTCGTCGTCAAATGGTCGTCAAGCTCTGGAATCACTAGCTCGGCATCCGGCAGCATCCAATACGGACGATTGTAAAACGGTCTCTCTTATGAGGACATTACATGCTGGAAAGAAAAATTACACGTTTGTAACAATATATATATATATATATATATATATATATATATATATATATATATATATATATAGTTCAAATTTTCAATCGTTAATAAAATACTTTTTATTCATCCACTCAAGTTCAAATACATTTTTTTAAACTTGTAGTGGATGACACTTGATGTTTATACAGTTTTTTCAAATATTAATTAATTACTTAAATGTGTCCAGTAATTTCTATTTTGTCGTCAAATCCGTCGCCATGCTCTGAGATTACTGACACGACACCCGATCACAAATAATATAAGATAGATATAAATAATATAAGAAAATAAGTAGGAATTGACTTAAATTATTTTTATATAAATTACTTGTTCATTTGTAACCCTTTCGGTTATATTGCAAAACGTAGTGCAAATTATGAATCTGAAAATATGCGGATTTCCAGCGCATTCAGCTCAGATTTGGTCGTTTAGAAACTGTCGGCAAAATGAGATATTTTATTCACCATGTCGAATATATTGCCAAAAGTAATGCAAATGAGTATCTTTATGAGTGATATTTCAATCAAAAGCATGAAAACCTGGGGACTTAACTTTTTCGACATCCATCACACTGCGTTCATAGTCGGCCGATTACAAATTGTCGTAAAATGCGACAAAGACTTTTGCCGACGGAACTCTCTATCTCTTGCCTACGGGGGAGGGGTAAGTGGTTGTCTACAAGGGGCAATTCCCCCCCCCCTTATAACGGCGCCTCTGGATAAATAATGGAAATTTGGTTAAATCGGATATCGAACCTGCACTTTTTCTTTTGCATTTGGAAAGATTTACGCTAAAGTTGCCAGAATATTCCTTGAAAAAGATGACTGAATAGACGGACGTTCAAAATAACATAGCATGGAAAATTGATTTGATCTATTTAATGACATTACCTCAAATGAAGAAAAGGTTGTCGATATAGATTTCTTTGACTGCTACCTCGAAGATTTCGAAAGGTGACACACATTTTAGGGATACAATGGACATTGAGACAGAAATTTCTCAGTTTCTGAGATATTGTTTTGAAATTTGTATGGCAATGTTACTATATTAGTCAAATGCTATAAGAAATTGTCATCAAAATTCATTGGTAACTTTAGGATTTTTTTTGGTAAAAAATGAAAAGAATGTTTTCAATTATAAAACTTTAAATTGTTCCAAGCGCATTAAAATAGAATGTAAATACATATTTCAGATTTTTAGATAGCTATTTTAACATTGCATAATATTTTGCATGCTTATATTCATTGAAAATACAATTTTTTCTTCAAAACTTGAATTATTTAACATTTTTTTGAAAAATTAAAAAAAAAACATATTAAATTTATTATTAATCATATAAAAAAATAATATTGTTTGAGGTTTTCAATAAAAAATTCTAAGATTCATAAATGATCTATTCATACAAAAGTATATTATTATATATTTATACAGCATAAGAGAAAAAATTGCAGGATTGTAACTAAAAATATGATGATCATGGAGTATTTTAAAACTCAGCACGCAGGAAGACGAAACTGTGTCATACTGCAGCTGTACAAATGCAAACAAGTGGGAATGACATCCAAATATCAATTTAAAAAGCTTTGATATTCAACAAGTGAATAAAGATATCAAAATATTCTCTTTGCAAACGATTACTCGAAACTTAACTATTCATAAAAGATAAAAATGTAAAAAAAAAAAAATCGCAGTTTTAGTCGATTTTTCATATTTTTATCCTCTATCGTATCCTTAATCCGAATTGGAAAAGAATCATCAAGAAGAAAAGCCAAACACATTGGCTCCTGAAACCAAAAATATTTTGTTTGTTAATATTTAATAATGTTATATTTAAAGTTTTGTTAAATTATAGAATTTTTTTTTCTATATTTATAAAAAATATTTTTATATTATTATTAGTTTATTTTTTCTATACATAAAACTGAAAATCTGCTTGTGTGAATCTAATACAGTTCCATACCCCTGGACAGAATCGAACAAAATTTGGCATATATGTTCTTTGCCATATGAATGATTAATTGAGTTATGAAAAAAAAATGTGAAATGGAGTAGAGTTATTTTCTTTATTTAGTCATAACTTCAAAACATATCGTATAGAAATAAAATTTATGTTACTGAAATTAATATATATATGTATATTCCCACCAATTTAAAAAATTGACTCTTCAATGATAGGAAGTTCATTTTTGTACGATTATTTCTGTAATTTTAATCCATTTTATCAAATTAATTAGAATATACAGTTATAGCAATGCCTTACCTTCTGCAGAAATATTAAATCTACTGTACTGTTTAGTTACGGCTATGACTTGCACGTTTTTGCCAATATTAAATTTTATTTCTTCTGACATATTAACTTTTGCTTTTATTTCTTATAATCTTTTAATATACAAACTCAATAATTTATCTTTAAATACTATCGTTTAAATGTATTGCAACTTTTCTACTGTTTGTCTTAATTTTGTATCATATTTTAGCCTCTTCAAATTTTTGTGTCTCTTTTGGCATACCATTTGTCTTTTTCGTGGGTTTTTTTTTTTTTTTTTTAACTTGAATTGAATAAACAAGTTTTTATTTCCCTCGCTAAATGAGTCAGTTTTTACTGAATCATTATTTACTTTATCGCACCCACCCCATCCTTTTTTTTTTTTTTTTTTTTTTACTTCGAAGTATCTAGAATTCATGCATTTCTCTTCTTTCTGTTAAAAATTACTATTATATTGTCACAGCTCAAAGCTCAAACCACAGGATTGCGGATATTTGATTAAGTTTTAAAGATTTAAAAATCATTCTTCGATGATTCGATGTGGATGTAGGTCACAAAATCTGAACGAAATCAAATTATTTTCCTAATATGTAAATAAATGAACATACGAGAAATATTTTCAAAAAATATAGTTATTTCCAAGTACTTTGGCATTATGTTGCGGGTGTGTGATATCTTGCTTCATGAAAATTAACTTATTTGAATTTTGTAATCATTGATTATATGTTTTAAGTAGTTGTTAATATAGAGATCTACGTGTATTATTACATCAAATATTAAATCGAAGAAGTATTATATATTTAAAACAAAAGAACCTTTTAGACTATCTTCTTTAAAAATTGTTATTCTCTTAAGCTAAAATTTAATATCTTAAAGCTGCCAGTATCAAAGAGACAAAGATTCATTATTACGAAATTGGCAATGCATTTTTTTCAAATTTCTCATTTACTTCTTCGTCACTGCAAGCGGCATCTTTCTACAACGAGGTCATATTAAAATTCGTACTCTGCAAAAATAAATGTTTCAACAATGATGGCAATTATGTTGAAAAATAACAATAGCATTGTATTTCTTATGCAATAAAAGTGTTTTCCTAATAATCGTTTCCTTTTTTTTAAGTGCTTAATGGAACTTAAGTTGCTAGATAACCTCTGAATCAGCATACAACAAATTCATTAATTTGTTTTTATTACATAGCAAAGCCTATTCACAAATTTTTTTAAAAGAGGCATGTGAGAACAGAAGTGATCATATTATTGAGGGATCACATGATAGATGGCATTGCTAATCCTAATCTAACAGGATAATAATAATTGAAAAAATATTAGTATAAGAAAACAAAGTAAACAAAATAAAATATAACAAAAATAAAATTTTTTGGTAACACTCTTTTAAATGTTTAAAAATAAAATTTCCATTCTATTTCTTTAATAATAAAACTGAATGTGTACATATTCATGCACATACATACTGTACAGATTCTACAGGACAGACTATAATAGCTACTGCTACAAAACTTGGAACATATTTAATTTAGAAAATGAGAATATACACATCGAAGCACATAAAAAAAATTTTTATCAGAATTTTAGTTATTTAAAAATTAAGCAACATTTTGATGCCTTTCCATCATAATTTCAGAAATTTACATAAAACAAAATAATTATCATACCTTAAAATTAAAAAAAAAATTATCAACTGACATCAATTTAGTTCCAATACCTTTTACATTTTATTTTTCATTAATTTCTCAAAATATTTTAAGCATATCTATTCACTGTAGTAATGTAGCTTTTTATTACAAATATTTCATCTAAGATTTTCCTTCTATTGTTGATAATGGAAGAAATATCTTGGATGCATATTTTATGCCAAAATGAAAAGATTCCATTTAAAGTTTACTTTAAATACACTTTTTGAAGTTTTTTGTGCATAAATTAAAATTTAACTTCATAAATAAGCAATGATGAATGTTTTTAAAGCGTATACATATTTAAACACTGTGGTTCTTTAAAAGTAATAGAATTTATAATTGTATTAGAAGTCTTACCACTTGAAAATTACTTTCATATTATAGTGCATTGAGTTTTTTTTTTAATTGATTAAGAGAATTTTTTATTGGATAATCTTTTGTGTTTCTATACAAATTATTGAAAATATATAGAGTACAGTTAAGACTTAAATGTTGTATAGTTTTTACTTGCTACCCTTATATTTTAGAATTTTAAAAACTTTATTTTATTAAGAAAGGCCTTCTAATAATTAAAATTTATAAATTTTCATTTTTCAAATATAAATTCTAATTTTAGGTAAGATTACAGAAAATTAGGGAAGTGCATTGTACAATGAATAGAAAAGTGAAAGACTTCTAGAATAGTACATGTTTATCAAAATTTGAAAAATATTTTGCCGAAGAAATCATTAAGAACCAGCTACAGAAATTTCAGCAACCATTAAATCTGGCTGTCAACATTTTTAATGGTCAACTTGGTATCCAAAGACAAGTAGTATAAAATACAATGGAAAAAAATCAAAGCTAAAATAAAAACAAATTTATTTGCTTATAAAAAAATATTTTTAAAAGAATAAATAAAAGCTATCCTTTTTTGTTTTAAAGCAGTTTTACATATTTGTATCACACATAGCAAAAGTAAAACTCTCAATGCCTTGTCCACATACAAGTAAAGTCCAAATTTTAGTGATTCTGTAATAGAAAGGGTTAGTATTATTAAATTATGGTTAAAAAAAGACATGAACTAATTTAAAATAATATACAAAAGACTATAATTTTTTAAATACAATTTCAAGACATTTCATATATTATTTCAATTACTATTACTAGTAATATTAATCAGCTTATTATACATTCCATTATTCAAATTGATTTCTCTAATTTAAAATATTTATTTGAAAACTCATAAATATCCAATATTTCAAACCTTATTTGAGGCTTTAAAATTACTGACCAGTATCTCCCAACCATCTCTTTTATTAATAATATTCAGTGTGTTGGTTTCCGTAAGACAAATAGTTGGATCTAGAATTTTGAAACTAAGTGCAAACAAACTTTAGGAAAACTTTAAAATTTTGGAAAACATCTTTCAAAATTTGACGTTTTTCATCCATAACAAATTGAGATAAAATTATAGTTCAGAAAAAATTTACACCATTTGAAATTTCCAACAAAATTATCGTTTCTTTAGTACCAATTTAGATACATAATTTTTTCTTCCATTTTAAGTCTTTGAAAATACCTAAAAATTTTATCCTGTCATTTTTAATAGCCCAGATATAAAACATTTTTTTTTTTCGGCAGAAGTACGAAAAGCCTGATGAATAATAAATAAAATTCATAAATAAAAATTTAAAAAAAGATTAACAATATTAAATATAAGAAAATTACAATTCAAAGTAAACATTTTTATGAATAAAAATAGATTCTAAAGAGTTTTTCGTTCAAATTTTGGTCCACAGATTTATTGCAAGGAGACTATTCATTTAAGCATCACAAATGTTGAGTTATCTGTCAGTATGTTTTAAATAAAGGAGTGATAATAATTAATTTAAACTTCATCGTTTATGACGAGTGATTTGCTGAAGGAGAAGAAAGGGAGTATACACCGTTCATTATAGCCTGAAGAATCCATCGTAAAGTTGCTGAAATACTAGGAAAGCAAGACAAAATCCTTTTTAATAAGTTAGTTTAAGTTTTTTGCCATGAAAAGAATATTTTGTTGCTAAGAAATCAGCACTAGAATTCTTCATATAATCTTGATAAATCAATAAAATAAGCGCTCCCCCTTCTTTTTTTTCCCCTCTTGATTGTGTCAAATACACACATATCACACCATCTATATTTCATCAGAAATACTATTTAAATAGATGTCTTTAGTCTATTAAATCGTTCATCAAACGAATGAATATTATTAAGATATTTATAAATATTAATAGTATTTTAGAGATTTTGGGTATTCACACAATAATTATAATAACATATTGAACCCTCAAATAAAATTCAACATCAGCAAGACGATTAACTGTACTGGAATTGACTGATTTAACCGCTTCAGATGATCGCCTTAAAAATAATAATAATCCTGCCTCAATTGCTAGACACAGAAATACACATTTAGATTTCACATTCGATGGCGACATAGATCAAAAGAGCAAAGATATTTTTTTATCTTCGCCTTGCGATACAGATTACGGCAGACGATTATACATCTATATACTTATAATAAAGCTCAATGTGTGTGTGTGTGTTGGCGCTCTACAGGCCAGGTCATTTAACATACAGCTATGAAATTTGGTACATGTATAGCTTAGAGGTCTGGAATGTGCACCTGGGGTCCCTTTTTTGAAATTTTAATTAGAATTTTAATTATTAATTAAAAACTAACTTTCCCGCCAAAAAAATCTTCCATTTTCCCCACAATGAGTAAGGCTTCAGTTTTTTTTCTCCCAACAGTAATGAGGCTAGGGTTAACATTTTTCGGCGGATTATTTCAAACGATTCTGTTTATTTTCTTAATGTTTTATGCATTTAAAATTAAACATTGTTAATTAATCCATGTTTCAGATTCATTCTGAAGTACTTTTGAATTAAAATAACACAGAATAAAGGAAATTAAAAATGTATAATCTGCATAGCGTTACCCCAACTGGCGTAGAAAAATTTACGCATTTGCGTTACCGTAACTGGCGAAGAAAATTCACGCATGCGCATTGTGTTCTGATTGTTGCCATGACAACCATTATCAACGGATGATTTAAATTATTTTTAGGTTAGTTGCATGCTTTTTTAAGTGAATTGTGTTTAAGTTAGTTATATATTTTTTGTATATGCTTATAGTTTTAAGTACATCGTTTTTTAAGTAGTTTTTTTAACCTGTTTTCAATGATTTAAATTATTTTTAGGTTAATTGCATGCTTTTGTAATTAAATTGTATTTATGTTAGTTATATACTTTTTTGTATATGCTTATAGTTTTAAGTACATCGTTTTTTAAGTAGTTTTTTTTAACCTGTTTTCGACCGATTATTTTAAACGATTCATTTTATTTTCTTAATGTTTGATGCATTTAAAATGAAACATTGTTAATGAATCGATCTGTTCATGATGAATCTGAGAAATTTTTGTTGACAAATTCTTGAGATATTACATAAATTAAGAAAGATATTCTTTAGTGCCCATAAAGTTTAAACGCTCAGTGACTTTATTATCAGTAATCATAGTATTAAAAAAATGCTTTGTTTCAGTAAAAAATATTATTATATTGATTGCAGATTCATCATTTACACTTTAATTTAAAGCATAATTTCTACGAGGGGTAACAGAAAATTAGAGATATACATATCACGCTATGACTGAAGGCCTTTATAATATTATGAGTGAATTATATGACTATCAAAATTTGAAGTTTTAAAATATTTTGCTGAAGAATCTATTAAAGTTGGAATTGCGTAAAATATTTAATGGTACGACCGGAGTTTAACCCCCTGCTTGGCGCTATTTTTAAAAATCGCCAACAACGGCCTTGCGAAATGTTCAAAATCAATGGAGCAGATGTTCAATTATAGTGCATAATAAAGATTGCCAGCTTTGGCGCGTTATCGCAACTTGGCGAAGAAGGGGGTTAAACTCCGATTCAACCTATTTAATTATTAAAATTTAAACGAACATTAAGATTGGCGAACCGGCTGGTAGCCAAAGGCGGCTAGTATTGAATAAAAACATTATTTTAATATCAAATTCAAAGCACAGTTTAAATTAAAAAGTTCCAATTAGCCAACTGAGACCGTAAATAGAATTCTTTGAATAATTTTTAGGAAATGGAAAATATCTGGTCAAGTTTTCAGATTCTGAAGACGAAGCATTGATGACGATTTGTTTTCTGGCATCAAAAATATTAAATAAGCATTTCCCTTCAAGGGGTTTTCCAAAATTGGGGTCCAGAACATCATCAATAACTCCATATTATGTAATTTTTTTGTTAGTAGCAGGGTTAACATTTTGATTGTGTCCATAGCTTGTAAAGATTCTATATAACTTCATTATTTTCGACCTAACGTTTACTATCAGAAAATTCGCGAAGATTTTCTTACTTTGGTGCATTAAATGGCAGATATGCAATCTATTGCTATAAATTACTTTTTTTAACTGAAAATTAAGGATTATATACTTTAAACATTTTTAGTTGATTTTTTAGGTGCCATAAATAATTAATTATTTCCCATTTAATTACTTGCCCTTACAATCATCATTCGCCGATTAACTGCATTAATAATATGAAGTAGTGAATGAAAATTCCAGAGAACTGATAGATATTTTAAAAAATCAACATATTTTTGAACCTGGGAGTAAAAAGTCTAGGCGAATGAAGCAGAATCGACATATTAGAACAACTAACATAGTTTTGCAATTTAGCAGACGCAATAAGGTTTATTTTTATTTTTTATTTTTTTTCAGACGAAAGAAGTTTTTTTTTCTTTCTTCCTTTTTTTTTTTTTTTTTTGGTAAATAAATAATTTTAACAAAATGTCAGCAATTTCACAAAACAAATTATTTGAAAAAAAATTTCAGTACCCCCACTCTTTTTTTTCGTTTCCATTTTTAAAAAAAATATTGTAATTAATTTATCCCAATGTCAATGATATATAGATTAAAACACGTTCTATTATCCATTCAAATATTGCCACCTGATGATCCAAAACAGTATATGTATGATGCATCTATTGAAGCTCCCTTTCAATATCGTCCCTGTTGCTAGTTCACAGATTAGTATTGCTCATGTGTAATGAGATGAAATCCAAACAGTCATTTGCTGATCTTCTTCTTCCAATTCTTTCATACTGTTCTGTACTGTTTTTCTCTATATTTACATTGTTCCTTGACCTATTATACTATACTTATACTATTATACATAGATATATATATATGAAAAATATTTCAAAAATTTTGAAGGAAAAGAGATAGTACTTTTCTTAAGCATGCAATTAAAAATTTTCTCAACTCTGATCACAATGCAAGTTAATAACTATCATGGATCTTTCTAGAAGTTAAATCAACATCTCCAGCTCAGCTAGGATCCGAAATGATGTTTTTTAAACCAGATATTTGAAATAAATAGAATATTACAATCATTATAATTTATTAACTAAATTAAAATCATACTTTAATTTTATATTCATAAATAAAACATAAGCACAAAAGGGACTTTTTAAAATAAAGATAATATAATTTATCAAAGAGTGATAATCATTTTTATAAGTAAAAGAAAGTTATGTAAAAGTATGTTTGGCATTGTTTACCGAGCTTTAATTAATAAGTTATAATCAAAATGTAATGATACCAACAATTTAGTTTCCAAATATTATTTCTGTAATTTGAATAATTTTGAAAAGAAAATCTAATCAATAACTCTTATTTAACATGATGCAGTATTTGTATATAATGTAGATCTGATTTTAGTAATTTAAGCCAGTACAGACATATGCATTGTTATATCAGATGAATACTGAAAATCGAACCTATAGTATTTCTGCTCAAAGCTACTTATTTTACATTAAAAATTTCTCACAGAAAAAGTGTTAAACTTACTTATTTTGCCATGCTTCTAAATGAGCTATATCAGGAATAAGAGATATTTTTGAAATTGCGAGATCAATTGCTAGATCACCTTCTATAAGTTTCCAAGTCCAAACATTTATCCTCTGATCAATTGATGCAGTTACAATTGTTTCCCTATTGAGTATTTTGAGACCTGAAAAATTATAAGAAAATTTCCTTCAAAAACTGAAATTTAAAACATTCATTATACATCAACAACTGTTAAATTAGAGTAGACATTGCTAAGGCTACCTTACATTCATATAATTTGATGTTAACTCTCTACGTTATTATTGCCTTTTTTAAAAAGTAATTAATCTTTATAAATTCACTACTATAGCAATATTTGTAAATAATCACTACTATAGCAGAAATTTTATGTATATACCTAAATTCTGAATGACTTTTAATTAAAACTGCTTCATTAGGACATGAAGTGCAGTGAATTATTTACTGGCATCCGCATACAATTTATCAGAAAGCTAAGTTAGTCAGTGACTGATTTGATATACTTTAACAACAACAAGAAAAAAATTAATAAAAACTTTATGAAAAAAAAACAACTAAACTTCATAAAAATCAGCTTAGAATTTATAAAAGATACTGGTTACAATTATAGTTAACATTGGATAAAGATAAAAAGAAGTAGACTTGATAAAGAGTTGAGTTTGCTTGCGTTTTACGGCGCAAAAGCCATTTTTGACTAAATTGCACCACACCCATGTTATTAAAATAAAATAAAATAATAAAATCGAAATGTAAGATGTCAATGAAATGCAAGTGTCTAAAAGTATAAAAAGGTAGCAGTCATGAAATAAGCGTACCAATAATGTACAATATGGCATAGTACTAAAAAGCATGGCTAATGTTTATATATGATTATTAAAATTAGTATTTTTTAAACAATTAAAAAGATTAGCAAGAGATGTTTTGGAAAGTAACTCAAGCAAATCAAGGTGAGATTTCTGAAAAAAATGTGAGACATTGTGAAGTAGACTATGGACATTCTAGAAGAATGTATAAAACAGACAGAGATCTGTTACAAATTGAGCAAAATGGATTTGGTGCCCCCATCAACAAATGTTGGTGAATGAATAGAGTATGACCAATCTAGTTATAATGGTGTCCAATTTTCTGCTCAGTAACGTGAAACAGAGATTGATTATTGGTTTAATTGCATGAAGCTTATTACAAATCTGTGCATCCCAATAAGTTTTTCCATAAGTTGGAAATGGAAAATGTGATATACATATTTCTTGCAATCCAGTAGAGGATCTGCCAAGTGGAGTTCATCTGTGTTGGCAAGAAAGTAGAAACCAATTTAGCTGCCATATCAGCCTTTTCATTTCCCGAAATTCCCTCATGTGCATGCACCCAACATAAAATAATTTGAAAGCCTTTCCAAATAAGTTTGACGTACAAGTCTAAAATACTGAAAAGCAAGAAATGGCTGTGAGCATGTAAAGATGATAGAAATCCCCAGCGCCCAATGAATTGGAATATATATTATGCAGCTATCTGCAAAACAATCTGAAATAAATGATAAAGCTTTTAAAATAGCAGATATTTCTGCTGTAAAAAAGGAACAAAGTGAATGAATTCTATAAACTATTGTAGAATTTGGAATAATACAAGCATAAGAAGTATAATCGAAATCTCTGGAATCATCTGTAAAAATTGGTTCAAACTTATGGTATTTTTGACGGTAATTAGCAAAAATTTGCTGCTAAATTACATTTGCAGTCCTTTGCTTGAAAAAATGTTGAAAGATATTCAAGCATCGGATACTATGAAATTTCTCGGGTGGTAAAGAAATCATTGCTGAGAAATTATGTGCACTTTTCCTAAATGTAGTTCTGAAACTAAACGAATTATTCTCTCATAGAGCGAGGGTATTAATGAAGGTAAAGAGCTCGAAAGAAGCGGCAAAAACTAGTTTTGATTAAAATTATAGGTATTTTTCCGTTAGCCGGGAGAAAATGTCGCCAATTGTGAACTAAACGCGAATTTGGCGTATGAAATTTGGCGGAATTCTATATTATTTGGCGATTTTTCGCTTGCGCCCTGCTAACGAATTGTGAGCCAAATGCGAATTTGGCGATTTTTCGCTTGCGCAAGGCTAACGGAAAAGTACCAAATTATAAATAGAATGACCAGATATTTATAAAATTTTAAAATAATAAAGGGGAAACAATAGTTTCCGTCTGACATACAGAGTAGACTCCTTACATTATATACACAAACTTTGTACAGGATAAAGAAATAGATAGGAAAGAAAAAATAATGTTCCAATATTTGATATTAAAAAACCAGTCCAGAATATACAGTAAATATCTTCTCCCCTCTCTTTAATAAAATTTCAGTGTAAGAATTTTGCTTATGAATTACAATTAACTAAATTCTAATTCTATATTATTTGACATTATTAAATACAATTACAGTTTTCACTCTTATTTTCATTACTTTCAAAAATGAAATAACATATTTTTTTAATATTAGACAAATAAATATATGCTGGATTTAAAATTAACAAATAACACATTAAAAACATTATTACATTTATTAGATCATTTCATACCTGTTATTTCTGATGCATGTGCAGATTTTATTTGAGCTCTGCTAAGTTCTGTACACTTTATGTCCTCAGATGAAAGTCTCTCAAATTGTACTATAGATAAAGAAAGAGCATTATCATCCCCAGCTGTACCAATTAACCAGTTTGTATCTAAAAATAGATAAAATCACATTATTAATTTTTATGTAAAAAACTCAACAGAAATTATATGTTTATTTTTTTTATTTTCATGGATTCTATGAAAGGCATTCTCACAAAAATAAATTATTTCCATGTTTAAAATACGAAAATAATGAATGCTATTTTAAATTCAATTGCAATTATAACAATCTTTTTAGAGACAATTAATATATTATGTGCATTTATAAACTAAAAGAAATAAATTACAAATGAAAAACAACAAAAAAGGAAATGGGGAAAAAACAACAATTATAATCTTCAAGATTACAAATCTTTAACTCAATTTAAATTTGATAATTCAGTTTTGATTATTTCCAAGGTTAAGTTTAATCTTTTATCTACGATGCCAGAGAGTAAATTTAGATAAAAAATATGTTAAAATTCAGACTATAACTTAAAATCAGAAAGGGAGTTGGGGGGGGGCTGCATTTAACTCAATTTATTCAGTATAATGACAGAATAATATTAGATTTATAGAAAAATTAATAAAATGTAATCAATTAGTAACTAAAATTAATTAATCAGATATTACATTATTAATCTTAATTAATTCATTAATTTGATCTGTGGTTTATGTTTTTGATAGAGAAATTCACAAGCTTCTTTTTTTTCCTTTCTGAAGGATTAAATTTAAATAGCTACTCAAATTCACAGATTATTTTAAAACCTTTTAAGTGGATATGTATAAATCATCATCATCATCATTATTTTTTTTTGGGGGGGGGGGTACAGCAAAGCATGAAGAAATTCCAAATATGCACAGTATTTTCATTGATATTTATGATTATGTGAACCAATAGACTTCCATTTCCTCGTTATTCAATATTTCTGCAATTAAGTAGTTTGCTCACGTAAATGAAATATAAGAAATTATTTCTTGAGATTTTTTTTTCTTTCTCAAAATTTTGTATTTTGATCTAATTTAAATATGAACTATTCTATGTTACAAGATGAACAAGGTCATAAATAAGCTCCTTTCCTTAAACAAAATAATAATTCATTTAAGAGCAAATTATTAAATTTTATAATTAAATTACTCAATTTTCACTGTTTTAAGCAAAAACATCAATTTGTATAATATCTTATAATCTGAATTTTAGTAATATTACAACCAGTATTCAATGTCTATAGAATTTCTTATAATCACTATTTATTCTTTTAATCATTTATTAATCCAATAGAATTCTTATAATTTAAATTGATTAAATCTTTGAGTGCAGAAATAAAAATATATTTGCAGGAGGAATAAAATTAATAGAAAAAGAACGATGAGAAACTTGCTGTGATCCCCATTTTCTCCCCAATAAAACTAAGCTTACAACAGAACAAACATAAATAAGAATTGACTAATGATTGGGTATTTAAATAAACATTATTATAAATAAAAAGCATGTTATCGGTAAACAGATTTAATTTTTCTATGTTAAGCTATTCATAAAATGTTGCTTTTCTTCAAAGATTGTAACCATTGATCCCAACAAAAGAAAAATAGAATAAGGTGGAAGACACAGAATTATGAAAGTTGAAGAAAGAATAATAGTAATCAACTTTGGTATTACCAAAACGGTTCAAATGAATGCATATGAGTTGCACTCCAGTGCAAATTAAATGGAAGCAAAGTTTAAAAACATTACAAATTAAATTAAAATGCCAGATTTTCATGGAAAGTGACATCTTTTACTCACAATAAAAATTACACTGAGCAAAAACGCACATTTATTAGGCTATAAAGTTAGGAGGCAATTTCAATAAAGAGTGGTGAAATAAAGTATTCGATTTAATTGCAAGAATATAAAATCCTCAGAAAAAAATTGAAAATAATTTGCATTATTTCTATTAAATTAAAATTATAATTAGGAGTCGCATCATTCATAAAATGTGGATGAATTATTATAAGTAATGAGGATACAAATCCTAAAAAAATATCAAATGGAAATAAATAAATGAATTTTTACCATTGATAGCTTTGACATCAAGAGCATTTATTCCAGATTGGTGAGATTTCATCCGCAAATCAGGCATAACAACTTGAGGTAAAATGTTGCTTTGCATGGAGTTCTTATACCTGCAGAGCTTTTGATTAAAAACTTTGATATATCCATCAGTTGCTCCAGTTACAAAGAATATATTCTTGTTTGAATCATTTGTAAGTAAAATTTGGGACAAACTTAAGATGCAATGCTCTCCATGATGTAAATTAAAGCATAAGGATAATTTTCTTGAGTAGATATCAAATGTATAGATCCTAGAAATACATTATAAAATTAAGTTTAAACTGAAAATGAAATGAAGGAATTTAGAAAAGAAAAATAAAAAAATCAACTAAAAAGACTAAAAGATTGAAAGACATAATCAAAGCAATTTTTGAAATTGAAACTGAGATGCATTATCTCAGTTTCTCTGATTTTTTTAAACAATTAAAAAAGATTAAATATTGATCTCATGAGGTAAGCACTTTAATAAAATAAAGTGATATATTTATTTCACTGTGATGCCTATAAGAATGAAACTAAATACATCAGAGAAAATAAAATGCACTTAAAAAAAATGTCAGAAATTCTGTAAGGCATTCTTCAACTCCTTTGCTTTTTTAATTGATAAATAAGACAATTTAAATATAAAAACAACAAATTATAGGACATATTCAATAATTTCAATCTGCTGCAGACAAAGTAAAATAATGAGAAATAACTAAAAATAAACATTTATTTAAAATATAATTTCTTTAAACAGTTTTTCTTCTGGCATAAAATGAATTCATTATTTACACTTTAAACAAAGAATAATAATAAATTTTAAAAATTTGCACAATTAAAATAAAAGCAAAAAATATAATTCCAATTTAAAAAATTCAGTTAAAATATATGCTTTATCAGGATAATATTTTTACATTAATTTTTTACACGTCAATTTTTCAAAAGTGTATATTTTAATTTTCTATTTATATCAATATAGAAAACATTAAATTTTAAACTTGTAACCCTCTATGTGAATCAAATTCATATAGGTTTATTTGCAGTTTCATTTATCAGATTATAATTTTGTCTAAACTGATAAGAACATAATATTTAAAAAAATTACACCAAAAGAACAAATTGGAGAAATGCATTTTCCCCTATAGTTGCCATGACATGTAATACAGGATAATACATTTTATACCATATATCATTATTTTTCTTAGAGGTAAAAAGTATATTAATTTTAAAATTCTTCACTATTCTGGTAAATATTATGTCCTTTTACATTCAGAGATATTCTCCACCAAGCATACAATAATGCATGTCAAATATTGTTTATATTTGACATGCATTACAGGAATTATGCCTACATGCAACTAACTCCTGTTCTAATTCTAAAATATTCCTATGAAATATTAGTTATTTTTTCTGTACTAATAGGGAATGTATAAGCTCTACACAGATGGCCTTTACTGATTTTTTTTTATATCTAATACAGAAATATTTAAGGAAAATAAGCAGTACAAAAGATAAATAATTGATTATAAAAATAGTTTATTTATAATGTTGAGTATATCAAAATTCTTAATGCATCAATTTTTTAAAAAAGTTTTTCTAACAAATGCAACAGATCTCTACATATTTAATACAGTTACTAAATATTAAATTAACAATTAGTGAGGTAAGTAAAATTATTAAGTAATTTAAAATCTCACCTAAAATAACTGTCGGAACATGCAGTAGAAATAATATATGTTCCAGATGAAAACTCTTGTTCTTCAGGTCTACAAATAGCAACATCCATTAAACGAGTTTGAGGATCGAACTGAATATTCTTACTATCTTTCTTACAGTGCTTTACTGTTTCACCAAGTCCAGATAAAATAAATGAGCCCAACTGCTGCCCTTGAACAGCTAGAATTAAAGAGAGGTAGAAAAGCAGATAATATTCATTAATTTAAGGCTATGAGTTGAAATCAATATCATTAATATTTCAATAACATTTACATTTATTCCTTAACATATTTTTTAAAATTTATAATAAATAATTTCTATAACAAATCAATATGAACCATTATTGCTTTATCTAATATTTAAAAATGAATTTTTGTTTGTTTGTACTTTATGCACTGCTGTACCATTCATTCAATGACGATAAAACATTTCCAACTTGTTGTTTGCACTTGCACAGTGATTATATATATAGTACAATTATTATATGTAAAATATATAAAAATATAATATATAAAAACGAATTTTTGTTTGTTTGTTCATATTCTGTGCGCTGCAGTACCGTTCCTCCGATGGCGATAAAACTTTGCCAACTTATTGCTTGTACTTGCGCGAAGATTAAAAGCATAGTACAATTATTAGCATTTATTTTTAACACATTAAAATTTACAAACAAATCATTTGATACATTTCTTTTATACAACACTATTTTAAAATTGAAAACTGACAATCAATAAAGGACAAACAGTAAACAGCAAGTGTCACATGTCATTCATAATTAAACAGGATGGCTATTGCAAATTGCAAAATTATTTCTTCTGTGGTAGCAACAAGGCAGATACTAACTACTTTGATGAATATTTTCATGTGCAAATAAATGAAATCAAATGGTTAAAAAAAATG
Organism: Argiope bruennichi; assembly: GCF_947563725.1. Classification (NCBI taxonomy): domain Eukaryota; kingdom Metazoa; phylum Arthropoda; class Arachnida; order Araneae; family Araneidae; genus Argiope; species Argiope bruennichi. The sequence goes on along the minus strand of NC_079151.1, from coordinate 131,715,891 downwards.
GATGTTATACTAATTTTTAATGCCAAGTTATTTTTTATTTTTATTATTCTAGATATCTTATTAATATAATCAGCCTTTTATTAAACAATAATTTTTTGTCATATCAGAATTTTTGTAATTTGTGATTTAAATTTATTGCTTACAAATATCGTCTGTTATTCTCCATATCATCATTTGTGCTCTTCCACCAACTGAGACAACAAGATAAGCATTCTCTTCAAATAAGTTCAACTTGCTGATGGCTTTGATACTTGACAAATGTCCTGAGAGATTGCACAATGACAAAACTTCATGTTCTTTTCCTACTTCAGCTTAAAAATGTTCAGAAAATGTAACTCATAATTATTTAGAATATCACATATACATAGAACATTACATAAAAATAAAATATAGAACATTCCATAAAAATCAATTTATTTCATTTCATCAAAACAAAGACATTTAAAAAAAATGTTAACAATTCTTAAATAACTGAAAAACAAATAAAAAATAAATATGATACTACTTTTATATATATCATAAAATATAAAAGCAGTATCTTTAAATTGGTTTCAATAGAAAATTTATCACTGATGAAAAGACAATTTTTAGTGCAAGGATACTAACAAATCCAATAATGCGTAAAGCATTATCTTCACCTCCACATGCAACAACTGACATGGAACCTATAGGAGAGAAAAAAAGTGTAAAATTAGCCTAACGAATTAATATAGTATTACAAAGTAAATATTGGCAGTAAAATGTAATGCATTTTATAAAAAGCTAAATTTAATTTTTTTTAAAGTTAGTAATAAGAAAAAAACTGATTTAATTTCATTTTTTTAACAAATTAAACCTATTAAATTTGTAACTGTTGGGATAAGTGTCATTCAAAAATATTTTGCACTATCAGAATGTAATCAAATATCAGAAAATTATAAAGGATATTATCTGTAGATGTTCATTTCAATTTTATAATTAAAATAGCTGAATTTAATAAAAAAATAAAAATAATAAATTTATGTAAGTAAAAATTTATAATTATTAAAAAAACTGAAATTATAAAGTCACACAATTCAATATATAATGTTCATAATATTTGTAATTAAATCTTATCATGATTAATATATTGCATAAAACTAAAATTTTACAAATTATAACTTCAGCTCTTCATTACTTTTTAAAACTGTCAAAATATATTGTTAACACATTTATAGTATGATTTCTTTACTTTTCTTTTTATATAAAAAATACAATTAATTAATTGAAATATCTGTTTTATAAATGGCAGCAAAAATGATTGCTTTTATTTTATATTCATGATTAGTTTAGATCAATTGATAATTTTAGATACTCTGTACATAATTATGAAATATGTTCAAAATTTCAAAAAATCTTGTGTGAAATAAAAACATTGAAATATAATTAATTCAAAATAATAATGTCCCCATAAATAAATTCAAAATTTAAACTATTCATTTGAATGAACAAAGTAGCACAGTATCAATGTTATTGGCTGTATACTATGATGTTCTGCCATAAATAGTTTCAATTTAATATGATACAGATGAATTAATGCTTTAATATTGACTATTTTTTAACAAGTAATTATAAAATATTTATATTAAGTAAATGTTGCTTGGTAATTAAGCATGTTTGCATGTATTATAAAGTAAATATTCAGGTCTTTATTGAAAAATTTAATGCAGAAAGAATTTGAGATAATTTCTAGCATCATTTCAAAAGATCAATACAAATGAATTATGAATATATAATTCATGTAAAGATGCAATTTCAAATTTTATTAGAAAAAATTAACTAATCATGTTGCTTCAAAAATATTTTTATTAAAAATAGATACATATTTATAAGAAAATAATTTTTATTGAAATAGTTATCAAATAGTTATAGGACCCAGTTTATATGAATGCTATTAAATATCAACATATTTGAATTGTATAAACAGATTAGACAATTAAAATATATAAATTTGAAAACAACTAACCTAGAGTATTGATATTCTTAGTGAACAAATAAGCTGTGCAGCAAAATTCCTGCCCTGAAATACCAGTCTGGGTAAGAATATTCAGTTAGAAAAAAATAAATCAATACCATATTAAAATAATACATGATAGATACACAAAAATAAAGTAACAATTCACATAAAAATATATATAAACTTTAATAGCAAAAATTCTCAATACAAAATTCCTTAAACATTTTTTAAATGTTAGGTTCTACACTAGAAAAGGAATATCATGTTATTTTTTTACAGCTAATTTTTCCTAGAACTCAGAATTGGATATAAAATGGATGGTATAAAATACTAATTAGCAGTAACCGAAAATTTATATATAATCTATTAAATTACTTGGTAAATTAAAACTAATAATGAAATGTAATGCAATAACACTATTAAGGGAAGAGATGCATAGTACTGATCTATACTGTTATAAGAAATTGAAAATCTGAAAAAGCAAAATCCAGTGCAATGAGTATAAGGCAAGATAGTCCAATAAGTTCAATAATATTAATGATATCTTATTCACTTAGAAAACATGCATACACACAGTCAGAGCATTCATAAAAACAACACTTACAATAAACAGAGATCGGTAGTAAACAATGGTAACAGTACAAAGCGCTCAAACAAAATTTCTCTACTGGAGAGAGGTTTCTCAAGACTATTCATGTCTCTCAATTGTCTGTTTTTTTTCACTGTCTATTCGCTTGAGCTGAACTCATTTGAAGATTCACTACCGATTCAGTGCTCAACTAAATATTAACTACACGACTCTGTTTTTGGCTTTCGATAATTTCCAAGGCAGGGCAAAGAATGCTATAGAACAATCATCATAACTCACATTCTAATGAATCCATGGCTATGATTTTTGTATATTCTGAAATCTTCTATTTTTGGCCAAAATCACTAATTTCGTGACCAGTCCTTCATAAATCGCCAAGACAGGATTTCATTTACTTGGTATCCATCAGAATTATTTGTAAAACTTCTTCCTAAGCCCAGTATTTACTGTACAGAGCACCAACGTTACAAATTTGTAACAATTTTCCAAATATAATTTTTTAAATAAATATTATAAAGATTGTGAAAACAATTGCAAATTATTACAAATGAACATAGTTTGAAATTTTTCCCAATCTAATATTTTTTTAATTAATATAATTTGAAATCACAATTAGTCTCAATTTAAGTAACTCTGTCAGAAGAATCATAGAAAACGAATAACTAAAATATAAGTATACATACTTTATTAACATTATTGATACTCTTGGAGAATGAAAATAGCTTCCAAACATAAAAATCTGTTTTGTTTTACATTATTATATATTTATTTTCATCAAAATTATAGTTTTAACATATGCTTTGAAGATACAACAATAAGTATTACTTACTTTCAAAAAAGATTTGTTAAGTATATGCTGTAAATTTTCTGAACAAAATATCACATCTTTCTTCTTAATTGCAGCAAATGTAGCAGTTCCATCTTCAGAAAGACAAAAATCCCATGATCTATGACCACCGCCACATTCCACTGTCATAATGGAACTTTCTAGTTGAGTGCTCCACACCATAAAATTTTTCTAAGATATAAGAAAAATTAAAAATTTTATTGCCATTTGTGAAAAAAGTTCTTACAATGCAGGTTTCAAACTAGTAATTATGCTAACATTACAGCATTGCTAGTTGCATTATAGCAATGTGACTCCAAAACTACAACAAATCTTTTTGTTGAATATAGACAAAAGTTACATTTCATAAAATGGCCTTTGACAAAATACTATAACAATTATAATTTTTTTTCTTCAAACGCTTATTTTAGGAGGAGTTTTGTAACTATATATATATATATATACCAAATATACCGAATATATATATACCGAAGGGATCACTTTCATTTGATATGTAGATTAATTGTGCAGTAATTTTTGCACAGTTTCATACGTGGAATTGTATCAGGAAATAAGAGAATGAAATTACTATGGCCTAAATTAAGATAAAGTTTTGGAAATTAATTTGGTTAAATAAAAATATCATTATATATATATATATTTTAATCCTTTCCAGAAAATCATGTTTCTATTTGTGCTTTTAATTATAGAAAAATACAAAACTTTTTCTTAAATATTTCAAGGAAATTTAACAACAACAAAAAGAAATCATCCAAACACATTCTTAAATAATAGAAATAGACCATGGTTAATAAAGAGAAAATAATTAAACAAATAGTAAAAAAGCAAACATAACATCACTCATGTCTAACTGTGATGTCATGCCTAATTTCATAAAATAATACTTAACATAATTTTTTATTATTTTGAAATGATTAAATCATTTTGTATATTGTTGTCTAGTTGTTAGTAACTTCCAAAAAGTATATATATAATTTTAACAAATTTTCCAAAGGAAATTAATGAATAAGTATATTTAAAAAAACCTTTCATGGATTCAAAAAATAATTTTTAGAAACAATGAAATAAAATGCATACAAAAAGAAAAGTCAGGCATGAAAAAAAAATTGCTTAGAAAGTACTAATTTTAATATGAATGTTCAGTCAAAAAGAAAATGTATAACTAAATAGTTGGAATTTTATCATTTTATTATAGAGATTTTAGAATAACATACCTTATGTACCCAAAATACCTGCTTCCAAATTTTTAAAGTTTCCTTTTGCTTATAACTACAAAACAATGTGTTATGGCTAAATTTTGAAAATAATTGATAATAGCAGAACTACATAACGTTGAGTTTTTAAATCAAAGTGTAGAGATAACTTATCCATTCGGTCTGAGTAAATCATAAACATGGAATAAAATTGAAGCTTACTGTATGAAATCCAAGCAAAAGTAAGTCCTCGTCATAGAAAAGCATTCTTCCTATCCATTCCAAATCATGTGAAACCTATGTTTTAAATGAAATGATAGAAGTTTATGTTTATAAAAACAAGATAATTTTTTATTTCTCAAATGTGATCTCATTTTATATTTATCAAATGAGACATAATGAAATAAAAGTGAGATTAGAGCTACCTTGATGGTATGAAGTAAATTTAAATTATTATCATGTAAAACATAGAGCTGAACCTTTCCATCACGTCCTGCAGAATAAATTAATGACTTATGTTGCTGAATATCAGTAACACCATTATCCCCATGGATATAACGGTGCGACATACAAGGGATTATCTAAAATAAAATGAAAATTGGAGTTAATTATCTGCATTTCACAATAAAATGAAATAGAAAAATAGCTGAAAGGAAACTTAATTAATCTAATAGCAATATAGCATAGAAAATGTAATCAATTTAGTTTTGAAATAATTGTTTTAAAGAAGACTGAAATAATAAATTTTACTGATTTTAATTATAATCAACATTAAAAAAAGTATTTTATTTAAAAGACAGCAAGCCCCCCCCCCAAAAAAAAAAACAGAAAGAACATGTTAAATGCCCTATTATATTTAAGCAACTGATGCTTAATTTCTTGATTAGTCAGTGTTTGAATTGACACTTTATATCTTTTAAAAAATATTCTATTGCTAAGATCGTAATAATCAGAAAAAATCTTGAGTTGAAACATTTGTTTAAAAAGATTTGTAATAAAATCATATTATTCCTCTTATTTTAATTCAAGATGGTACTTGTTATTATTATTGAGCACTTAAATAAATTTCATCAGTAAATTAAAAAATCACAATTATATGATATATTATTTATTTCACCAAGATATCATTAAAACTGTTTAAATAAAATTAATAACTAGTTTAAATATTAAGTTAAATTTATAAAATTGACAAATTAGCAAGAGATTATCTTCCAGAAGCACAACAAAGAGACAGGGTGTGCATTGATACAATGTCAGCCTTAGGGATTCCAAAATTACATTACTTTTTTTATTGCATTTTAAAAGACAAATGCAGAAAAATTTATACATTGGTCAACAGTATAAATTTTATAAGCATTTAAAGCAGTATAAGCAGGAAGAAAGTTTAAAAAAAATGCCATCAACTATCATTATCAAGCTTCTATAATTAAATTATTTTATATTCAGTACACCATTAGAAACAGTTAAATGCAAAAGGTGTACAAGCATGAAGAACTCAGAACAATGTCATCATTATTAAACTTCTATAATGAATTTACTTTGCTTTGAGTAAATCATTAGAAAGAGCTAAATGCAAAAGCAATACAAGCATGAAAGAAATGGAACAATGTCATCAACTATCATTATTAAACTTCCATAATGACTTTTATCTGATAAATGTCATGACATATTCATTCAATATGTATAAATCGTAAATGTAATTTCAGTGTGCATTAAATATAATTGTAAAATCAAGATGCATAGTTAAATGCATATTAGAATCCATCCATCACACTAAATTATAAAAGCAACATTAAAATAATATTCGAATTACCGACATACCATCAATTTAGAATTAGCTCACAGCAATTATAATTTTAAAATTGTTTTTTATGACATAAATTAAAAAATAAGAAAAAATACAACCAGTAAAAGATATGATTTTAATGTTTAAAATACCAATTCCATTCAAATAATCATGAAATCACTTTCATTTTTTTATTACCGACAGACTTTAATCTTGTAATGCTAAGATGCTTGTAATGTAATTTAATTCATATGTATATTAAAAAGCAGGTACCTTATTATCCTCTGATTTAGGATTGATCTTAGTATGCAGCTTTGAATATATAGATATACTGCCACTTCTATCTCCTACAATAATGCAATCTTCAGAAGTGATATAAAGTGCAGCAGTTGACCACCAGTGATGTTTACATTTTGGAAGGAATAATTCTTGAACACACACCATATTAAATTCCTCATTTTCATAGGTAACCTTCCAAAAAATCTGGAAAAGAATAACAAATGTATAATGAAAAGTTAGCAATATTTTTTGCAATATATATATATTAAATATGGTTAAGGAAAGTGGAAGTTTTCTTTTTCAAAAAAAATTAAGTTTAATGCATTAAAAAATTATTTAAAAAAAAACAAACAAAGAACTTCTCCAGATTTGTTTCAAAGAAATATATATGATATTTCAGAATAAAATTTTGCTTCATAAACAATGACAGTTGATATGTTATAGTTGTAGAGAATCGTTTAACCTTTAAGATAAACATACAAATAAAGAAGAAATTACTTTTGTATTTCTTCATAAGATCATTTATGGTATAACATTAATAAAACTTAAATTTGAAATGAATGTTAGAAATATTAATTCTTATGTATGAATAGATTATTTATTTTATTTATTTTTTCCTTTGAGCAAATAGCTTATTATATTTTTTTTGTTGATTTTTGAGAAAATAAAAAAAAAAAACTTTATTGCATGCATTTTTTTAATCTAATCAAAATTGAAGGTACTAAAATTAATGTTCGGAATTTGAAGTAAACAGTAATGGAAAATGTTATTCATCAGTACACAAAAATACAAAAATAATAAAAATAGATATTCGAAGCATACCATATGTCCTTTGATGCTACATGTTAGAAGATGATCACTTGCTTCATTAACCCAATGTAAAGAACATATTTTATTCTCATGAGCTGTAAATTTTTTTATTTCAATTTTTCCAGGCGAATAATCTAAAAGAATTAATTAATGAGAATAAATTTAAATAGCAGACATATTAAAGATATCAAAGTAAGATGAAAACTTTTAATACCTTTTAGACTCAGTAATGCTACTTCACCAGAAATACTACCTAAAGCCAGATATAAACTTCCAATTGAAACTGATGGTACACAATACGAGGAAAAAGCATTGTCATAGAAAATATCCTCCCAATTTTTAAGTTCCATGTTGTACAATGATAACCATCTAATAGAAAATTTCAATAAAACATTTACAGAATTTTCTGATTAATAATCGAATAATATTAATTTTATTAAAAAATAAAGATTTTCAGGAATCACATTTTAAAAATGAACTTTTAAGTGACAAATGATATTTTGTCAAACATAAATTTTCTTCCTAAAAATGCCAAAGAATGATTCCCATATTTCTTTCAGTTCTAACTCAATTTAAACAGAAAATGTCAAAAACTATTTTTCATTAAAATATGATGTGCTAAATAATACAGATATAACAAGAATTAAAATATCTCTGCTAAATTTTGGAAACAGACAAAAATTATTTCATGATCAACTCCAATCTATCAACAAAAGTAAGATGATAATATTGGCAGAGCTAGAATATTGGTTGAACCAGATATTCTGGTTATAAAAAAAAAATCTAAAAATTTACAGCTAATTGAAATTTTAATGCATTAATTTATTTCAAAAAGTAACATTAGTCGAATAAAAAAAAGGCTGGTTGTATTACCCTTTATCAGTTGTCACCATCAAATGCTTCTCTAATTTACCAGTTAAAAGGCAAGTAATTCTTGGAAAATCTGCGGTCGATGAAATATCCTGATAATAAATGATTAAATATTTAGTGTGTTAAATAACAAATAAATAAGATAAATTAATCAATTATGAAATGGATCTATAATTGAATAATTTTTATTTCATATTGCTAAATTTAGAGAAAGGTCATAATATATAAAAATTTAATTAACCCTTCTCAGATATGAGATTTTTTTTTATTTGAAAATTACTTGAATTGATAAATGATTTAGAAAGCTAATTGCTGAAGGAATTAAAATGTCAGTATCAGAATAATTAATAAGCAATGTGACAATTCTTAATACCATAATTAAGTATTCAAAAAATAATTTTTTTTAAGATGTGCTAATATTTTTTAACTCTGGTAAACTGAAAAAAAGAATACTTTTTCTAGTGTATTTCTTGCAGCTGCGTATACAGTTTTGATCAAATAAATTCAGAAATGATAAAATTAAACTGAATAAATTTAATTTTATTGAAAGCAGTATGAAATACTGTAAAAAATTCCATAACAGTGTAAGGGATTTTATATTATTTTTAAAAATCTTAGCTAATTTCTCCTATTTTTAATTTTTTTCTATTTAAAACCAGGCTAGCACAAACCAAAGTGTGGCCTAGTACAAAGTTGGTTGATGAAGTTTTGAAATAAATTTCATAAAACAAAATAATAATTTAATGCTATTTATTAAACAAATTGGTATAATAAGGATATAGATTTATTAACAAGGATTGGACAAAGATTTTAGAAAATGGTGAACAATTGAATTATATTTAAAAATAAACATTTCAATTACATTAATAATAAATTAGTAAATATTCTAACCAAAATAATGACTTCATAAACTTATAAAATGAAGAATAATATTTTTAAAATATCAATATGCCTTTTGCAAAATCAATTAGAAGAGCAGGCCCATCAGAAAAGAATTTTCTGCATTATGCCCCCCCCCCAAAAAAAAAAAACTAATTTCCCAATAGGAGCTATTTTTCAGAGAAAAGCTACTAGGAAATTAGCATCTAAAATAATAAATGAAAATTGATTTTCACTTGCAGATTATTTATTTTGACAAAAAATTTATGACATGTTTTGAAAATATATAAATCAAATATATTCAGTTATAAAAAGTTAATTTAGGAAACTGAAATAATTATTTTGTGATATGATATTTTTTGGAACAATGAAGCATAAACAAAGCAAAACAACTACAATCAGGATATCAAAATTTTGATTTTTTTTCTCAAACCTTTTGAATAACACAATCTACATTTTCTGGTTACATTTATTTTTGAAGAGTTAGGTGAAATATAATTGGTAAATTGTTTTTCAGTGGTTTCTTTTTTGGTAAAATTTCTTCATAATTTTTGGTGTCAAAAAAAAAAAAAAAGGATTTCTATTAGTAGATGAAAAATATAGTCCATATCTGTAATTTTTAACTATTCATAAATTTCTTTATCAACATAATTGTTAGTCATATTTTGAAAATACATGTCGAACATGCAAATTATGGTATTACTAAAATGTAAAATACTTAAATTCGCATGATAGAATGCTCAATGCCTATTTTATTTTTTTTTAATGTTATATTGGTATTAAAATTAAAACTGTGAAAACTTGGAAGTGTTTTAATACAGCCACACTAAATTTAAATGAATAACAATGTAAAACATAGTGAAATCCACTTATTACTATTAAAAATTTCCATGATAAAAAAAAGTGTCAATGCCCATGGAAATTGTCTTCTTGGTTATGATGAAAGATTTTAATAATATAAAAATAAATATTTGTGTGATTTTTATCACAAATTCTAAAATAAGAGCATTTTTTTAAACCATTTTTTTTCATATCACAGACATGAAACAAGTTACGAAAAGAAAAAAAGCTGAACTACATAAATAATGTGCAAAGCATATATAGCGAGAAATAAAATAAGTATAATTAATTGAACAATAAAATGAATAATTTGATACTAAAAATGCTTAGGATTTTAAAGAATATTATAGAATCATTATATAAAAGAAAATTAATCAATCCCAAGAATGATAAAATGTGATTCTGAAAATGTTGAAATACGCATTTTCACATAAATTTGTCATGTCTGGTAATTTTCTATCTAAACACATATAGCTTTTGCTCAACAATAATTTAATAAAATTCACAAGAAATTACATATTTTTTTTTCTAAAAACTTTATATAAACATTTTTGGATTTCTGAAAACATAAATTACTTCACCATAAAAGAAATTTTGCACAAAATTAGAATAAAGCTAAAAAATGTAAGTAATCACAAAATGATTTGATGTCATTTTCTCAAAGATATTCTGAAGTATATAAACATTTTATAATGGCTTAGTTGAAATTCCTATAAAAATTAATATCTGTTCTGATTTATATACAAACAGAATCATTCAGTAATAGAAGTACTTTATTTTTAATTGCACAAATTTAAAAAAAAATAATTTTATTGGAGCATCTCTAGGTATGATTCAATGAAAGTAAACCAAAGATATACTACAAAACACAAAAATAATTAATTAAAATCTATAAACAAGCTTGAGAATAATATGAAAGATATTTACCTTAGAATGAAGAGAGATTTGTGAGATTTTTCCACTAACAAATGCATTTTCTACATCCCACATATAAACACCACCATCACTGCCACCAGTAAACTGAAATGTACAGTAAAAATTAAAAGTATAGATTAATTTGATCAATGAAATAACATATTCAAAAAAAATATATGCAAGCAACTCTAGGTATAATTCAATGAAAATAATTTTTTTTAAAAAAAATATAAGTTTTGATAATATAAAGCAAAACATGTATAAATATTTTATGACTGAAAGAAAAAAAAATTATGCATCAAAAACTGCAAAAAGATTTAATGCTCTATTTGAATACAAATCTAAAAAGCAAAAGTATTATATGCAGATTTTTAACTTAAAAAATTTTGAGATTGATCCACAAAAATGGCACTTAAAGAGCATTATTTGTTAAGAAAAAAGGTGGTTTCTGATACATCTTTTGTATCTTATTCAATATGTTGTTTTATTTGAATGTTTCTAGCTTCAATACTGGGGTTTGAGTTGGTCTAAAGTTTCAAATTTAATTTATTAAAAATCTATATGTAGAATTAAAGAGATATGTTTCAATGAAATTTGACTGCATAAATTTTACCACAACATTAAATTTTCTGAATTTATTTTAATGTTTATAATTTTTAAATCTAAAATTTAGAAATGTTTAACTAAACAAATTTGATAACATAAATGCTCAGTTAATTTTTAAAAAAATGTGATAAGATAGCAATTTCTCAATATACTTACAGCAATGTACTTTTTCATTGGTTTGCTTTCATCGTTATCATTTATAGAAAGTGTGTGTGCTGTTTCTAAGCACCATATGCTACCACCCTAAAAAACAATAACCAAGCATATGTATTTAAAATAACTGTGACATTATACTGCTTGAGACTTTTTAAAATAAACTAAATTAAATTTTAAAATAAACCATTTTAATATAAACCGGTAAAGGACAAAATGACAGATATGATATGATATAACAATATAAATATAATAAGTATGAATATAAAAAAATATTATTTTGAGTTTAATAAATATTACTTAATTCATAACTTTCAATGGATCATATTACATTGTGCATTTAGTTCTTATAAATAAAAAGCATTATAGTCATTAAATAGCACAATAGTACTATAAATATATTAAGAAAAAGGAACTATAATTGCAGTTTGTTAATAATTTTACAATATTGTTTGATATTAAACAAAATGCTAAATAAATAAAAAAAAATGTTGCTACATCGATTGAAATGATAAAAAAAAAAATGCTTCATTTATGTTTAAATAAAATTATCATTATTCATTGAAATTATTTTATGAATTATTATTTTATAAAAACATTATTGACTCAATGATATACAATCATTAATTTGCTCACAGAAAAGAAGGAATGGATTATGCAATCTAAGATTTTTTTAGAGGGAATATTATCTAATAATTAACAAACTAAAATTCTACATTACACAAACTTTTTCTTCAGATTCAACAGTTAGATAGTAAAAATATCCAAGAAAAATAAATTTCTTTAAAATTTCCTTCTAATTATCATTAACTACTCTCAAATGAAACTCCCTACTTCTTGTGAAGGCAGAAGAAATATTGGTACTCAAATAAATAAAAAAGCTTTTGAAGAACAAACTTAAAATATATTTTTAACTAACTTTTATGTGTAAAGATAAGTTATTTTCAAATATTTAAAAACTTATTGTTTAACCTTCTAAGAAAATGCATTGACTCCCCATCCCATAATTCAGCCAAAAGACAGATTATTCATATTTACATATTTATTTCCTTAACATTCCATTATTAAAATTTTCTTAAGATTTCTAATATTTTTGATTAAAAAACAAAATTGAATTATTCACTTTAAAACAAATTTTTCAGAATTTAAAGCTGTTAGAACAAAACGACAAGCCTTTCTCAGAGACTTAACAATAGGGTAAATGACATATCAATAACATTATTATTTTTATTATTATCACAATGGATGAATTTGCTGAGCAAAATGGAACACATGGTAAGACTTACTTTATGAGCCTTCTTCTTTTTCAGTAGTACTCCATTCAAATCCCAGAAACAAATTTGAGAATCCTATAAAAAATTGAATTAGTTATCAGAAACAATAGAACAATTTTTTTATAATTTCATTTAAAAATAAAAAGAAATAAAAAGGCTTTTAAAAAGTTAAAGATCTCAAGAATCTCATCTGTAAAATATAGATGAATTTCAACAATGATAACAATATTCAGTTATTATGTTCATATAAAAACAAGTATATTTTGGAAAAAATTTATTTTTCTTGCTTTTAAATCTGTAAATAAATAACATATCATCAATAAAAAATTACTTTTAAGTTCTTTTGATAGAAACAAACAGTTAATAAAGCTTGAAACTCACAAACACTTTAAAACAAACATTTTTATCCTCTTCCCCCTTCAGAAATAAAGTAACTCTTAGGATAGATTTAAAATTTCATCAATAATTATAAATTTTTAGGGATTATTTTTGCTCCTTTCCCCCCCCCCCCTTCAATGCTGGAAAGACCACAACTTACCTCACCAACACTCAAGATGCAGTTATCTAAAACAGTAGACATCCAAACTCTAGACTCATGAGCAAACAAAACATGTGAAACTTGAATAGCTGCTTTTTCCCAAAATTCTAATGTGTCATCATTTAAAGCTGAATTGCTGTGCACTTTCCAGAGTCTCACACTGCGATCATCAGATGTTGAGCTCAAAAGTTTATAATGTTTATTATAAGAGATGGAAAATATCACTCCCTAGAATAATAATAATAAACTTTAATGATTATCAAAGAAGCATAAAATAGAATTGCTCTAACTACACTAAAAAAATAAAATACATGGTGTTTTTTTATAAGCATGAAAAAATTCACATTATACCTATATAAAAATATTTTAAATACATACACACAGTCAAATAGACAAAAAAATATATGTATATATATCCTTTATAAAATATCTAATTTTTAAATGAATAAGTGATATGAATGCCAGCCCATTTCATATCATTCTAAGCACAACAAATGTTACATGGATTTTTATTTAATAAAAACTACATTTTGCAGATACTGAAAACTTCCTATTATCCATCAAATTGAATATGGCAATCATGCATTATCAAATCATACAGATAATCCAATAAAATGGTTAAAAAAAGGATGCAAATCAACATGAAGATGCTTTTGACGATATTTTACTTAGAATAAAAGGACTGCATATGCAATTGTTAACAAAGCTTATGAAAATAAGAATAAAATTCCAAAGGGGAAAAATATTGATGTTTTATATCCAGGAAAATCAGCAGGTAAATGATATTTTTCATTTCAGATAACTTTTTATAATTCATGAATAAGGACACCTTACTCAAGCACTATTACTTATTCAAATTATTCCTAAGAACTAATTTGTTATTTAGTTTTAGAAATTATTTTCCTGTAAAAAAAATTATTGTAAATGTCAAAGTAACTGACAATGAGTAATTCAGTCTACTGATGAATTTACTCAACATAACGAAAAGGCAGGAAAATTAAGGTTACAGAATCTACATGAAACAATTAATCATTTTAATACTCACTTGATGTCCAGTTAAGTTGTGAATAGAAGGCTTTCTACCATTGCTTTCTGAAATAGAATTAGGAGACCATAAAATTATTTCTTTAAATACAGTGCCAGCTGCAACAACAATTAATTCAGAATTACAGCATATTATACATCCAGCATATCTATGACAAAGTTAAGAAAAGATATAAAATATTTTACATATAATAAGATATTGTATGTAATTTTACAATAAATTTATAACAGTCATCTTAAGATGATAATAATTTATTACTATGCATCAAATTAATTAAAGTGAATTGACAGAATTTTTCCCTATTTTCTAAAAGTATAATATGCAGTATCTTTACCAAAGGATATTTATTCAAATAAAAATACATTAGAATAATTAAGATATATTTATATTCTAATTTGAAGTAGCTGAAGTATATTACAAGATAAGTCACAGAAATATGAGTTATGCTCCGATAACACAGATGATTTCAAAGCTTCCTTCTTTACACTCCCATACCACATCAGCAAAAAATTAATGATAAAAATTGTTAACAAGGAAATTCTTCAGTGGAATCAAGCTTCAAGATTGGATCCTCTGCTCCCAAAAGCTAAGACCTTGTTATCAGATCAAAGCAGCTGTTTAGGATAATAAATTAATCTAAAAAATTGGTATTGAAATAATATGAAGAAAATATAATAAAAAATGTAAAAAAGGGATTTGATATCTTTGATCAATGTTCTGTTTTATTTATTATGTTATAAATGCTGACATTAATTTTGCACTTATTGCTACTAATTTTTAAAAAAATTATTTTAATATTTTTTTTAAAAAAACCTTATATGGTGATCAGTGGTACAATATAGTGTTATACTTCTGACTTGCTGTATTTTTGATCAGGAAATTAAAAATAAATGAGAAAAGTGACTTTTAACCATACAAATGGTATTTTATAAATAGTAAGGTATTTTATAAATCATTTCTCATTATAAGATTTATTCCTTTTAAAATATATTCATTATTCTACTATTTAATAAATGAGCAAATTCAGTCAACTTAATATAAAAACAGTTATATTTTCAGAATTCTTCTTTCAAGAACCCTAGCTTGTAACTACCATTTCCCAGCACTTTAATAGGCAATTCAAGATAGACATATTTTTTTGTGCCCTTCGTATACAAAAAGAAAATACTGCAATTTTCAAAAAAATTTGCGTAAAGATTTTGATGAATTTCCCTATTTCAGAGCTTGCCAGGTCCAAAAAAAATATTTTTCAAATAATGTCTTTGTTTGTCAGTCAACAGGGTGACTCAAAAATGCCTTTGAATTAGAAAGATGAAATTTGGTAAGAAATCTTTACACCACATTTGTAATTTTATCGAATTTTGAACAAAATCTATTCTTATGAAGTTTGTCAGTCTGTCTATTCGAGTGCAAGTGAACATGATAATTACAAAACGCAAATAATTCCAATGATAAAATTTCGTATTTAGTTTAAACGTTTTAAGTATAGATCTGCATCAATTTTGAACAAAATCTGTCAAAGGTTTGACTATTTGTTTCTCAATATATTCACATGCATGCGAATAAGATAACTAAAGAAAATGGATTGCCTTAGATAAATGAAATTCAGTATTTGATTTTGTCATTAAAATTGTAATTCTGCATCAAATTTTGGATTCAATCGTTGAACAAACAAACAAACAAAAGTAACCAAAATGTATACCTGCTTCTTTATTTCATTTTCTTTTTTTTTTTCTTCACTATATTACAAAGCATGAATTTTTCATTTGTGAGTTTCTGAAAATAAAAATCTGAGTACTCATAGCTTACATGGCCTTGCTAAAGGTCCACAATTTTTATGCTGGGAGAAGGGACCTTTATAATGTAGTATATGAGAGAATCTCAGAAAGACCATTCCTGCAGATGTTTTTCACTGGAGACAAATTCATATGCCAAGTATGCTGAAGTTTTAGCAATAAATACCATAAGACACCTATCTAAACAATTTCTTATCTTGTAACAATGTTATCTTAATTTTTTAAAAAACTATTTAAAAGTTAACAATTTGGTATATCAAATCTTAACTTGAAGCATGCTTGTATCTCAGAAATATTTTAATTCATCATGCCTCTGAAAGTATATTTCTAATGCATAGAGGAATGAAAATTTTATTTTGGGATCTTAAAGAGAATTAAGTTTTCCAACATTACAATAATTTTTCAGAATGGAATAGAAAAATTGCAACAGACTATATGATCAAATCAATGATCAGACCAATGATCAAATAGAGAGGGGACACACAAATTACCAATTATCTCAAAATCTGAGGAAATCGTCTTCGATTAAGTATTCGATATTTATTACGTATTTAATCAAGTCAAAAGAACAATACTTTCTATTTAGAGGAAATCAATGATGCTTGATACTTTTCAGTGATGAAATCAAATAAATCATTTTATTCAGCACAATAGGTTTTTTTTTTTTTTTTTTTTTTTTTTGCAAACAGCAATGAGTTAAACTAAGTTTATGTACTAAAAATATAGAATTTTATAGCCAATTGTTAGCAAACAGTAAAGATCAAAAGTACCATTGATCAAGAAAAATTCAGCTTATGTTGAAACTTTATTCAATTATTTATCAGAGCACTAGAATGGAACTTTATTTACTTATGTCGCAAGAATTGAAAATTATAAATCTATCACCTAATTAATTTTAAATTAGAAATAATATAGTTTAAGTTTTCCACGAAAAACAATTTTAGAATAAAATAAATTACAGTCTTACAAATAATTTAGCAAGAAAATTAGAAGAATTCAGGAAATTTAAACTAATAACATTAAGCTAAATTAGTAATAAATTTTTAATTAAAATGCATGCATATTTTTATTCAATAAAGAACTAGAACTAAAAATAAAGGATACAATATGCAATTCTCTGTGCTTTGAAAGATGCTAGTTTGAGTCTTATTAATATTCCATACTGACAAGCAGTTATGAGCCGAAATAGCAGCAAAAGAGTTTGGAACTTTCCTATTTTCCTTCAGCCACTGAACATCGTGAATCCAATCATTTAAATAAAATTCTTCTGTTATACTCTTAAGTCTGGAAAAATTTCAAATGATTTGCACATAAATATATTTTAAAGATCATTTGTGATTATACAGTAATGTATTTATCATACAATAACATAATTAAATAGAAATAAAAATTATTATTACTTGAATTTGGAATTATTACATAAAAAAAGTAAAACAAATTCTAATATTATTAACAAAAGTGTAGAAGATTCCAAGATAAGTCAACCTTCTAACTCTCCGACCCGCCCTAAGGCACACGGATTTAAACCATAGAACTGAATGACCGGACCGCCGCAACAGCAATTGGCGGGAACTGTGGTTGAGTCCTAAGGGCCGTCACCGGCCACGGTACAACCCTCCCCGAAGGAAGTACGTCCCGTCATCGATGGGGGGAGTCAGATCCCCCACCTATTAGTGTACCCTCCAGGGTGGCGAGATCCAACCACCATGCCGGATGCATCTCATCCTCATTTCGAGGTGCCCCCCCCCCCGAGGGTCTAGATTCCAAGATAAATGAAGTCATGCATTGAAAGCAAAGGCAAAATAACCTTTATCTCTATTAATTAATAAAAGAAAATATGAATGGATCTGTTTCCTTCAACAGGAGAGATCTTTTGACCCAAAGTTACTAAGCACAGTAAATTTTACAAGATACGGCTGTGTATTTTAATGGCCACTAAGAAAAATAAATTTATGGTTTGGTCTATAATTTATTAACCAAAGATTTTTGCAGCTGTAGCAAGTTTTTCATGCATGATTTTGCTAGCAATTCTGCTTTTAATTATAAACAATTTTTAGGGAAAAAATGTTGGAGAACATTATCAACAGAGCAGATTTTAAGGATTCTTATGCTACAGATTCAAGTCCACAAGATCAAATTTTCAAGAGCTCCTTTTTAAACTTTAAATGTCAATTGAAAAACATGATGGCGCCCTATTTTGATACATTCTATGTCAAAGAGAGAGAGAGAGAAAAAAAAACTGTCTTGTATTTGACTTCCATAAACTGGGATTCTTTGGAATTAAGTGAATAAGTTTTATTGTTTAAGATCTCACAAACAAGCCATTATAATCAATCAAACTAAGTATTACCAAATAATTCTGAAATTCAAAAGCAAATTTTTATACTTAGTATATTAATGTATAAGGGCATATAAATAAAATTATGTTACCTTTTCACAGATTTGACTTCAATTACATATATTCTCACACTTTTTGCACCAAAAAATAAGACTTTATTTGAAGTTTCTAAAAAGAGAACACCATTAAGCATTTAAACTTTTAATTTAAATACAAAAAAAATATCATTTACAGAATTTTTCGTAAATATATTTTTTTTTTAATGAGGGATCACATTTAGCATATAACAGTCCAGTAAAATAAATTTCAAAAAATAATTCAAAATCAAAATTAGGAAATAAAATCACCTATTCTGATACCATGAACAGAACAACTTTGGAAAACAACTTCTTTTTCTAAAAGAATTCTCTTTTTCCAGTCATATAAAAGAATCTGGTTACTTTCAGCTGAAAAATAAATAAAACAAAATAGACTTTAATTTATAAATGTTTCTAATAATAGTTTAGTTAAAATATTTGTTACTAGCCACTTTTGTCAATGAGCTGGATAATAGGTACACTTAATTTTAAACCTCTTAGGAATTCATACCCATGATTCCATCAACAAACAATTTTTAGGCATCTAATTGTAAGATGTTAAGATCACCTTTATGATCTTAGATATGTTTTATTTAATGTGCTAGTAAACATTCATAATGGAGATTGAACATATGATATCATAATGCTACTGAAAATATAATAGTTTTATTTATTTTCTTATTTTTTGTGATATTGTAACTTTATCTTATTCATCAGATATTAAACAGAATCTTTCTTAGCTTTCAATAATGGAAGAAAAATGCACAGTTAAATATTTGATGAAACAATAAAAAGAGTTTGAATTTCAAGCTAACTGTGTAATCTATTGTTGAAAATTAGGCAAATAACATTTTTAGAAATTATCATGGAAAACTCCAAAATCTAACCTAATTTTTGATTAATAAAAATTCTAATTAAAATTTTTTTAAACACTACAGAAGGTATATTCATCACCTCCAAACTATATATGTACCAAGTTTGGTAACTCTAAGTTAAGTGTGTATAGCATGTACAGCAGTAGCATATACAGAAATTCTCTTCTATTAGTAGTAAAGATTATTTATCCATGCAAAAAAAATACTTTATCTTAAATTTAATGTTTCAAAGGAAGTATTGTTCTTCAGTTCATGCAAAACTATGAAGCAAAAATGTGACAGGTCTGAATTTGAATAAGAACAGTTCGATTAAATTACCTGTGTGTGTATGTTTGAGTGGAAACATTGTCATAAAAAAAGCCAAAAACCATGAAAAGTCAAAACAGCCTTAAAAATAACAAGGATAATTCCAATAAATTATTTTGCAAGTCTTAAACCAGCACCGTATGTGCTATTCCAAGCACATCAGGAGGATGCTTGCACCCGATTGACTGTTCTTTTTACACCCAATGAATATGATTTTTTTTTCTTTCAATGTAATTAAACATTTCCTATAAACTTTTATAGCACTGCTCAATATCTTGATACATTATGGTTGCTTTTGATGTTATTTAATTAAAGCTTTTCAAAATTCCATCCTATTTCAAATTATATTTATAATATAAAAGTAATTAATAGAATAAAAAAACACTCAAAATAATAAAATAACCAAGGCTGAATTTCAATTTTCTCATAATATAAAAAAATTCTATTTTAGATATATTTCACAAAAATGGGGAAAAAAAGTGAAGAATTCAAAAATATAATTTAGTATTTAAATATTGATTCAAAAAATATAGAATAAATGGATATAATTTTGTTAGTAATAAATGCATCACAGTATTAAAATAAAAAATAATTTCTCTCTAAATGATATAGATTTCTATTTTTCCAGATGGAAAAATCATATTCTGTGTAAAAAAATTCTCAAATTTAATTTTTTTAAAACTACTACTAATAAAGAAGAATGTGTATGTTGGCATTCTATAAGCCAAATCATCGGACCTAGCTCTACTATATTTGGCACATTCATGTAATTTAAAAGATGGAAGCATGATGAAATCTCAGTGACTGTTTTAAAATTTTAATTAATAATGAATTTTTACATGATTTTACATTTTTTCACAATAACTTATTACAAATCATCATTGCAACAAAAAAAAGTTTCTTGTATTATTCCAAAATTTTAAAAATTATCATTTTAATAGTACTATCTTAATTAACATGCAATTTTTTTCTGCACTTTGTTAATTTTTTAAACATTTTTTTGCATATTTTTTTTATCATTAATATGTATTGTTGCATTGGAATTCAAATTATTTTTATTGTTACAGCAAATGGCAAATAAACTGGACAAAATCACATAATTTTCTTAAAGTGTTGGAAGCTAAAGAAGTAAAATTCTGCTTATTATCTGCATTATTTACAAGGGTAAGGAAAAACAAAGAAAGTACTATGGAAGATAAAAAGCAGTTAGAAAAAAAACAGATTATCTACAGAGTTCTGCTTTTAATGATATCATGGAACTAGACTTCATTAGGAAGGCTCATGTATAAAATAAACAGAACAAGCATAAAGAAGTTATTTAACACAACTTTCTATTTATTACAATCTGATGCTTAAAAATACTTAGTTGAAGGAACCAACAACAAAAATTGCATAAGAGATTAAATCAAATTAAATATTTTCAATGTTCCCAATAACCAGCTTTTCACTAAAGGTGGAAAATTAATTATAAATCAAACCAAATAACTTTTTAAAACTATTTTTGCTCATAATTATTGAAGAATTTGGGAGAAAAAAAAGGTTCTAAGCTTTTCACAAGTAATTGAAAGTCATTATACCAAAATGAATGCTTAAATTTTTTAATATTTTCTTTATACACAATTATGGAAATAGTTTCCTTGTTGTAAAAATACATTCTAATATACATAAACCAAAGCATTTCCTTCACATTTTGAGTTTTCCAATATTTATATATTACCATCATGCTAATGGTGATTAGTTAGTAGTTATAAAAGAATACATTAGTGCACAATATTTGTCAAATAAAAATGATCAAAATAACTTCACTGATTGCAGACAAATAATGAATAAAAGTCTGCTTTAAGTTAAGAAATAAGATTTATTATTATTATCATCTCTGAATATTTTACACATGCTTGCTGAAAATGCCTCAAAGAGTAATAGATATTTTTAATTAAATTCAGAAAAGTCAGAAAAATTATAAAAATTCTTAATTTAATGTTTTTAGGATTTTTTATTGTAAAGGAAGCAGATATTTTTGTAGATTTGACAATGAAATTTCAACTAACTGTAATTGATGAGAACACTGATAAAATTTTAAAAGCATTAAGGCTTTCAAGCTAGTCTTTGAAAAAGTTCAGGATTATGTTAAACTAATTTTTGTAAAATGGCTTAAATTTGAAAAGGAAGAAATACTGAATAAATTGAAAAAAAAAAAATCATTTATTAGAAATTGTAAGATCTTTATCCTAATTTTAAAATTTTAGATATTACATAAATGCTACATTGAAATCATATTATATTTTTAAAATATATGTAAAACTTTTATACCGAGAAAATTTTTGAGCTAAGAATAATGCAGAGGTAGGTACAGCAGCACTCACCCACAAATAAATAATTTTCGAATGTTTTTATTGTAGTTATATGAGTACACAGATGTTGTCTTTCTAATTGGTATTCCATATTTTTTTATGAAAATATTAACCAATTTATTTATAAGAGTATATATCTTCTATATAAATATGGCAAATAAAGATATCTAGAATTAATATTGTGAAGAACATTAATTTTCTTTTATTAGATTTTTTTCATTTTAAATAGCTTTAGAAATGAGCCTTGTAAAAAGCATGCAATTTTAAAAAATAATTATCTAAAATTTAATATACATAATATCATAGTTAAAGTACAAAATTTTGACGATTTAACCAAAACATGAGAAAATTCTATCCAACGTGCATTTGTTTACAGCAACAAAACACATGACGATGCCAACTCTAAAAAGCAAAATAACATCTAAATATCATTCAGACTATGCTTCCAAAGACCATAGAGATAAGAATTCTAGTATGACAATATTTCCACTAAAAACTCTTCATGCATAAATGCATAAGCGGCACCTGGTGTATGATTCATTAACGAAAGTCAGTTTAGTTCGAGACAATTGTTGACTGAAGTTGAATCGTTCGTAATTTTCGATTCGTTGATTAATTCTTGGTGATTGGTTGTGCTGTAAATTGTAAACAACCAAAATTATTTTGAGCATAGTTGTTCAAATATAATCTGATTCATGGAAAAGCTAGAAATTCAATCAACAAACAGTAACAAAGAAACAAAAGATTTCGAAAATGTTTTAAATCCAAGTAACGGTGTGGAAGTAAGACATAAGTTATGAATCAAGATTAATAAATTGAGCAATATGAAATAAAATGAACTGACTATTAGAATACTGAAACAAAATATTATGTTTATAACATCGACTTTCATTTCAAATTTTTTTCAAGACTGTGTTTTTGTTCTTTATATTAGTTTAAAATACTTACTTTAAGTTTCGACGATGCAGTTGAAAGTAATGTTAAATATAGATCATATTAGGTTCTTGATTCTGTTGTAATAAAAGCACGGGAAGGGGGAAAAAATTAGTATCGTTAAGAAAATGTAGTTTTTTTTCGTTCTCTATTTATTTGTTAAATATACATTTGTTACAATAATTCTGCGTATAACTTATTGCAGGAATTCATTTTATTATAAACATGCACATGCGTATTGTAGTTAAATTTATTGAAAGTTTATTTTCTTTTAGATATTGAAGCCCACATTATTAATAAAGAAAATTACATTTATGAATTATTTTTATAATACATTTTGTAGAAAAAGTTATGAATTTTTTACACTCATTTGTCATTATTAAGGGAACATAAGATTTTACTTTTTCATTTAATGATTTAGTCTTTACTTTGTATGCATAAAAATATTTGTACTAATATGGATTTATTCAATTCTTGCAGCCTGCATTTGTAAAAATTTTACACGAGCTTATTGATGATGTGTTGGCAGACTTTTGTTTTAATGTGCATCGTAGTATGAAATTAGGTTACTTTCCAATGCAAGAATATGTTTTAAAGTAAGTATTACTAATTTAGTATTTACGTTTGAATGCTTCTTTAATAATATTCCATAAATGCAAACAAAATTTCTCGACAGATTTTTAAGTTTCATATAAAGGATTTAAAGAAAAGTAAAGGTATAGTAGTTTATTAAAATGAATAGATCAGAATAAATATCAAGATTTTTCAAACATTCTAATCTTGTACTGACAGTTTTTTAAAAATTTATTTTTTAAGATAATTTTTTTCTTACTTTCTGAAATATTATTGCTTGAATGCACTATTTAAAACCTTTTAATTTTTCATTTCAGCTTTTATTTTGCATTTGTGCTTCGGTAAAAAAATAATTCAGCTATCATTCATTGAAAATACGGTTGTCATATATTTGGTCCTTGTATTGAAATAATACATATAAGTTTTATTTGTAGTATGAGATGTTATATGAATAAATAAGTGAGCATAAAAATTAACAAAGTACTAGAGCAGAGTTTCTCAACCTCTGTACCTCTCTCTAACTGTACATTTCATATGATACAATACAATTTTTAAACAAAAAATTTCAATGAATATATACTTTATTTTATATTTATTCTTGAAATGTTGGGGCTAAGAATTAACTAAATATTTTTATTGAAAAAGGATGTTATAGATATATATCTTCTACTATGAAAAATGTTTAATTTATAGTTAATTCTGATATTTGTGTACTTGTTATTAATTGTGGGGGGTTTTTTTTTGCTTAATTTTTGCATGTTCTTTGTTGAAAATATTTAAAAATGGCCATGTGTAATTAAAAAAAGGCTTTAATCCTTTTTCACTATCATTGCATAGACTAAAATTATAACAATCTCTATGTTTAGCTAGTGAATTATTTGTTAACCATTAAGATGCTTATAAAATGACTGCAATCTGTAATAGTAACAAACATTGAAGTTTTTCTTCAGAAACATTTTATGGTTGTTTTGAAATTTTATGAATTGTTGCATTTGATGAATTATTATTAGAAAAAATTTTGCTATGCCATTATACCTATCTGTTAGATTTTGTGACTAATAAAAGCATAATATGTATGTATGATTATTTTTAACTTTAAAATTTACCATTTTTATTTTATTTTTTCTCTTTGCTTGCCTTTTTATCATCATTGCACTTGAAAAGAGATAAGGACTTTGGTATGTATACTTACAAAATTTTATACTCTAAAGCTTATAGTGATTTAAGTATTAAATATTAACTCTATAATGATAAGAAGCTTCTCTTAACTGTTGAAAAAGGCACTTAATTTCATTTAATCCCTACTTATTAAACTTACTACTTATACTCTCTATTTCCCATCATATAGCAATAACTTTTTATTCTTTAGATTATCAAATTTTTTTATGTATCATTGCATAATCTTTTTTATATTTTTGTGATATGTATTTTCTCTTTTCCCATATTTTTATGCCAACATTTTATTGCATTTTGTGATTAATTCATATCATCATAAAATATTTTTTAAGAACCAACAATATTACATGAGATTAAAAGTAAAACATAAGTGATATCATGTAATAAATTCAAGAATTTTATTGTTACTTGATGTTTTTAGTAGAATGTATTTTAATATTCACATAGTTGTGTGAAAATTATGTTTAATTAACAACTTTTTTTTCCTATGTTGGCAATTTTAACAGTTATGTCCATATGACTTACTGCTTTAAAATGTTGTATGAGTCAGCTAATGTTCTTTTGCATTTTCATTGTTATTATTGTTCAGTTTGTTATCATGTGAGAACATGATGTTGTTTTGGTAAAGAGGTTTTGAAGCTCGAAATCGCATAGGCAATGAATAAAGCATAAATGGCAATTTTTCATCATCTTTTAATCACATATAATTTTTTATCTGCTTTTACCAATATTGCATTATTATTATGTCTGCTTCTTTGAAAGTAGATACATTTCAGCCATTTATTTTGAAAGTGGGGCAAATCCATTTTTAAAAAAAATGGTGATAATGGCAGTTATAGATAAAACGTAAAAAATTTATAGTAAAATAAAATTTAGATTCTAGTATTTGGGAGATGGAAGTTTTAGCTCTTAACAGTATTGAAAATCTGTTTATTTTGAAAGTGGTGCAAGTCCATCTTAGATTGAAATTATATTTGATCGAATATATGACGGCAAAATTTAGCTCTGGTTGCTATATGGTGAAGCAAATGTGGCCATTTGGCATCATGTCTGAAATCTAGGGTGTTTCTATTTATCCATTTTTGATATTGAAAATCGGTGATTGTACTGTATTTCATAAATAATAAAAAGTATATCAGAATTTTGTGCATCGATAGTAATATGTTTACTTCCATCACTAATTATTCAGTCCAGTGACAATGAAATAAATGTGATTGATCACAAATTTTTATTGTTGGAACATTCATTTCTACTGAACGATCGTGATTTTGGAGTGGAACTATCCAGTAACTGTTCACGTCTGATTTATATTCATAGCATTAGTTTTTTAAAAAATGAAAATAATATTGATTTTTTAAATGATTAATAAACTTATGAATTTTGTAACAAAAATAGATGCAACAAAAATTTGTGTCAATAATGTTATTTATATGCAATGATATAGAAAATTAGGTCACAGTAAATATTTTATTGATACAAGGATCATTGATCTTGAATTTCAATAGTGTTGATGACGAATTCATGTTCAATAATCAAACATTACTTTACGATGAGCTGGATGATAAATTGGATGAAGTATTTTGAATAGATTGAATAAATGAATGCTTAACAAATGCATAATTATTATTAAAATGAGTAATTTAACTATCATATATATTACTATATATATCAATTTGAAACTTTATTTATTTTTATTTTAAGTATTTGTTTTGTACTCACTGCTGTTTTTTTAATATTTCTTTGCTTTATATTGACAGAGCTTTACAAACCTTCTCAAGAAAATGACTCTCAAGCTTTTAACAATTCAGGATGTGATATATTTGGCCACTATAAAGGATCTACAACTAATCTTTGCTGCCCTTGTTGCGATAAAAAGCTATGCTCGTCTCGTTACGCACCTCATTTGTATCAATGTATGGGCTTTGGAAGACGAGTACAAGGAAAGAGAAAGACTACTAAGCGGTCAGTTTCAATTCAGTTTTTACTTTAAACATTTGTTTTTTTTTTTTTTGCTCTTTACATTAAGGCAAAAATTTTAAAATTAAAGCATTTTCTTTCTTTACTTTGACCTTAAATAAAAGCAAAATGAGCCAGTCTTAAATCAGATACCTTTTATGTCATTTTCCAGTTTTAATCTAATAATATTTTAATAAACTCTCTACTGAGATTGGAAGCATTTTAAAAACTTTATGAGATAAGAATTTAAGAATTCAAACAGATGTTTTTCTTTTTGTTTGTTTCTATTGTTTTATTAAATTCTCTGGTGTCAATTTAATTTCTTTTCTTTAATATTACAATGTATATTAATTTTAAGCTTATACTAACTTGACATATCCTGCTGATATATATATATGAAACGTATATGATATCCCGTTTTGATACCTACAATTTCACTGCTCTCATAATATCATAATCTAAATATTCTTTCAGAACATATGAAAGAACTCATTGAGTTAAGTTTTTACTGAACAATCTGCAACTTTATTTATTTACTTGGAGAAAAAAACATACTCAAGGAAAAATAATATATTAGAACTTGCTGTCATCTATAAGGATTAATATTAATGCTAATAGTTGTATTTAAAATTATTTGACTATCAGAAAAATTCATTATTGATACTTCCTTGGATCTCTTTCAAGACAATTGAAAGAACTCAAATTATAAAAACTCAGTGACAGTGTTTTGCTTTTTTAATACTTTAAATGTTTGTGGATTGTTTCTAATTTTTATATTAAATTTTAACATTTGTGAACAACAGTTTTAGTTTATAAGTTTCAATATACAATAATCTGATGTATTTACATTGTTAATAAAAGACAAATATTAGAATTATTCTTTTGTTAGAAGTTTTGTTTACATATCTTTGGACGTGTTAAGGACATAAACAATTTAGAAGACTAAAATTATTCTCTTGAATGTTATAAAATTAAAAACGTTTCAACTGCAATCACTGAAAATTTTTTTTCCTTTGCTGTATTGTTACAATTTTATATTTTAGAGTGGATTTAGACATGTTTCAAAGTGATCATGATGACGATTATAACAGTAGTGACTGTAACAGCTCATCGAGAAAAAGTAAGTATACTCTCAATTTAATATATTTTGTACTTTCTGTGCATTTTTTTTTTTTTTCATACAATGTCATATTTAAATTTAATTTTTTTTTTTTTTTTTTTTTGCCCTTTTAGGGAGAAGGGGAAAGAACACAAGAAGGAAAGTAAAAGGAAAAAACAGTAAGATTTCCCTCTCTTTTTGCTCTGATAAATGGATTGAAATATTGCATTAAACAACTACAGTACAAAAGAGTGAAAATGTGGATTTAATATTTTGATGCGTTTCTGAAAATTATAAATTTTGCAAATCCTTATAAATTATGTATTCATGAATTATTTATAAATTTTAAGTAACTTAATTCACTTAAAATTAAATTCTTTTAAAATTAACTTTTTAGTCACTATCTGGTTCATCAAAGATACTGGTTATATTTAATTTCAATTAAATATCTGATGCTAAACTTGATAGAAATACTTTAGTAAAAAAATGGGACAACTTAGATAAATGAAATGTGGTTCATGCTCTTTTGAAATTTGGATTTCATTCTGTTGTAAAACAAGAGTTATTCAAGATGCATATTTCTTCCTTTTATTGTAAAGTACCTAACTTTCACGTGTGGAATTTTAAAAATTAAAATCTGAATACTGGGGTTTTCATGACCACCTTCTTCAAGCTCCATAAATTTGACACAGGAGGCTGGAGGTTATAACATCATTATTAAGGATATATAAGAAATTTTCGAGGGGACTACTTCCAATAGTTTCATTTTTAAAAAAGCACTGATGATACAGGGATATAGCAATTGAAATGACTCTAGTGACGTAGGTCTTGAGAGTAGGAGGTAGGGGAAGGAAGGGCAGAGATGTTCCAGGTATCAGTCTTGGATGATGAAATTTTGGTAAAATTAGTAATATTGGTTGGTTGGTACATTTATGCTACCTTCTGAAGTCAAATATGATGAAGGGACTAAAAATAATGACGTAATCTACTCTATTAGCACAAAATACTCAATAACATACCCTTACTATATAGTCAAGATTCAGAATAATTATCTTTGTGCAATTATGTGGACATATTTTCAATAGAGATGCAAGTTCTTGTAATAATAGGCCTGGTACAGTTTAAGCTTTTTAAGTCTCTGATGACAATTAGGAGGAGCCAAAAAAAAAAAAAAAATCATGTTATATCCCAGTGCTACTAACTCTTGGTAACAGAGCCACTCTATCTCCGCCTAATATACATAAAAACATGCATACTACCTGTTGAGAGAATGAAGGTAGTTCAAATTTTAATGTGGGTCTATATTTTAAATTTTTAAACTGTCCATTATATATATATAATATTGTTACGAATCTGTGATGTGGCTTCCCAGTATAGTTGGTTCCATAGGAGGTCCCAGAGCTTGGCGACTTTGGTGCCAAAATAGATTTTTCCCGATCCGTCCATTAGGAACCGAGATACGCCTCGCATGTTCCTGGTTGGTTGAGAGGCTTCTAGCCCCGCCTCCTGAGACCTATAAAAGGAGCAGCCTGCAGCTGTCGGGGTAGCGCGACAGTAGTCGGAATCGATGATAAAGAACTGGCCTTCCAGAAATAAGCGGAGTGAAGCTAGTGCTGAAATAAGCTGTGCGCTACTGTCTGCAGTAGAGTCTGGTTGTATGCTGCACGTCTCGGTTGAAGATAATCGTCTTCTGTGCTGTATATAGTTGTCGTCTTTGTGCTGTCCCGTGTGTCTTCGTGTAAATAAACGTCGTTGTTTTATTTTCTACTGCTGCCTGCTGATTGAGTGTTCTCCACATCATAGAACTTCTACAATCCAAGTGAACCCCGGGAAATTTCGTAACAATATGAAAAATCTTTGTTATTATTCATCTATTTATTACTCAGATGGCCAACTGGTTCACCAAGAACATTGGTTATATTTAAATGATAGTATAGACAGTTGCAATGTATGTAGAATATGCACAATTATGTCAATACAATTTAGCAAAAATCTAAACATAACTTCATGACCATGATTCCATCAAATTGTTTGAACATTAAGGTTATGTTATTTTAAATGTCTTATTTGAGTTCTGTTTATTGTATACCTGAAACATTTTAACTGAAACAGACTTATTTCATCTGTCTTCTAAATTTCATGGTACTGTAACTTCATTTTTTAAAAAAAAAATATTATGTCTTATAAACCATACAGTTGTTAAACAGAATCCTACCTTAATTTTCAACAATGGAAGAAAATCATGCAATTCAAAATTTAATGAAGCAATCAAAACAGCTTAAATTTTAGGGTAACATTGTATTGTAATCTATTGTTAGAAATTAAGAAAAAAAAATATTTTTAATGGCAAAAAGTCAACAAAGATTGCACACATATTACTGTCATATCATTAAAAATGAATTTTCTTTAATTATAAAATTCATTTTTCATGCAATAACAAGTTACCTGCAAAAAATGTCAAAATGCAACTTAATTTTTAATTAATTAAAAAAATTTTAATTTAAAAAAACTCTCCGAAGTGTACATTTTTATCCTCCAACATAAACATGTGCCAGTTTAGTAAGTATATGTAGAACAACAATACACATATATTTTCCTCTTTATTATTATTTTATTATAGGTTTTTATTTAGTTAAGAAATATTAAAATCTGTTGACACCTACTGCATAGTAGATCACTATACATACTTAGTAGAATAGAAAAAAAGATTAAAATAATAAATAAGAAATGAATTATGTTCAGGAAAAAGAAGGAATGACTCACTAACGTATGAAATTGTAAAGAAAAATCCTACTTTCATTCTTTGAAAATTATAATCATAAACTTCAATCCAATTTTCTCAAAATGTGCTATTTCCAAAAATTTTAATTTTTCAAATGCAATCAAAAATATCAGTCTAAAATTTTGTTTTCAAACAATTTATAATCCTGTCTAGAGAAAGAAGCAAAATATAAATGCAGTAATGGACTATTTTTAGGTTACATGTCTTTTAAATTAAAAAAGAAAAAAGAACTCCAAAAATATGATTTTATAATAAAGTTACTGCAGTTTGTCAAAATTTTGAGTTATTTTTTAACATTTGTTTCAGTTCCTAGTCAATATGTACCAAATATATTCTCTCTCTCTCTCTCTCTCTCTCTCTCTATGTATATATATATATATATATATATATATATATATATATATATATATATATATATATATATATTTTATATATATATATATATATATATATATATATATATATATATATATATATATATATATATATATATATATATATATATATATATATATATATACATATATATATATATATATATATATACACCATTCTGGGCATTTGAATCTTTTAAAAAATGTCAAATTTGGATCAAAAAAAAATTCTAGGTTTTCTCAAATATTTAAAAAAAGAATTAAATTATAAAATACTTTTTATGGTTTAATATTAAGTTTTTGCATAAATACTATTTGAAAGTGGAAAAATATTGCTTCTGATGTCATTTTTTAAAAAAAAGGATGTTAACAGTTTAATGAAGCTGTTATTACTCTGCTTATATATAAATTTTTGGAATTCCCTAAGTGTTCAAATTTTTATTTTAATACATGAGAGTTAATGTGCTTTGTAGTATAGAAAAGAAAACTGATGCTTATCTAATAATTATAAACATTGGTTAAGAATGATTAATCTTTCTTATGAATCAACTTTTCTACTGAATCCATAGTGTGGTCTGTTTCTATTAATTGCTGACATATGTTTTATACATAAGTACCAGAACATTGAATATACATTTAGAAGAGTCCCCGCCCCCTGCTTGAATCAAATCAAGATTTGACATAGAACTCCAATTGCAATCACAAGATAATTTATCAAATTTTATTCATTGAAATTATTGCAGCTTTTGAGTTACATGCATTCAAAAGCATTAATTGAAAAATAAATTATCAAATTTTATACAGTCAACCCTTTGACAGATTGGTTCAAAATTTGATAAAAATCTACACTTTGTGTGTAAATCAAATTTCATTTTCTTAAATTGTTACATTTTTTAATCATGGTATTGACATCCATGTGAAAGTATAGACTGACTGACAGTCAACCTCTTAATAAATTTGGTTCCAAATTCAATATGGATTTACCTAATAGATGTCAAAACTGTATGCCAAATTTGTCTATCTAGCTCTTTACATTTAATACTTATCATCTTCACTTGTACTTAGACAAACTGAGAGATAAACTTCCACTGAATATTTGTTGTCCAAATATGTTAGAAATGTACAAATTTGGCATACAGATTATGTACCAAATTTCATCTGTCTAATTCAAAGCATTTTGAGTTATCATCGATTTATTTTAGATGGACAGACATAATTCAAAAATTGCATTTTTTTATTTTCGGGGAAGTCTGAAATTTGAAAATTCATCAAAATAACTTGTTTTAATTTTTTTTTATAGTTACAATAATTTTTCTTTGAATACAGGATGGTAAAAAAAAAAATTAACAATCTACAGTTAATGGAAAAATATTCATGCTTAACCAGCCAATAGCCTAAATGGCATAGCAGGCTATTTTATAGGTGAGAAGTGAAAGTAAAAGGGTTATGAATGTATTAGGTGTCATCATAGTTTTTGCACTGTTAAATTTATTACTAATTTATCATAGTTTTTATAATATTAATGGCTTTAATTTAATGAAATAAGTTACCTGTGTCATTTTTAAGTCTTTGATATATAATTAAATTAAATTATTTAATTTTTTTTCTATTATAGGTGATACATTTGTACCATCTGCAGCTGAAGCAAATTATAGTGAAATGACAATAGGTAAATGTATTTCTATAATTCACCGGGATATTTTTTAAATCAAAATTTTACTGAATAAGATTCAGATTGAGGTAAAATCTTTAAAATAAATTTTCTAAAAATAATTTTTAGTTTTATTTTAATGTTATGAACCAGTATTAAATTTTCCTTCAATGCAAATGTTACTGAATCGACTATTACTATGCAATTTATTAGCTATACTATTTATTATGAATAACTGTGAAATATTTCTTCTGATGTACAGATAGAAATAATAGATTATCTTTTGAAGTCATCTAGGAAAGAACATTCTTTCTAGAAATTGAATGGATGTTTATAGTGAATGAAACTTTACTTACAAATATGGGAAATAATGTAAATACTCATGGATCACC
This sequence comes from Argiope bruennichi, assembly GCF_947563725.1. Classification (NCBI taxonomy): domain Eukaryota; kingdom Metazoa; phylum Arthropoda; class Arachnida; order Araneae; family Araneidae; genus Argiope; species Argiope bruennichi. Next base: position 131,682,613 of record NC_079151.1, on the reverse strand, counting down.
TATTCTGTAGTCTTTCTAAACTTCATAAATTGTAATATTGTGTGTATCTTTGTGTAATTTTGCCTAGTGCTATAATTGCTTTTTTTAAGTAGCTGTATTGTGAATTTTTCACATTGTTTGAAAAGGAACTGCTGACAGAATCATGTTATATATGTTCATAAGGCAAGAAAAGTAGAGAAATGGGCAATTTGTAAACATATTTTTCTGCGTCTGCTTTTATTTTTGTAATCTACTTCTAATATACTTAATTTTTTTAGATAAGAAACTATCCATTATTGTATTATTTTTTCTACAGTCAAACTTAAAAAATTTTAAACAAAACTGAAGATAGTTTCATAATGTAATTATATCCTTACATAAATGTATACTCAATAAAATTAATTGGACACAGCCTAGCCAAATTTTACTCCTGCACTACTCTTATATTACCTATTGAGAAAAATAGTCATTGTAAATCTTGGTAAATTGTTGCTTCATCTGTTTTCTCAAAGATGATGATTAAATTTGTTTTCATTTGATTATGATTTGCATCATGCTTTATTTAGTCAATGTCAGAGTTGAAGAATCTTAATATTTACTTTTACAATTAGTTGCAGAATCTGTTTTCTGTGAAATTGAGGTCATTGTTCTTTTGTTTCGGGGATTTTCTAAAAGCTGATCAAATAATAGCTTAAGTATTATAAATTATTAATCATATTAATATGATTATTTTCTATTTTGTAGGATTTTGCTAAAATTTCTTTACAAATATTGATTGTTAATTCAAATTTTTTAATTACAAATTAATATTTCTTTAATTATAACTTCTTCTTGCATTATTAATTATAAATCTTTTTTCAGAAACTATACGGGATTGTCTAAGCCAGGTAAGTTTGTTGGTTTAATAATCAATTCAGATATATTTACTATATTAGATTACTACCTTAAAATTACTAAATATTTGTATTATTATTCCCTGTATTATATGACATGAATTTATATGTCTGCAATATTATCAATATGCTGCCAACATGTTTAATTAGGATTCTTTTGCTTGGCACTGCTGCTAGTTTAGATCATTTTAGTTATCATTAGATCAGGTAGTTTTCACAGAACACCAATATGGTGTTGTCAAATGACATAGTATATTAACATTTTAATTAGTTGAGTTATTTAATTTTCTCTTTTCACTATTAAAAAAAAGAGAAGATTTAGAGGAAATGCAAATTAAATTTCCTGTATTTATAGATCCAATTGTAAATAATATGTTTTGAAAATATAATTTCCTTTGCTTTTATTATTTGTTTAGTATAATGATGAAAAGAATAATTCAAGGTTTATCTTTTGTATCTATATGTGCACTAAATTTTTTTCCTTTCAAATTTCCATTTTTTTTTTTTTTTTTTTTTTTGAAAATATGCATAACTTTTTTTGTAAATTGTATAATGTATGATATGGCATGCATGCTTTAAACTGTTACAAAATACTGCACAGGACAAGTCACTAGATCAAAAATTACCAAATTTAGCTGCTGTCACTTCTTATAGGTGCTCTTTAAAAAATATTTTTTCAAAATTTTAATTAAACTTTTGATTGAAGATTGAAATTTCTACGTTTTCACCACAACTTTAGAGCATATTATTGAGTAAAAATCATTTTTACATTGCTTTGAAAAGCTGAAATTTAATTTCTCCAGTGATATTCATTTTATTTCCGTACAAGCTCTTCACTGTTTTTAATAAAATTTTCAAATGATTTATAATTACATTTTGCAACAATATTTTTCTTTATTTTAGTAACTACATTTATATATACATTTATTGCAACAAAATTAAATACAATTTTTGTTTGCTTATTTTTTTTAGTATGATTATGAATAAATATTTGCTAAGCATTAATAAGGACAATAAATCTTTTCTCCCTTCATCTGCTTATTCAGTGTTGACGAAATATTAGATAATATTTTTAGGAATAGTTAGTCCTGATGCCCCTCCTTTTTTTTTCTATTTGCTTGTAAAAATTTTATTGATATTATTAATCTATACTATCATTTCATTCATTTCTTTGCCCTGATTTACTTATTAGAAAAATAAGGAAATAAATATGTAATTCATTGGATTATCCCAAAATAGAAATCCTTTTAAAACATCTCTAATTTAATTAGTTTTAATTTTTCATATAATAAAATGGATGTTAAAATTGTTATATCCATTTTTTCTGAAATATTTATAGATGTGTGGAGTGATTTCTGAACGTACTGGAAGATTTTGCAGAAATACCCTAAAATGCTCAATGCATGTGGATGATCAGAGAAGAGAAGTTAGAGATATGCTTTTAGGAAGGTAGATATTATATACACAAGGGGTTTTCAAATAAAAAGATACGAAATGACACTATGGGTATAAATAAAACTTTTTTCAAAGTATACACCATAGGCCTGAGCACAACGACCCCATTGATTAACAAACCGAAGGATTCCCTGTTCCCAGAATTCGATTGACTGTGACGAGAACCAGTCCTTCACAGCGTTCTTAGTTTCGCAGTCCGAGTTGAAGCGCTTCCCTTTAAGATGTTTTTTTAAAGGATGAAACACATGAAAATGGCTGGACGACATCTCCGGGCTGTAGGGCGGATGGTCGAGCTGTTTCCACTTGAACTTGGTCAGTTCCGCGTATATGATCCTGGATACGTGTGGACGTGCGTTATCATGGACAGAATCCCACCCTCCGTGAGTAGCCCCGGTCTTTTGTTTTTGATGAACCTGCATAGCCTTTGGAGTGTTGCACGGTACACATTGGAGTTAATCGTTCTTCCCATGCACTGCCGCGTCAATTAGACGGCACTCTTTATAAGAGCTTCTGCTCTCTCCTGCGCATGCGGGTGCCCACCCATACTCCGATCTACGCGACTCCAATCGCTTCCCTAAATGTCTCGTTACGTTCTCCCATAGCGGCGTAGGCAAATAATTTAACTGTTACGTTATTATGACGTTTCGTACCTTTTCATTTGAACACCCCATGTATTTTTGTCTGGAATCATGAGATATTCTTTATTATGTCATGATTAATAATTACTTAGATTATTTTTATTAGTGTTATTTTTTAATAATTCAGAATGTAAGTTCCTTTTATTTATTTATTTATTATGACCACATCTCATACATAGGGCTTGTTTAGGTTTTATGTATGAACCTATGACTTGATAGTTGAGAATGAAAGGTAATCTTCAATATTTGTTCGACATTGCATTTAATATTAAATTTATCTTGTGTGCCTGAAACGAAAAATAATAAAAAGATACTTGGATTTAAAAAAGTTGAAAACTAACATATAATAATATGAGTGTGTGGAGTATTCTTGTAGATATATAAATAATAAATAAAATAATGATATATAGCTATTTATTTTTGAAACTTCTATCGAAATTAAAGGATAAAGCAATTTATATAAATCATTGCATAAATTGCATCATATTATTTATTTATTTTTAATTATTGATATAATTACAGCATTTATAATGCTCAAAAACATTTAATTTTTTAGTGATTTATGAACTCTGAATATTTTCCATTTCTCCCATTAAACTTATTTAATTAATAGTATTTTTATAAGAGGTGTTTCCCTATGCCCATTTGTTGAGAAATGAGTGTCATTATAGAAAATTTTATTACGGTTTTATCCATTTTAAAAAAATTTAATGATGTTTGTCCAATTTTAGAAATTTTTTTAAGAACTCTTTTAAAAAAAATCTGTTAATATTGCAAAAATCGTTATTTTTTTTAACTATGGATTTTAAATTTGTCATTAATGATGACTTTCAACTTATTTCTATAAACTGTTTTTTAGCATGTCATTTAAACTTTTGTTTTTGTATTAGCTACGTTTGGCGATTAGTTGGTACACTGGAAAATATAGTTTGTGTTCAATTTCAGTTAAATTTCTAATGCATAATTTGATGTTCATGATGTATTAAACATAGTATTTTTAAGCGAAATTGCAATAAGGCATTGCAATTGGGTTTTTTTTAAATTGCTTTATATCTGTACTGTTTATTGTGTAAATGAGCATCCTTCCTGGAGTCAGCTGACATGAAATCATATTGCCATTAAAAAAAACAAGCTATCTAAGCAATCTATCTTCTAATTAAATGTTGCTTTTCACAGTATTGTAACTTCACTTCTTCACACAAACTTTACAAATAATAAACCGAAACTTTCTTCTCATATCAAGAAACAGAATCTTCTCATATCTCATGATTAAATATTTAGTGAAAATAAGGAAAATAGTTTAGATAGCAATATAACAATGAAATACTTAAAAATTATACAAAAAAAAAATTCAGAACAAATTCATAAAAAAAAATGCACAATCAAACTTTTTTTTTTAAGATAATTGTTTGAATTTTTTATGATAAAAAAAATATCAGTGTATGCAATATCAGTTATGCTCTAAAATCTCATTTAATTTTAAATTATTTATATTTAGAAAATAACTCTGAGGTGGCATTCCTAATCTCTAAAGTACATTTGTGTAAATTTGGCAGAAATAGATCAAGCAGTTATCTGTTAAGCACTAACAGACACAAGCACATAGAAAATACATTTTCTTTGACATTGTTAATTATATAACCATCATTATTTGAACAAATTATGATGCCTTCAAGGTTGAAGCTGTTGCAACATTCCTTATACTAAGAAATTATAATATTCCTTAATATATTGAACAATATAATTCAATAGTTTATAACTATTGTAGGACATATGTGCTGGCTATTTATGCTATCAGATGTTGCCATTTGCTTTTTGATATCTGAAAAAAAGAATAAATAACATATGATAATAACACATATTTTGAAGCAAAAGAATATTTCTATTGCAGTTACAGTCAGATAGAATTTGATTTTTAAAAAAAAATGCAACTATAAATTAGTTTTTTGTAACTTTTATTTTGCTTACATGTATTAACTTGTAAATACTTTTGTCAGTAGTTCAACTGATCAGCCTGCCGATGACATTCATATTGATGTTGATACTGTTGATGAAAGTAGTCATGCTCAGTTGTGGTATACTAACCGTAAGACATCTAAAAAGAACACTATGGTTGTTGAAAGCAGTGCAAGTGCAGCTAGCACATCCAGTAAGTAAATTTAAAATTTCATTTCAGAATAACCTGCACTTAAGTTTTAAATTCTGTTATTTGGAAAGAGGAAGTTCTCATAGATATTATTTATTTTACTAATGTAAAAGTACTATCATTGTGAGATTTCTTTCTTATAATTGAATTGTACTATTGAGATTAAAAATATATCTTATTAATGTGCACAATAAAGTAATGGAATATTGAAGATGAACGAATCGAATAAATGGATAGATAATCTGAGGAAAATATGCTTTGAGAATTTTCAATGTCTAAAATCATTGTATTAATTTAATTTGGTTCTATCTTTAACCTAATAATAACATTGTCTATTAATAATCAATTCTATTCTAAATTCTCAATTAATTTTGTAAGAAGTCATCTCTAAAATATATAGAATAAGATGCTAGTTATTAAATTACTAATTATTAAAAAGATAATTAGATAAAAGGCATAATTTTCATTATTGAATCTATTTCATAGTTATTTGAAAAAAAACTCATTGACTAAAAAGTTATTCAGTTACAGATTAGTATTAAAATCTTCTTTATATACATAAAAATCATTTTCATTGCAAATGATATTGAGATTAATTTGAGATGTTTGATATTAAATAAAGGAATAATATAGCAAATTGGATGCATTTATATGATCCAGTTCTTTTGTTGTAGATGTTTTTATATTTTCTCTACAAATGAAATCTTTTGGCTTTTTTGAATTTATTATAGAATAAGCAAAATATTAATTTATATTTAGTTTTAATTCTATTTAAGACAGTAATTTGTGATATGTAGTGATTGAATTAAAAAATAAAAATTATAGTGCTATATGAAAGTTATATAATTAGAAAATTTTATATTAAAAATTTTGCTTTAATCATATGAATTTATTTTGACTTGCTGTTCACTCTATTTATAAAGCACATACATTCATATTTTAAATCTATATGTACAGGTTAAATTCATTTCAGAATCCCCTGACCTTAATATAAGTCCAGTGAAATTGCAACTTTTTTTAAAGATTATACACTTATTTACTTTTAATGCAGGTTGAGCAGGAATTATTTTAATTTATTTTGCTGTTCTTTAGGGTGTTTGCCATAAATGTTTAGCTAACTTTTTGAATTTCATATAAGCCAAACGTTTTTGTTAGCTGGGCACAAGCAATGAATTACTAAATATTTCCAAATATAGCATTTTTAATTTCTGTAGTTTATCTTAAATTTAAAAAATAATTAATTTTAAATGAAAAAAGGTTTTTTTGAGTGAGTTTTTTTTTTTTTTTTTTTCAAAATTATTTATTATTGTTGATTTGTTTTGTCAGGCTGAGGATTTATGGAGATATGCCACAAATGTGATTAGCTGTATAAGAATTTTGCTTCCTGCTGTACTTTCAAACAAAAAATAAAATGGCATAGAAAATAAAACTAGGGCAAATACGAGAGATCATATATGAAATAGCAAATGAATGGGGGAAAATATACTGGAATCATATAGAATTACAAAGTTAAAACTGAATGTCATTGGCATTTTACTTAATAGCTGTTCTACTCATTTTATCTTTTTGGCAGAAATTTTGTCTACATGGCAATAGGTCTGAAAGTTACAAGATTTTCCTATGAAAATTCCATAAGTGTGCATAAAAATATTTCTAAAAAATTAGCATTTAATTGGAATTACAAAATCAAATGTAGTTTTGCTCCAAATAAGTTTATGTTGGGTAATAAGAAAAAAATAAAAATTAAATCATCTGGAATATTTTGAAATTTTTAAAAAATATGTCTTTTTTAAGAAATTTGACGTATTTATATTTTTGTAAATATACACAAAAAATTTCATAATTCTAACTGTATAATTCCCAAAAGTATCTAATAGAGTCACTGTCCCCTTAAATCATAAAAATTGTTAAGATTCTTGATTGAAAAATTTAGGTAATAAAACTTTTTTTTTTTTTTTGTCTTTCTTTTTCAAAAAATATAATTGTGTTCTAATTTTATTTTTATGAGTTGCAGGTAACAAACAAGAGGATTATTCTTCATCTCTTTCAAAATATGCATCTTATTCCTAAGGATCCTGTGGTATATGAAAAAAATTTGTCTTGGAAGTCTTTTTGATTACTCTACTAGTGTTACAATTAATCATAATACATAGAAATGTAGATGGTAATTCAATTTTTCGGTGATGTTTTTCAAAAAAATTTTCATTTATAAAAATTGTTTACTTCTTAAAAATGTGATAAATACTTTTTTTTTTCCCCCTATGGTATTAACTTAACACATTGGTTGTTTTATGATGGTAAATAATATATATTGGATATTTGAACATTATGCATTCTTTTTTTATTTTAAAACTTTGTATTGTATATGAGTGGCATATATATGCATTCACAAAGATACCCCTCCCATCACATTCGCACATATCTAAACACTTCAATTAGCATATATGTGAATGAAATTTAAATTCTGCCTACAGAATGCTCTTGTGCGTTTAGTAATATGTTCCTTTAAAAAAATTTTCTCATACATGTGTGCAAAATAATTGTTAGTAGTTTCAGAATGTGAATCCCTTTATATTATGAAAGCACTAATGGATAATTATTAAAATGTTTTCTTGGAATAATTTTTAGATTGTTTTTAAAATTTTTAGTGATTTTAAATTTAAATTAATTTTTATCCATTGAGTAATATGAATAATTGTAGGATTATTTGATAATTTAATTTTTTGAATAATATCACATATAGTCAAAGTTGTAACACAATTACTTCTCTGAAATGGAACTGATTATGAATTTATTGTTAACTCTGGATGATGTTTGTTTTCTATGTTGATCGCAAAAATTTACATTTAACAGCTCCTTCATCAACTGAATTGTAGATTTCCTTTTCTTGTGTATATTTTTCATCATGGATTGGAATTTCATTTTTTTAAATGTGTGTAAGATTAAAAATAATAAAAAGATTGAAAAAAATTATTTAGTTTGAGTCTTTTACTATAAATGTTCCTTTTTAATTTTAATAAAGTAAACTTTAGTGATTGTCTTATGCTAAACTATCTTTTGTGTGAAGTTTAATGAATTTATTCCTAATTTCCTCAGAGTTATATATTTCATTGTTATGATTTTTTTTAGATGGAATTGTATATATCTCGATAAAATCAAGTTGAAGTTATATAAATTGGAAAATTATGAATCAAGAATTAACAGCTTTTACTAATGCATTTGTTAAAAAAAAATTGGGAGCAAAGAAAAAGCTGTTTTTTCATAATTTTAAATTAATATTCATGATGATTCATTCATGATTTTAAATTAGATTAATATTTTCAAAAAAGAAAAGTTTTTTTTTTTCCCTGTGCCAGGGGAAAAAAAGATGGAATTAATGAATGATGCATAACATAGTTATGTTCAGAATTTTCAAACCACATTCAAAAACAATCTCCAAATCAATTCATATTGGGATGAATAATAATTTACAAACTTTTTACATGCTTATTGGGAAAAAAAAAATCATGTGATCCTTTGTCAAAGAAAATAAATTCAACCTCCCCCACCCCCACCTCTCCTTTTTATTTTTAAGTATGGGGGGGGAAAGAGCAATTCCTTTTTTAAAAAATGGCAGGTGTTATTTTGAATCTTTGCTCGTTCTTTATACACAACACAAATCTCACAAGTAGCTTTGATACTGTTAACACTTTATTAAATGCAAAAGCCAATGGTATCAAAAATAATGCATGTACCCACTTTATATTCTATTTTAATGATCTGACATAGGTCAAACATTCAAATGTGAGATCACATAGATCATTAAGTTCTCTTTCAAATAATAGAAAATATTTTGCTACTGCATTTTATTATTTTGGAGGTGAAAAAGACTGAGGTATTATAATTAATCCTAATATTTTTGTTTTAATTTTTCTATGTTGATAGTTCTTAAGAATTTTGGCTGTGTGTTTATCTATAAATCTTTTCATTTTACCTGGGAAATTTTAAAGAACATTTTTGTTTTTTCTAAGAAAATGAGAATATAACTTGCCCAGAAATTCTTTCTTTTGATAATATAAGAATTTTATATTTTATTGATAACATAATCTTTTAGAGAAGATTGATGAAGATAAATATATTGATATTTCCTTTTTCTTATAATTTAATTTCAAATTTTTTAATTGCCTTAGTGAGATTTTTGTTAATGGCTTACTACATATTTTATGAGAAATATTTCCTTTTAAATTCAATGTAATTAATAATTATGCATATTCGATTGGGATCACTTTCGTGTCTGGAGAGAAAATTTGACATTTGAAAAAAAAAAATCTTTTAGTCATATAGGAAAAATAAAAGGGACAAATTTAAATTTTAAAATAATCTTTTGTGAACATTTTATTGACTTCTGTGTATTTTGTTTTCTTATTTACAAATTACTTTCTTTTAATTTTTAAAGAATATGTGGTTTATTTAAAGTTTATTCAGCTGGTTAGAATGATAACAAAAAAAAATATTTTCAAATTAATTATATTTTGAAAAATGAAAATTTTCATATATTAAAAAAAATTTGAATTTTAAATATTTAATATTACTTATTAGTTTCCCAAAATATACAACACATACACTTACAAAAAAAAGTATTGAATTTTTGGTTTTAATAAATCCTGACTGTAGATAATGTAATTAATTATATTTTGAAATAATTATTCTATTAATTTGGATTTCATTTATTGTTGATTTTGCAATATTTAATGAAAGAGTAGTGATGTAATTACCAAAAAATAAATAAATATTGTACTTTAATGCACTGGGTTAAAATTAATAATAAAAAAATAAATTAAAAAATTGTTTTTTAATTGCATTTATAAGATTGATAATTTTTATATGTGGCCCTATAAAACAGTATATATTCTACAGCATTTTTCTCTTTCATTTATTTAATCTTTAATTTTCATAATATTTTAATAAAATTTCGCTATTGTTGCAATATTATCACAGATGACTCCCATAAATTTTTTAATACACTTATCTTGAGCATATTTATAAGCAGCAAGAATTTGAGGGGGCTGCTTCACTTAATGGTTGCCATTTGTTATGAAGTTGCATGATATTAAGCTGAAAATATGTAATTTTAAATTTATAAAGTCAAATTGGGAATCTCTAGAATTTTACACCAAATTTTGAGCATGAATGATTTTCTTTTTATAATTTTAATATATGCCGATTTGCAAATGTAGTGAATAAATGATGATTTAAAATGACCCAAGAGCCATGCTGTATCACACATAACGAAGCTTTCTGATATCACCTTAATTTTACTTTTAAAAATGTCTCAAAAATTCAAAAAAAATTTATATGGTTAATTATTTTTAGGTTTTCTATTATTCTGTGTTTTTAATTTGATATGCTTACCTTATTGCATGTTGTGACGAATCTGTAATTAATCTTGCTTCCCAGCACAGTTAGTTCCATCGTAGGAAAGGCCGTTTTACGATCAACTATATTAGATGCTGATCAGATGTCGAATCATTGAGCACCAAACTTGGTGACAAAATGGATGATTCTGGAAGCTTCAAGAATTTTGGCGATAAAACCAATAGAAGCTAAGATATGCTTGATTGTTCGAAAACTTTCTGCGCTTCTCCGGAAACTATAAAAGGCCGGCAGTCTAAGCCGAAGACAATCGAGTAGTAGTATAAAATCGCTTAGCAAGTCAACGGCGAATTGGTTGGATCAGTTCATCGAAGGGCAGCCGTCGAGTGGAACTCAAACAATTGGTGAATTGAGCTGTGTGCTGAAACTTGGAGTTTATTATTGAAGCAGCATCGAGTCGTATATAGAGTAACCAGTCGTTCAGTAGTGAGTCTGCAGTTAGATACAGCTAAAGCGAGGAGACAGTGGAGTATAGCAGGCGTTTGGTGAGACCGTAGAGAGTAGCTACGAAGATTCCCTCTTCCTGCTGAGTTCTGTCTGGCCTCTTTGTATTCTGTGGATGTTGTTCACTACCGATTATTAATTGTGGACTGCTGTTTGTTCCAAGTATGCGGATGTATCTTCTTTGTGTACGTCTCTTCGGTGTTATGTCGTTTGTGTAAATAAACGACATTATTTGTTTTTGATCCTTTTGACTTTTTACACCATACCCCCCCCCCACACACACAAGCGAACTTGTTGATTTTACGAGCTTATTGGAGAGATTTCCGTAACAATATATAAATTGGGGGTTATTTAATCTGCTTAAAATCTTTATTTATTAATCTGTTTAGTCTGAAGTCGATAAAAGTTACTGTTTTATTTTTCAAGAAGTTTTTTTTTTTTTTTGATTAATATAATGTCCATAATAATTATAAATGCATTATTCCCTTACATTTACATTTGGAATACTATTAATATTATTTCAATTTTGTGTTGAAATGATATTTCTGATAATTTCATTATTTTCACATATTGAATATTAATAAAATACTTTAATAATATGTTTGTAGTTTCATATTATCAATGGCAAATGAAATGAGTCCTGAAGCATAGCATTTGTTTTCAGATCCCATCAAATTTCATTCAATGATTTAAAAATATTGTCTTCATTATAGCCCCCAAAGTTGTACTCTGTAATATGTGGCTTCTATAATGCCATTTCATCTTATTAAGTGTAATAAATATTTTCTTAAGTGTAACAAATGCCGTTGCTTAGTTCAGTTATATTAACGTCTCATTTTAAAGCAACACCCGGGCTATTTCGAGATAAAACTCGTAATTTTGAACCACGGTCAGATGACGAGTACGGTACCTGAGCTGGCATTCTCCTCTCCAAATTTCCGCACTGCAACAGCAGGGAGGAATTTGGCCCTGCCGGACTTAACTTGCATCAAATTCACTTACACTATAGTTCTTCGATGCAATCGGATTACGAAACCGAGACTTATCAGCCGCGGGCTCAGAAAATGCCTTGGAAAAATGTTGAGAGATTAGATTATCTGAATGTGAATAATTATTTTTCCAAAATTTAGCTTTTCATTGAATGAATGTGCTCTTTATAATATATTATTCTGTCTTTATCTATCTAAAAACAATTTTTCTAACAAAAAATCTAAAAACTTTATCTAACAAAAACAATAATTTCTATCTAAAAACAACTGTAAAAATATTTTGGATGTTTGCTGCTTTTTAAGAACTTTTCATATGTTTTGATAGGAAAAGTTTTGTAGCAGTGCGGTTAGTTTTGAATTTATATATTTAAGATATAAGTTTTTTATTTATATATTTTATACAAGAATTAATTGTTATGCTTAGTGCATTAGCAAGTTTTTTTAAATGCATCTTTTTTTAAATGTATTAAAACAGTTTCTCTTCCGTTAAATCTGTCGTCTCATAAAGTCAAAATTTACCTGCCAATTTTTATAAATTATTAAATATAACATGAATGAAAGAAATTATATGGTGGTTCTTCAGACTCATATTTTGTTACATTTGTTCCACACAAATAGCATTTTATGAAAAGCTTGCTAAGATTGTGACTTTTATTTAATAATATTCTTTTTACATATATATATGAAATAATATTTTAAAATCTGATTTATATCTTAATTAATTTCCTTATTTTTATCTTAAATTAATCCATGTTAACTTCGTTCTTATTTTCTTATCCAATTCCCGCTTATTATTTAATTATTTCTAAAGCGCGCTTAACAAAATTGCTCACTCCATTGATTTCCAGACCATGAGCGGTGAGAATCAAATCCTTACCACCTACACATCTTTTTCAAAAATACCTAAGATTCCTTTGCCTAAGTTGGGAACCCCCCGAGGGGGCACCTCGAAATGAGGATGAGATGCTTCCGGCATGGTGGTTGGATCTCGCCACCCTGGAGGGTACACTAATAGGTGGGGGATCTGACTCCTCCCATCGATGACGGGACGTACTTCCTTCGGGGAGGGTTGTACCATGGCCGGTGACGGCCCTTAGGACTCAACCACAGTTCCTGCCAATGTTGCTGTTGCGGCGGTTCGGTCATTCAGTTTTATGGTTTAAATCGGTGTGCCTTCGTGACGGGTCTGAGAGTTAGATGGATGACTTGCCTAAGTTGGGACGTGTCAAAGAAATCTTTATCTGAATTTCATAGTAAAATCACTGTAAGGACAAATTTCTCTGTCTTTTGCCCTTGTGTCACGCTGTAAACTTACGCGTCGTCTTATCGCTTCCTTGTGCATGTACTTCCCTCCTGTGTAAAGCAGATTCAAGTAAATTTCATAAATGTCTTCTTTTCCACTACGCATATATATATAAATGGAAGAAGCGTTTATTTTCCTAAATATTAAAATTACATACTTCCAATTACAAAGCATTACTAAATAACGTTGGGAACTATATGCAAACACTTTCATTTCTGTAGCAATTAATAATGAGAAACTCCAAAAGTAAAATTTTTATACTGCTCTCCCATAAAGAAAAATGCCAAATACTTAAATGGTTCTCCTACATCACCTTTAAGCATATAAAATTTAAAGTTACCAACTGCAAAATATTCTAGGATATAAAAAGACAAATTTATTTACTTAGATCACATTTTCAACTCATGAGCGAGTGTTTGAATGAGTCTTTTCTTGTATAATTTGGGATTAATGCATAAATGAATAAAATTCAAAGTAAGCACAATAGGAAACATTTAGTTTACTGCTGCTTATTTTACATAAGTACATTTTGGAATCAGTATTATCAATCAACTATATTTGCTAACTATCTATGAATCTTTCAAATGGTTCTGACTCAAACTTTTGATGAATATATTCTGCTTTTACATTAATTTAAATAAGTAATTATGACGTATTTTTTAATAAATCGTAATTTTACTTTTGCATAACATTGCAAGACGTAAAAACAGTATTTATCATTTTTTTTTAGTCGCCTTTTTAAAAAAATTTTTATTATGTATTATTTGCTCTTTCTTTATCAAGCATAATGTATTGTAATCAGCTTATTCTCAAATGATTTTAATAAAAAAATATTCTATTGTTAAGTTTTGTTGTTCTATTCTTATTTACTTCAGCAATATTTATGCACTTTTTTCCTTGTAACTATTTATACACAATATTGTGTAATATTTATAAAAAAACATATTTATTGTTATTGTTTTTTCTTCAATCTTTTACAATAAATTTACTATGCAAAACTCTTTTGAATTCAGCAAAATATAATATATAATCATTACCTGATTTACAATAATTATATTAAAAAGGTTTCTGCTGTCTTTAGATTTTGAGCCACATATTTAGTTTCCATATTTTCTACTAGCTGACCCTGCAAACGTTTTTCTGCCATATAAATTATTTCTAGTGGATATTTTGGTTGTTAATTAAAAAATAACGAATGTATTGTAAGTGTGTGGAGATGGGATCTGTGACAGAAAGGGGAATGGAGCACTGTAGACGATGATCGCCGATAAAAAAAAAGAAACACCAACCATTCATTTTCTCAATACGAGTTCTTTTTATAACCTCTATAGATCAACCCGTTACTTTTTGGCAGCGTGGCAAAAGTTCGACTTCCTAATGAGTAATTAACACTTCATAAAAATATCAATTTAAAATAATCTACTGAAAATGTTTAATAATTAAAAGAAAGCCAGTAAAAAATTAATAAAAAAAAGAAGTATTTATTATACTTTAAACAGTCATCCACAGTAGCCAAAATTGGAGCATCTACCTTATTATACCAACTTTAACAAAAAGAATCGTTCCTACAAAATAGTTTTTTTTTATAATTGTATCGAATTTTTTATGTAAAAGAATAAATGTAATTTAATTAATCTGGAATATGCAAATTTTATGACACATTCGAATTTTGCTAACATGCATCAAGCGTAAACGAAATTTTTTTCCCTCATGTAATAAGAAATAAAAAGTTCGGAGTAAAGAAAATTGTTTTAAATGACAATTTATTTGGTAAATTATACTACAACTAAAATTATATCAATATATTAACATAATTTCCTTTGCTAAAATCGTATCATGACGTCACGGAATGAGGTAATCCTACCGCGCTGTTACAAGTGAGATGGCGCCCCTGTCTAAGCATAATTTTCGGGACTAGCGTCTCAAGCCCAATTTGGCTGCGAGTGTGATGGACGAAACCACTTTTTTCATAGGTTGGTAAGGAAGTCCGTGAGAAAGCCATGTTGGGGTTTTACGTCACATCCGTAAGAAGAAAGCACGTTGGGATTTTATCACATCGAAAGCTATATCAGAGATAAGCCGTATTGTCCAGGTGCTAGTTAATAAAATGAACTTGGAACGTTTGAACAACACTTAAATAATTTTTGTGATTAGGAAGTTGTTTATAAAGCTTTAAATTATCTGATGAACTTTATATTTTACTGGTGGAATTTTGAATAAAATGAAATACGTGAATTGCCGAAAAATGTTATATATAATGCCCCAGTTTAAAAAATATCGCTAAAACGATAATTTTGCAAAATGCTGTTGTCTGCTGTGTATAAATCTGTACACTTTACTATGATTTAATATTTGAGGTCTGTGTTGACAACTAATTAAAAAATAAAACATCACAAATAAGCAAAGAGCACTTCATAAGTCTTACAAGCAAGGCAAGATTTCTAAATAAACTATTAGTAATCTTGCCTTGCTTTATAAGTAAGAATATCTCTGCTTCAAAGGCTCCAGAGATAATTTTACTTTTTTTTTCAGTATAATCTTATGAAATGTTTTCATTTGGGTCATGTAACATGCCTATTAAAACAAAATATATTTTAAATTTTTGAGCATCACACTTAGAATTTCTATCGAATTAGTATATAAATCAGTATTGCTTTATTTGTTGTTGTTTTTCAATAGGCAAAAGAACTTGGGCAAACATTTTAGTTAGGTATTTAAGAAGTAAATATATACGTTTATGTATGTATTTTCTATTTTGTGGTGAAAAGTTTTAAATTAAACTTCTTTTATGACATATTAAATTAACAACATAATTTTATTGTATAAAGATTACATTAAAATTGATATAAGAAATATAATTTGAGAAGTTTTGAAGGGAAAACAAAGCTCACAATGAATAGTTCTTAAAAATTGTCATTGAAATAACCATATTCTGTAAATTCTATGTCAAGAGCAAATCCAGCAGAATCTTTGATTTGTTTAACAAATTTTATAACATATATACTTAGCTTAATAACCTAAAAGAACTGTGATTATCAAAGAACATATTTAATTATTTTAAATTTCTCATTCCCCAATACATTTTCAATATGTTATGATTTCTATGATCTTAAAAAAAAATTTTTTTTAAACATTAATGCATTTTAAATTTTGAGAGCTACTGTATGCATATACACAGAAAATGTTAAAAAAAAAAAAAAAAATTTTTAAAAAAAGCTGATCTCTTTTGTTTAGGATTTAAAATTCTAGAGCTTGAATAAAAATGAATTAATTTTTGCCGGTTTGAGATATCATATTCACCTTAAAATTACCTTCAAGACAAATTTTTTTTTACATATTCATTTAAGGATTTAATATCACATTTTTCTTATTGCACTTACAGATTAAGAGATATTATATATTTACTGTGTTTTATCATTATTAACTGTGTGTATAAGTTCAAATCTTTATACAAGTTCTAATAATGTTTTATAAATTACAAAACCCCACTAAATATTTTCTGGTTTATAATGATCATATATCTTGTTCTTCCGGGATTATTGTGATTAATATATTAATTTCTTATTATAAATTTCAATTACCTACTTCCTTTTATATTATTTAAACAGTTCAATGAAATTTTTAAATTATACAATGAAGAATTTATAGGTTCTTCTTTTATACATTTTAATCTAAAGTCATTCGGTTTTTGTGTGTTCATGAGACAAATTTTCAGTTATACATATTTTTCTTTTCTGAAACTGACAAATTTTCTACTTCGATCATTATTTCTCCATTTCTATGAAAAAGAAAACTTTTCTTTGCATTTGATTAATGGATAAGACAAATTTTTTAGTGCTAATTTCAATGAAAAAATGATAAAAGATTTTTCAAATATGCACACTTGCATGCATATAGAACATTAAAGGAAACATTCAAGTTATGAAATATATTGTTATTTATTTTACAAGCTGTTATTAGTTTTTATTAAATTCATATAATTTTTTATTTTCATGTAATTTTTGTAATATATAATCTCAAATCTATCTACCCTAATTAACATAGTTGTGAATAGACTAATTTATACCATAACCTAATAAATTAATAGCATACAGACAATTCTATAATACTTTTCATTACTTTATCTCTTCTTAATTTGTATCTTATAATGTTATTTCTGAGTGGCAAGAATTTATT
This sequence comes from Argiope bruennichi, assembly GCF_947563725.1. Taxonomy (NCBI): domain Eukaryota; kingdom Metazoa; phylum Arthropoda; class Arachnida; order Araneae; family Araneidae; genus Argiope; species Argiope bruennichi. Next base: position 131,665,178 of record NC_079151.1, on the reverse strand, counting down.
TCTACGAATATTTATTTAATATCACAATTTTGGTGCGTGGTTTAACACGCATTGCCAAATTTACTTTAAATTAAAGTATTAAAACATTTTTACTTAATGAAAACTGCCAGCCATGTAAATAACAAAAATAAATTTTAATTACCAGTTAAATTAACAAATATAAATCATGATACATTGGCCGTAATTCCATCGACCAGCACGAGGCAGAAGTTCTACGCCAGCTGGCGAAGGCAGGAAGTAAGTCACTCGTATCCGTTGGAGAGCAAAGTTCATCTCCAAAGGTATGATTGATGCTTATCGCCAGTTGGCGAAACAAACAGTCATTTATCGCCTGTTTGGCCGCTGCACAATGTATAGTTCATTGAAAAAACAGCATAGTTTAGAAACAGAATATACCACAAAATTAATTTCCGCACTGACCAAATGGTCCAATTTAAAGAGGAGAAAAAAAAAAAAAAAAAAAAAAAAAAAAAAAAACATAAGAAAATGAGTATAAAGAGAAGCTGTATACACTTTATATAATTTTTCACCAAGCTTAAAGAGTGACATAAAAAAACCATACTTGTTAGTCAATAAACAAAAGAACTTCCAAAAAATAATTCTAAAATTAAATTGATTTACTACAAGTTAGATCCTGAATAAGTTTATTTATTCACAATTATACTAATTGGATGCAAAATTATTTTTATTTACATTATTTAGATATTAGCTCAATCTTCATATAACCACTTTGATTAAGGAAAATATATCAACAGATTTTCGAAAATTTTTATTGAAGAAAAATAAATATAACCATACAAAACAATTGATGCTTTAAAAAAAATATTTTGACAAACAAATTTCATTTCTTTCTTCTTTTGAAAATAGCAAATGTAAAAAACACATTGGTTGTAATTAGATTTTCAATAATTAATTACTGAAGATAATTAAAGAGATTGAATTTATTATATATTAAATAAGCAATTCAAAATATTCAATACATAAAAGCACCACACATTTACTTGATATGATCATTTGTTCATCATAAAATATTAAACATTATTGAAATGTATTTATGAACTAAAACATCAATATAATTGTAAAAGTTATGTAAATATGCAAATTAAATAAATAATTGTCCTACAGAAAATTGTTTTCATACAGTCACAAAAATATCAAATATAACAACTATTTATAATTAATTTGTATAATGGAAATTCCCATTCTCCAAAAAAAATGTCCATCACACTCATTTTACAGCAAAATCTTTAGACAAAAATTCATTGAACTACAGTTTAAATCGCTGATCAAACTTTTAACAATGATACCCAAGAAAAACTGGGGAAAATTATATGGGAGTTCATGCAGAATCCACTCATGAAACAGATCATATTTTTCTTGGATCCTTTTTTTCTTTGTTTAGAAATGAGCTTGTTTGGTGGCGATTTTGAAATTTCTGGCAATTCTTTTGATTCGTAAGAACCAGCTGATGCAATCTGAAACATTGCTTTTATAGACTTGATTTTTTCAAGAGCTGCAGGCAGAGGATTCCAATCTTCTAAAGTTTCCCAATCTTTTCTAATCGATTCCAATTCTTTTAATTCTTTAAGTAGTATGTCTTTTTTCAAATTTACATCCTCATCTTGCTTTTGTAGTGAAGGAAGTATTGCTTCTTTCTCAAAAGCTTGCTTTTCTTTGCTATTGTTAACATCAATTACTAAATGATCTTCCTGACTATTTTCTGTTTTTTCTAATTCAACACATTTTTTTTGCATTTAGACAAACGTAATGAATGTGCTTACATATAACAAAGTACAAAGAGTAATCAATGCAGGTGAAAGACATAGAGTGTTTGCACACATTGCATTGATCACATTTTACATTACAGCAACATGTAATGCTGGTTTTTTCAATATCATACGAATAAAGTGATGGCCCAACTTCCTTGTTAATAACATACGATGTTTCATTAAGCTGCATCAAGCTGTAACCTCCTTCATTCGACATTTTAGTGCTTATATCATGTCTCTTCCAAATAAGAGCCATCCTATGTGTTAATTTAACCCATTCTGTTGATATAATTTGTGATAACAACTCTTTTGCAATGGCATTCATTATGATGGATATAGATTTATCCAACCTTTTCATAACTGCACCACCACTTTCTTTGTATTTTATTTGTCGATGCCACCTTTCAAGCTTCATGTTGGTGTTCACACCCAAGCCTTTTCGATAACAATATGTCAATTTTTGGGCTCTTTTGTGGTATGTTTTTTTGAAATATTCTACAAACAAGCCTTCGATTTCTTCAAATTTCTCAACAAATTTTTCGACTAATACATGAAATGCTGTCTCATATATTTCGGTAAGTATATCTTTTATTTCAGATTTAATAATGGATTTATTGTCAGAATTCTTAACTTTAACATTTATATTTGCAGCTGCCAAACAGGCGATAAATGACTGTTTGTTTCGCCAACTGGCGATAAGCATCAATCATACCTTTGGAGATGAACTTTGCTCTCCAACGGATACGAGTGACTCACTTCCTGCCTTCGCCAGCTGGCTTAAAACGTCTGTCTCCTGCTGGTCGATGGAATTACGGCCAATGTATCATATTCTATATTTGTTAATTTAATTTGTAATTAAAATTTATTTTTGTTATTTAAATGGCTGGCCGTTTTCATTAAGTAAAAATGTTTTAATACTTTAATTTAAAGTAAATTTGGCAATGCGTGTTAAACCACGCACCAAACTGGTGACCCGGACGTGATCTGAACACGCAACCTTCTTTTACTCGCACCCCCCAACACCAACAAATATGATGCATTAAAGACTCGACTTATAGCCGAATTTTCCCGCTTCGGAAAATGACCAGATTCGTTGACTGCTTTCGGAACTACATTTAGGCGCCGATAAACCATCGCAGTTACTTCGAAAGATGCGCGAACTCGGTGGTGGCACAGGCATAAAAGACGATTTTCTCAAAACTTTATGGCTGCAAAGACTACCGTCAGAAATGCAGGCAATTTTATCAATAAGTTCTGAACCCCTGGATAATTTGGGCAACATGGCTGACAAAATTGCCGATGTCCGTATTTCCTCAACAGATAGTAGCGTCTTTGCCGTAAGCCGAAGCGCGGAAAGTAATGCCATGTGGAAAGCTTCCACTCTGGATGAGTTTACTGCACTCCGAAGCGAAATCGCCGCTTTAAGTAAACAGGTACAGCGGCTTTCCCGCGACAGAAGCAGAGGCCCTTTCCATCAGAAAAACAAACAGCGCAGTTTTTCGAGTGGGCGTTCCGGTGATCGCGGGAGAAAATTCTGTTATTATCATGCGCGTTTCGGAGAGAAGGCACTGTAGTGCGTACCGCCACGTTCGTACTCAACTAACGCGGATCAGGGAAACTCGCAATAGCGGCTGTCGATCAACCTACATCGGCGGCAGCCGCGCAATCGTATCGTTTGCATGTTTTTGATAAAAGATCCGATTTCAAATTTTTGATCGATTCTGGCTCTGATGTTTCATGCATACCTCTCAACAAAAACCAAAAAAATCTAAATCCTGATTCTCTGCAACTTTTTGCAGCTAACAACTCCAAAATTTATACTTATGGATCTAAATTATTAAATGTGGACTTAGGTCTCAGGCGAAATTTTCCATGGAAATTTTTAATTGCTAATGTGCCTGTTCCAATAATAGGGGCCGATTTTTTACAAACCTTTGACCTATTAATAGATCTTAAAGGGCGCAAACTTATTGATAATGTAACTAAATTTACCCAATCCGGAATAATTTCAAAATCAACAGATTATGCGTCTCTAAAACTTATTTCTGGTGAATCAGTATACCATAAAATTTTGGAAGAATTCCCAGAATTAACAAAATTAACATTTGGGTTAAAACCTGTTAAACATAATACGGTACATTTTATTGAAACAACCGGTCCGCCTTTCCATAGTAAACCTAGAAGGCTAAATCCAGAAATGTATGACGCCGTCAAAAAAGAGTTTCAATTCATGATGGATCAAGGCATATGCCGACCATCAAAATCACCTTGGTCATCTCCCCTTCATGTCGTTACCAAAAGCTCAGGCAGCATTCGCCCTGTGGGTGACTATAGGAGATTGAATGCCTGTACGGTACCGGACCATTATCCTATACCCCATATCCAGGATTTTTCCAATGCACTGCACAGGAAAAATATTTTTTCGAAACTTGATATAGTCCGTGCTTATTTTCACATACCAGTGCATCCGGATCATATACAAAAAACTGCAGTTTGTACACCATTTGGACTGTTTGAATTCCCATTTTTAAATTTTGGACTATGTGGGGCAGCACAAACTTTTCAGCGATTCATGAATGAAATCCTGGGAGATATTAAATTTTGTTATGTTTATTTGGATGATATTTTAATATTTAGTTCCAGTCAAGAAGAGCATAAAGCTCATTTACGAATCGTACTGGAGAGATTAAATACATATGGACTAACCATAAATATTTCAAAATGCATATTTGGTGTCTCAGAAATTCCTTTCTTAGGTCATTTAATTACTAGTTCGGGCACTAAACCTTTACCCCATAAAGTTGAACCGATTCTCAAATATCCACAACCAAAAACAGTTAAAGATCTTCAAAGATTTTTAGGTTTTTTAAATTTTTTCCGTAGATTTTTACCTAACATAGCAAAACATCAGGTATATTTAACTTCATATTTAAAAGGTGCTAAAAAGAATGATAAAACGAAATTGGACTGGTCAGATAAAGCGGAAGAAGAATTCCAAAATTGTAAACAATTAATTGCAAATGCTGTTTTATTGGCACATCCAAAACCAGATGCCACATTAATTTTACAAGTCGACGCTTCAGACTTTGCAATCGGTGGGTCATTGTCTCAATTAGTTGATGAAGAATTGCAACCACTCGCATTCTTTTCTCGGAAACTCTCTCCAGCAGAAAGAAACTATAGCGCTTACGACAGAGAGTTATTAGCAGCTTATGCTGCCATCAAACACTTTAGGCATATGCTTGAAGCTAGATATTTCTCTTTGTTTACTGATCATAAGCCGTTAACTTACGCTTTCCAACAGCGCTTGGACAAATGCTCTCCGAGACAGGCTAGACAATTAGATTTTATATCTCAGTTTACCACCGATATTCACCACATAAAAGGCTCTGAGAATATATTAGCAGATGCACTTTCGAGGATAAACGCAATAAACATGCCAAATCCCATAGATTATAACGAAATTGCACAAGCACAACAAATTGATTCTGAATTAAAAAATTTAATCGATAATTCTGCAACATTACAATTTAAAAGAATTGCTTTTCCAAATTGCTAAACTCCCATTTATTGTGATGTATCAACAGGTACAGCTCGACCTTATATTCCTGAATCATTTCGTCAGCAAATTTTTGCAACACTGCATAATTTATCTCATCCTAGCATTCGCAGCACTTCAAAATTAATTCGATCGCGTTTTATTTGGCCTTCCATTCGAAAAGACTGCAACAATTGGGCTAAACATTGCATCCGGTGTCAGAAATCGAAGGTAATTCGCCATACTAAGACCCCAGTAGGAAAATTTGTAGACCAATCGCAGAGGTTCGAACATGTGCACCTGGACCTTGTTGGCCCTCTACCTCCTTCTCAAGGAAACTATTATTGTTTAACAATGATAGATAGGTTCACGAGATGGCCAGAAGCCGTACCAATTCCAGACATGACAGCACAGACAGTAGCACAAAATTTTTTTAAGCACTGGATAGCCAGATTTGGTTGTGCTGCAAGAATTACTACTGACCAAGGCAGACAGTTTGAGAGTGATTTGTTCCGTGCTCTCTCTCAGCTACTAGGAATTAAAAGGATCAGATCTTCTCCTTATTATCCTCAGGCCAATGGCCTGATCGAAGAATTCCACCGCCCATTAAAGGCAGCTTTGAAAGCCTACAACACAGATCAGTGGTCTGCAGCACTTCCCACCTTGTTACTAGGATTCCGGTCCGTCTTCAAAGAGGATCTGCAAGCAACGACAGCTGAGCTGGTATATGGCAAGTCTCTGCGACTACCAGGAGAGTTTTTCGATCCAACACCTGGAGACGCATCACGAAAGCAGCTCGTGGAGGACTTGAAACACCATTTTGAAACGATGAGATCAGTTCCAACTTCCTGTCATGGACAAAGAACTATCTTTGTACATCCTCACCTCAACGAGTGTTCACATGTATTTGTGAGACATGACGGTGTACGCAAACCCCTACAAGCACCATATGATGGACCGTACAAAGTTCTAGTCAGGCGACAGAAAACTTTCGATCTCGAGATCAAGGGAACTTCCCATACCATCTCTATAGACCGTTTGAAACCTGCTTTTATTATTCCTCCTGAGTGTTCCAGTATACCACCAGCCAAGCAAGAAGCAAGTTCTACTACTGAGTGTACCAAGACACTTCCAGCTAAGGCATCCATCGTCGTTCCAGCAAGACAAACAACTCGCACAGGGCGACAAGTTCGACCCCCACGTCGTTATGTCCATTTCCAATGAGACTGCGGAGGGAGTGTGCAGCGGCCAAACAGGCGATAAATGACTGTTTGTTTCGCCAACTGGCGATAAGCATCAATCATACCTTTGGAGATGAACTTTGCTCTCCAACGGATACGAGTGACTCACTTCCTGCCTTCGCCAGCTGGCTTAAAACGTCTGTCTCCTGCTGGTCGATGGAATTACGGCCAATGTATCATATTCTATATTTGTTAATTTAATTTGTAATTAAAATTTATTTTTGTTATTTAAATGGCTGGCCGTTTTCATTTAATAAAAATGTTTTAATACTTTAATTTAAAGTAAATTTGGCAATGCGTGTTAAACCACGCACCAAATATTCTTATTTATATTTTTGTTAACATGCCAAATACAAAGGAGATGAATAGGCTTATCAGAGAAAGTCATTTCCCAAGCATTAACAAATGCATTTGTATCATCTGTCATTAAGATCGCAGTTTTCCAGGTTGGGATACGTTTCTTGATATTTTCAAAAAAAGGCAAGAGAATATCGCTTCCTGTTCGTGAAGAAAACAAAGTGGCAACAGGCAAGCCTTCATGATTTTCATCATGGACCATTAGAGTTGTTAATTCATATCCGTATTGGTTTGTTCCATGAGTGGAATCAATCATTACACATGAACTACCATATAATTTAAAAAGTTTTTCTTGTGCATCATTCATTAAACCCAACAAAAAATCTTCCTGACGAATTGAAGGGTAATCTGGCAGGGTTTCTTTATATACCAGCACAGGATTGAAAGGCTCATTTTTAAATTTTTTTACCAGAATATCAACAGATGTAGCATCATACTGATGATGCACAGTGTCACTTGAGATTCGAAAGTCTCTGCTAATGTTATGCAGATCTTTTCTTGTAGTTAAGCTCAATCTGCTTGTTGCCGAGAAGTTCTCCCTTGTTTTATCCAATATCTTGGCCATAGGGATTCCAAGCTGTAAATCTGCAGCAAGATCTAACCTTTCGTTTTTTGATAAAGGTATTTTTCCAACATCCAAATCATGCCCAACATGCACCGCCTGATATCGAACATTTATTTCTGCTATACCATCAACAGTAACTGTTGTAACATTCATAACTGCTGGGCAAGTGGAACCTGCTTTTATAGATCCAGAGGCTTTCAGGTGGCGAATTCTTTCACCTTTTGGTTGAAATGATCCACTGCGATGACAAATGTAATAAGACAATTTTTTTGCCAATGTCTTTCTTTACTGAAGAGTTACGGATGATGAAGAACGATTGACTCTCCTTCTCAATTTGTGATTTCCAGTTCAAAAATTCATCTTCTGAATAAAACGTCTTATTTACAAACTGAAGAGCTAAAGAATATCTATTTTCTAAATGCTCATGTAATAAGGCAACAGTACGAAATGTACTGTCACACATCCCATAAAGTTGATTCCCTTTCATTTGAACTTCTAATTCAGGATGAAATTGTCTCATATGAGCATTTAAGTTCTTTTTCATCGTAAATGTTATTGCACGTCTTTCGCAAATAGAAACAGACAATATTTTTTCAGCCATGACGATAGCACAATCACATCAATAAAATCTGCAAAGAATAACAAATGGCGTGTATTAAGGTGGGTTGAGACGAGGCTTATTATTGCGCGCAATAGAAGGTCACGCCTACTTCAGGAAAATCACGTGACTGCAATGGGACAATGGCAAATGGTTGTCCCGTCGGGACAACTATTCGCCATTGTCCCATCATCGTTATCTGAACTGTTCACACGGGGACAATACAGGGACAACAGTAGAGAGACAACGATTGCGCGCAATGGGGTCAATTCATGTGACGTAAAAGTCACATGTCATGTACCTCTTGCGCATGGCATTTAAGTTTCATCCGCGCCGCTCTCGTCGATCAGTCTGCCATTAACGTTCTCCGCCAAGTATGAAGCGGATTTTTTGTTTACATTTGAAGTTATAATTTTTGAGTCATTTTGTTTCCTCTTATTATGTGTTAACAGAGGAAATACTGGTGTGCTGATGGATGCATGCTTTAATGCGAAATACAAGAGTGACTGTCATGATAAAATGTTTTTTTTATTTTCCTTTCAACAAACCTGACTTGGGTTGATAGCTTTGGTATAGATTTTTTCAAGCCTTCGAAGTCAATGATATGCTCCGATCATTTTGAAGAATTCCTTCAGTTTGTGTCCATTTATTAAATATAGCTGTTCCAGTAATTTGTTAGAAAAACTCTACGAAGAAAAAGAAATCGGTAAGCGATTTGCCACCAAAAACAATCAAACAAAATCATGAGTGCATTTCTAATTTACTTCATTCACATTTGATGAAATTTCTGATAATTTTGAATATGCTTAGAAGGTTTTAAAATGTTTACATGAGTATTACATTGCATTTTTTTACAAAATCTTATCTAAATTTAATTAACGTAAGTAAACAAACTCCTATTGCAAAAATAACAACTGCTATAATGCTAAACTTAGGTGGAAGTGAATATTACTAGCTTTCTAATTACATTTGCAGATTTGTGATGGATTCAAAGTGAATTTATATCAAACATCTTTTCTATTGTTCAAAATGAAATGTCAATAGTTTATTGTATTTAAACTGAAATTCACTGTTATCATAATATCCTGTTATAACACTGTGCACCTCAGTGATTTCTGTTTTAATAAATAAAGGTCTTTTCATTGAAAATCAATTTCCATATCAGCATTTATTATATAATTTTTATTCCCAACTTCATTGCTACATGCATGTTTCACTTTTTTTTTTTTTTTTTTTCTATTTCTTTAACATATCAATTTTGAATTATAAAATTCTGTGAAAGCATAAAAGTGTTTCTTTCAACTCCTCTTTATATCCTATTTAACTTCTCTCTCTATATATATGTATATGTATCATGACCTTATTGTTGTTTATTAAATTTACTCTATTATATGTTTTTGTTTTATTTTATGATATTCATTCAATTTAATTTTTATCAATGTAACTTTAGCATTTAAAAAAAAATTCATAAATGTTCTGCTTTAAAAGTATACTGTTCAACATTATGTTTTTATTAGTGATAAAAAAAACTGTTCTTTAGTATCTAGGATGTTTCTGTTGAAAAAAATTGATTTCATCATTTACATTGACATTCTTGTCATACTGTGTTTATATTATTTCTAAGTGACTAGAAAAATAAATGTTGATAAATAGTTAATAGTTTTTTTTTAGTTTTTTGTATTAGTGAGTACATTGAAACATACATTGGATCATATTTTTTCAAATAATTATCACATATATTTTATATATCTCTCTCTCTTTATATATATATATATTTGTAATGTGTAAATAAAAATTATGAAAGCTTGATTTAATTTGTTTTCCTTTAATGATTTCTACAAATTAAAATGAAATTATTTATTCATAAGTTACATAGATTTAAAAAAAGGTATCCATACCTTTTATATTTCCTAATTTGAAATTGTAAACATAATTTATTCAATATATACTAATTTGAGTTTCATGTTCTTTCTTTTAAGCAAACTGAAAACATCAAATAACTAACTCTCAATATTTATAAAAGTAATTACATAAGAAGAAAAAAATACAATAATTTCATTACTAAGCTTTAAAATATTAACTTATCTAAGAGTAATAATTATTTTTAAAAAGAACTAACTGGGGGAACTATATTCATAAAATTCAACATTCAATACTATTTAAATAATATGTAAAAAAGAACATATGTAATTTTTCAAAAACACTGCCATAGCCATTTGTCAAAATGTATCCTTCGGATGAAAAAATGGGGGTGGGGGGATATGGGAAAGGAAAGAATAAAGCGGCACCAGACGAATTAAAAAGCGATGTTAGTTAATTTTACATAAACAATAATTCTGTTGAAAATATTAATTAAAATTTTAATATAAGAAATAAAAATATATAACTAAGAAAATTTGGAGAAAATAATTCAAAATAATATCTTTAAAAAAAAATCAGAAGTTTTTAATAATTGATCGGCTAGCTTAATATTTACTAAACAATGTCAACGTTATCGGCAGACATCACGACATGCGCAGAACGGTTGAAAATTGAACAGAAACGGTTTGTTTGGTACTTGACACGTGACCGTGAATTGACCCCATAAAAAGCCTCGTGTGAACCCACCTTTAGAATTTCGCGCATACGAACGAACCCGCCACGGATGTGACGTAAAACCCCAACATGGCTTTCTCATTCACTCCCTCACCAACCTGTGGAAAAAATGGTTTCGTCCATCGCGCTCTCAGCCGTGTTGGGTTTGAGGCGCTAGTGCGCACTAGTAATTATCGGAGTCATTGTTATCCGGCTTTGGTTAGAGAATGTAAAAGTGTCAGAAGTCTGGTATCAGGACACCATACTTATTTCTTGTTTACTCGCAAAATTATTAGATTTTAAAGATAATCAGTAGTGTGAAAGTAATTGAAAGATCCGCAGAAATGCCGGAGCCGACTCCAGAAGTATACTCATTACAAATTGGAGAGGTTATGATGGTAAGTTATTAAAAGTAAAGATAGCTTTAGAGTGGCAGTTGAAGCTGTATCCTCAATGGAATTTAGGTAATAGGATTATACCAATTATACTTCATCATATTTTTCTTGTACCATTAGTATAATTTAGATGGAAGTGCAATTTATTTGTCAGATATGTATAATTTATGTAAAAAAGTAAAAAATATTCTTATGATGTGAGCAAATCATTTTATTCAATGTAATTATGTTATAAGTGAAGCTTTCACTTCATTGATTTATAGCAGGTTTCATAACATCAACTTAATCCTTACTTACGCAGATGGTGCACTGAGTGCTCCAGTCTTTGAAAAACCCTTCGCGCATTCCTTGGAAAACATGTGGCTAACACCTGCTGCCGACTTAATCTCTTTTTGTGTATTCATTTCAGATCAGTAAGTAGTAAAAGTTGAATGTTAAAGATTCCGATGTTTCTTTTATAGATTAATTTCAGCAAATCTCATTTGGCGCACTGAGTACTACAATTGTGTAACAATGTAACTATTTGTTTTCAGCCTTCGTATTTCGTTATATTTTTTTGTATATTTATAAAGCCAGGCAATCAATTTATAATCAACGAAAAACTACAGCCGTTTCTTGATAGATGCTCCTTCATTCAATATATACCGACGAAACTATATATATATATATATATATATGAGATAAAAATGCTTGCATTTGTAGATGCAAAGACTTAATACTAAGTGCAAGTGAACTGCGGGACACAACCGCAGAGTTCATGTATCATTTTAGCCCATTGATATAGTTAACAGATTAATCAACCATTTGAAAGAATCATGTAGAAATCTAACTACCGGTAACTTGCTAGCAACAATGAAAGCGAGCAAAAAGAAAATTCCTCTCGAATTTTTTCCATCAAAAGCAAGACAAGTTAGTTTTACACTTCATGGATTTTGAAAAGACACAAGTCTTATTTCATATGTACCAAAAGAAAATAAAGCTGTTATTATATTAAGTGTGATGTACGACAAAACAAGTATTGGTAATGAGAAAGGAAAACCTTATGCAGTTCTTGATTATAATTAACCAAAATATGATGTTGATATAGTTGATTAATTTAGGAGGGGACTATACAGTCTCAAAAAAAAAAAAACAACGGATAGATGGCCAATGTAATTTCTTTTTTTTTTTAATGCATTGCTAAATATAACAGGGATAGACAACCAGATTATTTTTCAAGCTTCAGCTTCCATGTACAGAAGATGCTTCTTAAAAAATTTAACTTAAACTTTTTTCAAGCCGAAATAGCTGAAGAGCTTCAATTTTAGACGCAGGAGATCGATAGTAAACACCCCCATCGTAACAAAATAATTAAATTAAGAAGCATACTTGTGAAAAAGATATAACTAAAAATAAAGGTCTGTCAAAGAAAAAAGATGGATGTAGTCCTTGTTGGCATGTCAAAAATAACAATACAACTTTGATTTGCTCATACCGAAATTTCGCATGTAAAAAAACACATGAAACAAATAATTATACAAGTATGGCAATCATGTCATAATCTTGGAAATAATGAATATGAATTATCTGAATAAAAAATTCATAATGCAAGTTTTCTTTATTGTCATATCTATTTTTGTTCCAGAGTATTCATAAAATTGTATATTACATAATATTTTATACATTATAAAGAATAAATTGATGTTAAAATATTTTTATTTCATTGTTTAGCAAACCTGTTATTTTTTCAACTTTTTTATAGAATAATATAAAAATGCTTTACAATTTAAAAATTAACTGGCACATATTGTGCACCCACTGTGTAACAATACAAGTTTTCCTCTACCTCTGACTGTTGAGTGCGTCCCTGTGACTGCATTCAACAGAAAAGCCCGGCTGTTGTGGTGCCTAACATATCAATCTTGGGCACAGCAAGAATGGGAGCGTGTTCTTTTCAGTGATGAGTCGAGATTTACCACACAGAGTGATACTCGTCGAATCTTCATCTGGAGAGAGCGAGAGCTTGCTATCATCCTTCCTACGTAAAAGAAATCAACATTTTTATTTCATTGTTTAGCAAACCTGTTATTTTTTCAACTTTTTTATAGAATAATATAAAAATGCTTTACAATTTAAAAATTAACTGGCACATATTGTGCACCCACTGTGTAACAATACAAGTTTTCCTCTACCTCTGACTGTTGAGTGCGTCCCTGTGACTGCATTCAACAGAAAAGCCCGGCTGTTGTGGTGCCTAACATATCAGTCTTGGGCACAGCAAGAATGGGAGCGTGTTCTTTTCAGTGATGAGTCGAGATTTACCACACAGAGTGATACTCGTCGAATCTTCATCTGGAGAGAGCGAGAGCTTGCTATCATCCTTCCTACGTAAAAGAAATCAACATTTTTATTTCATTGTTTAGCAAACCTGTTATTTTTTCAACTTTTTTATAGAATAATATAAAAATGCTTTACAATTTAAAAATTAACTGGCACATATTGTGCACCCACTGTGTAACAATACAAGTTTTCCTCTACCTCTGACTGTTGAGTGCGTCCCTGTGACTGCATTCAACAGAAAAGCCCGGCTGTTGTGGTGCCTAACATATCAGTCTTGGGCGCAGCAAGAATGGGAGCGTGTTCTTTTCAGTGATGAGTCGAGATTTACCACACAGAGTGATACTCGTCGAATCTTCATCTGGAGAGAGCGAGAGCTTGCTATCATCCTTCCTACGTAAAAGAAATCAACAGATTTGGTAGCAGAGGAATCCTTATCTGGGGTGGCATAATGTTGGGCAGCCGTACACCACTGCACGTCTTCGATGCGGGTACTATCAATGCACATCGCTGTAGGGATGAGATCCTTGAAGCCTATGTGAAGCTGTTCCGGGGTGCGTTTGGCCAATACTTCATATTTATGGATGAAAACGTGCTTTCACACAGAGCCCAGATCGTTGATGATTTTCTTGAGGAAGAGGATATTCGACATATGGACTGGCCCTCAAGGACTCCGGATCACAATCTTATTGAACATGTTTGGGATGGTCCCGGAAGAGCCATTGCACAGTGTAACCCCCCTCCTAATACCCTTCAAGAGTTAAAAGCTGCACTTTTGGAAGAATGGACTTTGTTGCTCCACGCATTTATTGACACCCTCATAAACACTATGGAAGCTCGTTGTGAAGCCTGTATAGCAGTGCACGGTGGTCACATTCCGTATTAGACAGGCTTTTCCCGACATAAATGCTTTATCTCTAATTCATAATGCAACACTTTTTGATATATCCTGTTTCTTAATTCCCAATTAAAATCTTTTCCATGTTGTTATGCGTCTATGTTCTTCCCTCCATTGTAATGTACCTCTGTGTCAAATTTTGTGGCAACACAGTGAATAGTTTTTCATTTTTTGCTTATTTTATGTTTGTGACCTTAGTGGACATAAGTATATATATATATAATATAATATTTTAAAATTATGAAAAGCAAAGATATTAAGAAAGCACACACTCCTCTTGGGAAATCATATTGGCAACCCTCTGTATATGTTTTTTGATTTTTTTTAGAGGATTTATTATAACTTAGTAATATTTATTGCTTTTAAGCATTACTTGTTTAATGTTTTAACATGAAAAAAAAAAGTTTTAATCTTTTGGAGCTTGTTTTGGTTACCTTTTTCGATATTGGAATTCAAGTTTTCAATTATTATAATATAATAAATATTGGAAATCTGGAAATGTATTTAAACCATCTTAAATATTTATACTTAGTGAACTTTCAGTGTCAGTGTTAAAAACATAATTTAATTGTAAATTTTGTAAAATTCTAATGAATCATTATTTAATTACATCTGAAGTTTTATAATATTTCTATAAAAGGATGTATTAATTATTGTTTATGTTACTTATCCATTTTATTTTTTAGATATCTTTCAATATGATCCTGGATGAGGTAATGGACAGAGTGATAATGGAATTCCTTACTAAGCCTGATCCAGCTTAATACATTGGAATTATAAAGGTAGTGTGCATTTTCAGCTTCTTAAATGTTAATGTTAAGAACTATTGAAATTGGGTTTCAACTAATTGAAAAAAAATGTCCCTTGGTATTATGTGGAACCAGATAATGTAAGTTTATAATCCAATAGTGTTTACAGTTCTGACTAAAAAATATGAGTTCCATTGTAACTAAATGAACTTGTCTCACTTTCAAAATTAAAGAATTATTACAATCATTCATTTAATTGGGAAATAATATTTGTTTCATCGGCCGTTTTTTAAGAATAAAAACAAAATACTTTTTAAATTTGTATAAATATTTATTCATTTGATAAAAAAGGAAACAAAATCAAGAATATTCTAGTAGAAAATATAACATAATAAACAATTCAGTTTTATTAAGAATTTCAATGAAATTATATATTTCAGTTTATATGTAGGTATAATCAATTTCAATTTTATTCAAGATTTAACATTTAAAAAAATTCATGATGAATGGGAGGTATATATAGTAATAAATCCATCATATCCTTGTATTTTTAAGATGTAATAAATTTCTTTTTTTCTTACATGAAAGTTAATTTTATATTTCTGAAATTACTTGGAATTATTTACTTTCCACATTGTGTTGACAAATCGACAACTTTAAATTCAAAATCTCGTTCTATTGAAGTTTTTTTGATCATTTTGTATGGTGCATCCCTTTTAAATCTGAGCCTGCATCTAGTTAATCAATTCCTGGTTCCTTCATCTGTATTTTAATTCTTTTTAAACCCGCTTTTTCCAGAGGTTGGGTTGAAAATAAATTGCCATGTTTAATTTCATGTATTAAAAATTTATTATGTTTTCAACAATTTTGTATTACTTTATAGTTATCTTGAGGAATATGCAAGGAACTGGTTTCTGGATTGAATAGCTATTGGATAATTTCACTCCAAAATCATGATCGTTCGGTAGAAATGAATGTCTTGACGATAAAAATTTGTAATCAACAATATTTTGTTGTCACTTGACTGAATAATCGGTGATGGAAGTAAACATTGTTATCGACACACAAAATTCAGATATACTTTTTATTTATAAAATACTGTACAACCACCGATTTTCAATATCAAAAATAGATAAATAGAAACACCCTAGATTTCAGACATGATGTCAAACGGCCACATTTCCTTCACCATAGAGCAACCGGAGCTAAATTTTGCCATAATATATTCAGTCAAAAATAATTTCAATCTAAGATGGACTTGCACCACTTTCAAAATAAACAGATTTTCAATACTGTTAAGAGCTAAAACTTCCATCTCTAAAATAATAGAATCTAAATATTTTTTTTTTTACTATAAATTTTTTACTTATAAAAAGATTATAAGTTTTATCTGTAACTGCCATTATCTCTATTTTTTTAAAAAAATGGACTTGCCTCACTTTCAAAATAAATGGCTCGTATATTACAGATAAGATCATTCAATAGAACTTCAGTTTTTTTAACGAGGTTGCATAAAACATGTTAAGCTTATCCAGTTAAATAAAGGAAAAAATATATAATGATAAACATTAGTTCTTTGTCTTAGGACAAGTGCTTTAATTCCAGGTCTGGTGTGACCCTTGAAAACTCCTTGAATTATATTTTGCTGTATTTGGGAACCCAAAAAAGTGCTCGACTTTTTGTTAGAACCTTGAAAAATGAGTGTAGTGCACATTTATTTCATGGTTCTCTGACTAGGGGGGGAAAGACAGCATTAAATAGTCAATTTTCAAGAACAATAAGGCAACTTAATTTGAAATTCATAGTTTATATCAGCACCTTTTTAGTAGTTTGTATTATTGTTTAGTAGTTTGTATATAGTAGTATTCTAATTTCACATAAATTTACTTAAAGGTAAACTGTTGTTAGCTTAACTGAAGTTGATGGCTAATAGTAAGGGTACTAGTATGTTGGTCTTGAAACCTACTTTGAACTATAACTTATTAACTAAAGATGAGCATAAGTAAAAGATGAGCAATAGTAATCATGCATTTAAATATTAAAAATGAAAATATTTTAGTTAAATTTAATATTTTTATGTATAATTTTATAGTTCTCATTCCTCCTCCTCCTCCCCTTTCTCTATTAAGAATGTGAACCTTTAATTCATTGAGGGAGGGAGGATGTATTTTCTTCATGTAGCGCAAGATAAGAAACTATTCTCCATAGTATGAAATTTGTTTGCATTGCCTGAGTTAATTTATAAAATTGTAAAAACTCTTAACTGCAAGTTTTGGATCTTATGACATAGTTTCTTTTCTTTATTTTAAATATCATTATGTTCTAATTTTAGTGTTATGAGTTGGAGGTGACAGACAAAAACATGATTCTTCATTTTCAATATTTGCATCTTCCCATTACTCTGGTGGTATAAGAAAAAATGGAGTTGAATTCTCCTTCTGGATTAAAAATTCTGGAAATTCTTAATATTTATGATGGTACTGAAATCATGTACTTCAAGAATTTTTCATTTAACTATGATGAAATCTTACTTTAAAATGTTATAAATTATTTTTTCTATTATTAAATTAAAACATTGGCTATTTTATAATGGTATAGTTTTTGTTCAAATATTTAAACAAAATGCCTTTTTTTCCCTTGAACACATAACACTTTGTATTTTATATATGTATCGTAGATATATGTGTATATGTAGTTTAAATTCTAGTAATGCTCTTGTGCATTTTGTGATGTTTCATTATTTTAAATATTTATTCTCATATGTGTTCACAATTTTTAGTAGCTTTCAGAAATTGAATTTTTACTACTATTCTTACAGAATAATTCAGAATTTTTACTGTGAAAATTACAACAAATAATGATTATAATTTTTTTATGGGTTTTTCTTATTCTAAAATTTTCGGAGCTTTCAAATTTAAATGAAATTTTATTCAATGGATGTATGAATGAACTTGTTTTATTTCATAATTTAATTCGTGGAATTATCCAAATTATAATAAATGTTCCAATGCAATTACTGCTCTAAAAATGGACAGATCATAAAAAATTATTATATATTCTGTTTCATATATATATTCCTCCCTTTGTTAATTACTGAACTTTCCATTTAAAAACACCTTCAAATCTATTGTGGATTTCCCTTTTCTATGTATTTGCATTTTTCATTCATGTATTGAATTTTCATTTTTGTAATATGTGTTTGTGTGTAGATGATAATAAAGACATAAAAAATAATTTGAGTTGTGTAAGTTTTCCTTTTAATTAATTACTCGATTAATCATGATCCATTTTAGGAATTGTATTGTGGTAAACCACTTTTTGTATGAAGTTAATTCATCTGTTATTTCCACAGACTTATGCATTTCATAGTTAGTATTTTTCTTGCGAAATTGTATGCATCTCGGTAAAATCAAAGTGAAATATATTAATTAGAAAATTATGAATTTAGCATTAATAACTTGTTTGTGACAAGCCTGTCTTTTTCGCAGAGTTCTGACAAACCTTGGGAATTTAAGTTTTATTTATTTATTGTACTCTTTGCACCTAGGAAAGTACATGATTTTTCTTTAGTTTCTGAAGTTCTTGGAAATGTGGTTGAGGGGGGGGAGAGATTTTGTAATCAATCATCCTATGTTAAAATTGAAAGTACTACTTTCAAGGTAAGAATGAATATCTTACTGATTCAAAAAGAAAAAAATATGATGCAAAAGTGAAAAGCAAATTGCAGAACATCATTCTAAATGTTCATACATATCTTAAATTTTTCATTATTGTAGAACTTTTTAAGTTATAATTCATCACATATCATCTGCTGCTTATGTGAATAGAAATTTATGAGGATGTAATAATAAAAATTATTATATATATTAGATAATATGGAATATATATATATATATTCTTAGAATTCCATATAACTATAAAAATTATTCGAGTATCTTTTAAGAAGTAACCAGTTAATAGTCAAAACTTTATATTAGAGCCTATTTGCTTAATCAGGCCAAAGTTAATTAAACTGTCATTTTCTTTTGTTGGTTTAATACAAACATAATGATGGTTTTTATGATTTGTGTCTGAAGCATTATGTCATAATTTCGAAAATTACTTAAGAGCTATGATAGAGTGTGTAGCATAATGAAAAGTGCTTAAATTTGAAAATCATTTTTAAGCATATTAAAAGTGCATAATTTTGAAAAAGGTGCTTAATTTTCTCGAGATGTGCAAGGAAAACTTTTTAAAGGGGTGCTGTACATATTTATTAATTTAACATTTAATGGCTTTTTCCCATTTCCTCTTCAACAGTGTGCATTTCTGTTTATTGAAATATTGGGAAGGGTGTATATATATAATATATATATAAAAAAATATTTTGATTGAAGTAGAAGGCAGGTTCAAACCAGTGAAGAGACTTGGTATTTTTAATTTCGTTTTATTCTATTCCTGTTGGCAGGCATGATTATATACAAGAAAACGCAGCGCGGCACACACAGAAGTAAGAAAAGGGCCAAACAGATGATCACTAGCCTTGTATAACATTGGATTTCTGGCCAGGCAGCAATTCAATACACGTGTGACCTTTGACACCTTTTGAAGGGTAAAAGTATCACTTTCATTTAATACGTAGTACTGATGGCGCATTATTTCTACAAAGGGATTAATTAAACCGAAAGTGGAATTGGATCACGAAATAAGAGAATATTTTAGAATGAAGTTAGGAAGGGCTAAATTAAGGTAAAGTTTTGGAAATTAATTTGGATTAAATTAAGAGTTTAAAATATCATTGCATATATATATATTTCTTGCA
The DNA here is from genome assembly GCF_947563725.1 of Argiope bruennichi. Classification (NCBI taxonomy): domain Eukaryota; kingdom Metazoa; phylum Arthropoda; class Arachnida; order Araneae; family Araneidae; genus Argiope; species Argiope bruennichi. Next base: position 131,645,377 of record NC_079151.1, on the reverse strand, counting down.
ACTTGAAAAACGTACGAACCTAATTGGAATTCAAAGATGGTGAAAAATTTGTTTTAGTTATCCTTAATAAATATACATTTTACCTTTTTGCGTGTTAAAGAAAAATAAGCAGATTGGTCCGATCAAGGGAAAATAAGAATATAACAGGATAAATTTGGTGCGCCAAGGAGATATATCAAACATGGGAGAAACTCCTCTAAAAAGATTTACTGTGTTCTCTACGCATTCGATCATTGTTCTCATCAACATGACGTTTATGAGCGATTTCTTGAACAATCTGTTTAAACGGATTTTACTTTATTATGCTGAATTTAATTCATTGCTGGGTGCAATTACGTTAGTTCTATTGCGTCAAATTTTGTATGATGAAATTTTAACTTGAAGCCGTAGGTTTTCAACTATCATAATTTCATTTAAGTCAGTTTAAGTTAACTTCCAATGATATAAATTTTGTTTAAATGAATGCATTTTTAAAAAAAATTTTAGTAACTTTTGGAGAATTAATTTTGGACATAATTTGTAATAATGATTTTTATTGTAACGAAATTTAAAACGTTGTCATTACTTCACCGTTGAATCACGTTAAACGTGTTAACGTTGTGATTAAAAAAAATTTTTTTTTCCTTAATTTAAAATTCAAAACTTTAAAGCAGTTCACTGAATAAGATTCTCTGCTTGTTGAGTGTTTTTTAAATTTTAAGACGGCGAGACATATCGCGTGCTAACTTCAAAATAATAATAATTTTTAAAAGATACATTAACTGTTGTAATTTATTTTTATTTTGCACCTTAGTCAATTTATTGCCGTTACTTATGAAAACATTTTCATACTGTGAAATCATTTCCTCTTAAAATATATAATCACATTAACCCTAGTGTTGCTTTAAAACGGGACATTAATATAACTGAACTAAATTAAACTACTTAAATTATATAATCTATAAAATTGATAATCCAAAAACTTTTGAGATAGAACAAACGAGATTCGGTATGCGTTGTTTAAAACAAATTTATAGATTCCTGTCAAATCTTGAGCGAAATTCATTCACAGGATTATTAGTCTGTCTGTCCGAGTACAAGTGAATATAATAACTACAATACTTTAGGCACCAATTGAATAAAATTTGATACTTTGACTTAGCATTTAGTATAGACCTGCAATGATTTTTGAACTAAAACCATGAAGGGTTCGACCGTCGATCGGTCTGTACTTTCGCATGCATGTAAAAACGCAACGATTAAAATTAATGGAATTTAATATATGATTTTGTAATTAATATTGTCATTTTGTGTCAAATTTTGGTTTTAATTGATTGTAAAAAAAAAGGTTTTGAAAATGCATAGATTTTCTAGTCTCTAAAACAAAGTACAAAACACTCATTTACGAGACTCTAAAAATAAAAATCTGAGCTGTCGTGGCGTTCATGGCTTTGCCTACACATTTATCTGGGAGAAGGAGGGATAGATCTTTGAATTTAGTTTAGTTATATTAACATCCCGTTTTAAAGCAACACTAGGACTATTTTGGGACAGACCTCATAATTGTGAAACGCTCTCGGATGACGAGGACAACACCTGAGCTGGCACCCCCCTCTGACACCTTTGAGAAAGAGAACGCGAAAAAGTTTCGGGATTGATACTTCTGCATATTCTGCGAATTTCTCACATTATTAGTCGCTTATATTTAACTGTTGTAAACTATAATTAATATAGAGAAAATTTTCAAATAATGTCTTCTTTTCTTTCGACAAGATTTTCTAAAATTATCTGTTTGGTAATATAAAAGTAAGTCAGCAAATATCACCACATACTGAGGAAGCTCGATAATCCGAACCCTTAGAACCGGAATTTTCGTATAATCCGAAAATCTTTTCTTAATTTTCTTTAAAAAAATATATCCTTATTAAAAAATAAATCTTTATTAAAATTTCCTTAAAATATCCTTATTAAAAATAACTATTACGAATTTCATGTTTGTTTCCAACGTAAAAGAAACATTTCAATTTGTATTTAAGAATGAATGCAACGCCTTAATTCGTAAAAACAAAATCGTCTGTATTTTGTTCCAGAATCCCTGATTATCATCAGTGATGCAACTAATATGAGGCAGGAAACTTACCTGTGATAAACAAATTATAATCAGAACCTAGTAAATATTCTAGTTCGTATCGTTATTATTTTTAACCTCAGAATGCCTTTTCAACTCTAATCATTTTATTATATTTTTAATTTTCTTAATTCAATTAATTTTGTATCAAAATTACTGATTCCTGCACAAAACCGCAAAAGCTAAACTAACCGTAAATTCTATTAGAAATACTCCAAGTAAAAATATATTTCATCTGTGTACACTGTATATTATATCATATCTGTAATGCATATTGTATCATATCTATAATATGCAGTGTACACTGCTTGACTAATCGCCTGTAATTTTATTATTCGCTTTATATAATCAAAAACTTCTGGTACCGGAATCGGCATATTCGAATATACATAAAGGTATTAAGCAATAAATGTTGAAATGCGTAGCACTTGATATTTGAAATTAACGTTCAGCATATTTTAAAAGAATTTTCCAAGTACAGGTAATTTATAAATGAACCATTAAGTAAAAAAATGCTGATAAACAACTATTAATGAATTTTTGTTGATATGTCTGAAATAAATAACATCTTAACCCGGAATTATTTTATTTTATTTCATTTGATGTATTAAAAATAAAAATGATTTTTCGCAATTCAGCTATTGTTATCAATTGGTTAATATTATCAAAATTCTTAGACACTTAAGTGATTAAAAATTTGGGATCGAAATGATTACATTAAGAAGTAGCTATTGTATTTTAATTTTCAACAAACATCTAAGAATTTTTGTTCTTGCAAATGCTTTATGTTTATGTCGTAAAAATCATGCGACATAAACATAAATGCGTTCATCTTTTTCACATTAAAAGGAAGGAAAAAAAAAAAAAAACGCGAGCGAAACCACTAGTACAGCGATCGGTATAATGTAAACTCAAAACAACATGTTAAACGAAAAGCCGCCATTGCTTCCTCGTCCATTCCCGCTGCCCACCTATTCCAAATTCTTCGATTGGTGGTTCTTCATCCCAAAGGCTCAATCCAGGTAAACAAGCAGTAAGTGTACATCTTCCCAGAGTTCCCTGTATTCCCGGAACTCTATTCTTAGGAGAGTTGCCATAGCAACCCTCCTACGCTTGCGGTACTTGTTGCTCGCCGGTAGGCCTCTCTTCGCAGACCTCTAAAAATCAATATTTTACTGCATTTGGCATGTCTGGATTTTCCAAAATCCGAACAGAAATGACCTCAATTAATTCGAATTCTCAAGCTTTTGGTGTTTTAATTTAAGGTAACCGACTTCGTTCGGAGGATTATATTTTTATAAATAATGATATTTGAATCAATGTTTTTCTAATTTCAAATGACATTTATACAAAAACTTAATATATCGCACAAGAATATTTTAGTATTTAATTTTTTTAAACATTTGAAAATACTTTGCCCGGAATTTGATCCTTTTTTCAAACATTCCCAATCAAAACAAATGTCTGGAATGATATACTTTATTGTATATAGAATCATTGATTTACTAAAATATCTTATTTCGAGAAAGCTGGATTTAAAGTTACGTTTCTAATTTCTACTTAACTTTTTAAAGGGCCATTTTTTTCTAGTCATATTATGTTAAAATATTTTTAGGCTTGAAATTAGAATAAGAAAAGGGATTCATTTAGCTTATTAGATAAATTTAATTTGATTAATTAATTCATTTGGTTAATTAATAATTAAGTGACAAATCAAGACACATCATTTTGTGCAAGATAAAGAACTGAAACATCTAAGTTTCTGTCTAAAAAAATTTGTCAGAACTGATGCCAACCTACATAAATTCAAAGATTGATAAATTTGGTGGGAAGCATACTTCCCAAAACCCTAGAAAGGGTTAAAGAAAGCTTTATTTTCTTCAAAACATCTTAAATTCGTAATCTATTTCTTCCTTTTTCTTCCCCCCCCCCTTTTTTTTTGACAATATATTCATTTTTAAAAAAATATTTTTTATGTTAGAAATTTTTCTTGCTTTCTTGATTAATGAGCATTTATTGTGATCAGCTGTGCACTGGCACCATAAGTTTTAAATATTTCTTCTATTCTTTTAACTTGAAAATGCATTTAACTGAGGTGAAGATATTTTTATTAGTTATCTGACTCGTTCGTCCAGATGATTGACTTTTTAAACTACTTGTATGGAATAATTAAGTCATAACGATTATCCATCTTGTGACGGTTACGCCTATTTTAATGATTGTTCAACTTTTTATTTGACGACTGTTCTTATAATTTATTATTTCTTTTTTATCCCTCTTGTGGCGGTTACGCCTATTTTAATGATTGTTCAACTTTTTATTTAACGGCTGTGCTTATAATTTATTATTTCATTTTTTACATCTTGTTTTCTCTGACTTAATGGAATACCAGCTCTCTTCTAAATATTTCTTATACCATTTTGCAGCTTCATTAGCGAAACATTGGTTTAGTTTAGTTATATTAACGTCCATTTTTAAAGCAACACTAGGGCTGTTTTGAGACAGACCTCGTAAGTTTGAACTGCGGTCAGATGACGAGGACTACACCTAAGCTTAAAAATATCTAGCAAAGCAGTCTGAAGCTTTCATTTAATGTTTTTTTTTTTTTTTAATTTGCTGTTACCATTCAGCAATAAGTATTAAGAACGATTTCTATGCCACGTATGATAGCGTTTTATTATTTACTAGCCGCCTTTGGCGGCCAGTTTGTTCACCAAGATTATTGGGGCTTTTAAGCTGTTAATTATTAATATGGGATGCATTTATTTTAAAAAAAAACATTTCACCTCATAATTTGATACGACTAAAATGCGTGAATTCAATTACAATTTACTGCAACTTATAAAGTATAATATTACGAAATAAAAGTGGAAGTGAAAAACCTACTATGATTGGCAAAAATACGTGGTTAAATGTTTTGATGGAGCGTTTGAATTTCATCATATAATTTAAAAATATTGTTTTAGATAGTATATAAAATTGAATTAAAAATATTATTAAGTTAAATGAAAAATTGTACGGATATGAAATTTATATCATTATAAAAGGTAATTTTTCTAGACAAGATAATACAAAAAGCATTTTTAATAAGATTATTATCTTGGAAGATATGAGTATCAATTTAAGTTGGCAAGTCATAATAATTATGACTCGACTTAAATTATATATATATATATATATATATATATATGTAGTGACGAGCGCCTGTTGGCGAGCGCCATCTGCTGGTTGTTAGACGGAGTTGACGCTGGTTAGACGGAGAGCAGATCAGACGGATCTGGACGAGAGAAAAGACGTGTCAGATCAGACGGATCTGGACGAGAGAAAAGACGTGGCAGATCAGACGGATCTGGACGAGAGAAAAGACGTGTCAGATCAGACGGATCTGGACGAGAGAATAGACGTGGCAGATCAGACGGATCTGGACGAGAGAAAAGACGTAGCAGATCAGACGGATCTGGACGAGAGTGAAGACGTGGCAGATCAGACGGATCTGGGCGAAAGTAAAGACGAGACGCGACGTATTCGACGAAATCTACTGAATGTTCAATTCTTTTATGTTAATGTATATATATCCTAAATGTCCTAATCGTCCTAAATGTAATTAAATGTGCGTTCTAAAATAGTAGTGATTTCTGAGTCCTACATATATATATATATATATATTTCGTATTGATTCCTGTTTTCTTCTTTGTGCTTTTTCGGGTGATAACTTCTTATGACCCTTTCTTTTCAATTCTACCTATGCATTTTGAGATCCCCCCGAACCAAAACAACATTATGTTCTTACATGATAAAAAAAGGAAAGAAAGAAATTTAAAAAAACTTTTTATTTTTTACTATTTTTAGTAACGCTAATTTAAAATTTTAATTTTGAAAATATTTTTTATGCGAGATGCTGAAATCAACTCTCTTTACAATGATCCGAAATGAAATGTTTATTTCAATTTGTGAAATTAAGAAGTAAAAAATGTGGAGTTTTAAAAATTAGAAAGGTAATCCACAAAAATTACCAAAAGGTGAGAGTTTAATTTGCCTTGAAAGCGAGATATCAGACCGAATACATATATAGAGTGCACCAAAACGAAGAGGAAATACTAAAATCAATAGATACGAGCCAAATAAGATTCGTTTCTAGAGTACTATAATTCTCAAAGTTCAGGTATGAGAAGTTGATTGATTATATTTCCCCTCACCCGTCTATCTAATATGGAGGACAAAGGAACGGAAGATGGAAAGGGGTGTACCACGTGACTGATAGAGATAAAGAGTGCACCGGGGAGTTTCTCTTGTTACGAGTTCCTCTAACGTCTTTTTTTTTTGAGGGGGGGGGGGGCGCACCCAATGTAGGATTATCAGTAGTCGGTAAGTCTATAAGAATTTATCCACTCAGTTGGGCATGAATTGCTGAAAGGGGAGTGACGTTAAAAGCACGTCTTCATCTCTTCGTTGAAATGGAACACCTGGCATTTCGGGCGGTTCTGAGATTATTGATTTTTAGAACAGTGAACATTTTATTCCAGCTCGTTGGGAGAAGCGACAGGGGGAGCATCTCATTTATCTTTTTGAGGGATGTAGGGAGGGTGTGCGTGTGAATGTCAAACTCTTTTGATGAATGTTGTCTAGTTTGCAAACGTGCTCGTGTGTAGCATCGTTTTTGATTTAAAATAGGAATATTATATACAAAATGTCCGTTACTGCATCATATACAATCAAAGAACTTACAAAATAATGAAAGAGCAAAGGTACGAGAAGCATGTAAAGTATTAACTGAGGTTAATAATGTAAAAATAAAAATCCATGAATGATTATAAACAAACAAACAAAAATATCAAGATAAAAACAAACAAACTTATCAAGATAAAAGTCATTTTTATGATTAATTTTCTAGAGTTCTATGCTTTGTAGATGGAATATATTCTTTAACTGAGAGTTTAGTCTCTAAAAATTTTTACTCCTTTTTTTTTACTTCAGTCTCACCCTATCTATATTTTAAAATTATCATTCCCTTTTTTTTTCTTCTTTTTTTTTTGCTGTATCGAGTTTTGAGATAACTGCTTTTATTCTAGCTATTTGCTCACGCATCTAAACTGAATTATCAACTGTCTGCTGTTTGTTATGCAAGTCCAATAGTTCATTAACAACATTACTACCAACTCAAATTTTTAGCTTAATCAATTTGTTAATAATTTATTTCCGTTTATGCTTTTATTTTAATAAATTTGTAAAAATACATGTTTTTATTTGTTTATTCTAATATTATTGTCTATTCTAATATTATTTATAAAAATTTAGAGAAATAAAAAAATTGAATTAATAAATTTTAATTAATTATTCGCTTAAAATAATTATAAGTGAATGGCTACATTGCATATAAATATGAGCATTTAATTATTATGAAATATTCTAAAGAAACAATAAATTTAAAGGAAAATACTTGCAGAAAACGGTGCTCAGTTCAAGTATCGAAATTGCTCTGCTTTATACTGATAAAAATTGTCCATCTTTTAAAATTTTATGCTGAAGACCTGGATTTGAATTTTATTATTTAGTTTGCCCTTGAATTTTGCTTCATTCAAAGCCAAATATATCAAACAGATGTCGTTTTATATTAAGTAACTCTTCATCTCCTGACCTTGTTGTATTATTGCCATTGGAATTTAAACAACAAAAACAAAAAAATAACGAAATAAAACATACACTGATATAAGTTTCATAATCTTGCAATGGTGCTTCCCAAGATAATAAAGTTAAAATTTCGGAAATAACTGCTTTGTCAAAAATAAATCAATAGATAATAAAAAAAAATCTAGTATTATTTCCCCCGAGGATTGAACTATTGAAAATTGAAATGTATGTTCATTCAGATTTTGATCAAGTGGTTTTTTCATAAGTTGCCAAAAAAAAAAAAAAGCAGTTATACATGTAATTTTATTATCAATTTTTGAACAAAATCATTGAAGAATTTCATTGAAGTTTAACTTCTCTGTTTATGTTACCTTTTTAACATTTTTTAAAAATTCCTAACCCATTAGACTAGGATTTTTTTTTTTGGATAATTCAAATTTTGTAACTAATGAATTAATTATTTTTTTTTTTTTTAAAGCTGGGACATGTGAAATAATGCCCTCTTCCCCCTCCAAATCAATACTTCAGTCACCAATCAGCAATATTTGAAGGGATAATCAAATATGTTATTCTATATTATGTCAAAAAATGAAAAACGAAATATGTGCTGACATTTTATTTAAATAATTTGATTATCGACTATGTTTTATGGGCGGAAAAAAATGACAATTTTGTTTCAAATGAATGTAAGAATGTTGTATTCGCCAAAGTCATTTTAATTTGTTTTGATTGAAGTTTGATTTGGTGGTTTATATTATGTTACAATTTTAAATATCTATAGATTCACCAAAATCTATGTATATAAAATAGCATAATCAATGCAATGAATCTGCAAGCAGGATAGTGCTGAGAGTAAGCATTGCAGATTGAAAAAAAAAAAAAAAATGTCACTCGAGAAATATTTTAAATACGTAATATTTAGTAAGCAACTGGCGATTTTATTGTCTTTTAAACCGAAACAATTTTTTGAAATGCGTATGATCTCGCACAAGAAAAATGAAATTTTAAATAAAATTTTCGGTTGATAAACTTTAGTTCGAAATGAACAGAAATAGCCAGTTCACAGAGATTTTATATAAGTTACAAACATGATGAAAATGTTAATCTTGGAACTGATGTAAAAAGGTTACACATACATTAACATACAATACACTCATGCCCTAGAATTATTATTTTTAATGTAAGAAAATAAAAATGTTCTTGATACTATCGTTCTCAGATTCTTTAAAAACTACTCAGTTACTTGTCATTTCTCATAAATTATTTAATAAATTCTCTCAATTTGACACTTAGCTAATTTGGAAGTTTTTAAATCAAAGGCATGAATTATTCATTTTTTAAAAAAATCTTGTCCCCTGAATTTCCTGTTAAAATTATGTAAAAATTTTCTTTATAATTCGAATGAATTTTGATTTAGTCTCCATGCAAACTAACAATTGCATTTATTTCTGAATCGTTTTTAGAGCACAGAAAGTTTTAAAACGATTAAAGAGAACAGATATTCCATGACTGAAAATTCAATTTCGATCAAATTTCAAACCCCGCCCCCTTTTTTTCTCCTCCCTCAGCTTCATTTTCCGATCAATAAAATTTCCTTTTAGCTGCATCGTATTAGAGACAGCATTACGAATTTCTTTTGCACTCTGTGGAAACATTCTGCAGAATGATGTTCTTTTTGAAACTTCTGTACGCTTACTGCATTTAGATAAAATACATATATAAATTAATCCTCAAAATAAAGATAGAATAATTAGAACATTTATTATGATTCGGACACATTTAATCTCATTCTTCGGTGTCTGTGTTTGAATCCTTTCAAAATTTTTTTGACCGTTTCCAGCCAAGAGATCTTTATCAGAATTAGTAAAATCAATATAGAATCTCATGTCAGAATTTTTTCAGAAGAATGTTTGCTTGTTGAGTTAAAAAATATTTCTAAATCAAGAAAACTTTCATTTTTTTTAGATATTTGAAAAGAGGCATCTAAACTACACAGTATTCTTTTTATCTTCAACTTCAATATCGTTCTATGATCATTCGTATTTTCAGAATCTTGTGAAAAATCATTTTGTGCATCGGAATTATTTTCCAAAAAACACAAGTGATAAACTTTTAGATTTATTTATTCTCTTCTTTAAAAAACAGAATGACATTCGTGATATAGTTAATAAATGACTTCAATTATAATTAACAAATGATTTTAATTATAATTAACAAATGATTTTAATTATAATTAACAAATGATTTTAATTATAATTAACAAATGATTTTAATTATAATTAATAAATGATTTCAATTAATTTCCTTAAAGTAAAACTGTAAGACAAAATTAGAACTCCGTAAGAAAAACTCCATAAGATCTATTACAATTCCTAAAGCTAAGTTGTATTTTGATAGAAATGTTTTGTTCATTATCATTCATGTTTATTTTTATGTTATTGATTTTAGTGAATGCTTTTCGTATTATTACTATTTCATTATTTTTTAAATTCTTTGATCGTATATAATATATAGATTTTGTGCGTAATATAATCTTTCAGTTTTCATTAATAGTCTTATTTTTAAGCATGAGCACAGTTTGAAAATGAAAATAATTGTTCTAAAAATCGGCAACATCCATCTTTGAAATCAGCATTTTCACTCTCCTCTGAAAGTGACATATATGGTCGCCATGTCTGTTAAATACGAATTTCATTCTGAGCTAACAAAGAATAATTGTAAAGAGAATGTATTTTGAAGTAAATAAGCTCAGGGATATTTAATCCGAAAAATGAACGCAAACGATTTCAAAGGTAGCAAGATATGTTGAAAAAATCATGTATGTAAAATCAACTGATTTCCAGCAGCTGCCGAAAAATCAATATTGGCTGCCATTAGAAGTGGTTTCGTCTTGACCAGGTCTCTTAAGCGCGTGTCGTCAGGTCCCCCAAAAATCACCTTATTGCCATCTATCGGTTAGTATTAGAATTAACATTTAATAGAGTTATTTTTCGGCAGCTGACGGAAATCAATATTAGCGGCCATTAGAAGTGGGTTAGGTGTCTTTATCGCGTGCCATCTGATCCTCCAAATATCACCTTACTGTCATCTATCGGTTATTAGAATTAACATTTAATATAGTTATTATTTTTTTAAACAAAATGTTTGTTTAATGTAAATCTTATTGTTTTAGACTTTTCATGTTTCTGAAACAAACTGATTCTTTTAATTAATTCCCAAAATGTTAGAAGTAATTCACTTATATGCTTTAAATCACATTTGTAAAGTTATAGTCGAAACTAGTGACCTGTAAATAAACGCATTGTAGTATATCATTTTTTAAAAATGGAATCAATTTGTATTTTTTTACAAATTATACTTCATCACTGATTCTGAAAATCAAAATATCGGATTTCATTTTTATGTCTCTGATTAATCATATTCTTCTTAAAATGCGTCTGTGAAATTATTCACCATTTCATCAAAATGACGGAGATCTTTTTTTTTTTTTTTTTTTTTTTTTTACATTGTACTGAAACTGATGATACAAAGTGGATGAATTAAGAACGTGGATGTCATAAGGAATTCATAAGTACATCCAATTAAAAATATTCTGAAACAATTCAATATATAATAGTTTGTTATCCAGTTTTAGGGGGGGGATATCACATGTCCGCTTTACATTTACGTATGTTCTGGAACAGATCTTCATGTTTGATTTCAGCTGAAGTTTAACTACCCATCTTTAAAAAAATAAAGTTTTAACTTTATTTTAATAGTATTTCAAATTTAGTGAAATATTTATACTAACTTGCCAGTTTTATGAATAAATGTGGAATTCTGATTCTTAATAGCAAACATTTTCATATGAAGCAAATATAATAAATTATGAACGGAAGTTCCCGATATAAATCGATTTGATGATCTGCTAAAAAAATCTCTTTTTAAAATTAAATTAGTACAGTTATTTATCTGTTTTTAAAGCAATCTGTAATGAAATATCATCTTGAGAGGTATTTCGTTTTAAAAAAAATTAATAATAATAAAAATATAATTTTTTTTTTTTTGAAAACTTCTTTTATTTTATTTAATGTTATTGATCATTATATATGCCGAGGATTGTAGTTTTGGAAGATAAATTTATTCGTTTTGTATTACGTGTGCTCTGTTTTAGTAAAATATTCGTGTTCTTATGAAAATGTGAATTTTCGATTATTCGTGAAATCAGATTCTATGGCTGTTGTCGGTAAGGGAATCCCGCAGATAATCAGGATCATTAAATAGGGAAAGTAGGCAATTGTTTAGAGGCTTCATAACTTTCGCGGACCTCGAGCTGTTGATAATTTCTTGCGGTAAAGTTATTTAATTAAGTACATTTATTTAATTATGACGACCGTATAATCGAACTTATTTAAATAAAAATCAAATACTATTTTTATTAATTTTGGAATAATATTCTAGTTACATTTCTAATTAATTACTATTTGCTAGTTTTTAATTTTCAAAAAGAAATACTGTGTTTTATAATTTTAAAAAAATGTACAATTTTATTATTAAATAATATTTAGATTGATTTAAGTATTTTTTTTTTAAATTTTACTTGTGCATTCTTTATAAGTAATATACTGAAACCAACTTTTTAGAAAGTCATTTGTAATTAGTCATCTGCATGTTTTGCTATTTCAATTTGTTAAAATTTGCAGCTATTTACAAAAAAATAATACTAAAAATTGATAAAAAATATTTTGTTTTAAATATTTATAGAGGGAAAGAGTCCCTGAGATTGATGACAAATATTACCTACGAGCCCTTAGAAAGCTTAATGAGGCCCTGCGGATAATCGCCTATACACGCTATTATGACTTAATGAATAATATTATTCTATACTTATAAGTTTTTTTACTTACTTTTTTCTTTTTTGTATTTGAAGTATAAAAAACAATGTAATCGTCAAAAAAAATTCGAAGAGATTTGAGAGAAAATTGAGATTTGGATGAGATCGAAAAGCATATTTTTGGAATTCTATCCGTTTGAGAACATGATAACTCAAAAAAGCTTAGAGCAGGATGAATGAAATTTGGTATTTGGTCTTCCTGACAAATTTGTAAATTTCTATCATACTTTGAACAAAATCCATTTTGTGAATATTTGTCTGTCTGTCCGAGTGCAAGTAAACGGTCAAAGAGTCAGAAAAATAAAATTTAATATTCTGTTTTAGAATCTGAAATGTGGCACCGTATCAGATTTTAAAATTCTTTACTGGACTGACTGTCTATCGGTCTGAACATTCTCATACATGTAAATGAAACAGAACGAAAATTTAAACGACTTAGAAAAGACATCTTGTTCAACAAAATTGTAGTTCTGTGTGTAATTTTGTTATCAACTGGTAGAAAAAAATAAGGCGTCCAAAATGCATATCAGGTTTTCTTCATTATACTTCAAGCCACAAAACTTTCATATGCGAGACGTTGAAAATAAAAATCTGAGTTCTCGTGGCGTTCACGACCTTGCCGAAGGACCACAATTTTTATGAGAAGGGGAGGGGACGATGGTTAATACTTCTTTTAGGGGGTATGTGAGAAAATATCGGGAAACGTCATTCCTGTCCTAATTCAGGTTCTTTTAACAATTTTTTTGGATTAAGAAGCGCAGACAATCCGTCTGAGGATAATCCAGCGTTAACTGTAATATGCCAATCACAGAAACTACTGCGTAAGGAGCTGCTGCAATAATATTTAATTATTATCATTATTATTATTATTGTGAGCAGATTAAGAAGATTAGGTATATTTTTCCATGATGAGTAGGTTTCAATATTAGGTATGCTTGTAATATTTTTTTTTTAATATTTTTTGTATTTACGACTGAGATCTAACTTCAGAATGAAGCAATGTTGGACATTTTTTTTATGTCTCCATTTTAAAATATTGCTGATTTTATCTGTGATATAATTGAAAAAATAAATATTATGTACATAAAATATAGATAGAAAAATAAATTGTCCAAGTGATAGCACAATGAAGATAACAACAGTGTAAGGCATAACAACAGTTCTCAAGTATATATTATGTAAATTAAAAATAGCTGAAATACCATATGTTTCATTAACTATCAGCATTAAATAAAAGATTATTCTATGTTAAAAGAAATACATTAAATACTAAATCATCTTGACATATAATTGCTAAAACATGCGCTACAAACTGGGTTTATTTTGCTTTACTTCATTTTGTATCCCTTATCTTCAAACTGTATTTTTTGTTGTTGTTTGCATTAGAAGAAAATGGGAAGCATTTCTTTACGTAAATGATATTTAATATTAGTAATACATGAATTTCATAATAAATAAATGCTAAACTATGGTAGGAATATTTTTATACTTTAAGTATTTTGAATATTCCTTGTGAGAGGCTACTTTGACAGTAATTTTAAAATATAAATGTGGTCTATGAAATAATTTAAATGATTTTTTGTGGATTATAGAATTAACTTTCTGTTAAATATTCCTTCAAATTTAATATAAAATCATAAACATTTTAGGCTATTTTGAGAAAAAAAAATTACAACTGTTACAAAAGTATTAAAAAGCATTTTTTTTATTTAACAATATATTAATAAAAAATTATTCATTTCATTTTAATAACAAATTTCTATAAAGGAAATATACTAAGATTTAATCAAGATTTCATGTATTATGGTTAAAAGTAAATTATAAAAATAAAAGTGAATGTTCACTCATATAATTATGAGGAAATAAAACATCTGTTTAAAAACTTTAATGTTACAGCAAGAGTTTTTCCAGCAATACAATAACAGAAGTCTGACTTTATTTCTTTTAATAAAGAAACTAATGTTCTAAATTCATTTGCATTTGAAATCTTATATTGATCTCGACTTTTCTGCAAACAAAGGGATCATTGTGAGATAACCAGACTTTTTCCATAGCAAAATGTCTGCAACATGCATATTGTTTTCTCGGGGAAAAAAATGGCTTAAGAACGACCAAATCAATGGGCACATCCAAGCGTGCCCTTAAAGCCATTTCTAATAAATATAATTAAATTCTAATAATTTTAATTAAATAATACTTCATGCAATAGATTTCATTACAAAAAAAGGTTGCAAATTTTATTAGTTTGGTACAAAGATCACGCGAATGGTATTTATTACTCAACAGAAGAAGAATTACTGTTAGTTAAATGGTGGAGATTTTATTAAAGTGAACTCAGTTATAGGATGTTAAGATTTATTCAAGCTAAAGAATAAGAATTGACAATTAAAGTCGCTAATTTAACCTTTTCTCTGTTGTGCTTTTTAAAAAAATTCATCAGTTTTTTTTTTCTTCTCATACTAAATTAGGAACATTTTTACTTCCTCTTTTTTGTCAGCAAATACTATTCAGATTCAGGGAAAGGAAAACTTGATATGTATTTAAATCTTGCGAATTTACACATTCACTCTGGAATTTTGAAGTATTAGTCTCTTTAAATGCGTTATAATCAAACACATGCTGTGTATAACAAGTTTGTGTTATGTATGACGCGTTAATATTTACAATATTCAAATCATTGATTGTTTCAGGAAATTTAAGAACTGTCAGTCTTATGATTTAACGCGAACACTTCATTCGGAAAAAAAAAAAAAAAAACTTGCGATTTTAAATTTTTTTTTTATGTCGTTGAAAATATACATTTTATTTTTTTATTTTTACCGCATCTTTAAATAGAAAGATTAAATATTTTTAAAAAAGCCAAATTTTGCAAAAATTTTAGCAAAATTGAATGTTTTATTTTAATCATTTTTTAAATTTTGATTCAATGCTATATAATGCTCTTCAATGCTATATTCAAAAAATAGTAGTTCTGACACTCTTGTGTGTTTGTCCTTCTAAGTAAAATGTGCGCACTTGGAGAATAAAATCTTTTTAACACTGCTCAGAAGCATTGACAGTAAACGAAGCTGAGGCAGCGTAAACATTTCTTCTTTGTACACAGGGGCACGTTTACGAGCTGAAAGAGTCTTGTAATTTGATGATGCCACCATATCTGTGAGAAAGGGGGTTAAAATAGGCTGACCCTTCTAAATTTATGTCCGAGAGAATGAGGTGTCTTTATATCACTCTGTCCCTTCAACTTCCATTGGACAAATATCTCTAACCGTTGCCAACGATTCAAGACAAGTATAAGAACAAAGATTAAGAACAAAAATTTAAAGAATACGAACAAAGATTAAGAACAAAAATTTAAAGAATACGAACAAATATTAAGAACAAAATTTTAAAGAATACGAACAAAGATTAAGAACAAAAATTTAAAGAATACGAACAAAGATTAAGAACAAAAATTTAAAGAATACGAACAAAGATTAAGAACAAAAATTTAAAGAATACGAACAAAGATTAAGAACAAAAATTTAAAGAATACGAACAAGGATTAAAAACAAAAATTTAAAGAATACGAACAAAGATTAAGAACAAAAATTTAAAGAATACGAACAAAGATTAAGAACAAAAATTTAAAGAATACGAACAAAGATTAAGAACAAAAATTTAAAGAATACGAACAAAGATTAAGAACAAAAATTTAAAGAATACGAACAAAGATTAAGAACAAAAATTTAAAGAATACGAACAAAGATTAAAAACAAAAATTTAAACGGTAAGTACAAAGGCGATGCGAATCATTGAAAAATAACTAAAACTGAAACTGCTTTGAAAGAGGTAAGAAGTATTATTATTTTACACAGATTTGTTTTATTAATTATTTTTTTTTTATAAAAACATGATTTTTTAAAACTATTTCTAAGAAATATCTGAAAATATAAATTAATTATAAATGTTCATGATGAAATAGAAAAGTGTATTCAATGTATTTAAATATCGTGCACATTTTAATTATGAATATCAATTCAAATTGAATTGGATATCGAAGTTATAAATATGTATGTTGTGATAACTTCTTGTCTAATATAACAATTTTAAGTGTTGGAAATAACAAGATTTTACTCTTTAATAACAACAAGATTTACAAGATTTTAATAATAACAAGATTTACGATCATTAAAACAATTACTGCGATTTTGGTATAAATCGGTGAAAACTTTTTTCATTAATCGCACATTGGATACATATTAACTCTTTCTCTTTTTAATAATTTAAATTCCATGAATCTTTTTAAAAGATTATTTTAGTTATAAGTTTAATAACCAGAGCAGAACAGATTGTTAATATGACAATAAAGAACTTACATTGGCATGAAATGTTGTGTTTTGCAATTATATTGAAAACTTTATAAGTGAAAGATTTATTAGCTTATCTTAAATTTTAAACCTTGAAATGTTTGCCATTTGTTAAATTTATAACTATAACTTACCAATTTTTCGATGTTAAAACTATCATCATAATAACACGTTAATGCTTTTTATTAGTTTTCCTCTGGTAATTATAGCGGGAGTTTATTTTAAGCATTCTATTTTATTTTTTATCTTCTTGAATTGATAGCTATATGGTTTTACATAAATATGTAACAGATTAATCAAATTTTAAAGTAATAATTTCAATATTTCTATACTGCTCCACCCGTGGATCTTTATGAAATTGCGTAACTTTTTAAAATTTTGTTTCATAATTTAGTCTTTATTAGTCGGTATCAGGAAAGGAAAATTTTTTGTTATTTCAACTTGTTTTAACATTTTTTTTTTTTTTGTTTAACAACTCTTTTATTAATAATTTAGTCTATTAAATAATTTTTAATTATTATTTTTAGCAGTAATAAATTTAACAATATATTTAAAATAACTATTTTTTAAACTAGTACTAATTATTTAATTATTTTTAATATGTATTTTTACTAAAAATTAACAAGGTGCAATTACGATTTCCGGAACATCGAATAGAAGGGTGGGAGAAAAAATTTAAATAAGCAATTTTCCTTCAACTAGATAATATTTTAAAGAAATGTTTTAAAATTTCTCTAAGTATTATTTCAAAAAGAAGAGAAAATTTTATATATATGTATATATTTTTATTATCATTGTTAATAGAAAATACCACTCAATCCTTCTGTCAAAGGATGTTGACACTGTTTATACCAATTCAAAGTTTTCAAGGAATGTAAATAATAATATTTTCTCCTAATAGTTTCTGAACAGAATTGTCATTTTATCCTTTCATGTTAATAATTCTTTTTAATAAAAAATTTGAAACTTTTTTTCATTTGTTTGATATGTGCATATAATGTAGAAATTGCTAAAAATGTAAGCGCAAGGTTAAAATGAAAAGCTAAGATAAAGTTTAATTCATATTACTTTCTTGTTATAAATAGAATTTACCTAGAAGGGGGTCTCAAAATAATTTAGCGCCTGTGGTGTCAAGTTGTCAAAATCCGCCACTGAACTTGAGGGATTTGTTTGGCCCAAATCCTGCAGTTACGGGTGTTGACATCGCTATTTAGGGCCTTATCTGTCCTCAAAATGTTTCATGGCCAATGTTTGTCCATTTCCACCTGTGCAAGGAATTCCAAAGCGAAAGATTCTCTTGCAGCAGGATCGTTACGTTGAAGTTCTTGAACATTTTTGATTTTATGTGGGTAGAACTGTAGCACTTTACAGACAATTTCGTACTCCGTAATCCATGATACGACCATTCGACGTGCGACAGCCATGTGTATTTTTCATTGTTGCTTCCTACCTTGCTAATGCAACAGCCACAGCAGGTTTCTTTCCCCTTCCAGGTGCAACAGATAACAAACCAGTTGTTTCAATATTTGCCATTATTTTCCTGAAACCCTGTGGTGTTACTGGCCCTAGGCGTATTCCTCTTACTGAACGATACCTTTGCAAAGCACGTCGTTCATTGCTATCGCATTCGTAATAACATTTAACGAGAAAAGCACGATCTTACATGGTTGAAGACATTATCGATTAGTAACATTGAGAACTCTGACAAACAAGTTCACTTTTATCTGGAAAATTAAATGACATATAAAGTGCATCTAGCATCTGCATAAATCATTTGCTTCTTTCTACCTTAAGCCAGTAACAAGCCATTGCGGTTTTGCCTAAAGGTGGGTTCACACGAGGCTTTTTATTGCGCGCAATAGAAGGTCACGCCTACTTCAGGAAAATCACGTGACTGCAACGGGACAATGGCAAATGGTTGTCTCGTCGGGACAACTATTAGCTATTGTCCCATCGACGTTGTCTCAACTGTTCACACGGGGACAATAGCAGAGACACAATAATTGCGCGCAACTGTTAGCCTCGTGTGAACCCACCATTATCCCACAAACATTTTTTGAAATGCGTATGATCTCGCACAAGAAAAATGAAATTTTAAATAAAATTTTCGGTTGATAAACTTTAGTTCGAAATGAACAGAAATAGCCAGTTCACAGAGATTTTATATAAGTTACAAACATGATGAAAATGTTAATCTTGGAACTGATGTAAAAAGGTTACACATACATTAACATACAATACACTCATGCCCTAGAATTATTATTTTTAATGTAAGAAAATAAAAATGTTCTTGATACTATCGTTCTCAGATTCTTTAAAAACTACTCAGTTACTTGTCATTTCTCATAAATTATTTAATAAATTCTCTCAATTTGACACTTAGCTAATTTGGAAGTTTTTAAATCAAAGGCATGAATTATTCATTTTTTAAAAAAATCTTGTCCCCTGAATTTCCTGTTAAAATTATGTAAAAATTTTCTTTATAATTCGAATGAATTTTGATTTAGTCTCCATGCAAACTAACAATTGCATTTATTTCTGAATCGTTTTTAGAGCACAGAAAGTTTTAAAACGATTAAAGAGAACAGATATTCCATGACTGAAAATTCAATTTCGATCAAATTTCAAACCCCGCCCCCTTTTTTTCTCCTCCCTCAGCTTCATTTTCCGATCAATAAAATTTCCTTTTAGCTGCATCGTATTAGAGACAGCATTACGAATTTCTTTTGCACTCTGTGGAAACATTCTGCAGAATGATGTTCTTTTTGAAACTTCTGTACGCTTACTGCATTTAGATAAAATACATATATAAATTAATCCTCAAAATAAAGATAGAATAATTAGAACATTTATTATGATTCGGACACATTTAATCTCATTCTTCGGTGTCTGTGTTTGAATCCTTTCAAAATTTTTTTGACCGTTTCCAGCCAAGAGATCTTTATCAGAATTAGTAAAATCAATATAGAATCTCATGTCAGAATTTTTTCAGAAGAATGTTTGCTTGTTGAGTTAAAAAATATTTCTAAATCAAGAAAACTTTCATTTTTTTTAGATATTTGAAAAGAGGCATCTAAACTACACAGTATTCTTTTTATCTTCAACTTCAATATCGTTCTATGATCATTCGTATTTTCAGAATCTTGTGAAAAATCATTTTGTGCATCGGAATTATTTTCCAAAAAACACAAGTGATAAACTTTTAGATTTATTTATTCTCTTCTTTAAAAAACAGAATGACATTCGTGATATAGTTAATAAATGACTTCAATTATAATTAACAAATGATTTTAATTATAATTAACAAATGATTTTAATTATAATTAACAAATGATATAATTAACAGCAGGTTTCTTTCCCCTTCCAGGTGCAACAGATAACAAACCAGTTGTTTCAATATTTGCCATTATTTTCCTGAAACCCTGTGGTGTTACTGGCCCTAGGCGTATTCCTCTTACTGAACGATACCTTTGCAAAGCACGTCGTTCATTGCTATCGCATTCGTAATAACATTTAACGAGAAAAGCACGATCTTACATGGTTGAAGACATTATCGATTAGTAACATTGAGAACTCTGACAAACAAGTTCACTTTTATCTGGAAAATTAAATGACATATAAAGTGCATCTAGCATCTGCATAAATCATTTGCTTCTTTCTACCTTAAGCCAGTAACAAGCCATTGCGGTTTTGCCTAAAGGTGGGTTCACACGAGGCTTTTTATTGCGCGCAATAGAAGGTCACGCCTACTTCAGGAAAATCACGTGACTGCAACGGGACAATGGCAAATGGTTGTCTCGTCGGGACAACTATTAGCTATTGTCCCATCGACGTTGTCTCAACTGTTCACACGGGGACAATAGCAGAGACACAATAATTGCGCGCAACTGTTAGCCTCGTGTGAACCCACCATTATCCCACAAACAGTTTCGTTTCAGAAACGATTAAAGACAGTTTAAATCGATATCTTCATGTCTTATTTTGTTTAATAATATTGCAAACCGCTCCATTTCTCCCCTGGTGGGGAATTTGTGAACTTTTTTTTTGGCGGAGAAGAAATTTCCATGACCTCCTTTAAATTATTACCAAGTTTGATAACATTTAGCCCAGTAGTTTTCTTTTCCTTTTACGACCATTTAAAAGCGGAACTTTAATTATAGCCACCTTGTGTATATATATATATACACACACACACACACAAAAATATTAAAATCAAGTTAATAGGAAAATCAAATAAAAAAAGAATCCGGCCTGAAGACTTTTTCAAGGGTCACCCTTGAAAAAGTCTCAGAAAAAAGGGATTTTTTCTGTGAGGGAATGCAGACAAAAAGTCTAATAATGATTCCTCGTGATAGACAGAGAGGAACAGACATAAGTTGAAAGAATTGAAAGGAAGGGATTCGGTAAACAATCTTAAATAAAATTATACATTTCTTTCTAATCGACGGGCAAGAAGTTTCTCTTACCAACTTTGTTTATACGAATACGATAAATTGAAAAGTGCAATGAGCTAGATGGATGAAACTTGGAATACTGGTTTAGAATCGAAATGATAGATTTTGTATCAAATATTAAACAAAATCTGTTCAGGTGATCGATTACGTTCGGAGCCAAATCCAAAAAGGGGCTGACCATCACTGGGTGTTTACTTTCAGGTGCATGCAAACGCGTAACTGAAAAACGTAATATAAAATTTTGTGACTACAAGTGTAGTTTTGTGTCAAATTTTTGTTTCAATCTGTTGGGAAAAAAATTCGTCTTAAAAACAAATTCGATTTCCCTATACTATTTACACATTTAACAAGAATTAGTCGCCAAAACTCTCGCCGAGGATCATACCAGGGTTTCAATCAAAATGCTCAAGTCACACCCAAAGTTAATATTTCGTAATTATTGTACTCCAGTATCTTGCAAGGCGTTCTCTGGGTTAATACTTTTATTGGGGAGAATGCGAGTTAAGTTTTGGGTAGACGATTTCGGTTGGTTCTGTTGTAATTTTGCAGTTTATCGAGGTGGTGATAGGTTACTTTTCACTTATAATTTTTGCACCTTTTCAATTTTTGAAGAAGAGCTCTAACCCTTTGTTATATATGTGCCCCATTTTTTACAAAATTTAAATCATTAATGTCTTATTGTTTTATACTTAAAATAACAGGGAAACAGCAAAATATTATCATTTTAATTATAACTTTGAAGTTTTTAAGCAAATGTCAAAGGCTTGTATCAGTTGGCAAGAGTTGAAAATTTATTTCTGTATTTTAAATATATTTGAAGAAATTAACTGTCGTTTGCAATTATTCTTTTTTCAATTAAATAAAGGCGGAGAATACCGTTTTACGATATAAATTATGAGTTTATAATTCGATTTTTTTTATATTGGAGGGAAAAATTATCTGGTTTCCTTAATTAACGTTGGAATTAAAGATATTATCTGTTATGGTTTTGAATATTTCAGTGACAGCCATTTATTTAAAAAAAAAGATTATAAATATATCGTTCATTTTTAAAAAAATTATATACTTTGGAACTTGTGTATTAACTGCATGCCATAGGTGAATTTTAGGCTTAACCACATGTTAATGGCGAAGATAGTCAATAAGCTAATGTCTTTAGCGATTTTTTTTTGGTGATTAATATCTCTTATGTGGTTAATATAAGTAGCCATGCTTTGGTAAAAATTATAATGGCTGTCTTTTTAAATACAATAAACTCTCTGTAACGCGGCAGATATCAAATCAAATCAAAGGTCCGCCAGATTAACGAAAACCGCCGAATAACGAATGCATTTAAAAAGCAAAACATGTTTATTGTACAAAATATGCAGAATTTTATAAAAATTATTCATTATATAATGAATATTGCTAAATAAATTCAAAATTTGAGCAGCAATTTATTTTACTCTTTGACAAGATAACTGACATTCGGTTAATAAATTGGTTGATTGCTATTTCCTAACCATGCCTTCATGATTAGTATTCATGATTTCTGAGTATTTAATCACATTTAAAGAAGTCTGCTACCGAAGAAACAAACACCTAACAATTCCTAATGGTTAATAAAATCTCGTAATGGGGTCAATTCACGGTCACGTACCAAACAAACCGCTTCTGTTCAATTTTCAACCGTTCTGCGCATGTCGTGATGTCTGCCGATAACGTTGACACTGTTTACATTGTTTAGTAAATATTAAGCTAGCCGATCAATTATTAAAAACTTCTGATTTTTTTAAAGATATTATTTTGAATTATTTTCTCCAAATTTTCTTAGTTATAAATTTTTATTTCTTATATTAAAATTTTAATTAATATTTTCAATAGAATTATTGTTTATGCAAAATTAACTAACATCGCTTTTTAATTCGTCTGGTGCCGCTTTATTCTTTCCTTTCCCATATCCCCCCGCCCCCATTTTTTCATCCGAAGGATACATTTTGACAAATGACTATGGCAGTGTTTTTGAAAAATTACATATGTTCTTTTTTACATATTATTTAAATAGTATTGAATGTTGAATTTTATGAATATAGTTCCCCCAGTTAGTTCTTTTTAAAAATAATTATTACTCTTAGATAAGTTAATGTTTTAAAGCTTACTAATGAAATTATTGTATTTTTTTTCTTATGTAATTACTTTTATAAATATTGAGAGTTAGTTATTTGATGTTTTCAGTTTGCTTAAAAGAAAGAACATGAAACTCAAATTAGTATATATTGAATAAATTATGTTTACAATTTCAAATTATGAAATATAAAAGGTATGGATACCTTTTTTTTAAATCTATGCAACTTATGAATAAATAATTTCATTTTAATTTGTAGAAATCATTAAAGGAAAACAAACAAAATCAAGCTTTCATAATTTTTATTTACACATTACAAATATATATATATATATATATATATAGAAAGAGAGAGATATATATAAAATATATGTGATAATTATTTGAAAAAATATGATCCAATGTATGTTTCAATGTACTCACTAATACAAAAGACTAAAAAAAAAACTATTAACTATTTATCAACATTTATTTTTCTAGACACTTAGAAATAATATAAACACAGTATGACAAGAATGTCAATGTAAATGATGAAATCAATTTTTTTCAACAGAAACATCCTAGATACTAAAGAACAGTTTTTTTATCACTAATAAAAACATAATGTTGAACAGTATACTTTTAAAGCAGAGCATTTATGAAATTTTTTTAAATGCTAAAGTTACATTGATAAAAATTACATTGAAAGAATATCATAAAATAAAACAAAAACATATAATAGACTAAATTTAATAAACAAGAATAAGGTCATGATATATAGAGAGAGAAGTTAAATAGGATATAAAGAGGAGTTGAAAGAAACACTTTTATGCTTTCACAGAATTTTATAATTCAAAATCGATATGTTAAAGAAATAGAAAAAAAAAGAAAAAAAAGTGAAACATGCATGTAGCAATGAAGTTGGGAATAAAAATTATA
Source organism: Argiope bruennichi (assembly GCF_947563725.1). NCBI lineage: Eukaryota > Metazoa > Arthropoda > Arachnida > Araneae > Araneidae > Argiope > Argiope bruennichi. The sequence continues at coordinate 131,620,947 of NC_079151.1, read as the reverse complement.
TAATAAATGCTGATATGGAAATTGATTTTCAATGAAAAGACCTTTATTTATTAAAACAGAAATCACTGAGGTGCACAGTGTTATAACAGGATATTATGATAACAGTGAATTTCAGTTTAAATACAATAAACTATTGACATTTCATTTTGAACAATAGAAAAGATGTTTGATATAAATTCACTTTGAATCCATCACAAATCTGCAAATGTAATTAGAAAGCTAGTAATATTCACTTCCACCTAAGTTTAGCATTATAGCAGTTGTTATTTTTGCAATAGGAGTTTGTTTACTTACGTTAATTAAATTTAGATAAGATTTTGTAAAAAAATGCAATGTAATACTCATGTAAACATTTTAAAACCTTCTAAGCATATTCAAAATTATCAGAAATTTCATCAAATGTGAATGAAGTAAATTAGAAATGCACTCATGATTTTGTTTGATTGTTTTTGGTGGCAATTCGCTTACCGATTTTTTTTTCTTCGAAGAGTTTTTCTTACAAATTACTGGAACAGCTATATTTAATAAATGGACACAAACTGAAGGAATTCTTCAAAATGATCGGAGCATATCATTGACTTCGAAGGCTTAAAAAAATCTATACCAAAGCTATCAACCCAAGTCAGGTTTGTTGAAAGGAAAATAAAAATACATTTTATCACGACAGTCACTCTTGTATTTCGCATTAAAGCATGCATCCATCAGCACACCAGTATTTCCTCTGTTAACACATAATAAGAGGAAACAAAATGATTCAAAAATTATAACTTCAAATGTAAACAAAAAATCCGCTTCATACTTGGCGGAGAACGTTAATGGCAGACTGATCGACGAGAGCGGCGCGGATGAAACTTAAATGACATGAATTGACCCCATTAGTGAATGCTTGAGTGTTTTCTCGCTTTTGTGTATATTGTTACGAAGGAAATACAATTTTAGAAAATATTTTGGTTTATTTTAAAAGAGGAAATGGTCATACAAGAGAATCGGGTACATGCCAGCATATACTACAAAGTTATATTTTTTTAAAGCAATAATAACCAAATGCATTATTAAAAAATTATTATTATATTATTTAGTTTGTCAAATTTTGATAGATTTGGTTAGAATTTTTGTTTAAGATTTCGTAATCAGTGAATGCGCCAATGCTTTTCGCTTTCATGAATATTGCCCCGAATAAAATACAATTTTAGAAAATAATATTATTTTAAAAGAGAAATAGCCGTACAGGAGACATGTCGACGTATGGAACTGTAATTCGAACAGAACAATAACAGCAAATGGATTTCCTATGCTTTAACTCCAGTCTATCTCTCCTACTTCAAGGGAGACCTTTGAAGAGGAGAGATAGAGTGGAGGTGACCCTTGTCGTATTCAAGTTTCACTGCTTAAAGTTATTGCCTTCTGGATTTCCGGCTTCCACTCTTCAATCAACTGGAATTTTCACAGCTCCGTTGTAATTAACACTGAGAGAACCATTGTGTCGTTTCGATTGTCCGACCGCTTCCTTATACGCTATTCTTGGAAAGAGGTTTGTGATGGCTAGTCAGTCGTTGATGAATTCACTGGCTTAAAAATTCTATCTCCTGTGTCATATTAAACGGTTCGTTGATCGCTCAGATAATTCTTGATGCTGATTCAGATAGATATTGATCGAAGATATCATACATAGTATAAAATGAAGTCTCCTGAAAGCGTCTGGAAGAGAAAAATTTGAGTAATACTTAACTGAAATTGGAGACATTTGTACCATTTTGTAAGGCAATTATTGAGGAAAGGTTTTAGTATATAGTAATCCTCAAAATAAAATAAGGAATTTTATAATTGCGATTTTAATTATTTTCCTACTACAAATTGCGCGTGCGTAACATAGGAGTATCTGTGCTTTGCACTTTTCCGCGCAAGTGCGAAAACCTCAAACTGCACATGCGCAAATAGCAAGAGCTGTGGTATGCATATGCAATACATTTCTTTGTTTACGTTTGATTTTATACAGCGATTCAAAACTCATTACACCCCCAAAAAATTAACATATTGGAGACATTTGTACCATTTTGTAGAGCATTTAGTCAAAGTGAATTATAGTGTGCACCCTGCTGCGCCAACAATGCCAAGTCGTCAATAAAGATGGTGGACAAAATAAACAAATACTTCCGCGGAACAGTTGCGGTTACCATTTCACGCCATATAATTAGGACTTTTTACTAATAAATATTGTTTTTTTTCCATACGGCATCTGTAGAAGGCACCGGGCAGAGTTTTTTAACTTAAAAAAAACATCCTACGGCTTCGCTAGCAGCGGGAGCGGGAACCTAGTAGCTTCGTCAGCACATTGAACATAAGGACTCTGTGGATAACATAAACAGTACATAACCAAAAGAAAAGAAAGAACGGAGAAAGAAGGAACATTTTCCATACAAAATTTCAAACAAACATCCTTTTCCCATAAAAGGATGTTTGTTGTAAAAAAATTCGTAAACTTTCTCGTAAAAAAATATATTCCACTCACCCTTCATCCATTCTGTCGGTTCGATATCAAACCATTTTCAATATAAAATTTCAACCGAGCATCCTTTTCTAACTTCATCAACTCGTATATATATATATATATATATATATATATATATATATATATATATATATATATATATATATATATATATATATATATATATATTCATCCATTATATAGGTTCACATATTCCCGACTCACATTTCATCCATTATATAGGTTCGAAATATTCCCGACATAACAAATTATGAAGAGAACCAACCGTTAGAACACCAAAAGTATTCCGAGAACTTTTAATTATAATAAAGAACAAAATTAAAATCTTTAATCGATATTTTTTTAATATTTTTAATTTAACATTTTTCATAATATAGTTGTAGTTTATGTACAACTCAATCATTGCAAAAAGTAGTAAACAAAGAAGCATGAGGGTTGCTAGAAGAGCTTTCCGATGGGTTGCAATATTGGCGACAAACTCGGGAGCACACGATTCTTCACTTTATCCGAGCATTTATTGGGGAAGGTTGAAGTCATATCAAAATAAAAAATGAGGAGTTTTAGAATTGTGATTTTAATTATTTTCCTAATAAAGCCCAAGGACTAACGTTTCACACTGCCTGAATTGACTTATGCGAAGAATGTTTTTCTCATGGAATTGTTTTGTCTATGAATATATCATATTTTTATCTTTTTAACAATCTGAATATTTCTGAATGTATGCTACAAAAAATTGTTTTGTAGTTATTTTTGATGATTTCTAAATATATTTTTATGTTTGTTTGATGTTGCGTGACATGCCCATGACATGGGGCTAGACTTAACTTTACAGCTAATTTTTCCACTTGGATGTTTTGCTATGGGCAAAGCTGTGAGGGTACTGCTAGTGTTAATTTAAGAAAAACTAAAATAATAAATAAAAAAATTTTTTTAGAAATTTACAATTCCAAGTACTGAAACCACATATCAAATCTTAACTCTATAAGTCAGTCAGCTATTGAGAAATTGTGTTCACAGACAGACATAATTCCCAAAATGTGTTTTCTGGATAACAGAAAGTTTGAAATATGGAAATTCATCAAAATCTCAAAGCTGATTTTTTTTTTTTAATGAATACAATATTTTCTCTTTGAATACAAGAAATGAAAAAAGATGAATTCTTAACTATAGAATTTTGACTCTACTGATTTCATAAATTTACAATAAACAAGTTTAAGGTAATTATTTGTTGCTGTACAAGAATAAAAAAAATATTTAATGTTTTTTTTTTTAAATGGAACTGAATTAAGTCAAAGGATACAAACATGTTTTCTTTATTTAAAAATCAAATTGTGAAGACAATGACACAAAATATCAAATTAAAAAAATATAGAATACTATACATATACTTTATTTACATAATAAACAATTCATTTATATATATTTTTTAAAAAATTATCAATTAAATTTATTCTATTGAAGTTGCATACAAGTTTAAAAATATGAGTCGTCAAAATTTCCTTTATTTGTACACAGTTATTCTTTTAAAAGAAAAAAAGTGAATGCAGTTTCCACACAGGTGGGTACCACAAATGTAGTCTTAAATGGGAAATATCTTTCAATGAGAATCTTGTTCTTGGCACTGAACTGGCAAGTTACTTTTATTACAAATATTATTACTAGTAACTAGGTGTTTGAACAACGTGTTTTTAAAAGAAAATTTCTTTTCTCATTAAATATACGAAAAGTTTTTAGATCGTTCTTCAGCAGATTGCTTATGGACGCGGGACAAATTTGCATCCAAATATCGTTTTTTTGTGGCATTACATATGTTGCACGTGTAAACCTTTTGACATTACAGTCAAAGAATACAAGGAGAGAAATGGTTAATGGCTACCCTTTATTTTAAGCCAGTGCGGATAGCTTGCGAGCTTTCTATGGGTGCCGAGTTTCTAATGACGTCATATGAGCATCCAATCAGCGTTAGGATGCATTAATTCCAAGCTTCTGATATAGGCGCTTCGCTTTCAACCAACTTGACCAACCAAGTAAGGTCTCGACTTCAGAATCGGAAGATTTCAGGTTCGAGGCCCAACACCACCGAAGAACCGTCGTATAAGCAGGTCTGGTCTGCGTTAAATCCGTCGGGGCCAAATGTCTTCCCGCTGGTGTGATGTGGAAGTTTGGAGAGGGTGGTCATCAGCTCAAGTGTCATCCTCGTCATCTGACCGGGGTTCAAAATTACGAGGTCCGTACCAAAATAGTCCTAGCGTTGCTTTAGAACGGGGCGCTAATATACTCAATCAAATTAATCCGTTTATGCCCGCAAGCAACCGGTCAAGCAATATTTTCATCATCGTGTGCTGTTTCCAACCAGCTTGAAAACGTAAATAGTGATAGAAAGATTGTTTGCAAATGAAATTCAACCAATCATGTGAGACTTTGACATTGGCGTAGTTTGCCACGGAAAGCGCGAATGACGCGAAGAAGTTTGTATATTTCCGAGACACTCCTTCTGTACCACTTCTCTGTGTCCCATGCTTCTTAAAAAAATGGCGTCAAAAATTAAATGTTTTTGTTGCTTATGGCATTTGCTAGAGACAAGCCCGCTGACTAAGTCAGCTATTTTAAGCTGAATTTCTGGAATAGCTTCTAAGGGTAAAGACCCCTGAGCACCAGAGCGTAGAAGTCTGACTTCTAGCTCATATGAAGATGACACTCACATTCCTGTCTTGCACAACCTCTTTTTACAAGGGGGTTCTTTCACACACCTCACAGAAAGAACACAGGATAAAGAACAACCATGCCCGAATCAGGACGCCCAGATCACGAGGAAGACGAGCTACCCCGAGGTAAGGATGCCGGGTAAAAATTATATGGTCGTCTGATTGACTATTTTCATAAGAAGCCAGCTCTTTGAAATCCTTTAGATGCCCATTATTAAAAAATACGGATATCTTGTACTTTCCAGTCTTCTATGATTACCGAGCTTCTAGTGACGTCATATGAGCATCCAATCAGCGTTAGGATGCACTAATCCTAAGCTTCTGATATAGGCGCTTCGCTTTCTAACTGTCCTGTCCCACGGTGCTGATATGGCGTATTTTCTTTTTGAGCAATACGTCAGTCTTAGTAACGGTCCCCAACATTAACATTCAATCGTTACAACTCAATTAACTTGCATAATCTTAAAGTTTGCACCTGGAACACAAATAGTTTGCGGCCCAGGATCGCTGAGGTGAGAGACTTTGTTTTAGAGCAAAATCTTGATGTGTTATTGGTTCAAGAGACCCTACTCCCCGCGGAGTGCACACCCCTAATCGCTAATTACCGGATTAATAAAAATGATAGATCCGGAGATAGGAATAATTTTCAGCGCATTTCAGGAGGTCCTTGTATTTATGTGAAATCAATAATTGAACATCACGTCATCCCCACTCCCGTTTTAGATAGAATGGAGGCGACAATTATTGAGGTTAAATTAGGAAATCTCCCCCTCTCAAAATTGTGTCAGCATATGTTCGATCTGGGAGTTCGACTATGTTCCCTCTGGAGGATTTGAAAAAACTTTTAAATTTAGGCCCAAACGTCAGCATTGCGGGCGATATGAACGCAGGTCATATCGCTTGGAATAACTATAAAACAACGAGATATGGAAATCAATTATTTAATTTTATAGCAACGCAGGACGGAATCAATGTTTTGGCGCCCCACTCTCCAACCCACATTAATGAAGTTAGCTCTAATGATTCCGTCATAGATTTCGCAATATTAAAGCGAATTCCTTTTCACTCTCAAATTAGAGTGCTAAACTATTTAGATTCAGATCACCTTCCAGTAGTTTTGACTTTTAATTCTGGAACCTTTTCTCTAAATTCACCAACGCAATTCTTCACCAACTGGGAGAATTTTCGGCATATCTTAAATTCGAAACCCCTTCAAAATTAATAGTAATGATGACACAGAATTTGCAGTTGGTAGTTTAGGAAAAATTCTAACGGAGGCACTCACAGAAGCCTCAAAACTAAAATTTAATAAATCTCCAGAGAAGCTTCCTTTAGAAATCCAAAACAAAATTTAACTGCGAAAAGTTTGGCAACGTTCTCGCGATCTTCAAGTGAGAACGGAACTTCGCAGAACCCAGGGTGAGATAAAAGGGTTAAACGGCTGGTACAACAGTTGTACCAGTAACGAGTTTGAATTTCGTCCCCCACTTGAACTTTCCAGCTGAACCCTAATTGCCTCGTAAAATCGCTTCCCTTTTGTGTCGCACCCCTTAGGGTCAGGAGATTTCGTCCAGCAGTTGTTATCATTTGTTGGTGCTAATGAGTCTTGTGAACCCTGCTTTGGCGGCATTTTTTTAAAAAGTGGAATGAGTTTGCATAATTTCATTTGTGGGAAATACTCATTGAAAACTTTCGTCTTTCCCCATGTTTCTTAATTTTTTAACTTTATAAATTCCTTAATATTTTAACTTAATATAATTTTGTGACTTTATAATAATTCTAAGTGAACCATATCTAATCTTACTTTTTAAAAATTAATTGTCTTAAATCTGGTGATTACCTACGTATTAGTAAAATTTTCTGCAGAAAAATAATTTTCCTTATAATTTAGGTATTTATTGTCTGCAAAATTGAGCATAGTTATCAAAAATACTACACTGCAATAAGTAATTGAAATTCTCGGCAAAAAAAAAAAAAAAAAAAAAAATCACTATAAATTGTAAGAATCGACGATAGAATAGGAAAACGTTACTAGTAATTATACTAAAAACCGTTCAAACTATGTTAGGAATAAAAATTATATTCGATTTCAATGGGAGCAATATAATATTATAAAATCATTTAAAGATGTTTTTAATTTACAAAACAGCAGATAATTGTTATCTGTGTGATGCTCGAAGAGATGTGAATACTTTTAAAAAGAAGATATAAATAATTAAGATCTCTAATACATTATATGTAAATCGTTACATTTTATTAAAATTGATGATTTAAAATTATAGTAATAAAATAAAATTCACAATGCTGTGTTCAAGCGTTGTTAGCTAAATTCACAGCTTCAGTAATGCTTGAGAAATTGATTTAATTTTAAATATAATTGAAAAATTGCAAAATCATTGTTCAATGTACTAAACTATTCAGCAGATATCGTATTTGCAATTTATTTATTATTGCAATTTCTTCTACAGAATTGCTGGAATAATTTTCAGGGGAAAAAAATAAAACAAAACTGAGATTAAAAGCCTTCTCTAGGGTTCGGACGAGCCGAAACCACACACACACACACACACACAAAAGCAACCCGCTTATTACGGAGGGGACAGATGACCCATTAACTCTACGGGTGGTTGAAATTGAAGAGGTTATTTTCAACAAACGCCTAGGGGAAAGCATCTTCTAGTTTCTCTCACTATTAAAGCATTAAAGTAACTTTTTCGAGTTTGGGTTGCCGAAGCTTAAATGTTAAAAGTAGGTCACTTCGAGTAACGGCAGGATGAATAGTTAGAAAGTCTAGACACGCGCGTACTCTGGCGCCGCTCCTAGTAAAGGAATTTTAATTTCTTTATTGTAACTTTTAAAATCTAAAACCAAGCAAATAAAACTGAAATTTTTTTAGATACAATTTGTAACATTAAAAAAAAATAAATCTTTAGAGTTTGAAGTTCAAGATTATCTTTTTTTTTTTTTTTTTTTTAGTTTCCTAACCCTGATTTTTTTTTCTTTACTGTAATTATTTAAAAATATATTTGTAGATGACTATAATAATATTGAGAATTTTTTCATCTCTATATTTATTATGACAATAATATTCAAATAAGTTTCTAGACAGCTCTTTGGATTATTTTTATTGGATTTTCAGATGCAATGAAATCATCTTCAAAACTAAACTAAAGTTTTTTTTAATAATAATATAATTATGCACAATAGCATTCACTGCATTTGGAGTAGCAAAGAAATTGGTCCCTATCCAACAACCTCAATAATCTTATCTACTGTTAAATTACTCTTGCAAGAGTCACATTTTAATTTCTTAACAGCAATAAACACACAATATCCTGCTACATTCTGTAACTTCTACAATATCCTCATCAGTGACTTGAATATTTGGCCAAAACGAAAGAACTACACTTTCTTCACCTGCATCACCAAACTCTTCTAAATCCTTATTGGAATTTAAAACTTGATCAAAAGTTTTGGAAGATATATCTAATTCTATTAAACTGACAAGATGGATTACAGTAAATAAAACATAGAGCAATAGCTAAGAAATAAATTTTTTATTATCTTCATTCTGGCATAACCACATTATATGCAAATTACATTAATTAAATTAAGAGAAATGCAAAGATAGAAGTGATCCTTTTAATATAATTTAGAGAACTTTAAAAACTAATTTAATAAGTTAAGAATTGGTTTCCTTATTTACGAATTTAATTTTAGTCTTTACGCTGTAATAATACAAATAATGCTCGTACACAAAATAATGCTCGTACACAAAATAATGCTCAATGTTCACTTTCGTTTTACAGTGGAAATAAGATTTGCAGAAACTATGTAAAATGGTTTGTAGTAAATAAAACTGTAATATTTCAGATATAATTCTCTTACTGTCCTTACAAGGGAAGATAAATCTAATTATTGTTCTAATGAAAAAAAGGGGAGGGATTAATTTCGATTAATAGTGCACTCGAACACATTACTTGTAAACATATTGTTACGAAAATTTTCCGGGTTCGTTTGGATAGTGGAAGTTATATGGTGTGAAAAACGCTCAATCAGCAGTAGAAAATAAAACAACGACGTTTACTTACACGAAGGCACACAGGACAGCACAAAGACAACAACTATATACAGCATAGGAGACGATTATCTTCAGCCGAGACGTGCAGCATACAACAGCATACACAGCAGCATACTACAGACTCTACTGCAGGCAGTAGCGCACAGCTTAGTTCAGAACTAGCTTGACTCAGTCGCTGCTCTGCTTATCTCTGGAAGACCAGTTCTTCAACGTCGACTCCACTGGTTCACAACTGCCCGGCAGCTGCGGCTGCTTCCTTTTATAGGTCTCAGGAGGCGGGACTAGAAGCCTCTCAACCAATCAGGAACGTTCGAGGCGTATCTCGGTTCCTACTGGACGGATCGGGAAAATTCTCGATGTTTCAGGTATAATCTATTTTGGCGCCAAAGTCACCAAATTCGTCGCCAAGTTGCCAAGTTTGTCGCCAAGCTCTGAGGCCTCCTATGGAACCAACTATGCTGGGAAGCCGCATCACAGATTCGTAACAATATATTAACTCTAATTCCGAATTATTAGCATTTCAATTTAACATTGATAATGTTAAAAAACTATATATATGATATTAAATATATATACAGCAATAAATCATATTAAAGAGTCAATAATCAAACAGAGCAAAAATTATTCACAATGAAAATAATCTTATTCGCACTAGATTCTGTTAAAAAGCAAGACGTATTTAGATATCTCATTTCTGAAGAAAATATAAAATATAACATTATTTTTACATTATATCATGAAGCGAGTACTTAAAGAATATATAAAATTGATGTCGGATATCGATCTCCAAACTCTATTATGGATCAATATTCGTAACTCTCAATACTCATGTGATGTAGCATATAAAACTCAATGCTCTTCAAAAACTTACTAAAGCTACATCTAATTACATTCACGAACATTTAAAACTACGACGAACAAAATACATTACATCAAAAAACATAAAAAAATGAAAAACAAAACAAAAAAACTTATATACAAGAAAGATACAACAAAGTTTAAAAAATAATCTCGTAATCAGTCAGTTTTCTACATCCTCCGAGCTTGAGTTGGGAGAGTTCGCAACTCAATAAGTCTCAAATCGAGTCTTTTTGGTTCATAGACGATTCTTCCAGATCGAGTTTTAATAGTTTGTGAAATGGGACCTTCAGGATCTAATACTCGTGTCTGCGACACCTCATGAGTAACTTGCTCTTGTTGCACTTTAGCTCTGACATCCTCAGCCACATAAGTTATCTCCAACGGAAACAGTTGCTGAATCGGTATTAGCATTTCTCCACAGGCTGTTTTAAGTCTCACGAGTCTGGTAATTTCCTCTTTTCCTGGGATTATTTCTGTCACATGTCCCAGGGGTCTGATTATCGTTTCCTACAAGAATAACATCACCAACAGAAATAGTCGACCTATTTTGCCGCTTGGGCCTTTGAATCAACGAACCTAAATACTTCAACCTGAATCTTTTCCTAAGGTCCTTTTGCAAAGCAAGATGGTATTTTATCCTTTTATTTAGGCTTTGTGATCTGCTGCATCACAATAGGGCACTCCAACTCTAATGGCTTGTAGAAATAATGATGGTGACAGTGGAACAAAATCTGAATCTCTTTCTGAAATGTAGATGAGAGGTCTTGAGTTGATTATCGACTCACAGTCGCAGAGAACCGTGATAATCTCCTCATATAACAAAAAGGCATGAGCTAACCCACCAATCTCCCCACCAGGACGCAGTAGGAGAGTTAAATTTCCACTGAATGTGATTTACAAATCCGTTCTCTACGATCTGGTTCCAATCTAAAGAACTAAGCAAATTATCAGCACCAACAAAGTTTGTTCCATTGTCACAGTAGATAATTGAGTATCTACCTCTTTTTGCCACAAATCTGTGTAAGGCCAACAAAATGTGTCAGTGGAAATGCCTGATAGAAGTTCAAGATGAACAGCTCTGTTGCACCGCGCATGTGAAAAGACAAATCCAAACCTTTTTCTCATCTTTCAAGCACAATGGGCCAGCTAAGTCCACTTCTACAATTTCGAATAAAGCAGTGTATCTGATTCTATCTTTGGTAATTGGGGCTGGCTCTGCATCTAAATTTTTCTCAGAATGCCTCTTGCAGATAACACATTTCGAGATGATCGATCGATCGATAATAGCCGAAATCGATGATAGATCGATTTCGGCTATTTAAGATGCAAAAATGTTCTGTCAGCAGGTTAAGTAGCATTTGAGTCCCCACATGGCCGTGTCTTTTGTAAAAAGAAACTATTAAAAGTTTCACAACATGGTGTTGAAAAGGAAGAATTACAGATCTTCGAAAAGAATGGCTGTCTTCGCAATACTCAATTTTTGTTCTCAATCTAATGATGCCATCCTCATCTTTGTAAACTTCTCGTCTTTCTCGTTAACGAATGCTTCACTTTGAATGATCTTTATTACTATTTTCTCCATTTCTTCGAAGTCCTCTGCACCCAGAATATTTCTCAGCTCTTTTGGTTTTTTACAATTTCTAAAAAATTTCAATGATCCAGCCGATCATATGTACAATTTTCTCATATTGCGAAAAGTAACAATAGTACCAATCAGGTTCTTCCACATTCACATTTTCGATGGCTTGAGCACTCTAACAGGCAGTCAGGGTAGACACAAGAATTTTCTTTCGTTCCTTCAACACTTCATCTTCATTTACTACTATATCTGAGAAAGGCCACTAATCAGCAGGTAAATGTAACCAGTCAGGGCCCTCCCACCATTTGGAATGCACTAGTTTCCTTGCAGAACAACCTCTACTTGGAAGACCGGCAGGGTAAAACGAACCAGGCACATGTCTCCAATTTTCTTTGGAAGTCAAAGTTCTGATTTCAGCAACACTGTTTTGTACGAAGGTACTCCCAGCATCTTCAGTTTTTATCCAAGTTATCATTGTCGTTGAGTCAGACCACAAATAGATTTCTTCAATCGGGATCTCTCTTGTGATAGATGAGGCAAGGCGTGCAGTGATTGTAGCCGCTCACAACTCTAGTATTGCAATAGTAGTCTTCTTTCCCGTTGGGGAAACTCTGGCTTTAGCACTTAACAACTGAACTTTGACATACTCACTCGTCTCAACTGGAAGAAAAGCTACTGCTGCATAAGCATACCTGTTGGCGTCACTGAAAAAATGGAAGGATCTTTTTCATCCGCATCACCAGCTTTTAAGTATCGAGGAATTTGCACCTTTTCGAGATGAAATACGTCTGTCATTCACTTCAGAAGATACGATGACTTGTGGAAAGAAAAGTTTTCTTCGCCATGCTCTCCACACAAAGCTCCTTCAGGCTGTTCATATTGATACCCAAAGTATCGAGACCTTTGTCCCACTGTAATCCTAAAACATTCGCAACAGGTGTGCTTCTATCCTTAAAATCTGTGCTTTCCCAACCTCTAAATTCAAAACTTCTCTCAGCCATGACATTGGTCGCAACCTCAATGAGGTGTCAAGCTCTTTCTCGTTTGGCACACTTGTCACGCAATCACCCACATAAAAACTCTGTATTAATAATTTTACCATCCTCTTTGGATATTTCTTATCTTGATGGTCTAAAACATCTTGCAAGTGGTGCAGAATAACAATCCCAAGCAAAAAGAGACTGCATGACACAGCAAAAACTACATGACAATGTCTAAAGTACTTCAATTTACCATCTTCTCCAATCCACAGAAAAAATCTTTATCAGAAGGTGACAGACAAATTTGCAAAAAAGGCCTTGCGAATATCATCAATAACTCCAATTTTTTCCAACTGAAAACGATATAAGATATTTGGTATCAATTCAATCAAATTAACTCTAATTTCTAAACAGTCATTGAGACTAGTGGCACCTTTCTGTCTGGTAGAAGCATCGAATACAGGTCTGATTTTGCTTGTACTATTCACCTTCAAAACAGGACGGTGTGGTAAATAATGTGCAGGGAGATCAACCTCGTCTTTTGTCGCTTCTATGATATTTTCTTCTAACCTCTCTTTAAACACTGCTCCATAGGCTTCGAACAGTCCTTCGATTTTAAGTCTCTTTACAACATGGTGTAATCTCTTCTCAGAAAGTTCAAAATTATCAGGAAATGGAAGATGATCCTCAACTCAAGGTAAACTCACAACATACCTATCGTTCTCTATTTTAACTGTGTCTAAGAAATGCTACTTCTTGTAATTCAACCGCCGTCTTTTTTTTCAGATGGGTCTGTGATACAAGAGAGTCAAGAGTCCATAAATCTGTTATGCAAGCCCTTGTCGTTAGCATTGAAGTGATTAATAAGATTGTATTCTCACTATTGGCACGTCCAATAACCGCCCAACTAAGCTTTGTTTCAATTGCAGTGATTCTATTCTTTAGTTGGAGATGATTCCTGGTAAGCAGCTTTTCTGCAACATCAGCTCCTATGCGAATTTCAATGGAGTCAATTCAAGATCACGTGACAGGTACCAAACAAACCGCTTCTGTTCAATTTTCAATCGTTCTGCGCATGTCGGGACTTTCAAGCAACTTTCTGTTTATTGTGCTGTTGGATGCTTTTATGTGAAACACAAGAGTGATTGTCTTGATAAAATGTTTTTTTGTTTTCTTTCAACAATCCTGACTTGGGTTATTAGCTTTGAATTAGAAGGTTTTACGCCTTCTTCGAAGTTGGTGATATGTTACGATCATTTTGAAGAATTCATTCAGTGCGTGTCCATTTACTAAATATAGAAAATTGAAACTCAAAGTTGTTCCAGTAATTTTTTAGAAAAACCCATCGAAGAAAAAGAAATCGGAAAGCGATTTGCCGTCAAAAACAAATGAGAACGATCAAACAAAATCGTGATTGCATTTCTAATTCACTTTATTGATATTTGATGAAACTTCTGATAATTTCGAATATGCTTAAAAAGTTTTAAAATGTGTACAGGAATATTGTATTACATTTTACCTGCAGAATCTTATCTAAATTTAATTGATGTTAGTAAACAAACTCCTGTTGCAATAAATAAATCACTCCTAACTTAAAATTAACAACTGATATAATGCTAAACTTGGGTGGAAGTGAATAAATTTCTTAAAGATTTATTTAATAAGTGAATCCTTTACTAACTACTGAAAATCCAATTTTTTTATTGACTGTTATCAGCATTTATAATCGATGTTAATTTGATAAATTGAATGCTACATATAAGAAATTATATATATTATAAGTTCTGAAAATGCATGTCATTTCATTTAGTTAAGTATATAAATGCACGACAATTGATTACCAAGCAAATTTATTTGAATTCTGATTTCAGTGGAATGTACTTTGCTTCTTCCCAGACTATTACTTTTTCTGAAATAATCGACAAGATCAGCAATTTTCTAAATGAGCTGCAAGAATTTCAGGATTCTTTGAGAATGAAAGAGATTCATTCCAGAGAAATATTGTTGATGATATTAAAATGAGTGCATTGACATGTTTTACTAAAGAAAGTTTTTTCTCTATATACGTTCTTTTTTTAATTTTGAAGCAGATCTTCAAAAATTAAATTTGTTAAAATGTCCAATTGATTTATATGTTCCGTTCCTTGTTAAATTAAGGACTGGAATTTCAAATGAATTTTTATCTATTTTGCTTGAAATTTCAGATTCTGCTGTTTCAAGGAATTTTAATTTTGTAACAGTTTTTTATGAAAATTTGAAATTGTTACCTATATTTCCTCCAAAGTCATTAGTTATTGAAACCATGATAAAACAGTTTGGTTCTGAAAATAAAGACTGCAGAGTCATTATTGACTGCACTGAATTTCCTATCCTAGCAATCCAGTAGAACAGCAAATGACTTTTAGTTTTTATAAGAAAATAAATACTTTAAAAGATATGATAGTTGTATACTTTAAAAGATGTGATGCCTTCAGGAGTCAACGGCCATTATACTGTGGTAGCATATCTGACAAGGAACTTTTTATTAAAAGACATCTGATGGATGTATTAGAAACGAATGATGTTGTGATGGCAGATAAAGGTTTCCAAATTGAACAAGAACTACAAATAATAGGATATAAATTGAAATATCCTAAATTTTTAGAGGACTATTCAGTTTAATATTACTGGAAGAATTGATCATTCCAAGGTATTAGTGTAGGGGTTACAGTAAAAAGAGCTATTTCAAGAATTAAAATGTACAAATATTTTGCAGGGGCTGTCACTTATACATTATTTATATAATGTCAATTCAATATTTTTTATTACTTGCATGTTGTGTAACTTTCAAAGACCATTAATTAACATCAAATAATTTTTGTATTTTACTTTTAGTTTTTTGGTATTATAATAAAATGCATTATGAGGTTTTACTTTTTTACTATGAATCTTAAAGTTTTCTTTATCTTTTAGTAATTCATATTATTTAGTTATTGCTAGGTAATCATGTCTAATAACAAAAGAGCAACATAGATTGCTCCAGAAAGCATTATTACTAGTTTTCCAAATACATTTGCTGCTTTGTTATGGATTCAAGGTGAATTTATGTCAAGCAACTGTTTCTACTGTTAAAAATGAAATGTCATTAGTTTCTTATATTTAAACTGAAATTGATTGTTATCAATAATATCATATTATATCATTGTGCACCTCAGAGATTTCTTTTTTAAAAAATACAGGTCTTTTCATTGAAAATCAATTTCTATATCAGCATTTATTATATATTTTTTATTTCCAACTTCGTTGCTACATGAATGTTTCACTCCCCCCCCCCCCTATTTCTTTAACATATCGATTTTGAATCATAAAACTCTGTAAAAGCATAAAAGTGTTTTTCCCAACTCCTCATTATATCCTATTTAATTTATATATCATGACCTAATTCTTGTTTATTAAATTTACTCTATTGTATGTTTTTGTTTTATTTTACGATATTCATTCAATGTAATTTTTATCAATGTAACGTTAGCATTTAAAAATATACTTCAGAAATGTTCTGCTTTAAAAGTATACTGTTCAACATTATGGTTTTATTTTGGATTAAAAAAAACCCTGTTGTTTAGTATCTAGGATGTTTCTGTTGAATAAAACTGATTTCATCATTTACTCTGACATTCTTGTCATGCTATGTTTATATTCATTGTGTCTAGAAAAACAAATGTTGATAAAAAGGGTTTTTTTTTTTTTTTTTTTTTTTTAATAGGTGAGTACATTGAAACATCCATTTTATCATACTTTTTCAAATAATTATCATATCTATTTAATCTATGTTTTTTTGTAATGTGTAAATAAAAATTTTGAAGGTATCATTTTGTTTGTTTGTCCTTTAATGATTTCTACAAATTGAAGTGAAATAACTGATTCATAAGTTGAATAGATTAAAAAATGGTATCTATACCTTTTATATTTGATAATTTGAAATTATAAACATAATTTACTCAATATTGTAGTGAATAGCTTATAAGCCAGTTAACAGCTACGCTACCCGAGCAATTGCTTTTGTATCATAGTCATGTTACTGGACTGCGAACCACAAGGTCCCAGGTTCTATCCTCACTCAAACCAATTCGCCACAATATATACAAATTTGAATTTCATGTTCTTTCCTCTGAGCAAACTAAAAACATCAAAGTCTCAATTTTAATAAAAATAAAGTAATAATTTTACTAGTAAATTTCAAAATGTTAACTTATCTGAGAGTAATAATTACTTTTAAAAATATATTTATAAAATTCAATATTAAATAACGTTTAAATAATATGTAAAAATGTAATTTCTCAAAAACACTGCCATAGCCATTTGTCAAAATATATCTTTTGGACAAAAAAAAAAATGGATATGGGGAATTAAAGATTAAAATAGCACCAAATTAATTAAAAATGATATTAATTAATTATGGAAAAACAATAATTACATTGAAAATATAATTAAAATTTTAATATATGAAATAAAATTACATTATTACGAAAATGTTGAGAAAATAATACAAAATATTAATTTCTTTTTAAAAAAAAATCAAATTATGTTAAGTTTTTAATAATTAAATATGGTAAAATAAAGTTTTTAATAATTAAATTAAAATATGGTAAGTTTTTAAACAAAGTTTTTAATAATTATTCGGCTAGCGAAACGTTCAATTTGAATGCTTTCATCAACGTTATCGGCTGATTGTTGGATGCTAAACAGAGGCGGCGGTAGCAAGGGGGCAATTGCCCCCCTGTCGACAGCCTCTTGCCCTCCCCCCGTCGGCGAGAAATTCAGAGTTTCGTCGGCAAAAGTGTTCACCATTTCATAATGGTTGTAGAGAGCTGAGCATTATCGAATATGATTATTTAAAATCCACCTTAAAGTTAATATTTTGTAAACAATCGAAATATCCAAGTAATGGTTGAAGTGTTTTGGTTATATTTGGCAAAATCGATTGGGGGTAGGTCAATAATCTATAGGGCGGTAGTTTCAATAATATGCCGTATTTTGCGGATAATTTTTGACAGACCAAACTAAGAACTGAATGCAATGGATGTCGAAGACGTTAAGTTCGCAGATTTTCAGACATCTGATTCAAATGTCTTTCATTAAGCTTATGATTTGTATTACTTTTGCCAATATAACCGACAAGGTAACAAGTGAATAAGATATTGACAAGGTGATATTCTCATTTTGCTAGCAATTTTTGGTCGGTCGAATGAACTCAATGCGGTGAGTACCAAAGATGTTAAATCTGCAGATTTTCAGACATTCGATTGAAATGTCGTTTTCTTAGCTTATAATTTGCATTAGATTTGGCAATATATCCGACAAGTGAATAAGATACCGCATTCTGCCGATAACTTTTGAACTAAATATGACTATGAACTAAATATGATGAATGTCGAAGAATATATCCACAGATTTTCAGACATTTGATTCAAATGTCGTCAAGCTTTTAATTTGCACTGCTTTTGACAATATAACCGACAAGACGACATGTGTATAAAACATAAGACATGTCGCCTTTTTTCAAAAAATTTTGCTCGGTTGACTAAGAATTCAATGCGAAGGGATGGCGACGAGTCCAAATTCTCAGTCATTTTATTTAAATGTCATAATGTTCATTCAGCATATAATTTATACTATGTTTAGCGGAGTAGTCAATAATCTGGCAGATGAATATACGACATCACATTTTTTCCGGCTAATATTTATTCTTCGGCTAAGATTTTATCATAGATTATATATATATATATATATATATATATATATATATATATATATATATATATATATATATATATATATATATATATATATATATAATTGTTTTCATCTGCCACTCCGATTACCTGCCAGTGGAATTATTAGAGAAATTGAAATTGAAGCTTTTATATTTTTCATGAATAGGACGATAGAGTTGTTTTCCATAATTCATAATTCAAATCCAAGTTCTGAAATTAATCATCATCTTATTCATATAATTGTTACTTCCTTGGTAACGAATTGACAAATTTATTTTATTCATTTCACTATGAGAATTGCCTGCCTAAAATCTAGTTAAACTAAATTAAAAAAACTAAACTAAATTAAAAGTGGTTAAACTAAATTAAAAAAAACAACAAAAAAACACTGTTTTCTTTTGATATTCTTGTGAATATGCATGGTAAGAAGAATTATTTTGCTGTAACCAAATTATGTGAATTCATTATAAATCACTGGAGTAAGTAAATTGTATTATTGTAAATTAAAACTTTTTAACAATAAAATATCTGTTTTCTTTTGCAATCTAATTTATCAGGCTACAATTATTACACTAAAAAAATATTACCGACTGCAGTTGACGACGAAAAAAAAATTTTTTTTTGGTATGGTAGCTTTATAGCTACTCTAAAAGAATTTATCCAAGTATGCACTAATTTTTTTTAAAAATAAATTACTACCTAAATGCTTAAGACTCTGCATTCAATATTATGATTATGTAATCGGAGAACATATCATTTATATATACTTTTCTTCCAATTACTATTATCGGCAAAAAGTATATAATTTCATATACTCCTAAATTTTTAATAGACTTTAAATAAAAATGTCTTGATAAAAAAGAAGATTGAAATAGTTATTCTTAGAATGTTCATAAATAACACATTAATCCCTTGATATACGAATTTACTTAATTTCCTAATTAGATGGCAGATCTTATTTGGAACAATTATCTTTATCTTAATCCCCAGAAAAATATAAGGGCCTTTGAGGTAATAATACGTTTTCAAGTGATTTTAGCGTTTTAAATTACTTAATATTTTCACTTAATAAAATTTTAAATTAAAAATTAAATAATTCCATACGCGAGTTAGACTTGTCATTGTATACGAAGGGGTTAAAAAAAGCCTGTGCATGCAACTGAGGGATAAAACTCACTTTTTGGTAGGAATATTAGCTTGTAATAACTTCGAATTAAGAAAGTACTTAATAGTACATAGAATAGTCAGAAAGTACATAAATAAAAATGAAGATAAGTGAATTCATGTTCAAGATCTAATTTATTTTTTCAAATAAAATGCATTGGTGTTTTTTAAGCCTAAATATATATAGAAAAATAAATGCAAGGGGGATCTAATGTTTAAGTAGTCCATTTTTCATTAGAATATTTTTCATATCTTACATAAAATAGTAAGTTTGTACATATATTTACAAAATATTTTCTCCGGCCTTCTTAAAAAATAACATATTGTATCTTTTCTGCATTCTACATTATTCGTGTCCGAACTATAGTAAATTTTTGTTGAGTAAGCGCACTTATTTTCCTCGGATTCGAAACACATTTTAATTCTTGCTCGTTGTTGCAATCCTTACTTAACAAATATTTTACGTAGGGGACTAAGCAGAATAATCGGTGTTTGGAGAAAACATAGAATATTTTTTATTTATTATTCTGGATTTCTAAAACAGTTACTTTTATAAAACTTTTTGTTTCAACATTCATTTTATATAGCTTTTAATATAAAATAGTAAGAGCATGCATTGTCCATTTAGCATGACACGTCATTCTAGTACAATATGTGTTTCTATCTATATACTACAATCTAGAATGGAATATGACTATATTTTTCTAAAATTCGATCGCAGAGAAATTAAATTTCAAGAGTCTCATAAAAAAATAGATTCAAATATTGACAATTTTTTATGATTAGTAAAAGAAACTGAGAACCTGTTTTTTTACAAATACCTTTATAAAATTTTAACAATGAAAAAAAGGATCAGCATCTGAATAAAAAAGAATGAAATAATACTTGATTTTCTTTAATTAAATGTAAAATTAATTATTATGAGTTATTTTGAGGCCAAATTAGAGATATTGTGCTTGCCCCCCTGTCAGATCTGTCTTGCCCATCCGTCGGCAAATCTCTACCGCCACCTCTGATGCTAAACTTTCAAGAGATTCGTTACCTTCTTTGTAGACGGCTATGATTGAAAGCAGCTGACGATGACGTAATTCTTGCTTGACCTATTTCCAGCGAGTATAAACGGAAAACTATCCACTGAAGTGTACACGATATTTAACAAGGTCGTTGACTAGACATCGAACAGCCGAATATTTCTTTTGACTCGAACTCTCGCAAGCAAACGTCTTTTAGCACCTTTATTCAAGCCCACAAGTATTGTGCTATCCATTAACTGTAACTTTTTCGTAGAGCTGTTGTTGCTATTTGTTTGTATTGAAGTTCACGCATATAATCTCTGTAAATATTTTAGAAAAAGCTGCCAAAACAATCAATCGGCTTTTAAGACAAATAATGTTTGAACATATTTGAGTTGGGTTATGGTTTTTTCAAAAGTGAATTGTGATATTTTTGCATATCCAAATAATTATAACCAATAAAAGCACGTTTCAAGCAATTACAATGGCTCTCTGTGTGATGAATCCCGTTGAAACCCGCGATTCGAATGTCAATAAATATGCTTTGAAACTGCTTGGGATCAGTAATAAAGAATTGACTGATGAAGAAATCCTTGAATGCTTATCTATGTACATAAAACCATCCTCAATAGAAGCTCTTTTATTTGACTCTTTTAATAATTTTTATGTTTTATTTCTAAATAATATCGATTCTACTTGTCGTTTAGTAGGAAAAACGTTAGAATTCCAATCACATTGCATTGACATTTATCCACTTCTTGACTGTTTTTTAATTGATAATGTCTATCCATGCATAAAAAATGATGAACTCCGTGATATTTTTAGAGCTTTTGGTAATGTTTTTACAGTATCGAACCACCATATTGTCCCCAATTCATCGAAGTTCTCACATGTTTTAAGTGGCAAACGGGAAATAACTTTTTTATTGCCAGGAAAAGAAAGTTCAATATATATCCCATTAAATGTTGTTCATTCTCCATATTCGTTTCATGTAAGAAAATTTTGTTGTGCTTGCTTAACAGAAGGTCATTCAGTTTTACATTGTCCTGATATTGAACATGATGAAGATATGCAAAAAATAAAGCATGATGACAATGATAGTGGTGGCGAATTGGACTTTATAATTAAATCAGAAGATATTAATTTATTTGAAGATTATAAAGTAGAAGATCCTGTTCCTGAATCTCAATGTAAGTTTCAATATGTATGTAAAATTCATAAATGAGTGATTAAAGATTGAACATTTTTAATCAATATGTTTCTATCAAAAGTATTTCCTACAGCTGTGACATTGGTAGGTTCTGAATAACATTGTGTAACATTGATTTAAATATGTGTTTGATAGTTATGTTAAAATATTATTGTTATAAAGCAAATTATCACAAATAATATACCATTCCTCTTATGTAAAGTACATGGTAGATGCTTTTGAAAGTTAAAATTCATGCATAATTTTCAAAACGTATGAAAAGAGTGTATCATTTATGTATCTGAAGCATATTACAAACTATGGTATTTATTTTATTTAACATACTTTGGGAAATCCAAATCATATGAAAAACATGCCTGTATATGGACTAGTCAATTTCTTGGGGAAAGATAAAATTTAAATTAAGTGTTTTATAACTGTTGGAAGTTTACAAAACATAAGAAAATGTAAAAAAACCAGGAGATAACTATTTTCTTTAAACATGTGCTTATTCATTTAGAAAAAAAAAAAAAAAAAAAAAAAAAAAAAGGTAGTTACATTTCTTTGTTTTTTCCCAAAACTTATACAAGCACATCCCAAACTAAACAAGTTTATATCAGCTAGATATATTATTTTTTGTCAGAAATATTAATTTTATTTTTTCTTTAGAAGCAAGGTAATTTTTACATTGATGATTTGAATTTTGAAATATCTGGGATTAGTGTTTTCTCTTCTTCTCAGGTACTGAATTAGTGAGATGCATTCATTATCTACATCTACCTCAAATTTTGTTTTAAAACAACTATTGAATGTGAAAATTATATCATGTCTTAAGGAAAAGTTTTATACATTGTGGTATGCAATGTGTATATTGATAGCCTTGATGTGATCTTTCTGTAAAACAATGCTTATTAACAAAATTGATACAGAAAATCACCCTTGAGACTATATGTTGAGATTTCAGTGATAATTCATTGATTTGTTGAAAAGCTTTTTAAAATTCTTTGTGTTCTATGAATCATTCTTTCTTTGCTTGTAATTCTTCATCACCAGCACTGATTTAGATGTAAAGTCACAGTAGTTTTCGGAGAGGATTCAATGTTTGAAATCTAATTCCATCTAAAAACTACTATTTATGTAAGCTAGTTGCATGTTATGTTTGGTGTCAAAAACCAAACCTACTCTTGTGGATGTATTTCAGATATTAGGAAAGAGAGAGTATTGGTTCAAATTTGTCTTTGTCATTTGATCATGCTGTAAACTAATAATCTTCTGGAGGAAAATTGGAATCTAATACTTCAAGATCAATGTGAAGAAGTGTCTGCATAAAAATATTTTTCTGATCATATTTATTATAGAAGAGAGGGGGGGGGGAGAGCAAACTGTAATTTTCTGAACTAATTTACCTAGCTTTCAAAAAAAAGAAAGTTAAATTTGTTAAAAACATTTGAATGGACCATTAAGGTGAGTGATTATATAAATTGAAACATGTTATTTTTAATAGCTTTTTTTCTTTCTTAAATTTTGCTTCACTATTGCAGTTATAGAAAATGATTGTTAACATATATATGTATTACATTTGTATTCTGAGTTATTTAAACTATGTTGGGGTAGTTTTTTGGAAATAGGTAACAATAGTCCTTTTTAAAAAAATTTCTTCTGCTTTGCTTGCTTTCAGTGTCTAATATGGTAGAATCTAGTTATCTTGTCCCCTGTATCTTGAATTCTCTATTTACTAAGCCAGTACCAAAGAAAATCAAACTGTGTATTTCCTTTTTTAATAAAATTTTAAAAAATTTCAGAAAAGGATGTTGAAATTGGCATGATTTTCACAATGTGAAGGCTTACAAAAGCCATTATTGCAAGGTGATCTTAATTAATTTATTAACAAGTTGTTTAGAATAGAAAAATACAAAAATGCAGTTCACTTCATAAGCATTTCAATAGTAATGTGTACAAATTCTTTATATAATCATTAAAAAAAAAAAAAAGATGTCTCTGTAAATATAAGGGAAAGTTTCATGTTTTTGAACTTGGGGAAATATTTTAAACATATTCTTAAAGAATAATTGAGAAAATGCAAGAGAAATAACAAAAATCAGTAGCATTTATGAATTCTGATATCAGTGATTGATCTTTCTTAGTAGAGATAGATCTAAACATCTTTTTAATGTGTATTTTCTTCTCTTCATAAACTTCAAAAATAAATTCAGACAACCTATTGCTAATATTTGATAGTACTAACAGATTTATTCTTATGATTTCACATAAGCAATTTTGGAAAAAGTTAAACAAAAAAAATTATAATTTAAAATTTAATCTCATTGAACCTTTTTTGATTATCCAAAATGATATCTCTTCTAATCAGCTTGTATAATAGAGTTTCTATTGTATTTTGTTTTTTCATCTTTATTAACGGTTCTCTTTTTCTAATAAAATAAAGCATCTTTCCTTCTATTACAGTCTGTCATTATTCTGTTGGACGTAAATGGAAAACTGGTAAGTATTATCCTTAAACAAAAGTAAGCAATATTAATAAAATCCCAAATAAAAGTGTAATAATAAGATTTATTTTGATTTACCCTGCTGTTCTGTTCGGGTCTATATGTCCTGAAATAAAATTTATACATCCGTAAAGATGTGTAATACAGGAATATTTTCATGAAACTTCTTGACATCTTTAGTTAATAATATAAATATGTACTCCTAGAAGGATTTAGGTGTATTTTTATGTCGAAGGAATATTTTTCAACTTATACCTAATGTATCGTTTGGGTCAATATGACCCGATGCAAAAAAATAATTTATTTTTACTCGTACATGTTCAGTTTTGTTTGGAATAATTCAAAAGAAAAGAATAACACTAGCTTCTGTATTTTATCTGTTTTCAAAACCTGTCTCTTTGACATATGTGTTTGGTCATATGATAAGAGAGGGCATACAAGCTCAAAAGGCTTATATGATTAGCAGGGGATTAATCTCTTTGCTCTTATCGCAATGTTTCGTTTTTCTGCTGTATTTCATTATCTGATATACTGTAAAAGAGTTGTAGCTGCAAATGTGAGAAAAAAATGGCAAATCGCAGAAATTTGAGTCATGCTGATATAACTAAACTATTAGAAGATTTTCACAGCAAAGAAGAAGTATCGGAATATGAAAATCATACAAATGATGAAATTGAGAGTGAAAATTCTGACAACGATTTTGATACCAATATTCAACAAATGAACTATAAAGGGAGCTAATAACCGCTGCTAATATTACTACTCCAGGAGTCACAAGATATGCAACGGCAAGGATATCAGACATAAAAAGTGCATTTGAGTTAGTATTCAATTCTACAATTGGAAACGAAATAATAAATATGACTAATATTAAAGGAGAAAGGGTTTATGGAAAATTAGAAAAATATTGAAAGTATAACTTTTCAACTCTATATTGGATTATTATTGTTAGCTGGTGTTTATAAATCATATGGAGAATCAACAAAAGTTTATGGGATAAAGAAATTGGCAGAAATATATTTTGTGCGACAATGTCCCTCGAAACATTTTGCACCATATCGAGAGTTATTCGTTTTGATAATAAATCCACTCATCAAGAAAGAAGAAATTTGGATAAATTAGTTGCAGTGTGAGATACCTGGAAAAAGTGGATAGAAATTCTATCAAAATTATATAATCCAAATGAAAATATTACTGTAGATGAACAGTTAATAGGATTTCGTGGTCGATGTCGTTCAAACCGCATATACCAAATAAACCATCTAAATATGGGATCAAAATATGGACTTTATGTGACAGTAAAACTTCGTATATACTGAAAACGCAAATTTAGACTGGAAAAGAACAAGGGTCAAAGCCAGAGAAAAATCAGGCAATGCGAGTAGTGTGTGATCTTACTTATGGGTATTCAGGGCACAATATTACATGTGATAATTTTTTCACATCTTACAACTTAGGATAACTTCTTCTAAAATGGAAAATGACTATGCTTGGCACCATTAGAAAAAATAAATCAGAACTTCCTGAATGAATGCCAAACAAAGAAGTTCACAGCTCCTCATTTTATTTTACAGAAGACACAACAGTTCTAAACTACATACCAAAAAAGAATAAGAATGCTATTCTTATGTGCACTTTGTATCATGACAAAGAAGTTAGCAACAGACCTGACAAGAAACCATTGATGATCTTGGATTATAATTCTACTAAAGGAGCTGTGGATTCTTTTGATCAACTTTTAAACACATACATTTGCAAAAGAAAAACAAATCACTGGCCCATGATAGTATTCTATAACATGCTTGATACTTCTGCATACAATGCATTTGTTTTATGGACTTCAATATATAATGAATGAAACGAAAACAAATTGACTAACGAAGACTATTTTTGGAAGAACTGGGAAAATCATTCATTCTTCCACATATTGAAGCAAGGCCACACCTTCCAAGAAGTGAGGACTGAATAAAAATAGTGAAATGAATACAGAGAAAAAGGGAAAACATACCATCTGGATCTGCTGAGAATACTTCAATGTGTATCAAACATGCAAGGTACAAGCTCTGTCCGTCAAGCAATGACAACAAAACTAACATGTTATGCTGCAATTGTAAGAATGACATTTGCAAATCTCATGTAAAATATTATTGTTCAAATTGTGAATCAAAGTAAGTTTCAATTTCGAATATTTTTCTGTTATTTTTATAGATGCTTTATATATTAAGTTTCAATTTCTAATATTTTATGTTATTTTTATAGCTGCTTTATATTATTAGATCTATTTTTAAACTTATATTACTATTGCTTAAACCATTTCTTAAATGATACTTGTCAATTATTGCAAGAAATGTTAGTTTTCTGAGTTGGGTCATATTGACATGAACGCTACATACGTAAAGTAAATACGAACAGAACAGCAGGGTTAACTGATCTGAAATGTTGATAATTCTTATCTTTTCAACATTGATTGCTAACACAATACTTTTATAAATTCATGGAACTATATTTGTAGCATATTTTGGAGAATTCTATATGTATTCTGAATGTACATATGATAACTTATACTACTATTAAAGATGAATACATGTGTATGTGTTGGTGCTGTACGATCAAGATTGTTTGAAGTATAGCTATGAAATTTGGCACATGTATACCTTAGAGGATAAAAATATAGACATTGGAAAATTTAAAAAAATAATAAAAATTAAATTAAATTTTGCTGATTTCCCTCAGTAATTTCCAAAAAGATTATCACACAAAAATAAATTTTACATCATGAACATTTAAAAAAATTGTGTTTTTAGTGATACCAATTGAGCAATCTTAGGAATTTTTGTTAAATTTTGGGAATTTAAAAAAGAAAAAAAATTTTTTAAACTTAATTTCTGATAATAAATTATATTGTTATAAAATTCAAACTGTTTCCATTGTTTTATCAAATGTTAAATTGCATGATTTTCTTCTATTGTTGAAAATTAAAGAAGATGAACTCTTTACAATTTATGTAGTTTACAAGGCAAATAAAAAAATTTAAGTTTCAGTATTGCAAAATTTAGAAGATAGATTTAATGGATATTTATATTTTTGATAACACTATGATGTGAGGTGTTACGAGAGTGTCTCTATTAGAAAAGCTCATGTGCACAAAATACAGAATTTATTGCACAAAATAAGTAACAAGGGATAAACATTTATACACCTTGAACAATAACAAAATATCATGCGGGGAAGTTTAAAAAAAAATAATTTTATAACAATTTGAGAAATGCAGATCTTTAGAAAATAATATAAGTCCATATCATTTACATTTAAAACCATAAATATTTCATTGATTGCAAATTTTAAGCTAATAATACCCATAACTCTAATCCATATCCATAGCTATGTTTCACTAATTATAAATTTTTTTAGTTGATTATTAAAATGCGAGGGTTCCCAACGAATCGGCTGTTATCAAAGGTGTTAATTATTTAAAGTTAAACCTGTTGCTTTTCATGTCTAGCTGATTCACTGAGTATATTTTTTGTATTATTTCCATTTAAATCTCTTATGCATAGTTTAATGTTCATGATAGGTTAATGATTAAATGGTTTTATATCTAGTTTGTATATTATGTATGTGAACCATATTAAAAAATCCAGTTCCATAGCGTTATAATGTTATTAAAAACATAACTTTTAGAATAACTTTCTCTTATTTCTTATTTAAATTTTGCTTATTTATCATGTAATCTTTACAGTTATTATATAAAATCTTTTCTTCGTAGTGTAAAACAATGTAAGAAAATCTTTCAATTAATTTGATTAAACAATGAAAATGATTCGAACTACACAGCAGCAATAAAATCTATTGTTAAAAATTATGAAATTTTTTTTTTAAAATTCAGGGAAAAGTTGCACGTTAATTACATCAATATTATTGAAAAAAGTTTTAATTTTAAGATATGCAAAATTATTTTTTTTGTGCTGTGATATTTTTCAAAGGTATATTGAAAAAAAGTTTAAAAATTTATTTTTAATTAATTAAAATTTCAATTATAATTTAAAAAATAAGGTGCACGTTTTCTCTCTCTAAAGTATTTATATACTATATTTGATAGCTCCAAATCAATGGTCCGTGCTGTAAAATGCCAACACACTCATGCATGTTTTTAATTATTAGTAGAGATGTATTAGTTAAATTTCTATGTCTGGTAACTTATTTTTTTAAATTCTTGTCTTCAAGTCAAACTCGTCAAATGGAGCTTATGGATCAAGTAAGAATCTGTTCTCATTTCAAAAATTGATAAATTTCTATTATTTTTCTTTCATATTTTTAAAACTCTCCTTTTAAAAAACTTACTTACGTGACTGAAGAATAAAAAAAATCAGAAAGTTCTAAATTTAAAAGGAAATACATTTTTAAAGCATATTTATTTATGAGAATAATTTAAAAATACAATATTTATTGAGAATATAATTATTAATTTTTATTTATCAATAATTATCCTTTTTTTTTTTTTCAATATATTTAAACATCATGGGCATAAAAAGTTTTTCTGCAATGGAAATTTTTTAAAAAACTTTTTTTAAAATTATTTCTGACATGGAAAACCCTATGTTCATGACAGAGGTTTTTTTTTTTTCTTTTCTTTTTAACAAGCTATGGTGTGAAAAAAATGCATCTTTGTGTTCATGTATGTGCAAAAGCAGAAGTTTTTATTGCAATGGCAGCTTCTCTTCATAAATTATGAAGTAAAAAAAAAAAATAAGGCTTGTTACTGCACAGGTGCAGCTGTAGTATTTGTTGAAGTTTACCATTTCTTGAAAGGAAGGTGCTGTATTCTTGATAGCTGCTTCTGCTCTTAGCAAAATGTAGAGACGAATGATTACATTTTATTAGTGTTCATGCACAATAGCAGAAATCAGTACTGATCTTCCAATCGCTCCTTTGTTTAAAAATTTGTTTCATAAAGCAATTGTGCTGATGCATAGTAGTAAAAATTTGTACTTTTTACATAATCATATTGTTACGAACCTGTGAGGCGGCTTCCCAGCATAGTCGGATCCATAGGAGGTCCCAGAGCTTGGCGACGAATTTGGCGACTTTGGCGCCAAAATAGATTATACCCGAAACATCGAAAATTTTCCCGATCCGTCCACTAGGAACGGAGATACGCTTCGAACGTTCCTGATTGGTTGAGAGGTTTGTAGCCCCGCCTCCTGAGACCTATAAAAGGAAGCACCCGCACCTGCCGGGCAGTGGTGATTTTTTTTTTTCCCACACACAAGAAAACAATACTTCCAAACTAAAATAACCCATGTATGATGCATTGTAATTACTAAGGTCAGTTTCATCACTCCAAAGTTAACCACTTTTAGATTTACGGATGGTGGGGACTGCGGCCCCATTGAGCCGTAATCCCTCTCAACATTTCAGGGCAGTGGTGATTCGAGTGGTGAACCTGGAGTAGTCGAAGAGTTGTCGGAAGCGACAGAGGTGAGTCGACGGTGAATTGAGTCGTGGACCAGTGGAGTCGAAGGGTAGTCGGAAACGACGGTAAAGAACTGGCCTTCCAGAGATAAGCGGAGCAGCGACGGAGTGAAGCTAGTGCTGAACTAAGCTGTGTTCTACTGTCTGCAGTAGAGTCTGTTGTATGCTGCTGTGTATGCTGCACGTCTTGACTGAAGATAATCGTCTTCTGTGCTGTATATAGTTGTCGTCTTTGTTCTGTCCTGTG
Organism: Argiope bruennichi; assembly: GCF_947563725.1. Classification (NCBI taxonomy): domain Eukaryota; kingdom Metazoa; phylum Arthropoda; class Arachnida; order Araneae; family Araneidae; genus Argiope; species Argiope bruennichi. The sequence continues at coordinate 131,590,890 of NC_079151.1, read as the reverse complement.
TATCTTCGTGTAAATAAACGTCGTTGTTTCATTTTCTACTGCCGCCTGCTGATTGAGTGTTCTCCACACCATATAACTCCCACTATCCAAACGAACCCCGGGAAATTTCGTAACAATATCATTTTTCACTGCATTTCTCTTAAATATTATAAGTTAAAAATAATATTAGATTCTTGATGGATTTAGATATCATATGTAAAATAAAATATACGATTAATATATTTATTCATTTTGAAAAAAAAAAAAAAATTGAGGATCGGCACTGCAAATTTTGACTCTCTTCCATAATGCCTGTATAGAACCACTCCTGTATATTTTTAATAAAAACCTTTTCTTAAGATATTGTTCATTCTTTTTAATTCATGCCTTTTGCTTTTACTGAAGCATTAATTTTTAACAACTGATCATCAAATCAAAATTATATTTTCAGTAATTTTCACAAGATCAAGCTTGCCCGTTTGATCCATTTTTCTTTTCAAATTCTCTTTGATTTTCATGGGAATAAAACTCTTGTAATATAAGTGTATTCAATCTTCTAAAACACCTCCTTCTGTCATTTATAGTGTTGGAATCACCAGATGTATTTTATACTATGTTTGGGTAGTCGGATGTTTATACACCAAATGTGTTTATACTATTCTTTCATAATTATTTTTAAGTGTGTCTATGAAATGTGCAGACCACAACAAAATTATTAATTCTTTTTTAAAAATTCAGTTTAGTTTTCAGTATCTTTTGCATTTTTTTTTTGTAATGCACAGAATTTTTTTTTTCTAATTTGTAAGTGTACACATTTTTTTCTGTTCATTATTCTTTAAAATTGTATTTTAACTTTCAAATCTAATTAATTCAAAAGCCAATAATAAGTGCAGGTTTATGATGAGGAACTTGATTTTGTAATCATGGTAGATATTTTATTTGTGTATCATTTCAAATTAAAAAAACAACAGTAATATGCTGATAATTTATTTTGTTTGCAGTAAAATCTCTTTTACCCAGACCTTTATCAACTGGTATCTCTTATAATCAAGGCGGTGTTAAGCAATTAAACTATGACTTTCATTTTTTAAAAGAATTCTCTAAATGTTTCAGAAAAATATATCAGAGTTGGTATTGGCATTGATCTTCATTCTCTAAGAAGTTATTTATAGGGGGGGGGTATAATTCCATTGTTAAGTACTTTAATAATGATACAAGCTAATTCTTTTTATTCAAAAATGACATTGTAAATATATTGAATAGTTTCATATAGCTAAATAAGCAATCTTTTTAAAACACCTTTATAGAATCATTGGGAAAAATGGAAAAGAAATAATGAAAATTATTATATTTGCAAATTATTTAAAAGAATGATGATGATTAATAAAAGAATTTACTAATATGTTGTAATATTTGCTGTCTTGCTTTTATAATTTTAAATAAACAATCAATTTAGAAAGCCTTGTTGAAACAAATGAAGATATGATTTAAAATTTACTCCCTATTTTTCACGTGTTTGATTGCTTAAGATAATTATGATCTCAAACAGCTTGGATAGTTGAATTCTATTTTATTTATAGTAAATGCAATTTTTATTGTTGATTTATTTTAGCAAAAAGGAATTAAATTGCTTGAACAAATTATAATTTTTTTTTTCTGTGAATTGTTAAGTTTCATTCTACTTGTATTCTATTCTTTTCTACTTTATACATTCTTAATAAAGTCATCAAATAAAAAAATTAATATGGAAGTTCTTGTTTGTGCCTATGCTGTATGTCAGGGATTAAATTTTTTTCTCAGAAATCTTGTATTAAAAGAATTGACAGAAATTAGTAATCATGTATTCAGTGAATAGAATTTTTTAGAGCTTATTAGTAGCTTTATGGCCATTTTTGTCTTCTAAAACGAGAAATTGTAATTTCCACCTGATTAGATAAGACGTTCCATCTCCCCTATGAAATAACTTATCTTTGCAAGATGTCCCCCCCCCCTCCTACCTCCTTATAACACTCTAAGTGAACAAATTTATAAAGTAAGGGATATGACTTTATATTAATTACAAGTTTTGATTGTTTATATGATAGAAAAATAGATTTAGGTAAAATTACATGTGCAATATTTTGAATGTGATCTATTTTTGCATTCGTATTTTATGCTACTTCCTGATATATTGATTTGGAAATTTCGGCATGTGTGTATGTTAATTAAAATTTACAGAACAATGCACCATATATTTATATATATGATGAGGAGGGGTATGAGGGTATTATTATTCTTGTTTTCCTCAAATATTATTTATTTTTTTCTAAAATAATCAGAGTGAAAAAATATTTTGTCCTGAGTTTTACTTACCCTTACCAATGACTTATCAGTTAACTGATCAATGTAGTTAAATTTTAAATAAACAAATAAAAAATATTAAAAAATTTCTAAATATAAATAAAAGTTATTTAGTTATGTGCGTATGTTCCATGTTTCTTCCTTAACAACTGTGCCGAATTCAGCCAAATTTTGAATACATATTGCATAAGAAAGTGATCAAATGCTGTCAACTTTTCAGAATACAAAAAATATTTAAATATTTAATTAATTGAATATATTCAAAATCTGTTTTTTTTTTCTGTTTACCACTTTATCACTATTTCTTTTCGATTTCACATTTATTTTATGTAATTTAAATCACTTTTTATTGAGTTTAAAATAGTTATTTAATGACAAATACACAGAAGCTTAAATCCATCGAATGCAAGAAAAGTATGTCTTCTGAGAACAAATGAAACAGATTTTTGATGACAGTAGCAGTTTCAAGCTATGAGGGATCATATCATAACATCACATTCTTTCTATGCATTTTTCATCAATTTTTAATACTTTTTTCAAATTTAATAAAAAATGTAAAAGTTGCGGACAATTTTGAAAAGGAAACTTTATAAATACTCAGTTGCTAGGTAACAGTGAGGCTTTCAGTAACTGTACTTTAATCTTTTGATATTTGTTTTATTTTTTAAAATATTTTCAGCAGCATTTTTTTATTGGTTTAAAAAGAATTCTAAAGTTGATTTAATTTAGATGAAAGAATTATTGCTGCTAAAATCTCCTGTTATCTTTACCTGCATTTTCTTTTGAAACAATAAATAAGCAATATTGTATTTGAAAGAGTATACAAGAAGAAATTGTAAAATATTTTTACTGGCTTATACTACATGAAAATACAGGCTTTGTATTAGAGGTATAAAACTTTGATTAGTCAGAAATCAGAATAAGCAAATTATCGATACTTAATGAAAAACATAAGTGCAAATGAAATATGAAAGTTAAATTTCATTAGCTTATGTTGTTTGAAAAACAAGGTTTTGTCAGTGATCCTTTGAACAAAGTAGATTCTGTTCTCATTTACGACTGCAAGAATTGTTTCTAAACTATTGCCGAAAATGTTTGGTCGTGGCAGAGAAAAAATGTCTCTCTGACGTGCCCTCTATTTTTTTTGAACTCTTATTTCTTTTTATACAAGACTTCTTATTTCAATACAGAACATATGAAGCTGTTGCCAGAACACATGAGCAAATTTCCAAAAGAAAATTTTCAAAGCAGACTGTTAACAGTTTTATTGGGAATATCTATTAATTTGATTTAATTTCATGTTTGTATCAATGAAAAATTATCTACTTAATTAATCGTCAATAAATGTTTTTTCAAACCTTTCTTTGAACAAAATTTGTACTATTAATATACCAAAAATTAGCTATCAGCAATTAAAAAAATTATGTGGTTCAACTGATATGGTAAAAAATATTTTTGATGATAAAAGAATTTTATATCTAATATTTTATGCAAGTGCAATTCTTACATAAAAATACGTGCATTATACACGTACTTAAATACATGAAATGATTTTAAATCTGAAAAGCACCAGGTATATAAATTTATATACTATATAAGGAGTGTTTAAAAACCTATTTTTATTAAATTTATTCTGACATTTAATTGCTACTTAGATTTTTTGTTTTATTAAAAATTTACTTTAACATATTTATTTTCTTAAATTGAATATTTGTAAATTATGCTTTTCATTACCAAATGCATTCTAATTTTTGTTATTATTTGTAGCTGCTGCTGGTACATCAAAAGAAAGTAAGGAACCACCACAAGATATGCCAGAAAATAATATAGGTTTGTCCTATTTTATTTTTCATCTTAGCCAGATTATAAATGAAAATAAAAGGATTTTTGTTTTCTTTTTTGAAAATTGTTTATTTTTAAATGAGTGGTTTCTCATTTATGAGGTTTGAAACATTGAAATATTAGCTTAAATATTTTAGAAATATTTTATTGAAATATTAACTTTTATGTAAATTTAGGAATGAAGTTGTTTATAGTATTTTGATTCAATGAGTAAAAGCAATTTTCAGTATTTTGACTTTTTTAGATTACCCTGATGTTTACATGTTTTGAAAAAAAAAAAAATAGTTACATGTTATTTTAATTTGAAAGGATTTCAAGATAGACTGGATTATCAGTGTAGCAAATTTCATCCCTTTGAAATAGCATATCATCATGAAATAGCATATATATTTGAATAGCATATCATCAGCATATATTTTGACTTTTGAGTACTATTTTTTGATGATTCTTAAAAATGCTATATATATATATATATAACATTCCATGAATAAATACAAGAATAATAATTCCAAAGTTCTGAAGTTAAATTTGAACTTTGCTTAAATTTATTTATGAGTTCTGTTGATAATAATATCAACATTTAGGCAATGGAATAGAGATGCTTCTTTTATGACCATTTCATTCACTTTTTAAGTACATTTAAAGCCATTGTCCCAATATATAAGGCTCCCACTATAATTGAAATTTTCTTTTCATCATGCATGTTTTGAAAATGCATTTGAATCTGTTTCCATATAGTGAAAACTTGCTGATTTGCAAAGATTATCGATGTCTCATCTGTATTAAGCTTCGGTATTGCAAAGATAGTCGTATTCATTATTTATTTCATTAAGCTAGAAATATAATTTTGTTATGAAGTAATTAGAATGGCTTTTAATTGCTATATTTCTTGTCATCACATTTGAGGGCTTTTTTTTGTTTGTTTAATACAGACAAAGGATAAAAATTCTGACAGTGCAACATTGTTCATGTCCACTTAGGGCTGAACTTTTTATTGGGCTGAAAATTAGTTTCCATATATAGCACCCATACTAAATAATAAGTCATGAAATGTCCTTCAGTGCAATCATATTTTCTTTCTTAAATGAGTTTAAACAAATCTATTTAAGAGTTTTGCAATATTATGGAATATGTTGTTTTAAACTTCAAAGTGAGAAACAATTTGCTTATAATAAAACAAAAAAGTGCAAACTATTATGGAGAAAAATTTAATTTAATTAATTTTTTTTAAATTTAAAGTATTATAAAACATTTTTCTTTATTGTTGATTTTTTTCCATTTTATATTCATAGTAAACACTAAGAAAGGTAATGAAACTAAACCAGACGATGTTGCTATGACTGCGTCTCAAGAAGGTGAGTATATATTTAAATTATTATGTTTAAATATTTTTAATGAAATAAATTTTATAAAGTTTTTAGGGAAAATGTTGACTTTATAATTTGTATATCATTGTTAATTAAAATTAAAGTAAACTGTATTCCTTATTATTAAGCTAATTTCATAAATAATTATTCAAGTAATGATTTTCATCAGCTATATAAGTATTTCAGTTTTATCCTTTTCAAGGGCAGTGTTTGCAAAAAAAGTACACCAATTAAAAAAATTTCTGTAAAAAAACTATTGGTTTTAAAACTCAAAAAAAAAAAAAAAAAAATGGAAAAATGCAATTGATTTCTTTTCTAATGAATAGATGGCAATCCGAGCAATTTTATATTGTTTTTTTTAATATTATTTTTATGTTAAAAATGCCTCGATTTTTTTTGCCTGAAATGTGGAAATTTTTTTGAGTTCTTAAGAATTGAAATTTTTCAAAATCAGTCACCCACTTTCTTACAATATCAATGAGGTTTTAAATCATAATTCTTTTGAAACTTCTAATTAATTTTAGAATGACCCATAGTGGTTTTTTCTGGGTGGTCTCATTTGGGGACTCCGCCTGTCTAGGACATCTGTTTTTTCATTCACTCGTTTTCTGTTTTGTTGCCTCTAGTATCCGTGGGAAAGCTATAACTTGATATTTTTCAGAGAAGTGTGCAATATAGATTTTGTCTTCGGGTGGGGTGGGGGTGGGGGAGAGTTTCTTGTCTGTGAAGAAAGACCACTTGTATTTGAAGCCAGAAAACATTTTGCATTTCAGATTTTTCCATTTGTTCCAGATGGTTTCTTATTTTTGACTCTCATGCTCTGCTTAATTTTTTTGCAATTTTTTTTTTTTCCTGTAAAGTTCCAAAAAAATTCCTGTACAGTTCCAAAAATATGTGCATAAAACACATACAATGGGCAAAACATGCAATGTGCCATTGTGTGTTAGATAGAAAGACACTCCTACAGGTTTCGAAAGATTTCATGCCAAATAATGAGTTCTCCTTAATTTTTTTTGCTTTATTTATGATATTTATCAATTTAAATTTAATTGTGAATAAACATTTTTAGCACTTTAGTTAGATAGTTTTTAATTGATATTTTGTATTAAATTGCAGTGGTTTCTATTTTTTATCATTTATATATATATAAGGCATAATTTAGAAATTTTGTAATAAGTATGCCACAAATTGTATTTTTAACCCTTATGTTCATTTTGTATAGTATACCATACATACAACTTTATAAAAATATACTACCATTGTAAAATAAAAATATATTTAAAATATAAAAAATATGAAAATATAAAATATAAAAAATATATATATAAAATATAAAGTAAGCTACCTATATACATTTTTTTTTGCTTTTCTTCAAAAAAGCAATCTTGCTACGATAAGCGTTAATATTTTAAATGTTTCAAATTACCTAAAACATAAATAAAAATGTTTATTAACCTAAAATATTCATAATTATTGCTATTATTGTCATCACATTTGAGGGCTATTTTTTGTTTGTTTAATACAGAAGAAGGATAAAAGTTCTGATAGTGCAATATTTTTCCTGTCCACTTGGGGCTGAACTTTTTATTAGGCTGAAAATTGGTTTCCATATATAGCACCAATACTAAATAATAAGTCATGAAATGTCTTTTAATGCATTCAAATTTTCTTTCTTAAATGAGTGAAAAACTAATCTATTTAGGATTTTTGCAATATTATGGAATATATTGTTTTAAATTTCAAAGTGATAAAAAATTTGTTTATAATAAAACAAGGAAGTGCAAAAGAAAGAAAGGAGAAAAATTGATGAGATGGAGAAAAATTCTAACTCAATTAATTTTTTAAAAATTTAAAATATGATAATATTATAATCCATTTTTTGTATTCCATTTTATATTCATAGTAAACACTAAGAAAAGTATTGAAACTAAACCAGACGATGTTCCTATGAATATGTCTCAAGAAGGTGAGTATATATTTAAATTATTATGTTTAAATACTTTTAATGAAATAAATTTTTTATAGTTTTTAGAGAAAGGGTTGGCTTTATAATTTGTATATCATTGTTAATTAGAATTAAAATAAACCACATTCTCTATTATTAATCTAATTTCATAAATAATTATTTAAGTAATAATTTTATCAAATCAGTGTTTGTATTTTGAATTATTCATCATTTTTTAAAATGAAGATTTTTTTAATCAAGCAAAACTGCATACATATTTATTTCTTTTAAATCTTCAAATAAACTGCATACTTTTTTTTGCATGCAAATAAAATGAATGATAATTCATTTTCTTTCAGGTAAACATAAGAAACAGAAGATCGATAATGGCAATGATTTAACAAAAGTAGTTTCATCATCATCGGGTTTGTATCTTACTTTTAGAATAACTGACTCGGGTGTATATACTAGTAGAAAAGATTTGAATTGAGTGTCAATGGCATTTGTGTTGATAAAAGTATTCACCCTAACATATAGTATTTTGCTTTCAATCATTTTCTTTTTTTATAATACAAGAAGTTCATTTTGTCATATTGTGCTTTTTTCAGGAAATGTTTAACTTATATTTCTGCTGTTTGTGATATTTATTCAGGCATTCTACGAAATACTCATTAGTTAAATATACCTCAAATTGATTGAATTTACCGTGATATTGCTTATCTGACCTTCCTGAGAAATCTTTCCTAAGTGAATAATATTTTTGGAAGAAATTGATATGTTTGAATAAGATTAAATTTGAGATGCAAATATGAAATATTCTGTTTGATATAAATCTGTTTTATGAAATGTATTTAATTTCATAGATTTTTTATTCTTTCTTTAAAGAAGAAATGAGTTGAAATTTGACCTTGGTACAGTCCATGAAAAAAGTATCTGTCCACTGCTTTTTATTCTGATATTAATTATTGCTAATAATGCTGAAATTATTTGTCACTGAAAAAATACGTTTTCTATAACTATATGAAATATTTTTTCATGTAAGAGATCATTTTCATATTTAGATTTACTGAAAATCATTTTTTTTTTTTTTTTCAAATAGCAACACTTATTTTTGAATAAATATCTGATTTCTTCAGAATTAAAACAACTAAATATGTATAGACATTTTGTAAATGGTTAATGTATTATAAGCAATTGAAAATTTGAATTTTCAATTGCTTATAACTCCTTAACCATTTACTCAAAATTTTAAATAATTCCCATCTTTTTTTGATATATCTCAAAATATAAGAAATATTTGACAACAATTTTTAATTTACATTAAAATATTCAATAAGCTTTTTTTTTAAAAAAATATATAAGTATTTTTTATATTTTTAATAAATTTTTACATTTCTGAATCAAAATTTTTTTAGAAACAAACTTTTATGCCATTTGAAACAGCAAGATCTAAAACGTCATTATTCTAAATTTTATCCATTTTTTTTGTCAATAATATATATATTATAACCAAATGCTTTAAAAAAATAATTTTCACACTCTATTCTTGGCATTAGAGGCAGAGGAAGGCATCTCGACTTCACAAAAATATTCTTTGGCAAAAATTATATATATATATAAATAAATGGAATGGAAAACAAAGCACATCTTTCAATGTTGCTTTAGATTTAGATATTTTTTCTTCTTAAAATAAATGCTAAGGAAAGAGGGAAAAATCAGTATATGAAATAGATTCTACTCCAATTGCAATTTAAATAAAGTTTCTTTTGGATAAATGGTAGTTGATTACAGTTAAAGAAAAGATTTATGAAACTTGTACTTGGAAAATTTGAAGTTTATACACATTTAAATATTTGGATACCCTTTAAACAAATACAGGTTACATATTTTTAGAGAACAATCATCCTAATTGTATGATATTTTTACTTCAAATTTAACTTTTAAAAATTGCAAATAATAACAAGTGTTAGGATACTTTTTTGGCAGACTTCCAAGATACAAATCTTTTTATTGGTTGCTTCAGTCTAGTTTTTGTTTCTTGTTTCACTCAAGGTTAATCATGATTATGATTTATTTTGATGAGCATATGTTTCAAATGGCTTGTTTTTATTTTGTTCTTTTCATGATTTTTATTTCTTTTCAACTTTTCTTGACCATCTCTTATTCTGAAATTATTTATTTATGTTATAATTATTCTCCATTATTTGATTTATTAATTATATATGGTATTTGAATGTTAATATTTAATTTGCATGGTATTTTAATATAATGTATTTCATCTACTTTTTAAAACAATATATATGTGATAAAAACTTTATTCTTTAATATTTACTATTTACACTTTTTTAATCTAATTATCTGCTGTTTAATAGTTGATCTGCAGTTTAATTTAATGTTATATAATTGAATGTATTTATTATGTTTGTTTATTCTTTTACTATTATTGTGTAAAAAAAAATCTTTTAAAAAATAGTCTTAGCCATACAATATTTCAATGAAATTATTTTATTAAAGTGTATTTTCTCCCCTGCAAAAAAAGCTGTTGAGATATGTTAGTATGTTCTGTATTTCAGTGTTGTCTGATCTAATTGTGAATATTTTGCCTTATTTAAGATCTTTATAATAAAAATAAAATTAAAATTTTAGAACTTGTACAGTGTATTCATACATTGAGCTGAATATGTCTTTTATATGCTATGTATTTACATTTCTTATTTGGAATCTTAAACAAGAAGTTTCTATTTATTACAATGTTACCAATAATATGATTGAAATTGCTCACATACTAAGTAGCATTCATTCTATTATTGGAACTTGTAGAGGCATAATTTATTTAAAAATATATTTATATACTAATGTGTTATTTTATATACTAATTTATATACTATGTGTTTATTTATATACTAATTGCTTTTCTTGACCAACTGGAATTTTAATTGTCTTTTATTTTTTAAATTATTTAATTTTAATATATATATATATACATATACATGAACCATTCTAATGGAGAATAGTCTCCTGAAATCATTCAATGCATAAATTTCCAGTTCTTCTATTTTCTAAATATTATGGCATTGTAACTTTTTTTTTTTGTCTTGTAAACTGCACTGAAACAAATCCTTCTTCTTTAGTTTTCAACAATGGAAGAAAATTACACAAGTATTTGATTAAACAAAAGAAAAATTGAATTTCAGGACAGTAAAGTAGTGAGTTGTTGAAAATTAGACAAAATATATTTAAATTACCAAAAAAAAAAAAAAAAATCAGAAATTTTTTTTACAAATATTAAATTAATAAGATAATTTTTGTATTTTAATATAGTGTAAAAAGTATTTTTGAGTAATAGTATTTGGGAAGAATTTAAAAAAAGAGAAATAGGTTTGGCCATTAAAATAGGAATATACGTTCACACATGTATATTGCATACACATACATAACTACTCAATTATTAGTAGAGATATATTTATAATTCCCATTGTATATTTATAAATGCCTGTGTTTTTAACTATTTTCTGATAACATTTATTTTCAATATGTTCTTTGGTGTTTTTTTTTTTAATATAAAATATTTTCAACTTTTAAATTCTGTTTTCAATGCTTTGAAATTGAAAGTATTTAACTTTCAAAGCCTTATTGCTTTCAAGATTCATTATTTGTCACTTTTAAACCCTTAATGTGTTTTTGAACGTTTGTAAGATAAATTATATATAAATTCTAATCCTTGATCTGTTTTTTAATTCTTTTAAGCTTTAGTGCTTGCAGCTTTTTTGTTTGTTTGGTGTTCATTTTGAGTCATGCTCCTTATAACTGGAATTTCTTTTATAGCATATATTTTTTAAAAATAAATAGTAAATCTTTTTTAATGTAAACCTTTTTCATACTTTACTAACAAGTTTATGAGTTCTATGAAATTCTTTTAAAAGTTGCTAAATTAATGAAGTAAAATTCATATTTCATACTTTATCTACTTTAACTTCTTACTTTATAGCAAAAGCAATAAAATAAAGCTAAGAAATACATTACTTGACTTATAACAAAATGAAAAACGGTGGCAAAATCTTCTTTCTTTAAGGCAAGGCGTTTCCTATTTCTGCTACTAATTGTGAAGATGAATGTGTGTGTATGTTTACATGTATTGATCTGTTTGACCTAGAGTTACCAAACTTGGCAATTATATACTTTTAGAGGGTGAGATTGCAAAGTTTGAATGGAGCTTTTCTTTTTGAAATTTTAATTAATTAAAAATTAAGCAATTTTTGTATTTTTTTGCAATATAATGTATGAAAATATTTTGCACAAAAATTATTTTTGAATCACCGTAAAATTAAATATATCTTTTCAATTATACTTATTTTTTTGCCATATGACATTTTTTTCAGTTTTTAAAAATGTTTTATTTTTTAACAGTATACTTTGTTACAAGAGAACTCAATTTGAAACTCAAATCACTTTTATTGTTGAGGCCTTATATTTCATTCTAGCTTTTTTCTTTCTATTGTTGATGATCAGGATATTACAATTTGGCATATTTTCCAGTGTTTGAATAAATTTCAATATAAGGCATGCTTTTAATAAAGTTTTTGAAATTTTGCTGTACACCCATTCTGAACACCCCTGTTCTTCTGAAATATAATGAATGTATTAAAAGACAGAAAAATAAGGAAATGCATAGCAAAATGAAACAAATGTAGTAAAAAATTTGAAGCTTAAGGGGACGGGGGACTTTGAAATAAACAAAAATGAACAGAAACATGAAATTTTATTTTTGTTTCCTCACTAAAATATATATATTCAACTAAAATAATGCGATATATGAATATTTCAAAGATCTAGAGAGAAAAAGCACATTTTAATTACTTTCCTCAAAATGATATTATAATTGTATTTAAATATCTTTGAAATGTTTCAAGTGTCTTAATTTTTGAAGAAAGGAAAAAGAATTGATAACTAAGATTTCGGTTAAACATTAAAAGGAAATAGGGTATATATTTTATATTTCAAGTTTTTTTTAGATAGTTAAAAATCAATTTTATTTCCAAAAACATAACAATCATATGAAAATTCAGTAAGTGTGCATAAAGGTATTTCTAAAAAATTTAATTGGAATTATAAAATCATACACAGTTTTATATCAAATAAATTTATATTGGGTAATTATGAAAAAATTATAGAAAAAAATTAAAAATTAATTTGCCTGTAATATTTTGAAATTAATTTGTTTTATAATTTTTAAAAATAATATTTCATTAAAAAAAGTTTTTTAAAAGAAAATTGACGTATTTATCTCTTAATACTTATGCTTAAAATTTTTTTTCACCAAAATGCCTAATAAAGTCCACCGTCCCCTTAAAAATAATTTGCTGAGGAAGCCATTAAAACTAATTTACCCAAAATATTAATTGGAATTTTAATTAATTAATTCAAAAAATTATTTTGAAATCTTTTGCAACAATTAATTTTAGGATATCAGCTGGTTACATAGGCAACTAATCATATGTTGTCATTACTTGAAAATAAATATTGTTTACTTTTCCATTTTAAAGCCTTGAAGGAAGAATGTTATTGACATAATTTTCAGTTATTGAATATTCATTTACTTACAGTTTTTTTTTTTTTTTTTTTTTTTTTTTTGCTTTGGAGTGACACAGCTCAATAATTTATAGAAAATTGAACTTCTTGATTTAAATATAAAAATAATCAACACCTTTTACTTATCTACATTGAAAGGCAAAGCATTGTAATCAATCGTGTCCTGGAATTTTGTGAGCATTTTGCTGCTGTAAAGCTCATGTAGCAATTTAAACAGTAGAATCATTGGAATTGCAGATATCAATCATCATGCTTTTTGTTCTTGCCATGAGTAAAAATCCAGATTTAAATGTGTTTGTTCGACAACAAATCATTGCAATTCAATATCTGTAGATTACTTTTATAGATATAGTAAAGTTGGACTGCTGTTCTCATGCTACAATAATTAGTACCTACTGGTAGAGAAATAATGCTATTGAGATGATTAACAGCTGTCTAAGTATCAACTGTTAATGCTTAATCACAGGCAGTGGCATTCTAGCCTGTCACCTTGGTAAAGCGTAGCTGCTAATCCATCAGATTTTCATGCAGACCAAATTAAAGCATCTCAGAAGGCTTTGTTGAGTAAATTCTGCAATGGGTTTCAAGCTGATTCTACATCTCCATTTCTTATACTTATAATGGGAGCATTATAAGTATAAAAAAATCATTAAACTATGATGCTTGATGAGAACAAATTCTAATTTCTCTTATATTATGGCAAAGTAAAAGATTGTCACTTGGAAGAAGAATAGCTGTTAAATCAATGTATGTGAGTGCTATTTCATGGATTTGTTATGCACTGGAACTATACATGGGGTTATTCTTTGAGTCTTTAATTATGAAAGAGGACATAATGAAAGTTGTGAACTGCCTGGATGTCATCATGCACTAATTACATCCAGTCATGGATTATCTTTTCTTTGATGTTGATAGACTATTCCAATAAGATAATTATGGCAAAATAAAAGATTGTCACATAGAAGAAGAATAGCTGCTAAATCATTTTATGCAAATGCTGTTTTGTGGATTTATTGTGCACTATAGCTATCCGTGTGGTTATTCTTTGAGTCTTCAATTATGAAAAAGAACACAGTGAAAGCTGGGGATTGCCTGAATATCATCATGCACTGATTATCCAGTCATGGATTATCTTTTCTCTGGTGTTGGTAGACTATTCCAACAAGATTATTATGGCAAGGTAAAAGATTGTCACTTGAAAGAAGAATAGCTGTTAAATCAATGTATGTGAGTGCTATTTCATGGATTTGTTATGCACTGAAACTATACATGGGGTTATTCTTTGAGTCTTTAAATATGAAAGAGAACACAATGAATGTTGCGAACTGCCTGAATGTCATCATGCACTAATTACATCCAGTCATGGATTATCTTTTTGCTTATGTTGATAGACTATTCCAACAAAGTAAGGTGTCCTGTTACAAGACCAAGAAATTTTTTTCTATATTTTTTCAATAACTCCCAAGTAATGTTCTGATTGCTGAGTTCCTCAGATCCTAATCCAGTCAAGCATTTGTAAGATGACATGTGATAATTTTAAGCTCATGGTCCATTGTGATGTTTTTAATACAGATTGATTTTTTTGTTCTTGTATGTTTGGTACATTTGCCCTTTGGATGCATTTATGAGATGACATGATGATTTTAAGCTCATGGTCCGTTGTGATGTACTTAATACAGACTGATGGATTTGTTTTTGGACATTTTATACATTTTGCCTCTGGATACGTATTAGAAAATTATAAAATCCATGCCAACATAAATTGAAGTTATTGTATGAATGAAATGTGGAATGGTAAGATTTTACTTAGGTGATAGTATTTTTCTTCAGTATTCTTAATCATTTTCCTAACCATTCTGTATTCTTAACCATTCTTAATCATTTTATTCTAATAAGTGCAATACATATTATTAAAAGCATGCAATCCAAACAAAAAATTGTTTTTGATAATTTTCATTTATAAACAAAAAAATTCTTTCGATTGCTAAAATGTAATGTATGCAGAACCTCAAAAATTCTTATGATTAAGTAGTTGTAATTGTATTTTTATTAGAATAGAATATGGTTATCAATATATATATATAAAGTTACAAATGTTTGATATGCAGATATCTGTTTTCCAAGTATTGATTCATTCCAATAGGTTTTAGGGTCCCCACCCCTTTGCTATTTTATTTTTCTTGTTGAAACAGCTCATATACTCAGTTAAAGAAAAATCATTTTCCTTTTTTACCTGCATTTCTTTATTATTATTTTACATTCTTATTAATATTTTGTCATTTGTTTATTTAATAATTTACCAAGCCTAACAGTCAAACTAATTGTAACATCATCAAGAAAAGGTGGATTGGGTTGGGTGCCTTGACTGTTAAGTGATTAATGTGGAATGCATTGTTTTTAATAAAATTACATCTTATTTGATGTGACTGAAAAATATAATTTTAATTGAATTGCAAATTATTGTAAAAATGCAGACAAATAAAAAAAAATATTTACATACAAAATGAAAACAAAAGTAAAAGTCTTGCTTTGGAGTTAAATATCCAAGGGAAGAACATTTTTTTTTTGTCTGAATTTTAATATTGGCGAAAGTATGTTGAATGAACATACTTTGGATGGAAGTAATATTGGATGAATTTTAATTTCATAACAGCTTTAACAAATTTAATTTTAATAATTTAATAACAAATTGTACATTAAATTAAATTAATTAAAAAAAAAGAAAATATTGTATAAGAATGTACATGGTCTCATTAAAAAGTTAGTATTTTGTGGTTTAATATAGTGCAGTAACCATTTTTATAAGAATTTTTAAAGGTTTGAATATCAGTTTCTATAGGCAAGTCATGTCCATTATTATCTAGTGATGGTTAATTATATTTTTGCTTTAGATTAAACTTTCTGTTTGATTGTTAATTTTTCAATTTAGAATTATGGAGGCTTTGATAGCATGGTGAACGTGTCCCTGACTATTTCTAATAATATTTTGTAAACAAATATATATTAAACAAACCAAGTCTTGTTAAGTACAGTTGTAAAACTTTCAGTGAAGAAAACTGAAATGTTTATATGGAGATTTGTTTACTTTTGACTGTTGCCATCCAGTGATGTTATAAAAGTGATTTCTGTAATCTGTTCTGTAACACAGGGGTTTCTGTGTTTCCCCTTAGAATAATGCCCAAAGTATCCCTTTTCCCTTTTCCATGCTTCATTACACCTTTGGAAAAAGAATATAATCAAAAATTGTCGTGATTTTGTAACTATCTGTTTATTACTATGGAATAAAATGATTCGCATAATTATTATGAATTCTTGGAATTAATTCTTTTCTCAATATTGTTAAACAAACATTGTTCTTTTTTGACCTCGGAGATTTTTTCCATTTACATGGCTTTAAGAGCAATCAGACTGTCATTAAAAAAAGACTGAATTATATATAGCGATTCACAAAGTTCAATTGAAGCAATTTTGAACTCCTCCAAACAAAGCCATTCTTCTATGCTTAGTACAGTAAAATTTTGTTTTAAATTGCTGGATCATAATTTTAGCATTCTATTTTGTTGGATTCCTGGACACGTTGTTATCCCTGTTAACAATCAAGCTGATGTTGCCGCAAGAATAGCTAGCTCAAATGAAGAAACATTTGTCTCGTTTCAAAACTTAGATCAAATTTTAAGATAATGTTTGCTCCATGTATGGCCATATACCTGAGACTTGCAAACTGATAATAAATTGCACTCCATCCAGCTATCTATCTCTGGTTTTAAGACTGACTCTCTCAACCGTAGATTGAGTGTCAAGTTAACAAGACTTCACATAGGTCATACTTATTTTACTCACTATCATTTGCTTCATTCGGATACAGCTATAATTTATTCAAGATTTAGAACCATAATTTCTGTTAGACATATTATATGTGAATGCCTTAAGTACCATTTTCTAAAAATAAAATATTTTGGAAGAGATTATCCAAATTTGAAAGATATAATTGGCGAACCTTGCCATGTTTATGTGTTTCCAGTTTTATTTGACATTAATTTCATGCATAATATTTAATTTCTATTTTCACTTTGTTCTTTTAACTTTGCATCTCTTTATTGTTTTTAATAATTAATTTTTCTGTATTTTAAATTAATGCGACTTGGCCAATATTGGCCCTTACGCCAGAAAAAAAATCTGTCTATCAATCTTTTCTCAAATGGACAATCAGGTGGCACCATAAATATGAAATCAAAGTTAATTAAATTAATTCAATAACTGATAGTTAATTTTGGAAAATACTAAAGTTGTGTATTGCCATCCTGGATATAGAAACATAAAAAATATGCAGCATATACTGGGCAATAAATTTAAAATCGATTAGATTCCCTCTTAACAAATAGAAAATAAGTCAAATTGAATGCAAATGTATAAAACACTATTTTATATCAGTTCCTTTTAACCCATCAGCAGAAGCACTGGATGTTTTTGACCCCATGCTTTCACTTTTTTTTTAGTATTTCTAGGAATTTATAAAAGTTTATACTTGTTATCTCCTATACCTTTATATAGAAGCTAGAAGAAGAACAGTAATCAATGAAACAATGCATGTCATTTTTTACAGGACAGTTGGGGTCAAATTGGCCACTGACTGTGCTAACATTTCAGATTCTTTTAATGTTACGAGTATATCAGTTAGGCGCACAGATTCAGAAATCTTCTCACAGTTCTTTCTACTTAAAGACAGAATAATGATAGCACAGATTCGTGAGATATTCATGGAATTTGGGGAAGTGATCATGATACAGAACTGAAACAAAATGCAAATTCTGAATACTCCAGAAAATACGATCCAATCCTTTCTTGTTCGTATAAAATGTGACAAATCATTGTATAAAATGCTTTCTTTTATAATATGAATAAATTGTCTTGAAATTTATATTAACAATTCGTTTTATTCTGAATGAGAAATAAGAAAAATGTTTTTCGAGTACGTTTATAAAACTGAAAGACAAAAGATATGAATTTTCAAAGTGGTATATTTAAGCTTCTTTTTCCTAAAAAATTTTCAAATGTAAACTACATGTAAAATCTAGACTTATTTTTCCAATATTTTTATACAATAAAAAAAAACTACTAATATTAAAAATGACGAGTTTTAAATGAATGGAATGGAGAAAATGGAAATGAATACAGAAAAGGTATGGTTAAAAAGGGGCTAAATTTAATTTTGGCTTTCGTTATTAAAAATCACATTTCTATCTTAAATAAGAATATATTTCCATGGAACAACCTTTATATATTCTGACCATATTTTATTTTTATACAAATGACCAATAAGGTAATGTGTATGTGCCTGACAATTTGGGATCAAAATGATACCGCATGTTTGCGGAAGGGTTAACTGGATGTCAACCATTAGATTAAAGTTTGTAATACATTTGTTGCTCATTACGAGTTTATATTATTAATTACAGTGCAAATGATGGTAATGTGTGTACCAAGTATATCTGACAGTTGCTGGTTGGAAATGACATTTTTATTAAAGTTTGTTGTTGTGAAAGTAATTCTTATTCCTGCTTGAAGTCTATTTTATCTCATCATGTTTATCTTGTATAATAACCCTTAAAAATTTAGGAGACGCAAGAGAATTTGGAACGCCATATAAGCCCTGATGGATTTGTGTTCAATTTATCGCATGACTTTGATAGTTTTATTATTAGGGAGTTGAATACCTGAGAACAGTGATTGGAATGATGGTGTACTAATAAATTTGGAAATTCTTTAATTTACAGAAAAGAAAAACTCGACTTACAGTAGATGACCAAGATTTATTCTCTTACTTAAGATCGAAATTGAAGTTATTAGGTGAAATCCATGTAAAACAATTTGGTCTGTCATTTATGCATGTGAACATGATTACTCAAAAAATAACAGGATAGGTTTTCAGTGGAATATGGTATGCAGTTTAATCTGTCAAATTTTGGATAAGATTCTAAAGGTGTAACAAAAAATACAAAATGAAGTACCAAAATGGAAAAAGAAGGAACATTTCACATCCACATCTTGCACATGATGGCATTTTTATGTTTATAGTTTTGTCGTATTATACTAAATGATACAGCAATGTATTTTATGTGGGTGTCTGATATTGTGACACTCTTTAAACAAGTTTCCCACAGATGTAAAATAATAAAATTTTTGAGTATCACATCATTCATAGTGAACATCATCAAAATAAGCTAGAAACTAATAAAACTAAAACAATTAAATCAAATCTTATATCACTCAACATATTTGAAATTATGTGAATGAAAATTTATCAGAAGATGTTGTGACCTGTTTGATCCTGGCACACAGTGTGCTAAAGAATGATTTAAACCATAAGGAGGATAATGATTTAAACCATGTCGAAAGATGCAGTGCAGGTCTATATTGATTATAACCGCACAGAAGATCGTATTGGCAGCTTTACCTTGAGACTATGGTAAAGCAGCTTAACCCTGACACTTGCTCTGTCTTCAGGAGTGAGTGAATTGCGATTAATGTAAGACTTGATGCTATCACATCTTATGATTGTGATTTTGGGGAACTATGGATTTTATCGGACAGTCGCAGTGAACTACAACATCTTAGTGGCTGGTACTCTGCAAACGATGAAACCAGCTTATCTATTTTGCTCAAACTGAAGATTATCTCTCAGAACCACAACGTCCATCTCCAATGGATCCCATCACACATAGATTGGCCAAAGAGGGTAGTGAGAATGAAACGGCCACTGACTCTTCGCTTACTTATCAAAAACTATACTTAAAAGGAAGATCTAAACTCAATTTAATTTGGCGTATTCCACCTGCGCACCAATGGTACACGGGAACACCCCCTGGCATTCTGCTGGGAATCAAATGTGACCGTGGCTCCCAGACTGCTCTGGCTAGATTAAAAAGTGGTCACCTTAAGTGTCTTTCCTTTGAAAGTGGTGGAAAAGTCCATCTCACTTGTAAAAAGTGCTGTGGCCATCCAGCTTCACCGGATCACATTCTGGGTTGTATCGGACTTTCTAAGGGAGACTATGGTAAAGCAGCGTAACCCTGACACTTGCTCCGTCTTCAGGAGTGAGTGAATTGCGATTAATGTAAGACTTGATGCTATCACATCTTATGATTGTGATTTTGGGGAACTATGGATTTTATCGGACAGTCGCAGTGAACTACAACATCTTAGTGGCTGGTACTCTGCAAACGATGAAACCAGCTTATCTATTTTGCTCAAACTGAAGATTATCTCTCAGAACCACGACGTCCACCTCCAATGGATCCCATCACACATAGATTGGCCAAAGAGGGTAGTGAAAATGAAACGGCCACTGACTCTTCGCTTACTTATCAAAAACTATACTTAAAAGGAAGATCTAAACTCAATTTAATTTGGCGTATTCCACCTGCCCACCAATAGTACACAAGAACATCCCCTGGCATTCTACTGGAAATCAAATGTGACCGTGGCTCTCTAGACTAAAAAGTGGCCACCTTATGTGTCTTTTCTTTGAAAGTGGTGGAAAAATCCATCTCACTTGTAAAAAATACCGTGGCCATCGAGCTTCATCGGATCACATTCTGGGTTGCATCGGACTTTCTAGGGGAAATTTAACATCCGATCCTCTTATTATTATAGATTTCTTTGACGATCAACATCCTACTGGAGCTGATCTGACATATATCATCTTTTGAGGATAAGCAACAATAACTACAAGAATTATTTTCTTGGAATATTGCTCACCTAGAGGGAAATGTAATTCTGTAATTTGTGTGTCTTTTTTCAAATTATACTTCGTTTTATATTTGTATGTTTTTTTTTGTTTGCATGTGGAGGACAAAGTGTAAAAATACTTTTTCCAAATACACCAAATTAGTTTTAAAGACCGCATGTATGTAATATTGCTCACCTAGAGGGAAATGTCCCAATGACATTCAAAACGATGATGTTAGCACTAAAATTTAGACCACTATCTCCTTTTTTTTAAACACTATCATAAGAAATTGAATTATTTTAAGTTTATAAAAAAAATGCATGTAAATTTATATACAAAATTTTATGTACTTTAGAGATATCTTTTTTCTTCTTCTGTAATTTGTGTGTGTTTGTGTGTCTTTTTCCAAATTATACTTCGTTTTATATTTGTATATGGTTTTTTTTTTGTTTGCATGTGCAGGACAAAGTGTAAAAATACACCATACAAGTAGAGTTGTTTAGGATCTTTGCACCAAAACAAGGTGTAAAAATGTATCTTATTTTTGAATCAAAATTGTATACGGATAAGCTGTCTGTCTGTCTATTTATGTATGAGTAGGATAACTCCAAAACAGTGCAAGTTATTATAAAGGAAATTCATCAATAGTTGTAATAACAAAATTTTAATTTGTGTCAAATTTTGTATCCAGTGGATAAAATGAAATTGCCCAAATCGAGTACTCGATTCTCTTTTCCTTACTATGAAGTTAAACACAATATTTACCATCATAATGTCGCTACATCTATACACCATCGCTAGTAGTTTCGCCATTTCATTATTTGTGAATGGTGATATATATTTGAACTAGCCGCCTTTGGCGACCAATTCGTTCACCCAGTTTGTCGACTTTCTTGGTTGTTAAATGGTTAATTTTTTATTTGATGCGACTGAAAAACACGAATTCAATTAGTATACTGGAAATTAAAAAGTCAATATAATACGAAATAAAAACGGTAGTGAAAATCTTATTACTGAGCCAATTATGGCAATTGAATGCTTTGATGTATAGTTTGAATTCTTTTATAGCTTTTAAAGACATTTTTTTTTTCCAGACAACGTATCAAATAGAAAAAAAAAAAGTATTATTTCTTTTTAAGAGGAAATTGTGCAGAAATAAAATTGATAATATTTTTATAAGATAATTGTTTTAGAAAATATGAATATCAATTTCCATAGAGAAGTCATAACTATTCGGCTAGACTTAAAATGAATGTATGGTCACCAAACTTGAAATGTTTTGAGGCGATCTGTCATTTTTTTTTTTTTTTTTTTTTTTTTTTTTTGCAGTTTCTGAAAGCCATTTGTTACTATTTCTGGTATCCGTCCAAAATAGCAATTTTTAGGGGAGTTTTTGGACGATTGGCACGATTTTGGTGTGCTTGTCGAGAAACTGTTAATTTATCTGAAACCTTATCTCGAGATGGTTGCGCTATTTTTGCGCGGGATTAAACTTTTTGTTTGAAGTCTATTTTTTTATTCCATTTATATCTTCTTTCCTCTGACTGAATGCACTTTTTGGTGAGATGGCGAAACATCTCCAGAATATTTCTAGTAATATTTTTTAGCTCCATTAATTAGCTGAGCGAAGCGTTGGATTTAATGTGCATGTAAAAATATTCAATGAATGAAGTAGTATGAAATTCGTATGGTTTTTTTTGTTGTTATCTGAATGTTGCCATTCTACAGTAAGTAATAAGCACGATTTCTGTGCTACGTACGTTGGTGTTTTATGTATATAGATGCTTTTGGTCCACTCTTAACGCAAACTTTAATTTAGTCTTCGCTGATTGATTGATTAGATTTTATATATGTTTTATATTAGTTTTTATGTTACAGTGAAAACCCGAAATCAGTCAACACAAGAATTAAAAAGGCGAAACGCGTTTTAATTAACAGCAATAGGGAGAACCCGAATGAACGAGGAAAAACGTGTTCTAACTGACAGCGTTAGGGAGAACCCGTTTTAAACATATTAACTTTAAATTCTATTAAGTATTTATACAGTAGATTACAACTAATCAGAGTGCAAATTTGATATCTGAATACCTCATATTTCAGATATATCGTTTCAAATTTTCTTGACTCAAGAACGAGTATCGAATCGGAAAATTTCGCTGAAAACAGCTGAAGAAAAAAGGAACTGTAGGAATGAGACAAGGGTTCGTCCGCTGCTCTTGTAAAAAAAGATTGTTCTTCAAAGAGATGTTTCTATATGAAAAATGGTTCTCTTTGCAATTCTAAGTGCCACAGTAATTTGACTTGTTGAAATAAGTAATTTTTAATGATGATACTGTGCTATAGTCTGTATAATTTCTGTAGGCGTTTCAAGGACACTCTTTCCCCCTATTCTTCACTCTTTCTCCTTCTCCGTTGCCATGCTTTCAACAAAGATTGTTTTTTTCCCACGCCAATACGTTTCGGGAATACCTTACCTTCGGAATACCTTAACAGCTGTGTAAAAAAAGAAAAAAAAAAAAAAAAAATGAGTCACACTGTTATCTGCCTCAGTGTTGCGAGGCAGACAACCGGTTACGAGGTAGAAAATGTGCCCCTGAACCGCCTACAGAAAATACATAGACTATAAACCAAATAAAGTGTAATTTCTTCAATGATAGGTTCTTTCCTCGAACACCGTTTTACTAAATATAGTTTAATGCAATCGTTTTGGATAGATACAAATAACATTGTCTAACAAATCAGTCAAAACAGGCATAAAATGGATTCTTCCTAACGCTACTAGTTAGAGTGTTTTTTCCTTACTTCATTGGGGAGGGCTGCGGTGGCCTGGTAGCAAGGTTTGGGCTTCGGAACTGGAGGGTTTCAGGTTCGAGACTGACTTCCATGGAGGAACCGTCGTGTTACCGGATCTGATGCCTGTTAAATTCATCCAAACGTCTTCCTGCTGGTGTGGTGTGGAAGTTTGGAGAGGGAGGGTGCTAGGTCAGGTGCCGTCTTCGTCATCTAACCGCGGTTCAAAATGATGAGGTCCGTCCCAAAATAGCCCTGGTGTTGCTTTAAAACAGAATGTTAATATAACTGAACTAAACTAAAATTAAAACGAGTTAATTCGGGTTCATCCTAGCACTGTTGGTTAAAATGCATTTTATCTAGTTAATTCGGGTTTTCACTGTAACATATATACTTTCAGTTTTTATTTGAACCGACTGATAATGCTTTATTATTTATAAAAACTTCTATCTTAGTTTGCAGGTTCTCTTCCAAATTTGCACATGTTGTTCAGCACACCGTCAGAAAGTCAATGACTGTGTTGCCACCGTTAGCAGAGGAACTTATTAATGAAGTTTGTGGAACTTGTATCATTGAAGCAAATGTCATAAAACAAATGGTTGTAACTGACGGAAGGTGGAAATCAGAAATTATCAAATTTGCTTTCAATTACGTAGAAAGTCTGGTCGATCTACTAAAATTTTTGAAACAGATTATGAAACGGTGTCGTAAGGATGAAAAATATGTATGCTTACAAGGCCCATTCACTAACAAAGTGAGAAGGCTTCAAGTTATTCTATGTAGGTTTGATTTGTTAAAATAGGTGTCTAGTAATCTTATTATGCAATGGATGTGGGAAAATTTTTTCTTATTATTTCATTTATCATCATCCATTTTTTTAAACGTATTTTTTATTTCCATTTGTTTTAAAAATGGTTCGAATGATATTTTATCTATACATATATATAAGAGAGTTAGAAGCTTGATCTTGGTAGTTTTGTATTACAATTGATGCATCGAATCATTTAATTATAATTGACATTATCATTGTGTATTAGATATAGTAATAAGCTATAAAAGGAATCAGGGTTGCCACGCCACCGGGAAAACGCAAGGAAATTTGGAAATTTTCATAATAATAATAATAAAAAAGGTCGTAATCACAGCTTCCAAAAACGGAAGAATACTGTTCGCGATTGTGTAATGCGGAAACTCGCCCCTTTTCTACTCTCTCCCTTTTGTTTCTGTATATATCAGTCCGGTTTCGATTTCAGAAGACAGTTGTTCTTTTTCCATGAGATTTCCAAATTGCAGCTAGCAAGCATCCCCGAGAGTTTTGTAAGTGCTTGAAAGAATAGAATTGGCAGAAATTTCTTTGGCTGAAACATTCAATTTGCTGAAGCAGTGCGGTGGCGTTTAATCTACCATACTTGAGTTTACTGAATGGTTTGTTTATTATCTGAGAGACTGTCAGCTTATTCAAAGTAGATTGGAGAATTTTTTTTATCAAATGAGCTTTCCGAAATCCGTATTTAATACGAATTGGACGGATAAAATAAAATCAATCCTGATTTTTTAAAATGTGTTCGAGAAGTTGCACAAAATCCATTTGTTGCGTACTGCTCGCTTTGTAAAAAAAAATAATAAGCCTAAGTAATATGGGGAAACATCCATTTACTAATCATGCTAAAATGAGGGGGGGGGACATACACAAGACTGCCTACCAGGTCAAAAGAATCATCATTGATGTTGGACTTTGTATCTAAAAGGAATACAGGAAAAGATGACATGTTAAATCCGAAAGCGTTAAATTTAATGTCCGAAAATAAACCGATTTGGAACTTTTTAGTTAAAGAACAATATCTTAAAATTGTATTTTTATGGGCATTAAAAATTTTGGGTTACATTCATGCTTTAATGCATTCAGTGATATATTGGAAATATTTTCACATATGCTCACTGAAAGTGAAAGAGCTAAAAAAATGTACATTAGGCAAAATGTCGTTCCTTATTCATTTAGGAAAAGCTCCATTAGGATAGCTGAAAAATCTGCAAAAGTTGCAGAAATTGATGTCCAAATACATGATTTGGCAAAAATGAATAAACAACAAAAAAAACAAAAAAAAAGTAATCTTGCTTTGTAATGATTTTTAAAAAAATCATGATAAAAATATTTCGCGTTTTATTTCACCCGAGTCCTTAATTATAAGTGATTTATAATTAAAAAACATGACAGGTAATATGTCTGTCCTTAATATATAAATTGAATCTTCTAAACAATAAATAAACAGAACTTTTTTTATATGCATATATAAATCGCCTTCTAATATGCTATTATTTCGAATAAAATAATATGGTATAATGTTCGAATAATGATGTAATGAAATCATATTGCATTGTAACTAGCACATGAGTGCTATTCCCTCAATACCTGAAATCCTGAATACACTTACAGGGAAAAAAACAGGGACTTTTTTTTCCAGATTTCAGTGGCAACCCTGATATTGCTTTTTCTGATTTTTAATTTCATTATTTTAAATACTTGAAATGGGTTATAGCATTGATCTATGATTTCAATTATGATCTTTTGTCATAAATATTTTGCTATATTTTGATATGATCAATTTATCCATATAAATCTATATTTGAAAATTTGTTAAATGAATATTGTTGTGAAATCACAATAAAAATATTATTTTAGTTATTATTATTTTTAAATTTATATGTTGTTTCGTATAGCACTTATCATAGACAACCCCGCAGCGATTTTTAGCCGAGAAGAGCGTCTCTTGTTTTTCAGTAGCGCCATCTAGGGCCAAGAATGCGACTTAGCTACTCATGCATCACAACCCTATTTACGGGGTGGACTTTTGTTCATACAATTCATTCATTCATCCACAGGTCGTAATTTAGACCTGAATCAGAGAACGATCACCTCTGATTCAGTATCCCCTGTGATATTGTCTCGGAGGACTTTGTGGTCATGACAGATTTATAAGTGCACCAGCCACCACATACACGGGGAGTCTTTGGTCGGCGGGTTCAAACTCGCAACCAAGGGATGCGATAATTTGTATCCATCGCAACCAAGGGATGCGGATCCAATGCCTTACTAACCAGGCTATCCAGGCCTTAAATTTATATGAAGTGACGTATGGGGCTTTTAACCCTTTGGGTGGTTTCATTCTGTGTGTAAAACTTATCGAAAATCGACAGCAGTGAGACCAGAAAGCTGTTGTAAAAGCGCATGGGTTTTTCGATATAGATGCACTGAAAATGCGAGCGGGAGAGTTTTTCTACCCTTCTCTATGCCTTGTTCGGTCATGAATCCCCATGATGGATACAAATTATCGTTCATTCAAGTCAGATTTTTGCGTTCGTTTATTGTGCGTGGTTACAAAAGTCAGATGTTTCTAGGAATATTATATGGGAAGAAAGTTTCGCGGGATCTAAACTTCGATAGCCGAGTGATAGTGTCGATATACGAGTAGTTGCCCAGTTTAAATATAAACAGTGAGGTTTTCTCTTAATTTCTGGTAAGAACTGTATGTAAAGGAATTCCCATTAGCTGTATATATATGTAAACCTAATCTTTTAAGCAGAGGCCGAAGTAAGAGAAGACATATTCAAATTTTAAACTTCGCTTTTGTTCCATCCCGGAAGGCATAATTTATGTACAAGAGGCGTGGGCGAACTGACGTCCGTGCACCAGCGGTACAAGAGCAGAAGAAGCAAAAAAGGGAGATAAAATATTTTCCCCGAGTTATTTATACCATGAGATTCTGATAGGGATTTCTTTACACGTATCGATTTAGGCAAGGGATCTTTTAAAAAGAATTCACTTAGGTTGACAGTTTTTATTCCTTCACTTGGAGCGTGTGAACCGCTGATTTAGGCATTTTTATAGAGATTCTCTTGAATTAATTAAATAAAAAAAGTGGAATTAGATCAGGAATTAGAAGTTAACATGGGCTGAATTAAGGTAAAACTTTGGAAAGTAATTAGGATGAAATTAAATTTTAAAATATCATTACATGTATATGTAAGCATAATTTTTGAAAGCAGAAGGCAGTTTCGTGGTCGAGTAGAGAGAGAAGACACTTTGAATTTTTAAGTTCGCTTTATTTCCATCCCGGGAGGAACAAGCAGCACGGACCAGGCATGTGTGTTCACCGCGCGACACAAAAGCAGAAGATAAAAGAGGGAGAAATTAATTATCCCTGGTCTTATATACCATGAGATTTTGATAGGGATTTCTTTACACGCGTCGACCCAGGTAAGGGAATCATAGGGAATCTTTAGAAAAATTTGTTTAGATCAGCAATATTTTATCCTTTCACTCGGAGCATGGGAATCGCTGACTAAAGCATTTTTGCTGAGCTTTCTGTTGCATTCATTAAATAGAAAAAGTGTAATGGAATTAGAAAATATAACAATTTGAAGTATTAAGGTGTAAGTACACACTTGAAGATTTTTTTTTAAACTTTAAAAATCCAGTTTTTTCACAGTAGATTATTAATATATGTTTAAACTCATTTCAGTGAGAAAAAACCATATTAAATTAATTATTAATTAATTAAATAATATTTAATGAGCTAATTAGCCTATTTTTTGAAACATGATATCTTAAATTCTAATGTGTACAGACACACAATTCTAGTTGGAAATGATGCCTAATATGAGTCTTCATGTTGTCTGCCTCTAACAAGTTATAAAAATGTATAGTTTTTTTTAAACAATTTTTTCATCAACGATGAATAGAAAAAGCGATATTTTTTCTGTCATTTTAACTTTTAAACAGCTATAAATAAGTTATTTATATAAATATAACTTTGATGGAGGCACAAAACATCCGTTATTTCATACAGATTATTTTGATATATAAATAACTATATTTGGTTCATTTCTTGTTGAGTTATGATTGTTTGAATGAAGCAACATAGGGGAAAAATATCATTCTTCATAAAATGAGTTTTAAAATACACCGTAACTAGAGTTTTTAATGAAAGCACCTCAAGAAAAATAATTATAACTCGAGAAATATTTGGAATATTGGCAACATCTTGGCATCGTTTGAAAGCTAAAGGATCAGAGAACATTATTAAGCAATAAAAAAAATATTCGATATTTTGAATGATTTTCGAAGTTTCAAGTGTGTGCATACACCTTAATCATGAACCGGTGCAGCCCAATAATTCACAATATTTAACAATCTCAAAAATTCATTAAAAAAAAAATTGCTAACATTTATAGTACATAATGATATAAAAAGATTCACTATATCTACCAATTACAGCAATTAACACTAAATAATTATCACAAAAAATTCATAATATAAAATAAAACATTAATTGCAGATTTTAAATTTCGCCTGTTGTGATAATTATCTATTTGTTTTTAAAGAAACACCCATCATTCCAACGTGACTGTATCCCATTCTTCTATATATTAATGAACGAGCAATATAGATGTTTTGCTGCAAGATATATATAAGCTTCTTGATACAATTTTCTTCTAATGTGGAATTAACAACGAAAATAATAATATGTTGCGAGTTCCTGGGATAGTTAGGAATCCAACACTTTTCAATATTTACAAATTATTGGATGCTCATACACCGCTGAAGCAATTATTTTGCACTAAATTTCTATAAAAACATTTAATTCGAATTTGAGCTGTACTTCATATAAGATTCACGAAAAGCGATTTCATTTATCCATTCAAATTTTATCATTTATAGAAGAATACACAACAACATGCCAATAAAAATATATTGCTTAAAAGAAATATGGAATAAATAGATAATTTTTGACGTTCCAATTTATATTTTTTAGAAATGTTTTTAAGCTCTATATTTTTTACCAAAGATATATGTATTTATTCCAGTCTATTTTTATCCATTTATTGAAGAAATAAGATAGTTAAGTTAGATATTATCAGGCTCTTTATATTCGTAATAAATTTACACAAACATTTATTTGTGGTCTATTTTACTCTTTGTTTTCATTTACTTGAGGTACATTAATGGACGTAATAAATATAAATAACTTTTCAAATAAAAATAATTTAAAAAATATATTTTTAATGTGTGTTTTTAGACTTTAAAGAAATTATTTTCTACAGTTCATTAAGGAAGTTTAAAAAAATCATCACATTTGAAAAATAAAACAAACACCCATGTATTTGCACGTATGCTTAAAAATCAGAAAATTTCCTTTTATCAACGCAATATTAAATAAAATAACTACTATAAACTGAAAGAATGAATTTAAATCTAAAGACAGATACAATATAACAATATATTTTTTATATATTCCTTGAAATTTAGATTTTTTAAAAAATTGCATCAGCTCATTTTGTGCAAAGGAAAAAATTGTTGGCAGACATTAAAGTAAAAAGTATGGATTAATACCATAAAAATAGTTGAACTAAGAAAAGAAAACCATCGATTAAAGAAACATTTTTAACTTCTTATGAATAGCAGTTTGCCACTCTTCTGAGTTTCTAGCGTTTCGATGCAATATTTAATCACAAGTGAGCGTAAAAATACATTATGAATAAAAACTCAATGGAATTTAACATTTCGATTAAACCAGCTATTTGAAAGAAATACTACTTGAAGCAAAATACAATTTCATTCTCAGTTGAAATAAAGCCTTTATGGCCTACGGGGGTAAAAAAAAATCCGTTTTGATGACACCCCTCAACGTGAGTATCATCATGAGAGTTTCAAAACACTTTGAGTTGGAACGAGTGAAATTTGATACTCGGTTTTAACTTCCAATTTATAAATTTTTGTCAAATTTTGGACGAAACTCAATCTCAGAAAGTTTTCCTGTCTGCCGAAGTGCAAGTGAAGACAGTAACTACAAAATACAAACAACCAACTAGATCGATAAAATTCGGTTAACAGTTTTAGCATTAATGTTTGAATCAATTCTGTCCAGAAGTGGATCG
This sequence comes from Argiope bruennichi, assembly GCF_947563725.1. NCBI lineage: Eukaryota > Metazoa > Arthropoda > Arachnida > Araneae > Araneidae > Argiope > Argiope bruennichi. Next base: position 131,560,373 of record NC_079151.1, on the reverse strand, counting down.
TCTATCGGTCTGTTCACTCATATGGAGCTAAATGCAACAACTCAAAAAACACTATGACTTACACAAATTAAATTTGGTATGTAAACTTGTTATCAAAATTGTCATTATTTGTTAAATTTTTTGTTGTTGTTTCTAATGGCACTTGCCATGGACAAGCCCGCTGTCGAAGACAGCCGATTTAAGCCTCAAGGGGGACGCCTCTTGTTTCAATAGTAGCGCCATCTAGGGCCAAAAGTACGACTTAGCTACACACACGTCACAACCCTTTTTACGGGGTGGACTTTATTCACATTATTTCATTCACGCAACCGCAGATCGTAATTTAGACCTGAATCAGAGAACGATCACCCCTGATACAGTACCCTCAGTGGTATTACTCTCGACATGGAGGACTTTGTGACCACGACAGATTTAACGCGCGTCAGCCACCAAGCACGCGGGGAATATTCAGCCGGCTGGGTTCGAACTCGCAACCTAAGAGACGCGAATCCGACGCTCTACCAACCAGGCTATCCCGGCCTGCATTGTTAAATTTTTTACATGTCAAAAATCCAAATTTGGATTTTAATATTGTTCAATTGCAATTGCGTAAAATTTTATAAAGCAAAGATTGCATGAAATATAATTACAAAACTTATTTTGAAATTCCATTTTTATTTGAAATTAATTGCTTAGCATTAATGAGATAAATTTACTAGCAAAAAACTTAGCTACATCAGGTTAAAAATCTAATTATTATTTTCAGATCTGTTTTTCCAATGAATAAAAAAAATGATAATAATAAAAAAGAAGTGTGTATATTGGGGCTATGCAGGCCAGATCCTCCGATTAAGAAGTATTAAACTTGGCTATATAATTTTGAGAATGTGTAATTTATAGTGATTTTTTTTGAAATTTTGATTAATTGAAGACTAAACGAGAATTTAACTTTTCTCCTAAAAACGTGATATGCAATTTTTTCCCCGAGTATCGAACAATGCTTCAAAAACATATTTTTCAGTAAATTTTATCAACAGTTTTCATTGTTACAATTAAACAAACCGTTTTCATTATTTCACCAAATGACTGCCGTTCGATTAATTTCTTCCATTGTTCAAATCTAATGTCGCGTTTACACTCGGCCAGTAGGCAGCGCAGGCGTAGAAAGAAATCGATTTATGTTTGCTACAATTTCACAAGAAAGATACAGGCATTCCACGCTTGGTTATAAATTGCCGGTTTGGGGTCTCTGAATTTTTCGCTGTGTATCGTATTAAAATGACGGATGTTTACACAAATAAACATGGTAAAATAATAAAAAGGCCAATATACCTAAATTTGGAAAATCATAGAAAAGAAATAACAAATAAAATGGAAAAAACAAAAACAAAACCGCAACCTCGCATCAGAAAGAACAAAGAGCAAAAAATATCGAAATTAATGTATGATAAGTTATCTAATTTTTCACGCCAAAAAAAAACGCCAAATATATATATATATACAATACAGCGGCACGTTGTTGTCCCGTCGGAACAATTACTTGCCATCGACCGAGCAGCATTTTTCAGCCTTTCTACGCATGCGCTGCTTACTGACCGATTGTAAACCGGCATTAGAAAGAAAGATCTTGATAATTATCTTGGCCGATAACCGTTTTTGTTGCCAAAAATCTCATTCTCATCAGATTTCAATCAAATCAAATATAAATAATCAGAAAATGAAACTAAGTTACCGCGACAGACAACAAGTAAATAGAAAATATATAAACCCCACTATGACGTCATGGGACTTGAGTCATTAGGAAGGTTAATAGTAGAATGGGTATAAGGCTATTAAAATAACGCGGTTATAATGTCTGTCATTATTTAAAATCAGCAGCTCTCCCCGAAACTTTCTCGCATATTTTCTAATAAAAGTGTTATCCCAGAGAATGCTGTGCATCGCATTGGTGCACAACAGTTATGGAATATTAAACATTGGAGTGAAGTTACAATTTTTACTCAATCTCAATGAAATGACCCCAAGAATGATAATCGCCTGAATGTCATTCTTGGCGAGTGTTTGGGCGTTTAACCCCGGCACTCGGTTACTAGTATCCAAAAATAGAATTTGTGTCTTAGAGGCTTTTATTCAACTGACTGAAATAAAAAAACGTTGACATAAAATTATACTTATAACCGTAAGATCACGCCCAAATGTCAGTTATTGAGTTTACATGTTTTTGAAAGTTCAGACCGACAGACGGTCAATCCCTTATTGGATTTCATTCGAAATTTGGTAGCTGTCTATACTAAAGATGTTAAATCTGTATTCTGAATTTTATCCATCTAGCTCTCTTCGTTTTGTAATTGTCTTGCTAACTTATGTTCGAACAGCTGAACAGACAGACTTCTTTTGAATAGATTTTGCTCAAAATGTGATAAAAATCTACAAATTTGGTATTAAGACTGTTATGTATCTGGCAACAGCCAGATTAGAGAAAGGAACTGTTATGTATCTGGCAACAGCCAGATTAGTAAAACCTTCCAGGCTGTGTGACGCGCGCCTGTTTTCTTACCTTTTTGTGTTCCGTAGTTCTTAGTTTTGTACTTGTTCGGTGTGGTTGTTGTTATGCTCGTTCGTGCCTGTGCATCTTAATACTAATAAATATTCTTTGCTTGTATGTAAAACGAATCGTATCGTCTCTCGGTCTACCTGGCATACATGACAAAAGAGTTGGCGACGAGGATGGGATACTCGAACATTAGTTTTGAATCTTATGATGCGTCTGTGGAAGACTGGTCCAGTTATGTGGAACGTTTAGAATCTTACTTCGTTGTTAATGGGATCGAAGATAAAATGAAAGTCCCTGCTATTTTAAGCCTTATGGGAGCAACAACGTATAAATTGTTAAAGAATCTGGCCACTCCCAACATTCCTTCTGAATTGACTTATCAAGATATGGTAAAATTACTTTCGGAACATTTGAATCCTAAACCACTGGAGATGACAGAACGGTTTCGTTTCTACAAGAGGAAGCAATTTGAAGGTGAGTCCATTGCAAATTATTGTGCCGAATTACAAAAAAACTGTCGATACACTGTAACTTTGGGAACAATTTAAGTACGATGCTTCGTGATAAATTGGTGATGGGTCTCAAAAACGAAAATATACAGAAAAAGCTGTTAGCAGAGGATAAGTTAACATACGAAAAAGCTAAGAGCATTGCATTCGCAATGGAATCTGCTCAGAGAGATGTGTGTGAAATTCAGAATCAAATGGTATTGATAAAAAAATTACATAGTTCGCAAGATAAAACTATCAAAAAAGATTTTTCTAAATTTAAGAAATCTGAACCTACAAAGAAGTTTGATAAATCTCGGAAATGTTACAGATGTGATAGTACTCAACATTTAGCTCACGAATGTAAGCACAAGAACACTCAGTGTCGGAATTGCTTAAAGAACGGGCATTTGGCAAAAGTCTGCCGCTCAAAACGTAACGAAACAGTTAAACAAATAGAATCTTGTTCTGAAACTGTACCAGTTAATAGCGTTAAATCACCACGACATGCAAGGGATAAGATTTTATTAGAAATTTTTGTTGAAAGGAATAAATGTTTATTTGAATTAGATACTGGAGCTGCTGTTAGTTGTATGAATGTGAATGAATTTAAGAAACTTTGTCCGGATGTAGCCATTAAGCCTACCAAATTATTGCTTAGGAATTTCGATAATTCTATGATAACATCAGCTGGCCAAGCAGTGGTGCAAATTCAATACAAAGATCAAATGAATACAGAAACTATTTATTTGGTACATGCAAAAGTAAACGCAGTTTTTGGTCGTGAATGGTTGAGAAATTTCCAATTGGACTGGAGCTCAATTAAAGCAGTTCGGGTTGAAAATTGTAATTCTTGACCCAATAAATTAAATATCTTGCTTCAAAAGTATGAGAAAATTTTTTCTCCGGGTATCGGGAAACTGGAAAAGTTTTGTTGCCGTCTTCAAATGAAACCTAATTACAAACCGGTATTTTTTAAACCTCGACCAGTACCATTTGCTTTAAAGGAAAGAATAGAAACTGAACTTAAGAGGTTAGTTGCAGAAGACATCATTGAGCCGGTGACATATAGTGAGTGGGCTACACCAATTGTTCCTGTTATCAAACAGAATGGGAACCTACGAATCTGTGGTGATTATAAGGTGATTATCAACCCGGGACTAAAAATTGAGCAGTATCCTTTACCCCGTATCGAGGAAAGTTTTGCTGAACTGTCAGGAGGGGAGTTCTTTACTAAAATCGACTTATCTGAGGCATACCTTCAAATGTTAGTTGATGAGCGGGACCGACATCTATTGACGATCAATACTCACAAGGGTTTGTTCCGTTACAAGAGAATGAATTATGGTATAGCCTTAGCTCCGGCAGTGTGGCAGAGAGCCATTGAACAAGTTTTGTCAGGCATCGCGGGGGTACACGTATTTTTAGACGATATTACCATAACGGGGAGAAATGATCAAGAGCATTTTGAAAGGTTAGAATTGGTACTGCAGAGACTAGAAGAATATGGTCTCAGAGTAAATAAGCGGAAAAGTGAATTTTTTAAGAAATCTGTGAATTATTGTGGTCATACAATTGATAAATTTGGCCTCCAAAAAACACAAGAAAAAATCGATGCAATTATGAAGGTACCAGTTCCAAAAACTGTATCTGATTTGAAGAGTTTTTTGGGTTTAGTCAATTACTACGGAAAATTTATTCCCAACTTATCTACTCGTGTCGCTCCTTTCAATAATTTACTGCAGAAAGGTACTAAATTTTTGTGGACTGCAGAATGTGAAAAAGCTTTCAAGGCATTGAAACAAGAAATTGCTTCAGACCGAATTTTATGCCATTATGATCCTAAGTTACCTCTTGTATTACAAACTGATGCATCACCAGTTGGAATAGGAGCAGTTTTAAGTCACATTATGCCAGATGGTTCGGAAAAACCAGCCATGTTTGCATCAAGGTCATTGACTAAAACGGAACGTAATTATTCGCAGATAGACAAGGAAGCATTGAGTATCGTATGGGGAGTAAAGAGATTTTATCAATATTTATTTGGTCGACATTTTGATCTCGTAACCGATCATAAACCCCTAGTATCAATTTTCGCACCTAATCGTGGTTTACCATGTCTATCAGCAACAAGAATGGTTCATTATGCACTTTTTCTCCAAGCATTCAGTTATACAATCAAGTATCGAAACACAAAGAATCATGGCAATGCCGATGCACTTTCACGGTTACCACTAACAATTGACAAGGACTGTGAGTACTTGACTGAAGCAGACGTGACAAATATTTCGCAAGTTGAATTAATGCCTGTTATAGCAACCGACATAGCTAGAGCTACTAAAACTGATAGGAAATTGTTCGAACTGTATGAAAGTTTAAAATCTGGAACTGAATTACCTGTGCCTTGGAAAGGTAGAGAATCTGAATTTTCATTGCAAAATGGTTGCATAATGTATGGTCATAGAGTATGCATTCCTGAAAAATACTAGAATCAAGTTTTGGAAGAACTTCATGTTGGACATCCTGGAATTGTCAAAATGAACGCCTTAGCTAGAAGCTACTGCTATTGGCAAGGTATTGATGCCAGTATAGCCAATTTTGTTCAGAACTGTTCAGCTTGTATCGCAACGAGGAACGAACCAGCAAGGATAAATCGACATCCGTGGGAATGGCCAAATGGACCTTGGCAAAGGATACACGTTGACTACGCTGGTCCTTTTATGGGGAAAATGTTTTTTGTAGTCTCTGATGCATATTCGAAGTGAATAGAAGTCATTCCGATGAAAAATATTACAGCTAGTTTTACAATTCATCATCTTCGTATTCTTTTTGCTCATTATGGAATTCCCTTAACTTTGGTTAGTGATAACGGCGCAAGTTTTACTAGTTACGAATTTCGACATTTTTTGAAACTGAATAATATTAAACATATAACTTCAGCACCTTACCATCCTGCTTCGAACGGACAGGCAGAAAGAATAGTGCAGTTGTTCAAAGCTTCGTTGAAATCGAGTAGAGGTGATTCTGGAGATCTAAATGTGAAATTACAAAGATTTTTATTACAGTATAGAATAACTCCACATTCCCTCACGGGAGAAACTCCGAGTGCCTTGTTTTTGAAGAGATGTATTCGCACTAGGCTTGATCTTTTAAAACCAAATTTGAGAGACAAAGTTGTTCAGAAACAGAGTTCGAGACTTGACACAGAATCTATCTTGCGTGAGTTTCAGGAAGGGGAGAAAGTAGCCGTAAGAAATTATTCCGGACCTAACAAATGGAAAATTGAAACAATTATAAACCGAGATGGAACTTTGAGTTATAGCATACAAGTTGGAACTGAAATTTGGAAGAGACACGTAGATCAAATAAGGAAATGTGGGAAGTCGATTGAATTATCTCAAGCTGCTACTGAAATTCCAATTTACGATAAAGAATTGAATTTTCCAGATGAGCCAGTATCCGATGATGTTGCTGAATTGGAACCGCCTGCACCTGTACCTGAAGTTGTCCCTGAACCTAAGGATGTACCTGTATCTGCCACTCCAAGTGATGATATGCCACCTAGCCCTGTACCAGACGCTTCCGGAAAGCCGAAAACTGATGTGCCACTCCGACGCTCAAACCGAATCAGGAGACCTCCAGAGAGACTGGTCCTGTGACTCTATATTTTGTCGGGGAGGAACTGTTATGTATCTGGCAACAGCCAGATTAGAGAAAGGATCTGTTATGTATCTGGCAACAGCCAGATTAGAGAAAGGAACTGTTATGTATCTGGCAACAGCCAGATTAGTAAAACCTTCCAGGCTGTGTGACGCGCGCCTGTTTTCTTACCTTTTTGTGTTCCGTAGTTCTTAGTTTTGTACTTGTTCGGTGTAGTTGTTGTTATGCTCGTTCGTGCCTGTGCATCTTAATACTAATAAATATTCTTTGCTTGTATGTAAAACGAATCGTATCGTCTCTCGGTCTACCTGGCATACATGACAAAGACCATATACCAAATTTCATCCGCCTGGATTAAAGCGTTTTTAATTAATCTTTGTCATGGACAGTTAGACAGACGGCCATTTTCCAAAAATGTGTTTTTCGAAGAGAAGGTCTAAAACGTGAAGATGCGTCAAAATCTCTAGTTCGAATTTTTTGACGATTACTTCGATGCGAGAAAGCAATATAATTCCTTTTTGAAAGGGATCGAATGAGTTATACATAAGGGATTTTATTGTTACTAAACACTAATTTTTTTTACTAGCGCATCTTTCCTACAGTGGCTCTCTACGAGAACAGGTCAGTCCATTATAACTACAGGTGGGAAAAGTGGAGACTGCTCTCGTGAAATGATTCCTAAGTACTGAGTGAAATCTGCGGAGGATTGAATCATGCAGTTATTTTAAATGGTATAAGAGCGCTAACAATTTTCAATTGTTTTGAGAAGGGAAAGTACAGCTCTGCCTGTACATGCTTATAAACCTGCTGTGGGGCAGTTTTATAAAAGATTTTGTTACACTTAAAAAGCAGAATAAGAAAGCTCAAAGAAAAGAATAAGGTTTGGGAGAGATGAACATTAATATTTTTTATACATATGGAGATAGAGGGGCAGGAGGGACCAATATTTTACGCATAGAATCAATTACAGTTTTCAACTTATAGAGATAAGATTCGGGTTTTCAAAATTTTTATTAAAAACATACTCATCTTTTATTGAAATAAAGTTAATTTCAATTAAGGTAAATTTTTAGGAGATGTACAGAGTCAATGAAATATAAAATCACGTAGCAGTTGCATTGTTCTATCTCCTCTTTTAGATAATGGATGGCGATGGCTGATTAGGTACGCATACCATGGTGCACTACGATTGTAATTATTATGAGATGTGATGCTTTTTTGTACAGGTACGCGCGTGAATGTCATGTCTTGTCTTCGTGTTTGTGTTTGTTTTGTGTGAAATGTGATCATTAAAGAAGTGTTCCCGAAATCATACCTCCTCTTGCTTCCATTGCACGGATCATAATGATCTCATTCCACCACAAACATATACGGGACTTGAATTATTTTTGTATATGGAGAGGGAAAGCAAAAGAAATTAGATACCCGGAGCTTCTGCTTTTAAATAAAGACTCAAAATTCCCATATCCAGTCATTACTTCTGAAGGGGGGGGGATAATCCTCATCCTTTCCCCTACTACTGCACTTCGACGAATTAATGTGGTGTATGTTATTCATTTTGCTAATAAATGGAACGAGAAAATGAATATGTATGAAAGTAGTATATACAACTGAATTTTTCTATTTCATTCAGTAAGTAATGACAAAATGGGTGGACTAACATTTATTGGTTATATCAAGTGACCTTCAATGTTTAAGGGGGAATGGGGGTTTAACACCTTACACAAATAATACAAAGTGTATCGTAGTATAACTTGTATTTTCTGAGATGCATGTTATTGGATATCACTCATAAATTCGTGGGTGTATCAACAGGATGATTTTCACTTTTTAAATAAAAGAAATATCTAAGGTTAATTGAAGTTGCATTTGTTTAACTATTTTTATCTTATTTTCAAGTTTAAAAGTTTCTACATGATATAATCGTTTTAAATAAAATGTTATATTATTGATATTATCCCTAAACTAAATTATTCCCTATCCACTTTCCCTCTTTCCCCACCTGTGGTTATAATGGACTGAGCCGTTCTCGTAGAGAACTACTGTGGGAAAGATCCGTTATTATTATTATTTTTTTTTACTGTTCAACTGGTTGTCAAAAATTGTTAGTTATCTAATAATTAAATCATTTAGTTATATCGAATTACGCATCTGCGCAATTTGATAAATCCTTTATGGCTTCAAAGTAGGAGCCATCCCTGAACGTATTGATTCGTATTTATATTTTGTGGAAGAAGGAAAAGCATAAAGGAGATGCTTTAAGAAGAAGATAAATATGAATATAAGAAGATATCGAGAAGACCATTTGTATATGACTGAGAGTTTGTCTGGAATCCTATTGCCATAAAAAAAAAATAATAATCTGGAAACATTCCAGACTTTTCACTCAAGACAACCATTCAGTTGCCGCTGGATCATTGATTTTGTTCGTTGTCGACGATAAGAAGCTGTAATAAATTAAAACAAAAGATAAAAGCTGAGGTAATAAACATAAAAACGGGCTGATTACGAAGAAACACTGTAAATATGTCTGTATCAATAAATTCTTCTTGTTATCTTTTGTGTATATAACTGTGGGTGACTCAATTTCGATAAAAGTCGATATTCTCCGGTGGAAGTCGATACATAATAAATTTGGCATTGCAAGTTCGAATATTTTGTCATATATCATTTCTCATTTACACCGGCAAATGTCGACACTTAGTAAAGTACACTCCCAAGTATCCGGCTCACGACTATCCGGTTTCCGTACTATCCTGCCTAGTTTTCTTTCATAATAGTTAAAGGAGGAAGAGAAAACGTTGCATTGGTAACATTGCTGATGTTTCTTGCATTTATGTCAGGCATACAATTTATGTTAAAATGTGAGCAATTTAAATCCTTTAACTTACTTTTTCTCTGATCAATTCTTGAAACGTGCAGTGCAGTATGTAAACATATATAAACTAACAGTACAGATACCTTCTATTTTAACTCGACACGTTACCGGCAACTGCTTGTATGATTCACCGCGCCGAGGTAGCGTTCAAATTACTTACTTTTCTCTTATAAACTTACTTACTTTTAACTTAATTACTTACTTTTTCTCTAATCAATTCTTGAAACGTGCAGTGCAGTATGTAAACATATATAAACTAACAGTACAGATACCTTCTATTTTAACTCGACACGTTACCGGCAACTGCTTGTATGATTCACCGCGCCGAGGTAGCGTTCAAATTGAGATAAATGGAGGGCTCAGTACTCAATAAAAAGTGAGAAAATACGTATTGTAACAGTGAGTTTTGGTAAAAAGACCTTTGTCTTCTGGTATTGGCGGGCAAAGAAATGAGCTCATAGAACTCCGATCTATCCGGCTTTTTTCTTATCCAGCCTGCCCTTCGGTCATATTAGGCCGGATACTCGAAAGTATAATACATGCACGGAAGGTGAATGCTAAATAACAATATTTTATTACGATAAGACAAATATGCAACTTTTTAAATCGTACTTTATTATTAAAGCATATTATATCTCAAAACAGGAGAAAGCATAAGTAACAATACGCATAAATAAATGGTCGAATCTACAAATAATAAACTTATATTGTGTAATTAATACTATACAATTTTATTTATTATTATGGAACTTAAAGTTGCAGAAGAGTTCTTGCTTTTGCAACTTACTGCATTTAGTCTATGTAATATAACGCACATAGCTTCTTGAGTGAAACTCCACATGGATCATTATTTTCATAACAATACCTTTCTCAGATACACTGTATTTCACTTGAAATTGTTTGAAAAAATTGAAATACGTAGTTATAACTTCATCTTTACTCTTATGAGGGTTGACACTTAGCCAGTTATAAGACGGCCAGTTGGCAGGCAGCGCAGGCGTAGAAAGGCTGAAAAATGCTTTTCGGTCGATGACAAGTAGTTGTCCCGACGGGACAACAACATGCCGCTGTATTGTATTTTTTTCTTGCTGCGCCTGCGTTTGTAGTATTTGGCAGGATTTTTTGGCGGGAAAAAATGGATCACTTATCGTAGATTAATTCCAACATTTTTTGCTCTTTCTTCTTTCTAATGCGAGGTTGTGTTTTTTTTTTCATTTTATTTGCCATTTTTTTCTATAGTTTTCCAAATTTAGGTATGTAGAGCTTTTTTTTTATTTTGTTATGTTTATTTGTGTAAATGTCCTGTCATTTCAATACGACACACAGTGAAAAATTCAGATACCGCAAAACAGCAATTTATAGCCAAGCATGGAATGCCTGAATCTATGTTATGAAATTGTGGCAAACATAAATCAGTCAATTTCTGCGAATGCGCTGCCTATTGGTCGTCTTGTAACTGGCCGAGTGTAAACCCGGCATTAATAATAATGAATGTGTGGGTGTGTCAACATCAAAAGGTAAAAATATTTATTCCTAACAGTCAGGCGTATTTTTAAATCCATTGTTAAAAAAGTGAAGGTATAATTTGAAAAAAATTATAGAATATCGCTCTGACGCCAATCAAGTTTCTCATGAAAAGAATTTCTCGATTGACAGGAAAAAATTTACTTTCCCATATATTCTTTCTGTTGCATCTAGGACTATTTCTCCCCAGGAAAAAGGAACTCCCCCCCCTCCAAAAAAAAAAAAACCCAATTACTCACCTACATTTCTAGAAGTCCGTCATAAAACTCATTAATGTCAGCACCCACTACAGTGTGAGTAATGTCTACGAGATTTTTGTTTATTCCGTACCCTACTTGCTGCTGATGTTAACAAGAATTTCCAAAGTTCCGAAATAGAATTTCGATTGAATCTCCGAAACTCCCCGAATGCTTCAATTTTCTGTTCCATTTAATTAGATGAAACATTTTGTTTCGGAAAAATGGCGTTTGCTTGATTTTCGGCTGATTTCGTAGGATGTTTTTATGTATTCGACAAAGTTTTTTGCATCGAATATGGTTTATACATCGCTCTTTATGGTGTATGAATAATAAAATAGAAGGAGTTCATTTCCACGTGATATGCGCAAAACGAGAATCGAAGATTAACATTTGAAACCTGCTGCTCATTTTAAATTGAATTTTTTGTTAAATTTTTGTATTGCAATTTAAAGCTCTACTAATCATTAAGAAGAATGTGTGTGTGTGTGTTGTCTTTCGACGAAATTGAGTATATATATATATTATATTAGAGAGTGGAAATATGCACCTCGGAGCGATTTTTTTGAAATTTTTAAAAATTGAACTGAATTTTGACTTTTATCCACCAAAACTTTCAAAAAAATTATCGCACAAAAATTATTTTTTTATTGGTTCAAAAATTATTTTTATATAGTCATGCAAATTTTTATTAAATTTTGGTCATTTTTCAAACATATTTTTTTTTGTCTATTTTCAAAAAATTCTAATTAGAATTACTTTGTTGCCTTGAAAAATTCTAATTCATAGATTACTTTGTTGCCTTGAAATTTAAACCGTTTTCATTGTTCCGTCAAATATTTAATCGCGTGTTTTTCCACCATTGTCGAAAGCTAAAGGAGGATTGATTGATCACTATTTTACAAGACTGACCAAGCATAGTGGTCTCACAAGAGTTTTTCACATACTATCTAATAAAGGTGATATACCAGAGAACGCTTTGCATGAGATTGGCGCACTGCAGTTACGAATTCACTTCTGACGTGAATTTAACATTTTTACCTAACCTATCGTGGGAGTCTGGTCGAATACTTTGGCGATTAATCGCTGGCATGTTGTTAAAAATATGCAGAAATCGAATTTGCGTCTTAGAAACGTTTTCCCTAACAGAGTAAAAAAGCAAAAAAATTGACACAAAGGTGAATTTGTAGTCACAAAACCCCATATCAAATTTGATATATTTAGAGCATTGCGTTTTTGAATAATCGGTTTACATATTTCTGAAACTATAGACTAACAGAAGATCAATCCCTTATTGGATTTGGCTCAAAATTCGAATAGGAGTCCAGACTATAGATATTAATTTTGAGGACCGAATTTTATCCATCTAGCTCTCTTCGTTTTGTAATTATCGGGTTAACCCTTTCTAGGGCCGTGGGAAGTATGCTTCCCATCAAATTTATCAATCTTTGTATGAAATTATGTAGGTTGGTATAAGTTCTGACAAATTTTTTTAGAAAGACAGAAAGATGCTTCACTTCTTTATCTCAGACAAAATGATGTGTCTTGATTTGTCACTTGATTATTAATGAACCAAATTAATTAATGAATCAAATTAAATTTATCTAATAAGCTAAATGAATCCCTTTTCTTATTCTAATTTCAAGCCTAAAAATATTTTAACATAATATGACTAGAAAAAAATGTTCCTTTAAAGGGTTAAATTACGATAGGACAGTAGGACAGACAAACTTTCTTTGAAAGGATATTGCTCAAAATTTGACAGAAATCTGAAAATTTGAAGTAAAGACCATATATCAAATTTCAAGCATCTAGCTCAAACCGTTTTAAATTATCTTTGTCATAGATAGGCAGACATTTTCCAAAATTATCTTTTTCGAACTCTGAAATATCTAAATCGTAGAGATTTATCACAATCTCGAGTTCGAATTTTTCGACTATTATAATACTTTCTTTATACTTCGTATACGGGAAAGAATAAAGAAGGTAAATTATTTTTTTGGGCTCCTTTCATCCGACTGACTAAATCCAATAAGAACTGCAGTTGCATCCACAGAATCACATTTCAGTTATTGCATTGAGTCATAGGAAAGTACTGACTAACAGACAGTCAAACCTTTAACAGAATTGGTTCAAAATTTATATAATACTTATAATTTATATAATACTATTATAATACTTTCTTTATACTTCATATACGGGAAAGAATAAAGAAGGTAAATTATTTTTTTGGGTACCTTTCATCCGACTGACTAAATCCAATAAGAACTGCAGTTGCATCCACAGAATCACATTTCAGTTATTGCATTGAGTCATAGGAAAGTACTGACTAACAGACAGTCAAACCTTTAACAGAATTGGTTCAAAATTTATATAATACTTATAATTTATATAATACTATTATAATACTTTCTTTATACTTCATATACGGGAAAGAATAAAGAAGGTAAATTATTTTTTTGGGTACCTTTCATCCGACTGACTAAATCCAATAAGAACTGCAGTTGCATCCACAGAATCACATTTCAGTTATTGCATTGAGTCATAGGAAAGTACTGACTAACAGACAGTCAAACCTTTAACAGAATTGGTTCAAAACTTATATAATACTTATAATTTATATAATACTATTATAATACTTTCTTTATACTTCATATACGGGAAAGAATAAAGAAGGTAAATTATTTTTTTGGGTACCTTTCATCCGACTGACTAAATCCAATAAGAACTGCAGTTGCATCCACAGAATCACATTTCAGTTATTGCATTGAGTCATAGGAAAGTACTGACTAACAGACAGTCAAACCTTTAACAGAATTGGTTCAAAACTTATATAATACTTATAATTTATATAATACTATTATAATACTTTCTTTATACTTCATATACGGGAAAGAATAAAGAAGGTAAATTATTTTTTTGGGTACCTTTCATCCGACTGACTAAATCCAATAAGAACTGCAGTTGCATCCACAGAATCACATTTCAGTTATTGCATTGAGTCATAGGAAAGTACTGACTAACAGACAGTCAAACCTTTAACAGAATTGGTTCAAAACTTATATAATACTTATAATTTATATAATACTATTATAATACTTTCTTTATACTTCATATACGGGAAAGAATAAAGAAGGTAAATTATTTTTTTGGGTACCTTTCATCCGACTGACTAAATCCAATAAGAACTGCAGTTGCATCCACAGAATCACATTTCAGTTATTGCATTGAGTCATAGGAAAGTACTGACTAACAGACAGTCAAACCTTTAACAGAATTGGTTCAAAATTTATATAATACTTATAATTTATATAATACTATTATAATACTTTCTTTATACTTCATATACGGGAAAGAATAAAGAAGGTAAATTATTTTTTTGGGTACCTTTCATCCGACTGACTAAATCCAATAAGAACTGCAGTTGCATCCACAGAATCACATTTCAGTTATTGCATTGAGTCATAGGAAAGTACTGACTAACAGACAGTCAAACCTTTAACAGAATTGGTTCAAAATTTATATAATACTTATAATTTATATAATACTATTATAATACTTTCTTTATACTTCATATACGGGAAAGAATAAAGAAGGTAAATTATTTTTTTGGGTACCTTTCATCCGACTGACTAAATCCAATAAGAACTGCAGTTGCATCCACAGAATCACATTTCAGTTATTGCATTGAGTCATAGGAAAGTACTGACTAACAGACAGTCAAACCTTTAACAGAATTGGTTCAAAACTTATATAATACTTATAATTTATGTAATACTATTATAATACTTCCTTTATACTTCATATACGGGAAAGAATAAAGAAGGTAAATTATTTTTTTGGGCTCCTTTCATCCGACTGACTAAATCCAATAAGAACTGCAGTTGCACCCACAGCATCACATTTCATTTATTTCAGTTATTGCGTTGAGTCATAGGAAAGTACTGACTAACAGACAGTCAAACCTTTAACAGAATTGGTTCAAAACTTATATAATACTTATAATTTATATAATACTATTATAATACTTTCTTTATACTTCATATACGGGAAAGAATAAAGAAGGTAAATCATTTTTTTGGGTACCTTTCATCCGACTGACTAAATCCAATAAGAACTGCAGTTGCACCCACAGCATCACATTTCATTTATTTCAGTTATTGCGTTGAGTCATAGGAAAGTACTGACTAACAGACAGTCAAACCTTTAACAGAATTGGTTCAAAACTTATATAATACTTATAATTTATGTAATACTATTATAATACTTCCTTTATACTTCATATACGGGAAAGAATAAAGAAGGTAAATCATTTTTTTGGGCTCCTTTCATCCGACTGACTAAATCCAATAAGAACTGCAGTTGCACCCACAGCATCACATTTCATTTATTTCAGTTATTGCGTTGAGTCATAGGAAAGTACTGACTTACAGACAGTCAAACCTTTAACAGAATTGGTTCAAAACTTATATAATACTTATAATTTATATAATACTATTATAATACTTTCTTTATACTTCATATACGGGAAAGAATAAAGAAGGTAAATCATTTTTTTGGGTACCTTTCATCCGACTGACTAAATCCAATAAGAACTGCAGTTGCACCCACAGCATCACATTTCATTTATTTCAGTTATTGCGTTGAGTCATAGGAAAGTACTGACTAACAGACAGTCAAACCTTTAACAGAATTGGTTCAAAACTTATATAATACTTATAATTTATGTAATACTATTATAATACTTCCTTTATACTTCATATACGGGAAAGAATAAAGAAGGTAAATCATTTTTTTGGGCTCCTTTCATCCGACTGACTAAATCCAATAAGAACTGCAGTTGCACCCACAGCATCACATTTCATTTATTTCAGTTATTGCGTTGAGTCATAGGAAAGTACTGACTAACAGACAGTCAAACCTTTAACAGAATTGGTTCAAAACTTATATAATACTTATAATTTATATAATACTATTATAATACTTTCTTTATACTTCATATACGGGAAAGAATAAAGAAGGTAAATTATTTTTTTGGGTACCTTTCATCCGACTGACTAAATCCAATAAGAACTGCAGTTGCATCCACAGAATCACATTTCAGTTATTGCATTGAGTCATAGGAAAGTACTGACTAACAGACAGTCAAACCTTTAACAGAATTGGTTCAAAATTTATATAATACTTATAATTTATATAATACTATTATAATACTTTCTTTATACTTCATATACGGGAAAGAATAAAGAAGGTAAATCATTTTTTTGGGCTCCTTTCATCCGACTGACTAAATCCAATAAGAACTGCAGTTGCACCCACAGCATCACATTTCATTTATTTCAGTTATTGCGTTGAGTCATAGGAAAGTACTGACTAACAGACAGTCAAACCTTTAACAGAATTGGTTCAAAACTTATATAATACTTATAATTTATGTAATACTATTATAATACTTCCTTTATACTTCGTATACGGGAAAGAATAAAGAAGGTAAGTTATTTTTTTGGGCACCTTTCATCCGACTGACTAAATCCCATAAGAACTGCAGTTGCATCCACAGCATCACATTTCATTTATTTCAGTTATTGTGTTGAGTCATAGGAAAGTACTGACTAACAGACAGTCAAAACTTTAACAGAATTGGTTCAAAATTTGTTAAGAATCTATTTTTTGGATATTAAAATTGTGTACCAAATTTTATTTATATAGCTCTTTGCGATTTGTAATTATCATATTTACATATACAGACAGTCGGACAAACTTCCTCTGAATGCTCGGAAACGTGGAGATTCGTCAAGACTTCAAAGTCAAATTTTTTGAATATTGCATTTTTTTGTGTGTGCTTTGGTTATTATCATGCACCTAGAAGGAATATTTTCCATGAAACTATCTCGCATATTGTGTATTATTAACTCTATGTCATTATCGAACTATAGTTAAGGAAGAACGTATTAGAGTTCTGCCAAATCTTTTTGGCGATTAATCGTTAGGATGTAGTTAATGAAAAAATATCAAAATTACAAGTGTATTTTAGACACCTTTTTTCCCTACCACTCAAAACCAATTCTTATCACAGAGCTACAATGGTTGTCACAAAATTACTCTCCCAAGTTTCATATATTTAAATCATTGCGCTTTTGAGTTAACTTTTACTTGCTTGTGAAAGTACAGATGGGCAGACAGTCAAACCCTTGAAGGTTTTTTTTTGTTTAGTTACATTAACGTCCCGTTTTAAAGCAACACTAGGGCTATTTTGGGACGAACCTCGTCATTTTGAACCACGGTCACATGACGAGGACGACACCTGAGCTGGGACCCCCCCCCCCCTCCACAAAATTCCACGCAACACCAGCGTGAGGACGTTTGGACCCGATGGATTTAACGCGCACCAAACCCTTTTACACTACGGTTCTTCGCTGAAATCGGTTGTCGAACTTGAAACCCGCTGGTTCCGAAGCCAAGAATTTATCACCAGGCCATCGTATCCCAATACTTGAAGTATTTAGTTCCAAATTTTAGATAATCTATACTTTAAATACTAAATCTGTGTACCAAATTTCATCCATGAAGCTCTTTGTTTTGTAACCGTGTAACCGTCTTATATTAGGACAACGTCTTATATTAACGTATTGTTACGAATCTGTGATGCGGCTTCTCAGCATAGTGGGTTCCATAGGAGGTCCCAGAGCTTGGCGACCATTTGGCGATTTGGCGACGACTTTGGCTCCAAAATAGATTATAGCGGAAACATCGAGAATTTTCCCGATCAGTCCAGTAGGAACCGAGTTACGCCTCGAACGTTCCTGATTGGTTGAGAGGCTTCTAGCCCCGCCTCCTGAGACCTATAAAAGAAGCAGCCTGCAGCTGCCGGTGTCGTCGTGAATTGAGTAGTCGGAAGTGACAGAGAAGAGTAGTCGGAATCGACGGTGAAGAACTGGTCTTCCAGGGATAAGCGGAGCAGCGACGGAGTCAAGCTAGTGCTGAACTAAGCTGTGCGCTACTGTCTGCAGTAGAGTCTTGTTGTATGCTGCTGTGCATGCTGCACATCTCGGCTGAAGATAATCGTCTTCTGTGCTGTATATAGTTGTCGTCTTTGTACTGTCCTGTGTGTCTTCGTGTAAATAAACGCCGTTGTTTCATTTTCTATTGCCGCCTGCTGATTGAGTGTTCTCCACACCATATAAATCCCACTATCCAAACGAACCCCCCGAAATTTCGTAACAGTATATATATTTGTAACGTCTTATATTAACGTATATTAGGAAATCCAGTTTAATAGATTTCATCTGAATGAATTTCGTTGAAGATTTGCCAATATTTACTGATTTTGAGTAGATACTATATATGAAATTTCCTTTATCTCAATGCATTTTTAAGTTATCGTGTTCACAAATCGATAGACATAATTCCCAAAATATGTTTTTCGGTCTCATGGAGGTTTGAAACCCAAAGAATCGTCAAAATCTCGTGCTCGAATTTATTCACAATTACAATACAGTATACTCTCGAGTATCCGTCTTAATGTGGCGAAAGGACTAGCCGGATAACAAAAAAGCCGAATAGGTCGGAGTTCACTGAATTCATTTCTTTGTTCAATACCAGAAGACCAAGTTTTTATCCAAAACTCACAGTTATAATAAGTATTTTCTCGTGATTGAGTTCTCAGCCCTCTATTAATCACAATGTGAACGCAGCCAAAGCCTGCTGAATCACAGAAGCCGTTGTCGGTAACGTGTCGAGTTGAAATAAAAGGCTCTGTGCGGGTAGTTGATATATGTTTATATACTGCACTGCACGTTTCAAGAATTGATTAGAGAAAAAGAAAATTAAAGGATATGAACTGTTCATATTTTAACATGAATTCCGTATTGCCCAACATAAATGCAGCAAACATAATCAAAATATTGCCGTCAATCATAGGCCTAATTCTTAAGAAAATTGACTGAAACTGATTTTATTCTTCTCTGATAAATGATTACACAGTTATGAAAAGGTAACCGAAAATAAGAATGAAAACTTATAGTTCTTAGGTTTTGAAAATGTCTTTAATAGATGACTTAATAGACGCCTTGCCTTCCTCTTTTAATTACGATAAAAGAAGACTTGGTCGGATAGTACGGATTGTCATGAACCGGACACTTGGGAGTGTACTGTATTTTATCTTTATATACTTCGTCCATGAGAAATAAATAATGATATTTTTCATTCCTATTCATCCAGTATCCAACACTTATCCAAAACTTATCTTATTAACACATTGCGTACGGGTCTCGAGATTTCTCGTTTTTAGCAGCCGAACGTTGTGACCGGGTCGCGAGATTTCTCGTTTTTAGCAGCCGAACGTTGTGACCGGGCCACGAGATATCTCGTTTTCATATTTCTTCGGCTAAATCATTGTATAACCAATCAGAGGCAAATATTTAATACATTAAGGCCCGCAAAGAAATCTGTAAGAAAACGCCTGGGACAACACGTTTTTGGACAAACGTACGTTCTAAAATCATCACAACTTTATTATTTAGGAAGCAATAACAGACGGTACACGCAACACGAGAAAACTCGTGAGCAGTCCGTAACAGATGGGACGCGAAACACGAGAAAATTCATGAGCGGTCCTTAATGTCTGAAAACAAGATACTGCTGTAAATCGTGTCGATTGCTTGCACTGTACAAACTGTACTGCACTGTAAACTTGCACTGCACAAGGGAATATGTTTTACCAAATATCACACTGTAAAGCATTATTCTAGTATGTGAAACAAATAATAGTTAAAATGTAAAATAAATACATGTGTAAAATATAGTAATATTTAAAAATATAATACCAAATGCAAATTAAAAATATGCATATATGAATCCTATTGCTTGCCAAGCATTCTTCTAGAGTTTTCAACAATGTTCGGGCTCTGGAAGCACATAGAGCTAGCAAAGCGCCGTCGTCGTACGCAATGCAGTAATATTATCTTGTTTATGAATTTTATTCCAAAAAATACATAAAGTCGCGAAATAAAATCTCTTTATTTTGAGCACAAATTTTTAATGGAGATTGGAAAAAAAGCATCCTAAGTAAGTCTGATTATTATTAAAACTGATAGGATTGGGAGAGACTGGAATCGGAGAAACTATTTTTCTTGAGAGCTTTTTCTTTTCTTTCTTCTTTCTCGCATTTCTTGACGAGGTTTCTGAAAAGAGAATTCAAGTGTAATTTACGGAATTCTGGCTTCGTTTCCTTTGATAATTATCATTTGCTTGCAGCGCGGAGTCGGATTCAATGGAGACAATTCATGTTTACATGATAAAGGAGAAATGACATTCTACAACTGTAGTTATAGAAATCTATTGTTTATTGTGTAACTCAAAATGTTGAGAACAAGAATTGCCTTTATTATTTGAAATAACTGATTATTTTTTATTTTATGCTAACTGAAATAGTCAAATGAAAAACTTATAATTTAATTCATTATCATTAAAATTTTGCCTACTTTTCACTATTTTATGAGTAAAACTTTTACTTTGTGTTAAAATTGTATTTGATATTAGCAATAAATTGATTTCCTACATAAACAAAAGTTTTATAAATAGTTATAATACAACAATTCTTTTTATGTAATTTTTTATTATAAATAAGTTTTAAAACTTTTAAAAATCAATGAAAACGTTGCCGATAGTATTTAAAGATATAAAACAAAATTGCGAAAGAAAAGGTAGATTAATTCAGACTTCCTCTTTTGCCTCGCAACGGATTATTTATAAATTTCCATGTTTCAAAATCTTTTGCTTCTATTCAATTATTTAATAAATTTTCAAAAATTAATCAAAAATAAAAAAAAATTACACGAAAATGAAATTTAGTATCGTTGAAAGGATCCAATTTAGAATTTTATGATAGTTTGTACTCTTAATAAAGATGTATGTATGTATTGGTGTTTCTTAGCTCTTTATAAGCCAGATCGTTTGGCCTAGAGATACCACAAATACAGTTACAGTTTGGAGAGAATGGAAAGGCGCTTCTAGGAGGTTTTTTTAAAAGATGTAAATGTTAATGAATTTAAAATTGTAAAATGTTGTTTTATTTCTGTGATGATTTACGATAAACACAGCATAAAAATGATCATTGCATTGCCTTGCGACGAAAAAAAAATGATCTTTTTATCAATATAATTTTTTGTCTTAACCAAATTAATTAAATATTAAGTTTAAATAAATAAAAAAAGGACAAAAAAAGAGAAAGAAATGATGAATCTGTCCTGAAGACTTTTTCAAGGGTCACCCTCTGGCAGGGTATCAAATAAGGGATTTTTTTCTGTGAGGGGTCTGATTTTCGTCCTAATACTGACCCCTCATGACCTGAAAATCCCAAGAAATTGAGGTTTTTGAAGATAAGAACTAATATCATAAAATCAAAGACAATAAATTGCGCAATAATAAGCAAAATATTATTTAAAAATTCACATCTTAGCAAGATCACAGTAAAATTGAATTAAACCGAACTACAATAAGACCATTAAAGCATGAAGTTATAAAAACATCAATAAAATATAAAAGCAAAGAACATAACAGTTAAAAATAAAAACTTCAAAAACTTTTTTGAAGAAAATAAATCTATTAATGCTATAAACCTATCATAAAACTAAATTCAACTTTCTGTTTTATTTAATTTGGTTAAATTCATTTGTGTTTTAGATGCTGCAGCAGTAGCGCTCTCTAAATACAATGCATGTTTTTAGTTTTGATTCTGGAAATATTTACTTTTTGTTTATTTTCGTAATGATTGCTTTTTTTGATTGATAGTTTCCTTTTTTTTTCCTTTTATTTATTCTCAACTTTAAATTCATTTCTTATTTTGTATTTTTCTTTTCTTATTTTGTATCCGTTTATTTCATTATTGACGTGAAAATTGGTGAAACTCAAATGTAAAATCCAAATTGTTTGTTACTAATATTTCATACTGGGTTTTTTCTCTATTATTGATGATCAAAATATGAAAGATACAATTTATTTTGCTTGCTTTATAGCTTGCTTTTAATGAAATTTGTTGTACTTACAATTTATGTTTAGCTTTGAAATCAATGTCGAAATATATTTTAAATGCGCCCATTTTTAAACACGGTTGCTCTTTCTTGTGGTATAATTGTATGTACAAAGACACAGACAGAAAATTTGAGAAATTCATAGCACCACGAGCAAAAAGAAAATTGTAGGTTTCTAAAATAGTATGAGTTATATGAGTATTAAAATTTATAATGCAAAAGTATTTTGTTGAGAATGCTTTGATTTTTTAAATATTTTTATACAGCTTTTTATATTCAATGAAAAGGTGTAAATTATAAATTCTAAATATGCTTTATATAAAGGTAAGCTTAGCTCTAGTGCGTAATCAGTCACAAACAGTATTTCGCACTACTTTTTGTATAAAAGTATACATTACAAATAATGTATTTTTCTTCATGAAAGTTCAAGATATATAAAGCTTATATGAGGTGTATGTGGTTTTAAAACACATCAGGCGATCCATTGTATCCAGCCGACAAATTTCTTTTTACAAACTCTGAAACAATTTTGGTCAGAAAAGAAAACGATAACTAAATAAATTCTTTAGGTTATTAAAAATGTGAAAATACCAACAATTATAATTATTAACAAATTTAAATTTTATTACTAATAATTATAAATGTTTTTATGTCTGTATGTGTGTTATGCTCTATAGGCCAAATTGTTTGACTTAGAGCTACGAATTAAGCTTATATATACCTTGGAGGGTAGGAATGTGTACCTCGGAACTATTTTTTTGAAATTCTAATTATATAAAAAATAAGCTGAATTTAGACGTTTTTGGATAATTTTCGAAAATATTAGCTCATAGTAATGAATTTTAAGCAGTTTAAAAATTTAAAGAAGGGTCTTTTTAATGATGCTAATTTAAAAATCTGGAAAATTTTCCTGAATTTTGACAATTCTTGCCTAATTTTCAATAAGGGATTATGTTGTTTTGTTGAAATTCAAACCATTTACATTGTTTCCACAAATATTTAATCTTATGATTCTTCCAATGCTGAAAACTAAAGAAGGAAGATTCTGTTTAATATCATTGAAGTTTACAAGACAAATAAAAAAGTGTAGCTATAGTAACGTGAAACTCAGATGGATAGCGTTTATAGCGTCATGGGACCAGTATCCCTTAGAAAGTTCATGTTAAAATGAACATAACATATGAAAGACAATTAAAAAAATACGGCTTTATTATCTGACAATTTGAGGGAAATCAAGAACTCGAATTTTTTTCAATGTGATTTAACTGAAATTAAATATAACCAATATTCCAAGGAACTACACGATCATCAAAGGCAACTGGCTCTAAATAAAATTGAAAAATAAATATTGTCTATTTCTTAAAGTAAGTGCTTCTTTTATTTTTTGTCCACAGGCCTAATATAGAAAAGCTATATTTTATTAGGGATACTTGCAACTATGTGACAAACATTATTCCGAATTTTTTAAAACAAGATATAATTAATTAAATAATTGTTGTTCACTTCTGAAATAGCGGGTTTAAATAAAGTTTAAAATGCACAAATTTAAACTTTTCAAAAGTGAAATTTTTTAAAAATTGTCCCAAGATACATTACTTTTTATTAGTTTATAAAAATTTGTTTTATTTCTATTTCTTTAATATTATTTTGTTTTTATTCAAATCATTCTTCATTGCGGTTTTTCAAGGAGTTTTAATCTTTTTTTTAAGGAACTATTTATGAATTTCTAATATATCTAGTTCAATTTACTATGAATATTCATTAGATTATCAATTTTATTTATTCCGAAATTACTTAGTAAATATGTAAAACAGTGTGCTTAAAAAAACTTTAAAAATTAAAAGAACACAATACATAGTATCATATTAAGCTTAAAAATGTCCGTTCGAATTTTCGCAGTCTTATGATTTTAAAATCTCAGCACTTCTAAGAGTTAATTTGAAAAACAATTTTCATATGACAATCAACTTTCTCTTTTGCATTATTATTATAATTCTCGTTTGCATTTTATTATATTATGATAATTTTGCATATTATATATAAAATTGAACAATAAAATATTTTTTTGTCGTTTTAAAGAATTTTCAAATAAATAAATAAAATGTAAACATCGTACAAATAGCGTTATAAATAAAATCTTGGATAAGAGGCGCATGCGTAAAAGTATCTTA
This sequence comes from Argiope bruennichi, assembly GCF_947563725.1. Lineage (NCBI taxonomy): Eukaryota > Metazoa > Arthropoda > Arachnida > Araneae > Araneidae > Argiope > Argiope bruennichi. Next base: position 131,535,853 of record NC_079151.1, on the reverse strand, counting down.
TAGTGCAACTTTTAGTGACATTTTTATATGACAAACGAAATTAATTTTATCAATGACCATGATGCAGATGTACTTATGCCTTTAATGGTACTGTAGAATGATATTATGGAATAATTTTAATTAGCTGCCTTTGACAACTAGCTGGTGCACTGGGGATATAGATTGTGTTTTATTTAAATTAAATCTTTTATGTATAATGCTCATTATTTCTCCACATATAAAAGCCGCGTTTTTTTAATAATTTTACATTTACACACGAACAATCCTAATGAATAAAAACAGATGACACCATAGTGTCATTGAAAATGTAATTATCCAGGTAATTTATATTTTAATTTCACACTGTCTTTTGTGGTATAGCGATTTCATTTTCTGATTTCACATAAATCGTGTAGATAATAAACAAATTCTATTTTTTATGAAACATTGTAAAAGGTTGAGTTTTATTGTAACAATCAAATATATTGTTGGAGATTATGTTAACATTTTTTTTTAAACCAGCAGAAGTTGTCTCCCCAAAACTTTCTCGCATACATTTTAATAAAAGTGTTATCTCAAAAAACATCTTGCATGGCAATGACATACAATAGTTACGAAATACTACCTTTGGCGTGAATTTAGCGTTTTTACGGCATCTATTGTGTCATCCTTGGCGAGTTAATTGGCGATTAATCCCTGTAATGCTATTAATAGCATCCGAAAATCGAATTTGTGCTTGAGACTGCCATTTTTCTCCCAATAGATTTAAACAAAAATTTGTCACAAAATTACATACCAAATTTAATATATTTACGTTATTGTGGTTACATGTTTTAAAAAGTAAGACTGACAGACGGTCAATCCCTTGTTGGATTTGGCACAAAATTCGACAGATGTCTAGACTACAGATGTTGATTCAGTGTATCGAATTTTATCTAAATAGAGCTTTTCATTTTGTAGTTATAGTGTTAAATTATATTCGAATAGCCGTATAGACAAAACTTTTTCTAAGCGGAGTTTGCTCAACATATTATAGAAAGCTAAAAATTTAGTGTCCAAATTTCATCCGTCTAAAGCGAAAGGTTTTTGAGTTATCTTTGTCAAAGACAGACAGACAGACAGCCATTTCCCAAAAATTTCCTTTTCGAACACAGGGAGGTCTAAAACGTGGGGATTCATCAAAATCTCGAGTTCGAATTTTTTGACGATTACTATACTTTTTTTCTCTATACTAAGTATACGAGAAAATAAAAAGTATCGAATTTCAGAAAGAAACTGCAAGCTAAGAATTTTAATAATTAAAAAAATAAATAAAACGATTTAAAATAAAAAATTAATTTCTCAAATAATTTTTTGAAATTTAAAATAATGTAAAAATGATTTTCGTGCAAAGTTATCACGAAAAATGTCTGGCATCTTTTTAATTCTTAATTAATTAAAGCTAATTAAAATTTCGAAAAAATATATATTTACTTTCCAAATAATTTTTTTTTTGTTAAATGTGGTAATTCGCTCTAGATCAAACATTCCGAACCTAAAAAGCACTAATATACACAAAATGCACATTCTACTTTATGACTAGTAGACTCAAAAAGATAACAAAAAATCAGTTTTTGATTCAAAAATTTCTTAAAATTTATACAATGTAAATATAATATAACAAAGTGTTAAATGCCGAATGATAAGGGATTGTTTATTTTATCATATAATGCATTGTTTATTCACATATTTAAATAACAAGCGAAGTCATTTTTGTCATGTCTTATAAATTCATCGGTCCGTCAGATAAGGATTTTGAAATACTTTCATTTTACTGAAAAAAAAAAAAAAAAAACTGGTTAGAATTAAATGTTTAAAATATAAGTCTTAAAACATGTGATCGTAGAACTTTTAACAGCTTTTATAAAATTTCCAGTCCTTATTAGGGCTGGGCAATGGTGGAACTTTATCATCGTGATATATCGCCCAACACATATCGATATTTTTCGATAAATCGTGATATCATTTTTTATTTATAGCTATTATAAGTTATAAATAGCATTTCCTAACATAATGACTAATTAGAATGACTCCAATTACGGGAAGTTTCGTTTTATATAATAAAAATATTCGTGTTCTTTTCAATAAAAATAGTTAGAAAATAATTGCGTTAAAACTCGTTTAATAAAGAGTGTTAATGCCAATGTCTGCCTATTACAATGTATCATATTAGGGTTTTTCAATATAATAATTTTTGAAATTTTATCTTTTTTACTTCTAATTAAAAAAAAAACTCAGTTTCTTTCATTCTTCATAAAAAAAAAAGAAAACGATTTAATAATGCCTTTAACAAGCAAAATCACAATTCGTCGTGATCGCCCGTCTAAAGCGGAAATATAAAGTAATTTCTTTTTTTTATGCGAGTACGCAAAAGCTGCGAATAAAATTGTGTATTTAATCTGAATGAATCCTTTTTGCTTTTATTTCTGAAGATGAGCGTTTAGCTATTAAACAAAGGACAGTAAACAACATTCTGATAATCGCAATTATTTTTCCGTAATGTTTAGTTAGGGAAAGAAAGCAGTTTATTCCAAAATGACAAGTTTAAAACAAGTATTTTTATATTTTGGATTATGACAGAATTTATAAAAATATTACCAAAAATTATATATGAAGGTGAAAAAGAATGAAGACCAACAAAAATAAACACTAATTGGTAACCAAAACGAAATTGTGAATATCGATTTACCATATCGCGATTCATAGTAAATCATTATTTATGATCATAATATCGATAGATCGATATTTTTCGAAAACTGGCATCGAAAATTCAATTTTTCAAAAATATAGATTTTTTCCGATAAATTGAAAATAGACACAGCCCTAGTCTTGACTGGTATCAATAAAACTAATGCTAAAACACTCGAATTTACATTTCAGAATATAGATAAATACAAGACACAAAAAAAATCTCTTCTAAAAATGACATTTAAAAACATTTACAAGCAAACACCTTAAAATGATTTTTCTTGTTTACTCTTTATATAATTATATAACAGATTTTAGATAATAAAATCAGGCAGAGTAGGTTTGAAGGGAAAAGACATTTGAAACGCATATTTCTTAAACTAAATCTCTACTGCATAACTGTTGTCAGATTCTGTATCTTTGAGATAAAAGCTGCTATCTTTTTTTTTTTTGCAGCACAATTTTTTTTTTCAAAATGAATCTCACTTTCAAAGATCCAAGACATCAGCCAAAGAGTTCCTCAATTTTTTTCTTTCTACATTTATCCAAGAAAAGAATTGAAAATGGCATTTCATATCCATCACTTAAACAAGGATAAAATTAAAATTTTTTTTTCAAGAACAATTTCCTTCCCCCCCTTCAACGAACTTATTTTAATCGCTTTCAAGAAAGCCTTTTTATCTTCGTTTTATAAAACATTTTTATCTTCTAACATGGAATTAAAAACAAAGACTTAAAAAAAATGAGCAAAGTTTTAACAATTTAATCAGAAATATCAGAAATGAATAAAGTGAAGAAATTATTAAATTTTTAATACAGCTTCATGAAAACCACATCATTCTTTAATTTATTATAAATGAACTTCCACTGATATTGAATAAAATGGAATTCTCCGGAAATAAAACACCGCCCAATATCATATCAAGTGTTTAATGAAACTGAGAAACAGATTTCAAATCTAAATTTGGAAATTATCTTTTGCGTAGTTTTAATTGAACAAAGCATTTCTTACGACGAAAATAACATTCAGAAGATTTTCAAAGAATATAAATTAAAAATGAAGTACTTAATGATTAAATTCCATAAAACTAGCTTACTATAGTTCTTTAATAATTGAAATTTCTTCGAAACATTAAAAAAATCAAGGTATTTTTAACACGGAGTTTTTCATCGTATTCATAATTAAATTTTAAGTTAGTTTCAGATTTAATTAACCTTCTTCAAAGAACATAGACGTTTTTAACGCAACATTTCTTAACTTTTCTTGGGAAAAGAAATATTTTTTTATGAACAACGTTTCGCTATAAAAATGAGTCATTTCTCCACTCTTTTCTTTTCATTCGGACAGTGATAAAAATAAAATTAGTAATAAAAATCAATTAATTATTAATTTGATTACAGCTGCTAAATTTACTTCCAATAATTATAATTTTTTCATCAGTAAATAAAAATGTTTTTCGTTCTTTTTTTAATTAAATTATTAATTTAAAGCAACGCTTTTAGCTTCGTTTTCCTTTTTTATTCGTTATTTATCACGTTTTTATAACAGATTTCTAATTAATCTCGATAAAGACAACATACTGAAAAATGTTGGAATGTTGTTTTTTTGGATTACTAAATAAACATTTTTGCGATTAATTTTCGTTTGCATGAAGTAATTTATTTATTTAGAGGGGAGTAGAAGACGGATGCAGGATGTTCAAAACGCTATAAACAAACAAACAAACAAAAAAACAAAACAAAACAGGAAGGTCATTAAACTTTGTGTATCGTTGATACTTATTCAAAAACTTGGTTGTTGCAATTGTTGCTTGTCTGATTATTCTCTTTTTGTAAGAAAAATCACGAAAGCATGGTTCGCTATGTATTCTTCATGAAGAAACCACTTACAGAGCTCCCAACCGTAAGTAATGTACCGATTTCTCAAATTTTTATTGCATTGGAATATCTAACGACACCAAAATACGCCATCAAAGTTTGCTTGTCCCCCAATACTTTCTATTCTTTTGTTACGAGAAATATCCCAAAATTACTTAGGCAGCCTCAACAACCAGAGAGATTTCGCAAATTTTATTCGCCACTCTGGAAACATAAATAACCAATCAGAATACTGTATGCTTATCGTGAATATAATTAGGAATTTTACTTCTTCTTTGACGTGATAATAAATAGGCCATCAAAGTTGGTTGGCGCTATTAAATGAATACTATTAATATCGTGAGTGATCAATGGATTACCGAAGGCGTCTGGTAAATTTTATAAATATTTATTAATATATTATAAAAGAGATATCCTATATATTATTTCTATTGTCAGCATGGATTTTTCTGAATTAATATAAAGCCAACAAAATATGGGTAGATTTTTTTCTTTTCACTAGTTGTAATAATAGCATAAAGAGTCTCATTTTTATATTTCAAAATTTGAGTTGGAAGAAAGTTTTAGTTATAAAAGAATTGTCATTGCGGTGACTTAATCTAAACTGGCTGATACGAGAAAAAAGATTGAAACTTAATAGATATTTTTTTGTTTTGTTTCACATATTTCAGTAATAGAAGAAATGCCATTATCATAATACTGCGCGCTGTTAGGATCAGTTCGTGCTGTTTATTTTACAACATTACTTTTTCATTTATATATGAAAAATTATTTTATATTATAAAATTTTATTTTATTTCATGAAAGGTCACGCTGACCTTGTGATAATGCCTCGATTCAGGACTAAAGAATTCCGAACTCGAAACCAGATTCCGCCCAAAATTCATCAATTATGCTAGCTTAGGATACATGAATCATGTTGGAGCGGAAATTCCTTCCCGCTATTGAGCAAGTTTAGAGAGAGGCTTCCACTTCAGGCATTATCCTCGACATCTGACCACATCTCGGAATTCCTAGGTCAGTTTCAAAATAGTCCTCTTGTTACCCCGGAATGGGGTGTTGATATAAAGAATTTCTCAAAATAAATGGTGGCATCAAGACAGAGGAGTCAAATTTAAAATAATATCAACATATGATGTTTCGGATTCGAAATTGCCTTAAAAAAATTCCTTATCACATAATAAATACAAAAATTTCCAAAATGTTTTTAAAAATAATTGACGAAGTTTTGCATGGAACTTCTTGGGAAAAAACATATAAATTTAGAAAACAAGAAAGAAAAATCGATAAAAGTTTGGAAATAGTGCCATCTTTCATTGTTTCAGTCCAGTAGTTCCCAAACCTTCGCTCGTAGTTTCCTAATCGATACACCATATAACGCCAGACTTTTGCCATGATTTGTGGTTTGAATGGCACTTGCATTGTTTTCTGTCTGGATATCGACGTTTGAAACAGCTGTGGCACAAACAGCGCATTTGGCATACAATATGGACTTGGAAACAAATACTGAATGGTTTATGTAAAGATCGATTGGACAATTTGAGGTATGTTGTGGCGGAAACATTGAAATTGTTTTTGATCACTGGAAATTTATAAAAGTATAAATTCTTGGTGCAAATGTTTTTTTCAGTTAAGGTGGCATATACAGGGTGTCTCAAAAACCTTGACTGTGACTTTTATTCCTGAAATATTGATCGTAGACATACACTGTAAGTTACAAAGTTGTGTAAAAAATGGTGCTAATTGCTATGAAATCAATTAAATTTTTCAGGAGATTAAACATTAAAAAGTGAAAAATTTAAATTTTTATACGGACTCCATACAAAAAAATTCCCCAGTGAGTAAAATGTGCTTCATCCTCTAATAAGGTCATGTGCGAAAATTTCAGCATTTTATCACAAAAAGTCTCAAAGATATAAAACTACATAAATGTTGACTTAAACACTTTTCGATCCTGGATATGAATTCGCAAAGAGAAAAAAATCATGTCGGATGTTCGTGTTTTAGGAGTAGTACACAAATTAACAAAGAAAATAATGATCGAATAAATAAATAATAATTTTACTATTTATTGGTTCAAAAGTATTAAAAATGTGTAGAAATAATAACTTAAAGGAAAGATTACATAACATAAAGGAAAGATTACATAAGAAAAGATTACTTTAATGAAAGATCACATAAGATTTTTTACAAGTTTACTGACTGCTATTTTTAAGTTATGTTCTGTCATTCGTGATATAAAACTTTAAATTATTTTTCAGGAAGCATAGATTTTAAAATTTGTATTTAAAACTAAAGATATGAATAGGGATTGCAATACCGGTATACCGGGATACCGAATACCGGTATTTTGAGCCATTTGTACAATTTTGTAATACCGGTATTCACAAGTTTAAATACCGTTTTTTCGGTATTTACTAGAAATTTTTAAAACGGTCTCCACTATATGTTCAGGGATCGCCAACATAGCAAAATAGTACACATTTTTGTTTTTATGTCTCCCTAACGGGCGAAATTATTTAACTAATGAATGGCTTAATTAATTGCTTAAATCAAAATTAGCGAAACATGGATTATCCCTGAAAGAAGATATGATACCCATAATGACTGATGGAGCAACAGTTATGAAAAATGTTGGTAAGTTGATTGGTAGAAATCAGCAATTTTGCTATGCTCATGGAATTCAGTTAGAAGTAATAGATGTATTATACCAAAAAAATAAAGAATTGAAGAATCCAAATACTGTGGATATAGAAACTTCGGATTCCAACTTTGAAGAGAGTAAGAGTGAGAGTGATATTGACAATGAAGATAATGACAATGTAATTGTTGAAGAATATATTACTAATGAGGATGAAATATTAGCCCATCAAGAATTGCTTCCTATAATTTATTAAGTTCGAAAAATTGTTAAGATATTTACACGCTCTCCTATAAAAGGTGCCTTATTACTAAAATACATACTAACTGAAAATAAAACAGAATATATGTTAATATTAGATTTTAAAACACGTTGGAACCGTTTACTCCTAACAGCACACATCACTATGTGAAGATTATATATTACATTGAAAAATCACACAGAAGAAAGGCATATCGAAATAGAAAATGTCTTATGGTATTTACATAATTATAATGATTTAAAAAATGAAAATCAAACAGAAGAAAAGAAAATAACCAATTCATATCTGATTAAGCTTATAGTAAATTTTCTTAAAATTTTTTACCCATAAACCTATCCACATTCAAAAGAATTCAGTTCAGTTATCGAAGATTATGATGACACTAATGTCGATAGTGAAAAGGAATTGTCTCTTGAACAAAAATTAGAATTAGCGAAAAATAAGAATTTCAACGAACCAAAATACAATACAGAAATCAGCTATATCCAAAACCATCCGATAAGAAATCGATTTATTTGAAGATGAGGGATTTAGAGGTAAATACTTGGGAAAAGTATATCGCGCATTGCTAACAGTACCACTAACTATCGTAGATGCCGAAAGAGCGTGTTCCGCAACTGGTCATTTTTGCACACAATTTCTTTTCAGGCTCAATGACAGTACAATTGATGCATTATGTTTTTTAAGATCACATTTCAAAAATTTGTAATAGTACCCCAGACTGAATAGTGATATTTACACTTTTTTTGTGATTTAAATAAATAAGTTGTTCCTTTACTTTTTTGTGATTCTTTATATACTGTTATAATTAATAAGTTACATATTATTTTTTGTGGTATTTACACTCTCTTATAAAACTGGCAAATAAAACAAAGAACCTGTGTTTTCTTTCTTTTTCTAAAATTTCTAATACCGGTATTAAAACCGGTATCCCGGTATTAAGATCTAAAAAATACCGAATACCGGTATTGAAATTTTGGTTCGGTATTGCAATCCCTAGATATGAAGCATATTTAATTTTCTTATGATGCAATCCTGCGTCGCGTCATCTGCACTGAAGCTGTAAACATACTTGTGATTGATCCTTCTTCAACTTTGTTTTAACATATCTTTGAGAATTTTCATGATAAAGTTCTGAAATTTTGTACATGACCTTATTAAAGGATGAGGCACATTTTACTTCATGGGAATTTTTTTTGTACGAGGTCCCTATAAAAATTTAAATTTTGTATTTTTTAAAGTTTAATCCCCTGAAAATTTTAATCGATTTCATAACATTGTGAACCTTTTTTTACGTAACTTTGTAGTTTAAAGTATATGTCTACGATCTATATTTAAGGAATAAAAGCCGCGGTCAAGTGTTTTGAGACACCCTGTATATTCTGTGATAAAAAAAAAATCACTATTTCGAGTCATTTTTTTTTTTTTTGCATTATTGCAACATTTTTAAATACAGTAAAATTTGTATTGGACTCTTCTGTTCTTAGTAGCCCTACATTAAAGGAAGCCATTTTCAATGAATTAAATTTGCAATGAATAAAATGCTAATGCATGATACAATGACAGGATTTTTTTTTTAATATTCTCAAATAAGCTATTTTAAAAACCGAAATGAAAAAAAGTCACCACTTGAAATTCAGCTTCTATTATTCTAGTTTTCAATTATCCAAAATGGTCACGGTTCGTATCAGTCCAGATAATCACGGTAATCAGCTAATCAATACTATATTAACTACCAATCATGATATCATGGTGGTTGAACCTTTACCTATTCTAAAAGGTAAATAAGTATGATTTTTATGTGATTTTATTATTTGTAATTTTTGTTTTTATTTAATTATTTTATTTGTATTTTTTATTCTTTGTATACTTATTCATATAGTAAAAATTAATACTGAACATAGATGGCGCAGTATGCTCTAACCATATGTATGTTTGGAATGTGAGAGAGGCTCACATAAACTTTTTTATTGTGTTGTTTCTTATGGCACTTGCCATGGACAAGCCCGCGGTTACGAAGACAGCGATTTTAAGCCGGTGGGGGAGCGTCTCTCGTTTTTATAGTAGCGCCATCTAGGGCCAAGAGAACGACTTAACTACACACACGTCACAACCCTTTTTACTGGGCGGACTTCATTCACACATCCACAGATGGTAATTTAGACTTGAATCAGAGAACGATCACCCCTGATTCAGTAACCCCAGTGGTATTCGTCACGACATGGAGGACTTTGTGACCACGACATATTTATACCATCGTCAGCCACCAAGCACGCGGGGAATTTTCGGCCGGTGGGGTTCAAACTTGCAACCAAAGGGACGCGAATCCAATACTCTATCAACCAGGCTATCCCGGTATCTTTTTGTTATTGTAAACACTTCAACCTGAGAGTTGGTATGAAACTGGTGCAAGCAGGCACCGCTCGCTCTTTTGTTAGCGGCGAAAAGAAATATTCGTTCGCTCTTTGTTAGCGGCAATTTCTTCTTTTAAATGTATATATTATGTGTTACCTTATATATGTGTGATCATCGTCCATGTGTGTTGTTATATGTGTGTGTGTGTGTGCGAAAATAAATAAGAAAAAGACAAGAAAGCATTTTTCCTTGGATTAAACACACATACCCAGCTACATATAAAATTTTAGAGAATATTTTCGAGTGTCGCTGTTGTCATCAAAACGACGAAATTCGTCTCAAAATAACTCTAAATGGGATATTAAGCTGACTAAATGAAGCCAGCCATGAGAAATTCTAAGAAACTTTTGACTTCAACTAATGGACATGTTTTTCTGTTCTTGGAATTTCTTCTAAGAAGATAAGAAGAGTAAGATTACGAATTATTGTTGAGGTTATTATTACTTTGTCTGCCCTGCAAGATCAGAGATCTATTTTTGGGACCCATAACAGTTACAGACTTAATACTAAACAGCACTCAAATTGTTAAGAAGAAATGAAATTTATATTGCAGAAAAAAGTTAAATGGTGATATTTGATATCAAGAAGTATTTGCTTTTGTAGAAACACGGAACCCAGACTTTTTTGACTATTTGGTTCGTAAAAAATAATCGTCAAAGACTCGACTCTCCATATTTTGATGCATCTCCGCATTTTTTAAAATCCTTTAATAGTGAAAATAAATTCTTACTTTCTGATATACATTTTATAAAGAAAACATTATAATCGTCGAAATATTTCCAGCTAGAAATTTTGAACCAATCTCCACGTTTTAAACCATCCTGAGTTTCCGAAAAACACATTTTGGGAAAATTTCCGTCCATCTATCAGTGATAAAAATAACTCAAACATTTTGAGATAGACGAATGGAATTTGTTATACTGTATTTATATCAATTTTTTTTGCAAAATCCACTCCGATAATAATGCCGCATTGAAAAGACGCAGTCGACTCTCCATGGTCGAATGTTCATAGCACTGGTCTCATATTCAAGAGATCGTAAGTTCGAATCTCGCTAGAGAAAATGCGATTCATAGTCTGTGCAAATATTTAATTCTTTGATTTTATGCTTCCATTTATTTCGTGTTCCAGGAGATTCTGGACCTTTCTTTAGTTTACCAGATAAGTGTTCTGGACTTTTCTTACTGTCTCCAGAAAAGTATTCTGGAACATTCTCTGCTAGTATAAAAGCAGAAGATCTGTCAGTCACTGTGTTCTGAGTTCAGAGTTGAGTTAATAAATTGGTTTAGCTCTACTTCTTGTGTGTGTCATTGAGTTTCATATTAAAGTACCTACGTAATAAAAAGTAAAGTCTGTCAGACTGAATGTAAGTTAACACGAAAACTACAAAACGAACAGATAGAATTCGGTACACAGATTGAACATCTACAGAATAAACACATACCAAATTTTGACTCAAATCCAACAAGGGGTTCACCACTTATCAATGGTGGGAAAAACCTTTAGAAACATGTAATTGCGATAATTCAAAAACCAAATATATCAAATTTGGTATGTGAATTTGTGATTAGAAGTGTGTTTTTGAGTCAAATTTGGTACGTGAATTTGTGATTAGAAGCGTGTTTTTGAGTCAAATTTGGTACGTGAATTTGTGATTAGAAGTGTGTTTTTGAGTCAAATTTGGTACGTGAATTTGTGATTAGAAGTGTGTTTTTGAGTCAAATTTGGTACGTGAATTTGTGATTAGAAGTGTGTTTTTGAGTCAAATTTGGTACGTGAATTTGTGATTAGAAGTGTGTTTTTGAGTCAAATTTGATACGTGAATTTGTGATTAGAAGTGTGTTTTTGAGTCAAATTTGGTACGTGAATTTGTGATTAGAAGTGTGTTTTTGAGTCAAATTTGGTACGTGAATTTGTGATTAGAAGTGTGTTTTTGAGTCAAATTTGGTACGTGAATTTGTGATTAGAAGTGTGTTTTTGAGTCAAATTTTTGTTTCAATGTTTTATAAAAACGCGTTTAAAACACAAATTTGATTTTCAGATATTATTAACCGTATGGCAGGGATTAAAAAACTCAATAAAAATGCTAAATTCGTACCAAAGGGGAATATTTCGTAACTATTGATCCCCAATGTTATTATGCAAGGCGTTCTACGGGATAACACCTTTATTAGAAAGTATGCGAGTTTTGGGAAATAATATCCGGCTTCTATTGTATATGATAGCTCAAAAACGCGATTAGATACAAGAGTGAAATTCATTACAAGGCCGTTTTATAAAATATGAAGATTTCTGTCAAATTTTGAACGAAATGTGTTAGTAGGAAAAAAACGTCTGTTTTGTCCGCGCATGTGTATTGGAATATGGTAACAAAAATTCGCAAATAATTAAACGTTGAAATTAAAATGATAGATTTGTCATTGGAATTGTGGATACATATACAGTTTTTGACCCATTGTGCAAAAGAGTTGACTGGCTGTTGATTTGCATATCTGCAAGCATGTGATGGTTATATTTCTAAACGAAACTGGTTAGGAAAATGGTATTGGTAGGTGGATTTGTTATCAATATAGTAGAGATATATAAAATTTTGTATCCATGTTGCAAAAAAGAAATACTTCCAAATTTTATACTCAGTTTCCTGTAATTTATCAAGAAGCACAAAATGCGTCCTATTGTGCTAGAAAAAGTTAATCCCAAAAGTCTTCTTAAAGTTAATTATTAGTCATTTCTGAATATATACGCATTCAGGTAGTTTTTATTCATAAAAGGATTTATAGACCATTTCATTTAATCTGTTGACAAAAACGATGCATTCTATCCGAATGTTATAAAATAATTTCTAAAGATGAAGAAAATAGTAAATTATAATTTTTGTGAGACTGATTACTATCATAACAATTAACAGCACAGCAAGGCATACAACAACACTTTAACTTCAAGGTTTGGAATTTGCATTGTCGGAGATCATTTTCTCCTAAAACTGCTCGTTCCAAAATTTCTTTCAACATAAATGATTAAAAAACATCGAATATTCTTGGAATATTAACGAAACATCGTTCCCAGAACGATGTTCAGCAGATACTCAGTATAACATACAGAATATTTTGTTTTTGGTATTGGTCATTTTTCTAGCTGCATTTATGATTACGTGTGCCAGCATACAAATGATTCGTCCGTTGAAATTTGGCTCAGCTTTAAAGTTTGGTTGATATGTTTTGAATGCTTCTGTAGAAAATGGGCAGTGAAATCTAAAAATATACAATTCTATTATCTTTCATCTCATAGAAATCTGCAAAAAATACTTTTCATCTGAATGAAATATTTCAGCCAGTTTCCTAAAATACAGTGGACCACAGAAATAAGTTAGTTTATTATTTTAACATTTTGTTTAAAATCCAATGTGGGGGGGGGATGGGAGGATAGTCTCCTCAAAACTTTCTTATAAACTCCTAAATAAAGGTACAATCCCCCCCTCATAAAATTATGAATATTATTATATGGGATGATTGGGTATAAACAGTATGAGTGGTCTTCCCGGAATAGTCTCGCATATTCCCTTAATAAGAGCATATTTCCATCTGCATATCATTTTGGATCTTGGACAAAGTCGCGAACGCCACGAGTGCTCAGATTTTTATTTTTATTGCCCCGGAGATAAACATCCTGCCCTTTGTAGTGTAGTGAAGAAAACAAAATACCTATTTTTGGCGACTTTTTTCGATCGAAAGAAATCAAAATAGAGTACACAACTACAGTTAACAATAAGATCACTTATCAAATTACTCCTCGGGTTCTCAGGGGTCTTTACCCTCAGAAAAAAATTTGAGCCGACGTCCTGACCTAGGGGAAGCTTGTCTTCTCCGTGATCTAGGCGTCCGGGGTTCGAGTCCTGGTTCGGGCATGGTTGTTGTCTTCCTTGTGTTTCTTTCTGCGAGGTGCGTGAATGAGCCCCTCTGTAAAAAGGGGTTGTGCAAGCGAATGTGTGAGTTTCATCTTCATTTGAGCTAGAAGTCAGACTTCTGCCCTCGGGTGCTCAGGGGTCTTTACCCGCAGAAGCTGCTGCGCATAATTTGAGCCAGTGTCCTTGCTTAGGGGTAGCGCATCTTCCTCATGATCTGGGCGTCCCAGGTTCGAATCCCGGTTCGGGCATGGTGTTCTATCTGTGAGGTGTGTGAATGTGCCCCCCTGTAAAAAGGGGTTGTTCAAGCGAATGTGTGAGTTTCATCTTCATATGAACTAGAAGTCAGACTTCTGCCCTCGGGTGCTCAGGGGTCTTTACCCGCAGAAGCTGCTGCGTATAATTTGAGCCAGTGTCCTTGCTTAGGGGTAGCGCATCTTCCTCATGATCTGGGCGTCCCAGGTTCGAATCCCGGTTCGGGCATGGTGTTCTATCTGTGAGGTGTGTGAATGTGCCCCCCTGTAAAAAGGGGTTGTGCAAGCGAATGTGTGAGATTCATCTTCATATGAGCTAGAAGTCAGACTTCTGCCCTCGGGTGCTCAGGGGTCTTTACCCGCAGAAGCTGCTGCGCATAATTTGAGCCAGTGTCCTTGCTTAGGGGTAGCGCATCTTCCTCATGATCTGGGCGTCCCAGGTTCGAATCCCGGTTCGGGCATGGTGTTCTATCTGTGAGGTGTGTGAATGTGCCCCCCTGTAAAAAGGGGTTGTTCAAGCGAATGTGTGAGTTTCATCTTCATATGAACTAGAAGTCAGACTTCTGCCCTCGGGTGCTCAGGGGTCTTTACCCGCAGAAGCTGCTGCGTATAATTTGAGCCAGTGTCCTTGCTTAGGGGTAGCGCATCTTCCTCATGATCTGGGCGTCCCAGGTTCGAATCCCGGTTCGGGCATGGTGTTCTATCTGTGAGGTGTGTGAATGTGCCCCCCTGTAAAAAGGGGTTGTGCAAGCGAATGTGTGAGATTCATCTTCATTTGAGCTAGAAGTCAGACTTCTGCCCTCGGGTGCTCAGGGGTCTTTACCCGCAGAAGCTGCTGCGCATAATTTGAGCCAGTGTCCTTGCTTAGGGGTAGCGCATCTTCCTCATGATCTGGGCGTCCCAGGTTCGAATCCCGGTTCGGGCATGGTGTTCTATCTGTGAGGTGTGTGAATGTGCCCCCCTGTAAAAAGGGGTTGTTCAAGCGAATGTGTGAGTTTCATCTTCATATGAACTAGAAGTCAGACTTCTGCCCTCGGGTGCTCAGGGGTCTTTACCCGCAGAAGCTGCTGCGCATAATTTGAGCCAGTGTCCTTGCTTAGGGGTAGCGCATCTTCCTCATGATCTGTGCGTCCCAGGTTCGAATCCCGGTTCGGGCATGGTGTTCTATCTGTGAGGTGTGTGAATGTGCTCCCCTGTAAGAAGGGGTTGTGCAAGCGAATGTGTGAGATTCATCTTCATATGAGCTAGAAGTCAGACTTCTGCCCTTGGGTGCTCAGGGGTCTTTACCCCCAGAAGCTACTGCACCCACTTTCCGTGGTGTCGCAGACACGACATCATCATCCCCAAATTACTAATCTAAATTATTGCATTTTTGTGTTATCTCCTTTATATATATGAGAATGTCGACATCGAACAGATGGTTTATCCTTTGTCAAATTTATTCAAAATTTGATAGATCTATTTTTATTAGATACTTAAACGGTGTACCAAATTTCATTTATGCAAACTGCTGCATTTTTGGATTAAGAAGTTATGTTGATGTGAAAGTACAAACCGACAGACAATCCATTCCTTATCGGATTTGAATCAAAATTTGAAATGTATATGCACATGAAATGCTAACTCTGTGTACCAAATATGATTTACTCAGCTTTTTATGTTTTATGGTAACCGTATTCACCTGTTTTCGGACAACCAGATTTCCTATGAACTTTTTAATTCAAAATTTGGCAGCAATCTACGTTTTTGGCGTAAAGACTGCATGCCATATTCCATTCATCTTTCTCAGAGCCTTTTTCGAATGATCGTTTTCACAGACAGAGCGACAGGCAGACATAGTAGCAAACATTTATTTTTCAAAATTATGACTATCAGGGAGATCTAAAATGCCGCGATTTATCAAAATATAGAAGACGAATTGTTTGACAATCGCAATATTTTCTCTTTATATATTTCATAAGAAAGTTTTTTTTTAAAAAAAGAAAAAGATTCTGCCAACAAAATTTTTATCCATGAAATATATTTCAGCCCTTTTTTGATGCCGCAGGATAAAATAGAAAGCTTTATATATATTGGAACTAATATGCTTGTTAATGATCGTTGGGTATGTCAGAGTAATGATAAACATGGTTAATGAATGTGAGCAGATGCTTACCTTGTTTGGTAAAACAGCCAGCCGAGGCTATGCCCCGTGATGAAGACGTCGTAAATAAAACGGCACGCAATTATGGCATAGCTGAGCAGTACGATCAATGCTAGGATGAGGCTGGTTGGAATTAGCTGAGCCACCACATACGACACGATCTGCAAAAGGACAAAAATTACGATTTCCACGTGGAGAGACCATAAACTGATTACCCCTGGCATTTTTAATATGGACTAAATAACTTTCGTTTGAGAACACCATGCAGAGTAACTTGAAAGGATTTGTAATTCTTATTTGTGGATGAAGTTGGGTTTAATTTAGCTAGTTTAATTAATTAACGTCCCGTTTTAAAACAACACTAGGATTATTTTAGGATTGACCATGTAATTTTGAACTTCTGTCAGATGAAGAGGACGACACTTGAGACGAAATTTTCTCATCTCGTTGGTTGAGTTTTAGAGCTATCGTTTTCCCATACAGACAGATCAACAATCAGTCAGGTCATTGAAGAAGTTGGCCCAAAATCGATACTGATCAAGGATTTTTATAATAAAACATTATACTAAATTTCATTTGTGCCATTTTTTGCGTTTTTGCTTTATCTTGTTCACATGCATGCACGCGCAAACACACACATTCTTTTATTATTAATAGAAATATATACACCATCTTATACAATAATGATGGTTAATCATTTAGCTGCTTTCATAATCCCATTGTTCTAGAATGTCTCTGGTTTATTTCTAGAAAAAACTCAAGATGCTGTATGTAATCCTCCAGATAAATGAATTTTTTTCTCTTCAGTAATTTTTGGTAAAAAAACGTAGCGGATAATAGAGCGAAGTGCCATGTCAGGAATATATGGATGTCGAGTTAAAACATCCCCGGAAAGTTCCAAGAATTTCTACCGGGTGGTCAAAGTAGTCCATTCTGGGCACTTCTGGTCAACGGTTTGCTTCAAATTTTTCTGCTGGTCGCTATATATAACCAATGAATTTTTTAATAGTACACAAATATACTCTGTGAAGAGACTAGCAGGGAGAGAGTGAGAATCTTTTCATTGCTGGATTTTGTCTGAGATTTGAGGGAAATCAACAGATTGTAGAAAATTCGTGTACCAAATTTTTATCCATCTCATTTGGGAGTTTTTAGAATTACCGTGTTCATAGACTGAGGTTTCAAAAATGCCTATTTAACATTCGAGGATGTTTGAAGAGCCATTAAATTCTCAAAATAAAGTACTATACTTTCAACTTTTATGGACCTCAAAAAGTAAAGATATTTATTCCTAACTAGCTTTTACCCGCGACTTCATACGCGTGGAAATAGATTGGAATTTATAGCATCAATGGCTTTATATTTTGTTACTCCTGCGCATGCGCGAATTTTCAACGCCAATTGGGGCAACACAAATGTATGAATCTTCTACGCCAGTTGGGGTAAAGCATTATAATTTCCTTTATTCTTTTTTATTTTCATTCAAAAGTACTTCAGAATGAATCCGAAAGATCGATTCATTACAATGTTTAATTTTAAATGTATCGAACACTAAGAAAATAAACAATCGTTTGAAATAATAGTCAAAATCATGTTAAGCCTAATCTCATTGGCGTGGAAAAAAAAATCTCCGAAGCTTTACTTATTTGGCGATTTTTGGCGGGAAAGTTAGTTTTTAATTAATAAACAATTAACCACTCAATTAAACGGAATAAATAGTAGCCTACGTCTTATTCCAGACTATAATCAATCTGTCAGCTAAATTTCATCCAATTCTATTCAGCCGTTCTGGCGTGATGGACTAACAAACATCCATCCATCCATCCAAACTTTCATATTTATAATAGTAGTATAGATAGTCAAGAGCTTTTTAAAATCCATCCCTAGTTTTAAAAAAATGAAGGTATGATTTGAAAAAAATTATAGAATGTCGCTCTGATGACAACCAAGTTTCTTACCAAAAAACTTTCTCGATTGACAGGAAAAAACTTACTTTCCCGTATATTCCTGCCATCGCATCTTGGACGATTTCCCTTAGGGAGAAAAGGCGGGAAAAAACAGGAACACGAAAAAGGAAAAAAACAACTCACCTACACTTGTAGAAGTCCGTCATAAAACTCATTAATGTCAGCACCCACTAGTGTGCGAGTAATGTCTACAAGATTTTTGTTGATTCCGCACCCTACTTGCTGCTGATGTTAACAAGAATTTCCAAAGTTCCGAAATAGAAATTCGATTTAATCTCCGAAACTCTCCGAATGCTTCAATTTTCGGTTCTGTTTAATTGGATGGAACATTTTGTTTCGGAAAAATGGCGCTTGTTTGATTTTCGACTGAGTTCGTAGGATGTTTTTATGTATTGAACAAAGTTTTTGCATCAAATATGGTTTATACGGTGTATGAATTATGAAATAGAATGAGTTCATTTCCACGTGATATGCGCAGAATGAGAATCGAAGATTAACATTTGGAACCTGCTGCTCATTTTAAATTGATTTTTTGTTTCTATATTGTAATTTAAAACTCTACAATTAATTAAGATGGATTTGTGTGTATTGGAGCTGTACCGGCTAAATTGTTTGATGTGCAGCTACGGAATTTAACGCATATATAATTTAGAGGGTGAGAATAGGTATCTCGAAGCATTTCAATTTAGAATCTACTGCGCATTTTAGATTTGAATTTTTTGTTTTTGTGTCAAATTTAAAACTACTACTAATAAAGATGAGTGTGTGTGTTGTTGGTGCTGTATAGACCAGACTGTTTGACCTACAGCCAAATTTGACACATATATACCTTGCAGGTTTAAAATGTGCATCTCGGTGTGATTTTTTTTAAAAAAATTTTATTAATTAAAAATTAAGCAAATTTTTGCCGTTTTTTCGTGATTATTTCCGAAAATATTATTGCATATTAATAAATTTCACACCGTTTAAAGATTTTAAAAATAGTTTTTTTTAAAAATAATCTTAAATTTTTCTAGCAAAATTTTCCCAACTTTTTTTGCCTTATTTTTAACAATGATGCTACGATTTCAAGCTAATGTCATGATGCCATGGGATCTGAATCTCTACACAATACACATACATAATACATACACAATACATATACAATTCATATACACAATGAATAGAACAAGGCTATTAAACTAACACAGGTTTAATTTCCTTCACTGATGTATAAAAGTATTTTCATGAATGAATCATGAATGTTAAATTATGCATAATAGATTCAATTGCTAGAAAATACACTTAATATTCCCAGCGAATCTCTAAAGTAGGCAATAAAGTAGTGAAAAGCAGAAAAAGAATAGATTTTTTTCTATATAAGTTTGCTCAAAATGTTAACAGAACGTCGTGGTACAGTGCTTGATGGTACAGTCATACAGTCATATTATGTTATATGACTAGTATTTGCTGAGTGTGCAATATATGGTTGCTTGTTTGAATTGATTTCATTTCAGTTTATAA